>NC_091820.1:112157500-112782500 GCF_041296235.1 Equus asinus | reverse complement strand
AAAGTTAGAATTTACATATATTCCTGGTATTCTGAGACTCTATCCTTATGAAATAACTCTCTTTATCTCTAATAATCCTTCTACTTTTATGTTCCACTTTTGTCATATGAGTGTAGCTAGAACTATTTTATTTTTGTTGATGTTTGTATAGTAATCCTTTTACAGATTTTGCCATTCAAACTATTTATGTCATTTTATTTAAAGGGTGTCTCTAGTTTTTTAACCTGACAGATTTTCTCTTTAATTAGGAAATTAAGCCCACTTATATTTAATGGAATAACTGATATATTTGGCTTAAAATCTACCATTATACTATTTTCTTGCTCTTTGTCCTACCTCTGTTATGTACTTCATTTTCTCTTTTACTGACTTTCTTGTGTTTTATCATACCATTTTACTCTTCTGTTAACTTATTAGTTGAACATTCTTTCACTCCTATTTTAATATTTACCCAAAGACTACAACATGAATCCTTGATTTAAAATCCAATATCAATGATTACTTTTATCAAATCTCAAATGATACAAAGACCTTAGGCTACCTTAACCTCATTTACCCTTTTCTCAGTTTTGTATATTTTATTTTTATATGTATTTAAGGAGATGCTATTGTTGTCGATGATGATAATGCTCTGTAGTTTTATATTGACAACAATTATTTAGATTCACCTTTTTGCATCTTGCACCTCTAAGCTGCAATCTCCAGTAACTTTCCATCAGCCTAAATGTTACTTTTTAAATTTAGTGCAGGCTTGCTGATGATAAATTATCTCATTTTGTTCTCTAAAAATATATTTAATTCACCTTAACAAATGAAGGGTAAGTTCAATATGTTATAGAATTTTAAATTTCCATTTATTTTATTTTTACATTAAAGATATTATTCCTTGTCTTCTTACTCCTGTATTTGTTGTTGTTGAGAAGTAAGCTGTCAGTTATATTGTTGTCCTTCATGATATTGTGTCATTGTTTTTTCTTGAGATTCTTTAAAGATTTTCTCTTTAGCTTTCATTTTTAGCAGTCTTACTATGATGTGCCTTTGTTTGAATTTTTTTGTATTTATCCTTCTTGGGGTTGATAGTGCTTCTTACGTTTGTGGATTGAGGTCCTTAGACAGTTTTGGAAAATTCTCAATCACCATCAATCATTTTTCATATATCTCTTCTGCCTCATTATCTATTGTCTCTTTATGAAACATTGACTGCAGTGGCAAAAAAATACAGTGAAAACAATATATTTCGTTCATAATAGAAATAATACCTTAGTCAGCTATTCCAGGTATGGAGGAACTCTTGATTTTTACTCCTTGTGAACACTTTTATTAGTTCTAATAATTTGCATGTTGATTCCATATGGGTTCCTATACATAAATGATCATATTATGTATATAAAATGAGAGTTATTTTTCTTTTCTTCCAATCCATCTACTTATTTATTTTTCTCATTTTAATATTCGTGGCAGGATTATACAACCATGTTAACCACTGATGGCAATAACAAGCATTTTTGCCTTGTACTTGATCTTAAAGAGAAAGTATATGAGTTCTCGTCCATTAAATATGATATTTGCCTTGGGCTCTTGGTAGATAATCTCTATCAAATAATATTCCCATATATTCATATTTTCATGGAGATTTTAATAATAAACATTAGTTGAACTTTCTTAAAATTTTTATCTGCTTATACAGAGAAAATGTGTAATTTTTATACTCTAGTCAAACAATTTTTATACTTTAGTCAAAAATATTATATTATTAATTTTCAACACTAATTTACACCTGCATTACTAGGATGAGACTTTTAGCAAATAAAATAACCAGATATCACAATAACAAAAAACACTGTGTGTGTATGATAGACAAGAGAGAGGGGAGAGGCAGATTATAGATATTCCATATGCAACCTCATGCATTTTCTGAGAGTTTAAAATATAACTTAACTTTGATTTCTCATTATATTTAATTAACTAAACATGTATTTGCAACTCTTTTCTGGAGTATTCCACAGAGTGCTATCTTGCCTTTCAGAGAGCGACATGAATGCCATTTTCATACTTTTTCCACTGGTGATGGAATTGTCAAATAAATGTGCCCTTTAGCTAGTTGTTAGGAAAAATAAAGTCCCTTCAGCATTCAGAAGGAGTGTGAAGAGTCAGAGGATATGTGTATCCCCAAACAGGGAAGTCTCTGTTAGTTGAAATCAGGCTTATACTTGAAAATGTTTGCCTTCTGAAAAATAACACTAGTGAAGTATTTCCTTTGCATTAAAAAGGACACTTCTTTTATTTATTTTTTCTCTTCACACCTTTCTTCCATTTCTCTCAGTCACTCTGCATTTCAATAGTCTGTGATGTCTTAGGTTATTTTTAAAAAATAAAGACTGTGCAGAATTACCACTGTGCTCTGCAGGTATTACAAACCGCAAAACTTCAGCAGAAACAATTGTGACTAGCCCCACAATTCCACTGCTAAAGCCCATGATAATATAGCATATCAAATTGTAGGTAGCTGTCTTCACATAGTCACATTTCTAGGGCTTCTAATAACTGAGCTAAACAAAAATACCTCTTCAATCATGCAGAAGATGTAAAGTCAATGCTAGAGAGAAAAAAGGTGAAAGCATAAGAATACTACCAGATATTTAATAAGATGGCAGTCAGAACAGAAAGATTAATTCAGACTTCCTGCTATAGATCAAGCAGAAGCACCAGCCACCTACAATAGAACAAATTAAGAATAGTTCCAAGGACTTGTCTGCCTCCAAATTTTGGATAGAATGATCTGTTACAACGCTTAATGTTAAAGTTATTACTTTTAGTTAAGACACTGATTTTCCAGAAAGGGTTAAGAAAATGCATTTTTGCTTTGTGGGTTGGATCAACCTCTTGGCAGATTCATTCTTCAAATGAGCTATCTGTTACCACTCAAGTAGAGGCGGTACTTGGCAAACTTGGAATTCAGATATAAAAGTTCCTTTTAAGTACTGCTTTGACCCTTCTGTGCTGTGTGATCACATGCAGGTTTTTCACACTCACCCCATAAGGGCTGGCACCCCTTCTTGTAGTCAAATATTTATAGACTGTGCCCTGTTCAAAGATTACCTGTCATATGCTTATGCCCTCAGAGCTTTACTAAGTTCTGGCCATTTTATTCCTTTAGTAAATTTTTTTTAACATTTTTAATTTTGAGTAACTTCAAACTTGCAAAAATAGTACAAAATATTCCCTTATATCCTTCACCCAGATTCTCCTAATATTAACATCTTATATTACCATGGTACAATTATCAAAAACAGGAAAGTAACATTTGTACCATCACACTAACTAAACTATAGACCTTATTAGAATTTCTTCAAGTTTTCCACTAATATCCTTTTTCTGTTCCAGGATCCTACCCAGGATTTTACATTGCATTTAGGGTTATTTGTCCTTGGTCTATTCCAGTCTGCAACAGCTCCTCAGAGTTTCCTTGCCTTTAATGACCTTAATATTATTGAAAAACACTAATCAGTTATTTTATAGAATGCCTTCCATTTGGATTTTTCTGGTGTTTTCCCATGATTAGAGTGAGCTTATGGGTTTGGAAAAAAATATAGAAATGATATATCCTTTTCAGTGTGTTGTATCAACAACAACAACAGCCACTAATTATTCTGCAGGATTTGCTGCTTAACTCAATACAAGGCCTTTAATCAAATAAGGAGATAAAATCTTTAAATGCAAATCATCACACAATTACACACTTTTCCTCATCTTGTTCTTTTTATATTGGTTTAAAAATTAACATTTAGATTTCTAATAATTTTAATTCTGCCCTTGCTTTCTGCTTTTAATGGCCCATATGATTGATTATATTTGGCCCATAGAGAAAATCCAGAATAATCTCCCTATTTCAAGGTCAATTGATTAGTAACTTTAATCACATCGCCAAATTCCTTTTGTCATGAAATGTAACATATTCACAGGCATACCACCAGGGGACACAGATCATGGGGACCACAATTCTGCCTACAATTGAAGACTCAATATCTTACAGTGTCAATTCTCTCCAAATTGGTCTGAGATCAATATAACCTCAAATAAAATCCTTGCAGGGTTATGCATTTTTCTTCTAGAAATCGACAAGCTGATTCTAAACTTTACATGTAAATACAAAGGATCTAGAATAGCCATTACAATTTTGAAATAGAAGAAAAAGTTGGAAAACTTACACTACCTGACTTCGAGCATTACTATAAATCTACAGTAAACAAGACAGTGTGACACTGGCATAAGGACAGACATATAGATCGATAGATCAGACTGAGAATTCAAAAACAAATACACACATCTGTGGTCAACTGATTCTTTTAAATGGTGCTAGGGTAATTCCATGTGGAAAGAAAGGCTTTTCAACAAATGGTGCTTAAACAACTGGATATCCATATGCAAACCATAAAAATAAAATAACCTTAACTTTACTTCATGCTACACAAAAAATTGATTTGAAATGAAACATAGACCTAAAGGTAAAACTAAAATTATAAAACTTCTAAAAGAAAATATAATAGAAAATTTGTGTGGCCTTGAGTAAATGAAGATTGTAAAACAAAGAAAATAAATTGGAATACATCAAAATTAAAAACTTCTGATCTTTGAAAGAGTTTCAAGAATAAAGAGGCAAACAATATATTAAGAAAAAATTTTTGAAAAAATTTATATCTGATCAAGGTTTTGTATACAGAATATACTTTTAAAAAACTCTTACAACTCAATAGTAAGGCAAGAATGCTGATTTTTAAAAATGGGCAAGAAATTTTAACAGAAATGTATCCAGAGAAAATATACTAATTATAAATAAGCGCATACAAAGCACATTAGTGAATTGCAAATTAAAAATTCAATATGATTCCAATGCATACTCTAAAATGGCTAAGCATAAGAAGACTGACTATACTAAGTTTATGTGAGGATATGGAGCAATGGTAACCCTTGTATATTGAAGATGGAAATAAAAAAAGCACAACTGTTTTGGCAAACAGTTTGGCAGTTTCTTATAAAGTTAAAGAATTACCATACAACCCAGTAATCCTGCTCTTGAGTATTTATTTACACAGGAGAAATAAAAAGATACATCCATATGAAAACCTGCGCATGACTATTCATGGTAGCTTTATTCATAATAGCTAAATACTGGAATAATCCAAATGTCCTTCAACTGGTGAACATACAAACAGACTGTTATGTATCAATACAGTGGAATACTACTCAGAATTAAGGATTGTACTGCTGATACACTTAACAAGATAGATGAATCTCAAAAGTATTATACTGAATGAAAGACATCAGACATAGTCTACATATTGTATGCTTTCATTTATATGAAATTCTGTAAAATGAAACGCTACAGTGATAGATCAATGGTTGCCAAGGACTGTGGATGGGAGGAGGGGACTGACTGAAATCACAAAGGAAATTTTTTGGTGATAGAAATATTGTGTCTTGATTTGTGGTGGTGGATATAGGTCTGAATATATTTGTCAAAGCTCATCAAATTCTAAACTTAAATGGGTGAATTTTATTATATGTAAATTATACTTCAACAACGCTGATTTAAAAAATTACCTGTATAATTCAAGAAAAAAACCAATAAATTTAATAGGTATGAAAAATATCTGCGTAGCTCTTTTGCTCTTTCCTGTCTCTTCAATCTGAATTTGCCTCTCAAAGAAGGGCTCCACTTTACTTGCTCCTTCACACCCTCTAAAACACACACACACACAGTGGTGGTTTCGTATGAGCCAGACCACTTCAGCTTTTCAGGATATAACTTCTTATTAGCTAAAGAAGGAAGGCCCATTGGGAGTATTCCTCCCTAGGCCTCACAGATGAATGTGATTTTGCATGAGTCATTGAGAAGGAAAGCTCAGATCTCAGATCAATATCCCTCTCAGAATCAAAGCTTCTGAGATACAAGGCTCAGGTTGGCAATCAGGCTTTTGCTTACTGCTTCTCTTTGTCTCCCACACTCCACTTATTTAGGGATATAAAACCCTGAAACCCTGGATGATGTGATTTTATAAATATCTAATAGATGGAGCATTTTGTCTCAAGTTTGACCAATTTCCAAAGGGTATCTATTTTTAATCTAGCAAAGCCTGCTTTATCAAAGAAGAAAATGAATTTTATTCCCCAATGCAGTATTCCTTACTAAAGCTAAAACTAGCCCTGCAGGCAGTATTTGAAACTTGATAATGAGATTCACTCATTATCAGGACATTTCTCAGTTTTCCAAATTCACCAACTAGGAACTGGAGATATCTTCACATATGGAAATCTGAAAATGTACATAGAGATCATCCCTGCTCAGCCTAAGTGCAGAAATAAGTGATCTGAATTACAGATGGCCCAAATAAGGCAGAGAAAATATCAAAGTTATCCAAGAGAAGAGCGGATGTGACTGCAAAATAATAGCAATCTCTTACATGTGTGCTATACTTAAAATGTACAAAGTAATTTCCTTAATTTTATCTTGTTTCATAATCTCAATGATGCTATAGTGAGGAAATTAAAGCTAAAAGAAGTGACTTTTGCAGATTTAAACAACTAACAAATGGCAGAGTTAGATTTCATCTCTTCAGCTATTCAAATTAATTAGAACTTGGACTGTGGGAGTTGTTCCGCAAATATCTTAAGTGCTTGGGACTTAAACCCATGGCTTCCAACTTCTAACCCTCTATATCACCATGTCACCACTACATCCTGCTGCTTCTATATATTTGCATAAGAGCAAACTCAAAGTTTAAGTGGAAACAAGAGTGATACACATTAAATCAAAAAAGGAATGCAGAGAATAAACTTGGATTTTTTTCACCAAGTTGTGAACTCTTAGGAATACCTGCAAAATAAATAGGCATAGAAAATTTGTTATGGTTCTTCTATTCATGAAGAAATTAAAAGAAACTATAATGTTCAGATATGTGCTTATCTTTGAGTGGTTAACAACAAGGAGCAAAACCAAGTCCAATTATAATATATCTTGTAAGACAATATCCAGTAGTGGATATATTATGGCCATAATAGAAAATGAGTATCTCCTATCTTTTGTTCTGATTTGTAGAAATGGATTGAGTCTCCCAAACTATACATAGATATAACATGCTGCCTTTAGGAAATTGAAGGAAAACATTTTCATATTGGTCAGCTCTATGGCCCACTCTGTCTATGCAAAATTCCATTTAACAAAAATACCATAGAGTATTCTGAAAGATGTGTGACATTTGCCCTCTATGACATGGTCAAAAAAGTTGATAATAGGCGTAAGAAAAAAAATATTAGAGATGGTCCAACATCTTTAATAATCAAAGAAATACAATTCTTAAGAATGGGATATCATGTTTCAGCTGTTATATTGGCAATTTTAAAAGTTAATACTGCCAAGTGTTACTGGCTTGCTTATTTCGCAGTTTTCCTCTTTCCATGTGGAGAGACTTTCCTAGATTAATACTATTGGACTATTGCCTTACCCCTCATTTGCTGCTCTGAGGAATGAGGTACCCGGTTGAAGAGTAAGAGCCATTTGTATATGTTTCTTTATTGTGTGGATCTAATCTGTAAAAAAATGATAAGCATTGGGGGTCCACTCCAGTTTTTCTTTCCACTTTACTCCAGACCCCAAATCTTCATGTGGATAGGTTATCCCATAGTTGAGATCTGGGGTGTCAGTACATAGGAAACTTTAAAAAACCCATTTGGCTCTAAACAAAAAACAGTGTTTTACAGATGCATGAACACACAGGTAAAAATGTTCAGCTCCATTTTCCCAACGCCTCTGTCTACCCCGCAATTTGTTCCAGACTTAAAGAAAGTAAATTATTATTTATAGACCTCTTAAATCACTCAAATTTGATATAGTGGCCAGGAACCCTGACATATATTCAAATAATAGGATTTGGAGAACTAATAACACATATAGAGATCTTTTGTGGGGCCAGGACATGTAGCTCTAAAGTTAAATCTTAGATTTTATGAGTTTGCGAAAGTATATGTCTTTTATTTGGCTACTTTAATTTCTTTTTTAAAAGATACTTTTCAAAAAAAATTATTACATCTTCCTAGGCAGAATATTTTGATTGCCTCCATTGTGTTTCTCAGCCAGACATGTAAGTTATTAGGTTGGAGTTTTGGTCTGCAGAATATAAATTCTGACATTTATGAAGAGTCAAAGCTGCACTAATGATACATACTGTGGCTTTACACACAGAAATTTGGTAGATTTTACTAGTCAACAATAAAAACACTGGAGGTCTATCTATTCATACATTGGAAAAACTCCATTTGAAACAAAGTAGAGAAAAGCTCAAACAAGAGTCATTATAAATCTAATTGTCAAACGATCATTCAAGAAAGCTTATACCTGGCTGAAATATTTAAGAATTAAACTTTTCCCCTTCCAGTATGTACAAGGTGCCATAAACTCCTTTCTCCATGCCTCTCCCCTCTGAGTAAAACTATAAACCCTGTTTATAATACAAGTGGCAACCAAAGGATAGTATGAAAGGTGGAAAGAGAAAGGCAACTCATTTAGGGACCTCAGAACTGAAGAAAAAACATAGAAGCAGGGCATCTTACAACACCCCGCCCTACAGCAAAAGGTGACTAAGGCCCACTCACCTTCTAGCAAAAGAAGGTAAGCTAGGTAGGCTCATGCTTCCTGGATGGAACAGGAATCCAGTGGACAGTAAGTGGCTAGAGGAAGTACCCTCCTTCTCAACCAAGCCTGAGAATCCCCTCATTTAGCTAGGGATACAGGACAGAGGGAGGGCACTGGAAGGGAATCCTAACCAAGTGGCAAGACAGCACTGGAAAGGAGGATCTGCCACAATAAATAGCCTTACCCAAGAAGTGCTCTCTTTCCCACTACAAGGCCTGAGTGAATCTCCTCCACCCCAAGAAATAGCAGGCTGAAGGGTTGGCAGCTAAATCAACAAGAAGGACTTTGCCAAAACAAAGTTTCCTGCCTCTTTGTTCCTGCAAGCTTGAAATTTCCTTTCCCCACCTAGAGACCCCTGACAGCCAGGAAGCATCATGGAGGAAGAACTTGACACAACAAGCACCTGATCCTGAAAGCTTCTTTATTCCCTTAGGCCAAAGAATCTCTTCCTCCACCTAGGGGCACCAGGCCTCCCATCCCAGGGGAACCCCTTCTGCCCATTCAGACAGTAGCAGCAGGGACCAGTGGAAACCATGGCAGCAACGGATAAACCAAGCAGACCATAATAGTACCACAGGAGCTCTGAAAATTAAATTGTCATTGGAATCATTGCCCACAAAATTAGGCTAAAACCTGCATGCTAAAACTAAACAAGGTGAATGCCTGATAAAAGAAGAGATTTTAAAAAGAACACAGAATCTCCTTATAGCCAGAATATGCAGGACACAATCAAAAATCACCCATTATACCAAGAACCAAACAAATCACAATGTGAATGAGAAAAGACAGTCAACTAACGCTAACACTAAGATGAATCAGATATTGAAATTATGTTACAAGTATTTTAAAGCAGACATCATAAAATGCTTCAACAGGCATTTTCAAATTCTACTGAAATAAGTGAAAAAATAGAAAATCTCAGCAAAGAAATAGATGTTATAAAAAAGAACCAAATAAAATTATAGAACTGAAAAACATAGCAGCCTTATTTGTAATCGCCAAAAACTGGAAGCAACCAAGATGTCCTTCGTGAGGTAAATGGATAAGCAAACTGTGGCACATCCATTCAATGGAATATTATTCAGGAATACAAAAAAATGGTCCATTAGTTGGGAAGTAACATGGATAAATCTTAAATACATATTGCTAAGGGAAAGAAGCCAGTCTGAATAGACTACATACTATGTAATTTCAATTATATGATAGTCCGGAATAGCCAAAAGTATACATAAGGTAAAAAGATCAATGGTTGCCAGGACTTCAAGTAAAAGGAGGAAAATTGAATAGGTGAACTGCAAGGGATTTTTTAGGGTAGTGAAACTATTCTGCCTAATACTATAATGGTAGATACAAGAACTTAAGTATATGTCAAAGCTCATTGAACTTCACAGCATAAAGAGTGAACCATTTGATTGTCCAAGTAGCCTATGTTATTTTTAATGACTCCCAGGAGTGTGTGCCAAGACTTGTCAGCATCCTAAAGGGGAGGATCTCATTCACCACCTAGATTCAGGATGATGAGAAGCCAGACCCTCAGGCAGCAGCTTTTAAAGTATGCAAATATATACAGTCCTGGGGAACCACAAGCGTAAGTCCCACTGGCCATGAGAGCCAGACAATCTAGAGGTATCCCCTAGGTGGCAGTCACA
Organism: Equus asinus; assembly: GCF_041296235.1. NCBI lineage: Eukaryota > Metazoa > Chordata > Mammalia > Perissodactyla > Equidae > Equus > Equus asinus. The sequence goes on along the minus strand of NC_091820.1, from coordinate 112,772,162 downwards.
AAAATCAGGATGCCAGATGAGGGTATAAGCTCCTTTCCAGGAGATACCAGAGAGCTGAAGTGAGACAGAGGGAGAACGCAAAGTTGATGTCCACTAGCCTCCATCCCTTGAGAGAACCTCAGTAAGTCCTTGAATGTGTGCGAAACTAGATGTCTGCTCCTTAAGCTAAAGCATCAGGACAAGCAAATAGGCCTCTTTCAGAGAGAGACTGGGGGTGTGTTTCAGTCTGCTATCTGTTCAGCGTCCTGAGAGGGGTAGCTGGCCAAGAACTGTCTCTCTAATTGTCAAAATCCCACGGGACCTAGGAATACATGTACCCCTAGCCTCCAGAGCCAGGCAATCAAGGAGTGTCCCCTGGGTGGCAACAGCAAATGCAATGAGACCAGACACTCGTAAAAGCTCCCATCTGGGAGATACTGGTGTTCTGAAGCAGGGCAGAGGGAGAGCCTGAAGATAGTGCCCTCCCTCTGAGGTCTCTGGAGAGGTTTAAAGTCAGCTCTTAGATAAGTTTAATTAGAAGCCTGACCCTCAGGCTGCAGCTATGAAGATAAGCTAAAAGGCCTCTTTCATAAAAAGACTGGGCTCCTCGGACTGTTGCCTCGTACTGTGCCTAGGGGGTGGTTGACATTTAAGAACTTTTTCTCTGTTGATTACATTCCTGTGGGACCCAGGAGCATAAGCCCTGCTGGCCACCAGAACCAGGCAATCTAGAGGTGTCCCCTGGGTGGCAGTTGTAAAACTCAGGGCACCAGAGATTGGTACAAGCTCCTTTCAGGGAGATACCAGTGAGCTGGAGCAAGGCAGAGAGAGAGAGAGCAAAGATAGTGCCTGCCAGCCTCCATCCCTGGAGAGTAACTCAGCAGGCCCCTAGATGTGTTAAATTAGATGCCTGCCTCTCAGGCCAACACTTTAAGATAAGCAAATAAGCCTCTTTCTCATAAAGTCTAGGCATCCCTCAATTGGCTGCCTCTGCACTGATCCCTGGGATGAGTAAGACTGAGCATGTGAGCCCTTTAAGAGTGGTTTCTCAGTTCACGATAGCTTTGTGGTTCTCATGGACATGATCTCCACTGATTTTCAAAGCTAGATGCGTTGGGACTTTGTCTCTCAGGGGCAGGTCTTAAAAGATGGGGTCCAGTGTGAAGTTCAAACCCTTGGCTCCTCAGGGAGAAGCTCCAGGTTTTCAGTTTCCTCCAATTGTGGGTCATCTCACGGTGGGTGGGATTGATGGCAAAATTGTGTCTTAGCTTCTCCTACCACACTGATACAATTCCCTCTCTTTTGCTAATGCGTATGAGTTGCTCAGCTAGTTTTTGAGTTTGTTTCAGAGGAAACTGTTCAACATGTGGCTGTTGATTAGGTATGTCCCTGGGTGGAGGTGAGTTCAGGATCTTCCTACATAACCATCTTAAATCAGAACTCTTATCTGTTGCTATTTTTGATTGAAACTTTCTGGCAATCTTCTCTAGTGGACGGTGAGCAGTTTTGAGGAAAGAATGGAAAATATTTACAAAGGAGCTATGGAAAAGTGCTGAAAACATCCCATGCTTGGCTTCTTCAACATGACCTTAAGAAAGATAAAGTTTTTTAGGCACAAGCACACGGCATCAAAGGGGAAAAAAAAGGCTGAATTGAAAAGCAGAGAAATAAAAAGACATAGATAATACAGAAAATGATATAAAGGGACACAAAATCTAGACTCAATAGTAAAAAATAAAAGCAAAAAATACCCAAATATGCAATACAGAGAAAACTCTAATACTGTTTCTTTTACGCTGCATTCTGCAAAATTATGAATGAGGATAAAACAACATTTTTAATTACAATGTGTCTTGGTTTGGGCCTCTTCGGGTTTATTTTGTTTGGTGCTCTCTGTGCTTCCTGTATCTGCACGTCTATTTCCTTCCCTAGGTTAGGAAAGTTTTCAGCTGTTATTTCTTCTAATAGATTCTCTGCCCCTTTGTCTCTCTCTTCTCCTTCTGGGACACCTATATGGATATCAGTATGCTTGATGTTGTCCCAGAGGTCCCTTAGATTGTCCCCATTCTTTTTAGTTCTTTTTTCTGCTCAGCTTGAGTGATTTCCTCTAGTCTTTCATCCAGCTCGCCGATCCATTCTTCTGTATCATCTACTCTGCTATTGATTCCCTCTAGTGAATTTTTCATTTCCATTATTGTATTCTTCAGTTCTGACTAGTTCTTTTTTATATTTTCCAATTCTTTGTTGAAGTTCTCACTGTATTCATCCATTCTTCTCCCAAGATCAGTAAGCATCCTTATGACTATTAGTTTGTATTCTTTATCAGGTAGATTGTTTATCTGTTTCATTTAGTTCTTTTTCTAAGGATTTGTCCTGTTCCCTTAAATGGAACATATTTCTTTGTCTCCTAGTTTTGCCTATTTCTCTGTACTTACACCTATGCATTAGGTAGAGCAGCTACATCTCCCAATCTTGAAGAAGTCTTATGTAAGTGATGCCTTATGAGGCCCAGCAATATGCTTCCCTCTTGTCACCAGTTCAAAATGTTCTAGGAGTGTCCCCTGGGTGTGCTATGTGTTTCCTTCTGTTGTGGTGAGGTTTCCCTTACTGCTGGTGCACAGGAAGGCTAGGCTGTCCCCCTGGCCAGTGGGTTGTAAGGGTCAGCTGCGTGTGGCCACTACAGTCCCTTCAGTCACTTTATTGGGTGGGGGGGGGGGAGCCCCAGAACAGTTGCCTGCAAGGTCTAATAGCACATTCCTGCTGCAGTTTTTCTAAGTAAGTAGACCCCCAGCATAGTTGGTTGCTAGTCTCAGGGTATCACAATTGCTATAGGCCTCTGGCCTGCAAGGCTGTTGTCAGCTCTCTCAGTAATATAGCTGGGTGGGGCTGGCCCCAGGTGTGGCATCACACAACTGTTTCAGGCTTTGGAAGGTGGTTCAGAACTCCTACATGGCTGTTTGAGAAGCACATGTCTGCTGAAGCTGACAAGCCCCACTGCCCACAGGCCCAAATACCCCATACATGAGGTCTTGCCCTATGCACATGCCTTACCTCACTGAAGCAGACCCACTCACCCTGCTGCAGAGGACCAATACACTACCTATGTGGGCCCAGAAATTGACAGAGGGCTTGCTGGTGGGTGGCGACCATCCCTAGGGCAGGCTGCCTGCCCTGGCTGAGCTGGATTAAATCTGTGCTCTAGTGCGTGGGACAAACCCCTGCACTAACAGGCCAGGGGAAGAACTCCAATGGTGTCTGCCACTGTCTGTGTTAGCACACTTGTACTAGGTCACAATAATGGCTGCCACCAATGTCTCAGTCCCTTGGGAGGTGGTCCCAGCTGCCTCCTGTCTCCCTGAGATGCACCCAGAGCCTATCAAGTGAGTCTCTTTCACCAAAGGACTGTGCACCTTTCTTCCTGGTGATTTTAGGTTGCTTTCTGAAATGGGTAAATTTGTACATGGGCCCTTTAATAGCAGGCTTTTCTTTCACTTATGTTCCATAACTTTTCTGGGGGTATTCCCCATTGTTGTTAACAGCCAGCAAAGCTAGATGTTATGACAGTTATCTCAGTTGTGCTGAGTTCAAACGATGTTATTGTAGCATAGCTCTCCTGCTCAGATCCCTCACTCCTCCAGGGAAAGCTTTGTAACTTAAGATTGCTTCCAGCCATGAAATGCTGTGGCTAGAATGTGGCTTTTTTCCTCTCCAGAAAGGCATTTATTCCTCTTTCAACTCAGTCAACACTGCCCCTTGTTGTGGGGGTTCATTTTCTCCAGTTTCCATTTTCTCTCAGGGGTAATTTTTCTAAGGGTAGTTGTAAATTTTTTGTGTCCATGGCAGGAGGTGAGTTCAGAGTCCTTCTATACTACCACATTACCAGGCAAATCAAAACAAAATAAAGCATAAGTGAGTAAATGAGCACAGAAAATGGAGATCAAAACCATAAAGTTTAGGTGTTCCTTTAAACTTGTTCCCCCAAAAGAGAGAAGAACATTTGAAAGGAGTAGCCAAATACTGTGAATAAAATTCTCTAGACTAAAAAAAGTTTAAGAATAGAAACAAAAATATTAACATTGTTTTGGACAAATTAATGGAAAAAGACCCATACATAGACACAAACTAGCAAAATGTTGAATTTGAATATAGACAATAAACCATCATGTATTCAAGAAAAACAAACTCAAGTTAGTCTTCCAGATTTGCCAATCTCATTTTTATTCTTTCCTTAAGATAATGGTATAAGAAGTGACTTTCTAACCATTATTCATGACCCTACTATGTTGCCTAGAAGCAGACGAAATATAGCTAAAATATACAAAATCCTGTTGTGGAAATTGGGCAAAGATGCCCTTCAAATGACAGAAACTTTAAGAAATTTTTCTTTGAAATAGGCAAAGAAGGCCTGACTGAAAGAAGATATGAAATTTCATCTACTCAAATCCTTTTCTGGAAAAACAGTGTGGGATCATAAGAATTGTGTTAATCCTGGAAAAACACCATGAATACTCCCAAATATCACCACAACAAATAGAAATCCTTTGGTATCTCCCCAGCATATTTGTTTCTTGACATGGTAGACATCTTCTCTAACAGGTAGAACTGTTTCTATTTGTTTTCTGTTTTGCTTGTTTATTTTATATGGTTCATTAACTTTATTCTTCAATATTTTACAAGGAAAATTTTCAAACATTTAGAAAAGTTTAAAGGATTTGACAATGGACAGCTGTACATCCACCTAGATTCTATAATTACCATTTTACTATTTCTTTCCATTTTTATTGATATATATTAAATATAGTAAAATTCACTCATTTTGATATATAGTTATGTGAGTTCTGTCAGACACTGATAGCTGTATAAGTACCACAACAATCAAGGTATAGAATATTTTTTTATCTCTTGAATTTCTTCATAATCCTTTGTATTCAATCCCTTCACCACCCTCATGCTCTGGCAATCATTGATCTGTTTTCTATCTCTAGGGTTACCAGATTTGGCAAAACAAAATACATACTTGGGTAATACTTAGACTGAAATTTTTTTCACTATTTATCTGAAATTTAAATATAACTGATATCCTGTATTTTATCCATCAACCTATCAACACTTACAGTTTTGGTGCCCTATTTAAAACTACATCACCAACGCAAAATGTCATGTATTTTATCCTGTGTTTTCTTCCAAAACTTTTATAGTTTTCCATTTTACAGTTATGGCTATGATCCATTTTCAGTTAATTTTTGTATAAGACATGAAGGTGTGAGGCATATGTCAAGGTTCCTTTTCTTTCTGTTTTATTTTTGAATCTCCAGTTGTTTCAGTGCATATTCTTGAAAAGGTTTCCCTTTCTCCATTTAATCACCTTGACACCTTTGTCAGAAATCAAATGGCTGGATCTATGTGGGTCTATTTCTGATCTCTATATTCTGTCCCATTGATTTCTTTGTCTATCTCTTTGCCAATACTATGCTGTTTTGGTTAATTTAGCTTTACAGAAAGTCTTGGAATCAAGGTATTTCTCAGAATTGTTTTGGCTATTCTAGTCCCTTAGCCTTTCTATATGAATTGTAGAATCAGTTTTCAATTTCTACCAAAGATCCTGCTAGGATTTCTATTGGCAATAATTTGACTCTATATATCAATTTGGGAACAGTTAACAACTCCACAACGCTGAGTCTTCAAATCCATGAACAATGTAAATCTCTTCATTTATTTAGGTCTTCAAAAGCATTTCTTAATACATCAGGGTTTTCTCTGGCATTGTGGGCAGTAGCACCAGGAATAAAAATGGAAAATGAATGATAACGTATCTGAAGTTGAAGTCAGACTAAAGAGAAAACTAGATGCAGAAAGCTAATTCTTGAAATAAAATCCATGAAGAAGTGAAATTACTATACCAGAGCTGCTCATTGTATTAGGATCTTACCAGTACCCCCAGGTGATTTTGTCACCAGACTGGTAACATAAACTTATTTTAATCAACTTTCAAATTACAGATTTGAGCAAAGGATTCTATGAGTATCTGAGAGACTAGTGAGGGAATCTAAGGAAAATTCACCCACACTTTTGGGAAAAAATCAGGCTACATTCAAATTTGAAACAGAAAGAACTAAAAAGTTGGCCATTAAAAGATTTTTCAGAATGGTACTATGATATAAAAGTGGCATTTGTAACAAATTTCATGAGGAGTTAGTGTCAAGACTGCAGTGTAGACAGACTCTGAACTCACCTCCTCCCATGGACACAACCAATTTACAACTATTCTTGGAATAATTACCTTGGAGAGAGAAATGATATATGGATAAAAAGAACCCCCACAACAAGGGACACTCCAGACCAAAGTGGAAGAAGTAGAAATCCTTTTCTGGAGAGAGGAAAAACTACCTTCATGAGCTGCAGAACTTCATGGCCACCTAGGAGCAGCACTAAGTTATGCAGCCTTCCCTGGAGGAGTGGAGGACCTGCTCGGGGGAGCGTTACCACTATAAACAGCCTTCAGACTCAGCACAACTGAGACGAGTGCCATAATATCTGGCTTTGCTGGCTATTAACTACAATGGGAAATACCCCTAGCAAAGCTATCAGATATAAGCAGAAAAAAGCTTGCTCTTAAAGGGCCCACACACAAATTTACCCATTTCACAAAGCAACCTAAAATCACCAGAAGGAAAGGTTCACAGTCCTTGGGTGAAAGAGACTCACCTGATAGGCTTTGGACGCATCTCTGTGAGAAGTGAGACCTCACTGGGGCTGGCCTGGTGGTGCAGCAGTTAAGTGCACATGTTCTGCTTTGGCGGCCTGGGGTTTGCCGGTTCAGATCCTGGGTGTGGACATGGCACCACATGGCAAGCCATGCTGTGGTAGGCATCCCACATATAAAGTATAGGAAGATGGGCATGGATGTTAGCTCAGGGCCAGTCTTCCTCAGAAAAAAGAGGAGGATTGGCAGACGTTAGCTCAGGGCTAATCTTCCTTGGGAAAAAAAAGTGAGACCTCTCCCGGGACTGAGACATTGTTGGCAGCCATTATTGTGACCTAGTACAGGTGTGCTGACACAGACACTGGCAGATGCCATTGGAGTTCTTCCTCTGGCCAGTTAGCAGAACTGTCTGCCCTGCCTACTAGAGCACCAATATAATCCAGCTCAGCCTGGGTATGCAGCCCACCCTAGGGACTGGCCACACCTAAGAGCAAGCCCTCAGGCAAGTTGTGGGTTTGCATAGATGGGGTGTCTGGATCCTCTGCAGGCAGGTGAGTGGGTCTGCCTCTGCAGAGCAGGGTGTGCATGAGCAATGGGTGGAGTGTGTGGGGTATTGGTGGAGTGTGTGGGGGCCACTGCAGTGGGGCAAATAGGTCTGCTTCAGGGGGTCTGAATATGCACATGGGCCAGGATTGTGTTGATGGTGCATGTGGACCAGTGGTACACGGGGTTTATCAGCTGGGGAAGAGTTGTGCTTCTCAAACAGCCACAAAGGAGATAGGCCCCACCTTCCAAACCTGAAACTATTGGGTTCCCCCATGCTTGGGGCTAGCCCCACTCTGTTGCAATCCTGAGAGAGCTGACAGCAGACTTGAAGGCCAGAGGCCTACAGCAAGTATATGCCCCTGAGCCTAGCATATGACCCTGGCAGTCGACTCACTTAACAGAAAAACAACAGGAATGTGCTTTCTGACATTGCAGCCAACTGTGCTGGGGCTCCCCAAACATGATAAAGTGACTGAAGGGTCCAGACTGAAGGCTTTCAGCCACATGCAGCTGAGAATTACAACCAGCTGGCCAGGGAGACAGCCTACCCTCTCTGGGTGCTGGTAGCAAGAGCAACCCTGCCACAAAAGAAGGACACACATAGCCCACACAGGGATCACTCCTGGAACATTTGAAACGGGTGATGAGAGAGAAGCACACTACAGGGGCTCATAAGGCATCTCTTACATAAAGCCACCTCTCCAAGGTTAGGAGATGTAGCTGTCCCAACTAATATATAGATATAAGCACAGAGAATGAGGCAAAATGAGGAGGCAAAGGAATGCATTCCAAGTAATGGAACAGGGCAAAACCACAGAAATAGAAATAAATGAAATAGAGATAAACGATCTACATGGCAAAGAGTTCAAAGAAAAAGCTATAAGGGTGGTCAGTGATCTTGGGAGAAGAATGGATGACCTCAATGAGAACATCAACAAAGAACAGGAAAATATAGGAAAGAACCAATCATAAATGAAGAATACAATATTGGAAATGAAAAATTCACTAGAGGGACTCAACAGAGGAGTAGATGATACAGAAGAATGGATAAACAAGCTGGATGAAAGACTAGAGGAAATCAACCAAGCTGAACAGAAAAAAGAAAAAAGAATTAAAAAGAAGGAGGAAAATAGAAGAGAACTCTGGGACAACATCATCATGTGCACTAACATTCATATTATAGGTGTGCCAGAAGGAGAAGAGAGAGACAAATGGGCAGAGAATCTATTCAAAAAAATAATATCTAAAAAGTTTCCTAATCTAAAAAGGAAACAGATCTCCAAGTAAAGGAAGCACATAGATCACCAAACAGATAAGCCCAAAGGGAACCACACCAAGATATATTATAATTAAAATGTCAAGAATTAAAGATAAAAAGGGAATCCTAAAAGCCACAAGAGAAAGGCAACAAGTAACATACAAAGGAAACCCCATAAGGCCGTCAGCTGAATTCGCAGCAGAAACCTTACAGGCTAGAAGGGAGTGGCACAAAATATAATTAAAGTGCTGAAAGCAAAACACTACAACCAAGAATACTCTACCCAGCAAGGTTATCATTTAGAATGGAAGCACAGATTAAGATTTTTCCAGACAAGTAAAAACTAAAGGAGTTTATCACCAGGAAACCAGTTTTACAAGAAACACTAAACGGACTTTTTAAGTGGGAAAGAGAAGAACAAAAATAAGAATAAGAAAATTTTCAAAAAAGGCAATAACATCACTGCAAAAGGCAAAAATACAGTAAAGGTAGGAGATCAACCACCTACGAAGTGAATATGAAGGACAAAATACAAATGTACTAAAATTACCTATTTTAATGGTAAAAGGGTAATGGATACACACACACTGAAAAAGAGGTAAGATATGTTATCAAAAACATAAAATGTAGGAGGAGGATAGCAAAAGAGTAGAGCTTTGAGAAAGAGGTCAAACTAAAGAGACCATCAACTCAATATAGATCGCTCTATACATAGGTTATTATACATAAACTTCATGGTGATCACAAACCACAAACATATAATAAATACACAAATAATTAAGAGAAAGGAGCCCAAACATAATACTAAAGAAAGCCATCAAGGGGCCGGCCTGGTGGTGTAGCAGTTAAGTTCACACATTCTGCTTTGGCAGGTTGGGGTTCGCTGGTTCGGATCCTGATGCGGACATCGCACTGCTCAGCAAGCCATGCTGTTGCAGGCATCCTCCATATAAAGTAGAGGAAGATGGACACGGATGTTAGCTCAGGGCCAGTCTTCCCCATCAAAAAGAGGAGGATTGGCAGCGGATGTTAGCTCAGGGCTAATCTTCCTCAAAAAAAAAAAAAAAAAAAAGAAAGCCATCAAACCACAAGGGAAGACAGCAAGAGAAGAAGAAAGGAACAGAGAACTACAAAAGCACTCAGACAAAAGTAACAAAACAGCAATAAATTCACACTTATCAATAGCTACTTTGAATGTCAATGGACTAAATGCTCCAATCAAAAGGCACAGGGTGGCTGATTGGATAAAAAATCATGATCCATATATTTGCTGCATACAAGAGACATACTTCAGACCTAAAGACACTCACAAACTGAAAGTGAAGGGATAGAAAAAGAAACTCCATGCAAATGGAAAAGAAAAGAAAGCGGGGGTAGCAATACTGATATCAGACAAAATAGACTTTAAAACAAAAACTGTAACATGAGACAAAGAAGGGTACTACATAATGATAAAGGGAACAATCCAACAAAAAGCTATAACACTTGTAAATATGTATGTTCCCAACATATGAGCACCTAAATATATAAAGCAATTATTAACAGACATAGAAGAAATAGACAGTAACACAATAATGGCAGGGGAATTTAACACTCCACTTACACCAGTGGATAGATCATCAAAACAGAAGATCAATAAGGAAACACTGGCCTTAAACAACACATTAGATCAGATGGACTTAGTAGATATATACAGAAGATTCCATCCAAAAATTGCAGAATACACATTCTTTTCAAATGCACATGGAACATTCTCCAGGACTGATCACATTTTAGGCCACAAAATAAGTTTCAATAAATTGTAGGAAGATTGAAATAATACCAAGCACCTTTTCTGACAACTATGGTATGAAAGTAGAAATCAAGCAGAGGAAGAAAATCAGAAAAGCCACAAATATGTGAAGATTAAACAAAATACTACTGAACAATGATTAGGTCAATGAAGAACTCAAAGGAGAAATCAAAAAAAAAAAAACAGGAGACAAATGAAAATAAAAACACAACTTGGCAAACCTATAGGATACAGCAAAAGCAGTACTAAGAGGGAAGTTTACAGCAATACAGGCCTACCTCAACAAACAAAAAAATCTCAAATAAACCATGTCACATTGCACCTAAAGGAACTGGAAAAAAGAAGAATAAACAAAGCCCCAAATCAGTACAAGGAAGAAAATAATAAAAATCAGAGCAGAAATAAATGAAAAAGAGACTGAAAAATCAATAGAAAAATTCAATGAAACCAAGAGCTGGTTCTTTGAAAGGTAAACAAAATTTACCAACCCTTAGTTAGACTCACCAACAAAAAAAGAGAGAAGGTTCAAATAAATAAAATCAGAAATGAAAGAGGAGAAATAACGATGGACACTTCAGAAATACAAAAGATTATAAGACTACTATAAAAAGCTATATGGCAGCAAATTGGATAATCTGGAAGAAACGGATAAATTCTTAGAATCATGCAACCTTCTAAAACTGAATCGAGAAGAAATAGAGAATTTGAATAGATGAATAACCAAGAAGGAGACTGAAACTATAATCAAAAACCTCCCCCAAAATAAATTTCCAGAACCAGACAGCTCCCCTAGTGAATTCTCCCAAACATTTGAAGAAGAATTAATACGTATCCTTCTCAAGCTCTTCCAAAAAATTGAAGAGGAGGGGAAGCTTCCTACCTTATTCTACAAAGCCAACATTACCCTGATACCAAAACCAGACAAAGACAACACAAAAAAAGAAAATTACAGGCCAATATCACTGATGAACTTTGAAGCAAAAATCCTCAACAAAATACTTCCAAATCGAATAGAACAATACATTAAAAAGATCACACATCATGATCAAGTGAGATTTATTCCAGGGATGCAGGTATGTGTCAATACTGGAAAATCAATGTGATACACCACATTAACAAAATGAAGAAAAAAATCACACAATTATTTTAATACTTGCAGAGAAAGAATTTGACAAGAGAGCATCCATGTATGATAAAAAGTCTGAATAAAATGGTTATAGAAGGAAAGTACCTCAACATAATGAAGGCCATATATGACAAATCCACAGCTAATATCATCCTCAATGGAGAAAAACTCAAAGTTATCCCTCTAAGAACAGGAACCAGTGGAGGAAGCCCACTTTCATCTCTCTTATTTAACATAGTAGTGGCAGTCTTAGCTAGAGTAATCAGGGAAGAAAAGGAAATAAAAAGGATCCAAATTGCAAAAGAACAAGTAAAACTGTCATTATTTGCAGATGACACGATTTTATATATAGAAAACCCTAAAGAATCCACTAGCAAACTTTTAGAAATAATAAATGAATACAGCCAAGTTGTAGGATCCAAAATCAGTATACAAAATCTAGTAGCAATTCTATATACTAACAACGAGTAACAGAAAGAGAAATTAAGAATACAATCCCATTTATAATTGCAACTAAAGAATAAAATACCTAGGAACAAACTTAACCAAAGAGGTGAAAGATCTGTACTCTGAAAACTATAAAACATTGTTGAAAGAAATTGAAGAGGACACAAGGAAATTGAAAGATATTCTGTGCTCTTGGATTGGAAGAATTAACATAGTTAAAATGTCCATACTTCCTAAAGCAATCTACAGATTCAATGCAATCCCTATCAATGTTCCAAAAACATTTTTTTCACAGAAATAGAACAAAGAATCCTACAATTTATATGGAACAACAAAAGATGCCAAATGGCCAAAGGAAACTTGAGAAAAAAGAACAAAGCTGGAGGTATCACACTCCCTGATTTCAAAATATACTACAAAGCTATAGTAACCAAAATAGCATGGTACTGCCACAAAAACGGACGCAGAGATAAATCGAACAGAATTGAGAGCCCAGAAAGAAACCCATACATCTATGGACTGCTAGTTTTCGACAAGGGAGTCGAGAAAATACAATGCAGAAAGGAAAATCTCTTGAATAAATGGTATTGGAATACTGGACGGCCAGAAGGAAAATGGACCATTATCTTACACCATGCACAAAAATTAACTCAAAATGGATTAAAGACTTGAATTGAAGACCTGAAACCATTAAACTTGTAGAGAGAATCGTAGGTGGTATGCTCTTTGACATTGGTCTTAGCAGCATATTTTCAAGTACCATGTCTGACCAGGCAAGGGAAACAATAGAAAAAAATAAACAAATGGGACTACATCAAACTAAAAAGCTTCTGCACAGCAAAGGAAACCATCAACAAGTTGAAAAGATAACCCAACAATTGGGGAAAGATATTTGCAAACTATATATCTGATAAGGGGTTAATATCAAAATATACAAAGAACTCATACACCTCAACAACAAAATAACTAACAACCCAACTAAAAATTGGGCAAAAGATCTGAGCAGACATTTCGACATTAAGTGAGACAAACTAAGATATTATATATTGGTTAAGGAAAATCAACTAAAATATATAAAAGTCATGAACATTTATTCACTTATCCAACATATTTTTTTAAAGTTAGGCAAATATCAACTGAGTTTAAAAGGAGAATTTGGAAAATATGCAATAATAGTAAGAGACTTGAGCTGACATTTCTCAGAAACCAATAAATCAAATTAGAAGGTTTATAGAGAATTTCAATAGCCAAAATAACCAACACACTGGAAAGAAAGCATAATCTTTATTTGAAGGTAGAGTAAAAACATATTTGGAATATTTGCAAAAACTGACAAACGATGAAAAGAAGTATTGCTAATTAAAAATAACCACATTGTACTAGTCATATCCACACATCACAATTTAACAAACTTAGAAATCATTTTTTAAAAGATGGTCCCTAAATTTCATACAACTTAGAAATTAAGCTAAAAGACAGTTCTAAAATATCCTTGGTAAAGGGAATTTGAAGAAGAAAATTTTAAAAATTTATTTAGAAATAAATGATATTAAAAACACCAGCTGTGAGATGTAGCCAAGGTTATATAAGTAGCTAATGTACTTGAATATGGGAGATTAAAAATAAATGAATGTTGAAATCTAAAATTAGAAAGAATTGCACAATGAATACAAATCAAATTGAATGAAAGAATTAACAAATGTAAAAGCTGAAAGTGAGAAGATAAAAATGCACTAAATTATTCATAAAACAAAAAGTTATTTCAGAAAACTAATTGAAGATACAAACGTTGACAAGAATAATCAAAAGAAGAGAGAAGGTAAAAAATAAAAACATCAGATAACTACTACATCACAAGACTGCTATGAACAAATTTATGCCAATATATTTGCACACATAAAGTGGATATTAACTTAGAAATATAAAAGTATACAAAATTTTCCAAATAAGATGTAAAAATCTTAAACAGACCAATAAACTATAAAATAAATAAATCTGTGAAAGTAGACCTTTTACTATCATTTCGTGCACTTCTATGAGATATTCAAATGAAAACCTCAAGGAACATATGATTGTCATCTTAGGCACAGTGTTCCAGAACTTAGAAAAAAAGAAGACCAGAAACTCTTTTTAGGTGGTTAGCATAATCCTGATACTAAAACTAGACAAGAAGTGCACTAGATACAATTATTAATCAAAATCATGTATAAGCATAAAAGCAAAAATATTAAATAAAATATAAGCAAATCAAATTGTGGAAGGTTTTAAAATAATGATAAAGTAGAAGTAAGTCAGATGTATCTTAGGATGGCACATAGATTTGATAATCTGTCTCTGTAGTTCACTCCTTTAATAGATTGGAAGGAAAAATATTAACATCTAACTGATATAAAAAAGGACGATGAAATTCCATGCACCATCATTATAAAAATGTCTAGCAAACTAGAGATAAAGGAAAACTTCCTTAACTTAATTAAGGGTAACTACAAAAAAGATATTTCTGGTAAAACTTTGGAAGGATTTTTAATAAAGTCATGAACAAATTAAGGATATTATAACTGCTACTATTAAGCACTTTGAAGATGGTCCTAGCCAATACAGTATACAAAGAGAAATAAGTAGAAAGTATAATGATTGGAAAAGAATAGATAAAACCCCACAATTTGAATATTATATCTATATTGTTAGCTTTCTGTGAAGACATGTTATTACAAATAAAGAATAGCCAAATAACAGAAATAAAAACCTCACTGGATAGACTCAATAATAGGGTGGGGATAACATAATAAAATCAGTAAACTTGAGGAGAGATCAATAGAACTCATCCAATCTAAATAATACAGAGAAAATATGCTAAAAAAATTGACCTGTGGGACAAAAATCTGTATCATCAGAGTGCCAGAGAGGACAAAGAGAGTAGGGCTAATGTAGCATTCAAATAAATAGCAGCTGAAAACTTCATAAATTTGATGGACGACACAAACTTACAGATCTATAAAGCTGAGTAAATATCAAATAGGATACATCCAAAGAAATCTATGCCAGGACACATCATAATTAAAATTCTGAAAACTAAAATTGAAGAAAAAATTTTGAAAGCAGCCAGAGAGAAACAATACATTAACTACAGGAAAATGCCAATTCAAATGACAGCCCATTTCTCATTTGAGCAGAAGGCCAGAAGGAAGCTACAAAAACTATTTCAAGTGCTGAAAGAAAGAACTGTCCATAACCTTTAGGAATGAAGTTGACTATAAAAACATTCCTACATGAAGGAAAACAAAAGGAATTTGTCACTAGTAGATCTATCCATTTTTATTATATGCTTTGTTGAGGTATAACTGGCAAACGAAATTGTATATATTTAAAGTGCACAATGTGATGATTTGGCATACATATACTTTGTGAAGTGATTACTACAATCAAGTTAATTAACACATCCATCACCTCACATACTTACCATTTGTGTGTGTGTGTGGTGAGAATGCTTAATGTCTACTTTCTTAGCAAATTTCAAATACACAACACAGTATTATTAACTATAGTCACCATGCTATACATTAGATCCCCAGAGCCTAGTCATCTTATAACTGATGGCCTGTAACCTTTGACTAGCATCTCCCTACCCTCCCCACCCTCCAGACTCTGGTAGCCACGATTCTACTCTCTATTTAGTAGATTTATCCTTAGAGAGATGATCAAAACAAGTTCTTTAAATAGAAAAGTAATGATAAAAAAGAAACTTGGAGCATCAGGAAAAAAGAAGGAAAGACAGAAAGAGTAGAAATATGGGTACATATAATAGACTATCTTTTTTGCTCATGAGCCTTATAAACTATATTTTATGATTAAAACAAAAGTTATAATATCACCTGGTACTCAAAACAATGGTATTTTAAAATGGGGTAGGCTAACCAACCTGAATGAAATTGAATATTCCACTCTCATTTGAAGTGGTAAAAGGATGATATCAGCAGACTATGATAAGTCGTATATGCATGTTGTAACAACCCAGAGAAATTATAACAAAAATTATACAAAGAAATATTTAAAAAATAAAATCAATATGCAACCTAAAAATAGTGTTCAAGTAGTCCATTGGAGGGCAAGAAAAGAGAAGTAGAGGTATGAACCAGAGGAAAAAGCATATAATAAAATGAAATACTTAAACACTAGCATATCAATAATTACCTTAAATGGTCTAAATAAACCAAACAAAAGCCAGAGATTGGTACAGTAGATCAATAAAACATGACTAGACTTTCAAGAAAAATCACTTCAAATATAACAGTATAGGCAGGCAGAAAGTAATAGGATGAAAACATATATACCATGCAAACATTCATGTTAAAAAGGCAGAAGTAGCTATATTAATATCTGGTAAAGTAGACTTCAGAGCAAAGAAAATTACTAGAGACAAAAAGAGACTCTGCATAATGATAAAAAGGATCAATTTTCTCTTATTCTTATTCACCACAGTACTAGAAGTTTTAGTTATTGCAATAAGGCAAAAAAATACATAAAGATACACAGAATCGAAAGGAAAAATAACCCTGTCTCTATTTGCATATGACATGATTGTCTACAAACAAAATCCCAGGGAATTTACCAAAAAATACTACAGAATGAGTAAATGAGTTCAGCAAGAACCAAGATATGACATCAAAATGCAAAAGTCAATTGCATTTATATAGACTAACAGTCAATATGTGGAAACCAAAATAAAAAATACAATGCCATGTACAATTGCTCAAAGAAAATGAAACACTTATGTATAAACGTAACAAAATGTGTGACTTATATTTCAAAGTATGCTGAAAATTACAAAACACTGGTTAAAGAAATCAAAAAAGAACTTATTTATTGGAGAGACTTGCCATGTTCATATATTAGAAGACTCAACATATTAAAGATATCGGTTCTTCCTAAATGATCTATAGGTCTAATGTAATCCCTATCAAAAAAATAGGAAAAAATATTTGAAAACCGCATGTCCAACTAAGACTAATATCTATAATATGTAAAATCTCAAAGTTCAATAGTAAAAAACTAACAAACCAATTAGAAAACAGGCAAGAGATGCTAACAGACACATCACTGAAGAGAATATATAGATGACAAATGGGCACATAAAAAGATGTTCAAATCATTAGCCATTAAGGATACACAAATAAAATCTACAGTGTTTTATCACCACACATCTATCAGAATGGATAAAATAAAAAATAGTGACAATATTGAATGCTGTTGAGGATGTTTAGAAACTCGATCATTGATAGATTGTTGGTGAGAAGGTAAAATGATACAGCCACTATAGAAAACACTTTATCAGTTTCCTATAAAATTAAACATACAATTACTATATGACCCGGTACTTGCACTCTTGGACAATTATCACAGAGAATTGAAAACTTATGTTCACATGAAAACCTGTAGATGAATATTTATAGCAGTTTTATTTGTAATAGTGAAAAACAGAATACTTCTTCAATGCCATTCAATAGGCAAATGGTTAAACAAATCGGTATATCCATAACATGGAATACTACTCAATGATAAAAATGAACAAACTGTTGATACACACAAAAACCTGGATGAATCTCTAAGGAATTCTGCTAAATGAAAATGCTAATGGCAAAAGTATACACACTGTATTTTTAAATTTATGCAACAATTTTAAAGGACAAAATTCTAAAAATAGAGAATATATTAGTGATTGCCAGTGGTTAGGGATGGGGGTGGAGGAGTGCAGTGGGTATCATTATAAAAGGACAACATGAGGGATCCATGTGGTTATGGAACTCTTTGCTATCTTCACTCTGATGCTGGATATATGAACCTACATATGCGAGACAATTTTGTAGAACTAAATATATACCCACACAAGCAAATACAGGTAAAAGTAGGGAAATCTACATAAGATTGGTGAATTGTATCAATGTCAATACCCTGGTTTTGATATTATAGTATAAATTTGCAAAATGTTACTGTTGGGGGAAACTGGGTAAAGGATACGAGGAATCTATCTGTATTATTCCTTACAACTGTTTGTGGACCTACAATTATTTGATACAAATTTCATTAAAATATAGTGGCTAAACATAAAAATCAAAAAACAAAAAGTAAAATTTCTTCTATACTAGAATGAATCAATTAGATAATTTTGAGGAAACACATTACTAATGATGGAAACAAAAACAGTTAAGTATTAAGGGATAGATCTATCTAGAAATGAATAAAACCATTATGGAGAAATTATTCTATATCCTTAGTGATGTGTCTAAAATAAGACTTTATTCATGGATGTGAGGAATCAACATTTAGGGATATCAATTTATCCCAAACATATAAAAAATTAATACATTCATAATCAAATTCTCAAGAATATTTTTAATAAAATCAACTTTCATAAAGTCGCATTTCATAAAATCACATTTTATGATTTATATGGAGGAATAAACAGCCAAGATGATTTTGAAAACAGAAATCAATGAAGGAAGACTTGTTCTATCACATATAAGATATACTTTAAGTTATAGCAATTTAAAGAGGAGTATTGGTACAGAAATATACACATATGTGTCAAGAAAGAGACCCATATAAATATGGGAAATTGGTATATCATATAAAAATAAAATTGCAAAGTTGTACAAGGAATTGTCTTGAGACAACTGACTATCCACCTGGAAAAAATTCAAGGTGTATCCATAACACAAAACTTACTAAATAAATAAATTCCAGATGTATTAAGGACCTAAATATAGAAATAAAAGCTATAGAGATATACAAGTATATACCAATGATTTTAAGATAACCGAGTTTCAGAAAAGTAAAATTGAACTTCCTGAGTTTGAATTCTAGTCCTAACACTTGCTTGGGCAAGTTACTTTACCACCACGTGCCTGTTTTTCCCTTACTGGGAAAATGGGAACAACAGCCAAACTTACTTTGTTGGGGTTTTCTTGAGGTTGTAATGAAATGAAGCATGTAAAGTTCTTAGAACAGTGCCTTGAATGCAATAAGTGCTAAAAAAAAATGACAGTCAATATAATTGAGGTGTGGAGGCCTTGTTAAACAAGACACAAAAACATAAATAATAAAGAAACATTCATAAACCTGTCATATTAAAGTTTAAAATTGCTACATGACAAAAAATACTGTAAACTTAAAAGAAATATATGACTGATAGAATATATATGCATATATAACAAGAAAAAATTGTATTGAAAATATATAAATAGGGGCTGGCCCGATGGCGCAGTGGTTAAGTGTGCACATTCCACTTTGGCGGCCTGGAGTTCACTGGTTTGGATATGGAGCCATGTGGCAAGCTATGCTGTGGCAGGCGTCCCACATATAAAGTAGAGGAAGATGGGCACGGATGTTAGCTTAGGGCCAGTCTTCCTCAGCAAAAAGAGGACGTTTGGCAGCAGATGTTAGCTCAGGGATAGTCTTCCTCAAAAAAAAAAAAAGAAAATATATAAATAATTTGCACAATTCAATGACACAAAGCAAGTACGCTAGCAGAAAAATGAGCAAAGGCTATGAACAAGCAACTTTTCAGAATGGGTCATCCAAACAGCGAATAAAACTGTGAAGAGATGTTCATTCACACTAGTAATCAGGATGCTGTTAATGAAACAACCACAACTTTGCTATTATGCCAGATTAACAAAAATAGTTAAAAGTTTAATAATATTAAGTGTTGGTGAGTGTGTAGAAAAGCATATGCTCATTTACTGATGTTGATAACATAAATTGCTAGTCACCTTGGGGGGGCAATTTTACACTAGCTATTAAAATTTAAAATGTTTACAACTGTGACCCAGCAACTTGACTTACAGATATGCTCAAATAAGACAAAAGTATGTACATTTACTTACAAATATGCACAAAACCACATTTAATTGGATAATAATTACATCACCGTTTTTAATAGCAAATAACTGACAAATCTTAATGCCTATCAACAGGGAAATGGTTAAACTTTAGAATGACCATCCTATGAAATACTATGCAAGGATCAAACAAAACAAAAAAAATAAGTTAAAAAAGATATATATAAACGGACTGATCTTCTGTATATATTACTATACTATGTGGAAAATGCATTTTGTAATACATAATACATGAAGTACGATAAGTGGTAGGCAGCTTCTAACATGAGTCCCAATGCTGGACATAGTGACGCTATTCTAACCAATAGAATAAGGCAAAAGTGATGGAATTTCACTCCCAGTGTTAGGATACAAAAAGACTCTTGCTTTCATTTTGTTTACCCTCCCTTGCTCTCTCACTGACTCTGAGGGAAGCAAGGTGCTATGTTGTAAGCTGCCTTATGGAGTAGCCCATGTGCCCAGGAACTATGTCTCCACCCAAAGCCAGCTATGGCCTGAATCCTGCCAAGATTCACATGAGTGAGCTTCAAAGTGGATACTCCATCAGTTAACACTCAAGATGAGATCACAGCCTTGGCTGACACCTTGATAGCAGACATGTGAGAGAACCTGGGCTAGAGGCATCTAGCTAAGCTGTGCCCAGATTCCTGACCCACAGTAAATGTTAGATAATCAATATTTGTTGATTTAAGCTACTAAGTCTTGGGGTAATTTGTCATATAGTAATATATAAATAAAATAGTAATGTTTATTAAATAAAACAACAATAAATGATAATGTGTATCTTCCATGGGTACAGTTATATACATTTAAAGGCAACAACAATGGTTTTAAAGGTTACACAATAAGCCCATACACTTCTTTCTGGAACGAACATTGGGAACTAAGATTTAGGGGAGTGCTAAAAGGAGACTTTATCATTTGGTAAAATTTTCATCTTTAATAGGATGAATCTATTCATACATTAATTGCATAATAGAATTAATCAGCGGAGACTTCCAGTTTCTGGTTCAGCATGTAAGGAGCACAGAAGTCATCATTCCCATCCTCATAAGAAAAAAGCTAAATACACTGAAAAATCAACAGCTCTTCTTAGATCCAACCAAGAACTGAGGTCACAGATCATACTGCTGTTCCCCAAATTGGGAAAACAGACAGATGGATACAGAGAATCACAATTTAGAGTAGAACACAACAGCAGAAAATTTCATGGGAACCACAACAAAGGTAAGAAAACTTAAGCTATAACTGAAGAATTGCTAGAGGCTCAGTGTAGACAAACTTGAGAGTTAAAAATACCAGGGGGACCCAGTCTTAGGGAGGAGGTGGTATAGTTTTGTGCGTTTTACCTCCAGGATCCCTACCAGGCTTTCACAGTGAAGATCAGAGAAAAATCTCTTCATACGTCTAGCAAGGGGAAGCAAGGAGAAGCCATTTTGAAATATGCCCAGAGCATTCTTTTCTTCCTAACAAAGCCCACCCTCAAAAGAAACTATTTTGCCAGAGCCTAACCAAGATGTTTTACCAGAGCCTTACTGATGTAGGAAAAGGGAAACACCCAAGTCTAGGCCCTTCTAGCCTTCCTGTCCCATCTCATGGAAGAAAACATCCTGAGAAGCACTTGTGAAGTCACAACCCAGAAGCACAGGCTTATTAAAAGACCAAGACCTAATCATAGGACTATAGAATATTTCCTCTTCCACAACACCTTACCATATCGCTAGGGCTCATATGAAACAGGGGAAACAAAACCAAGGACACCAGAGGAAATTTAACCTTATGACTATTACAGCTAGAGAAAACAATAAACACAGCTTAACTCCTAGACAGATAAACATAAAACCATAAAACATAGTTGGTCCTCCTGGGGCTGCTAGAAACAAAGGAAAAGGGGTGGACACCTTCCTGTGGCTGAGAACAACTCTAAAATTTGGAGAAGTCACAGAACTGAGGCTTCTCACACAAGAGAGAGGGAGGAGTGGACCATGGCTCTAACATGGAGATTTTCAATGTGCTCCCCAGGGGTATGGTACCTAGTCCCTTTTCCAAAGCCCTCAAGGAATCAGCATAGTCCAAATGCCTGTGGCTGCTAGGAACAGAGAAAAAGGGGCAGGAGGCTCACTGCAGCCAGCAAGGCTCTATGAGATTGGGAAAAAGTGCATAACTGAAGCTGCTTCTCCCCTAGGAGGGAGAAAGAAGAGTGGAGCTTGCCTCCAACATCCTTGGCCTTTCAGTGTGCTGCTCAAGGGCCAGTTTCTGCCTCACCTCATACAAAGCCTGACGGAACTGTCATATTTAAACATCAGAGGGAGCAAGAGATTATGGGCTCCTGAAGAAAAAAAAAAGTCTAGACAGTGGGGACAGGTAGGAATAAAGGCACAGAATCTCCAACCAGGCTGATTAATGAAGCTCTTTCTCAGTCATAGCTAGCCCACAAAGACTGGAAGAGGTGGCTGTTTCTTCAAACATGCAGACACCAACAGAAAACTACAAGGAACATGAAGAAAAAGGAAAACATGACACAAGAAGAATAAAATAAATCTCTAGTAATTGTCCTGAAGAAATGGCGATCTATGAATTGCCTGATAAATAACTCAACATAACCATCTCAAAGAAGATCAGTGAGTTACCAGAAAACACAGGTCAGTATCTCTGATGCAATAGATGCAGATATCCTCAACAAAATACTGTCAAAGCAGATTCAATAGCACATTAAAAGGATCATACACTATGACCAAGAAGGATTTATCCTTGGGATGCAAGGATGGTTCAACATATGCAAATCTCTTAATGGTTATACCACATTAACAGAAGGAAGTGGAAAAAAAATCACATGATCATCTCAAAAGATACGGAAAAGACATTTGATAATTCAACATCCTTTCATGATAAAAACTGTCAACAAATTAGGTATAGAAGGAATATACCTCAACATAATAAAGGCCATGTACAAAAAGCCCACAGCTAACATCATAATCAATGGAAAAAAACTGAAAGCTCCTCCTCTAAGATCAGGAACAAGGCAAGGATGCTTACTCTCATCATTTCTATGGAACATAGCACTGGAAGTCCTAGTCAGAGCAATCAGGAACGGAAAAGAAATAAAATGCATGCAAATAGGAATATAAGAAGTAAAATTATCTCTGTTTGCAGATCACATGGTCTTATATGTGGAAAACTCTAAAGATTCCACAAAAACGAATAAATGAATTAAGTAAACTAGCATGAAACAAAATCAAAATACAAAAACCGGTTGAGTTTCTACACAGTAACAGTGAAATATCTGAAAGAGAAATTAAGAAAATGATCCTATTTGCAACAGTATCAAAAAGAATAAAATGCTTATGAATAAACTTAACCATAGAGGTGAAAAACTTGTATATTAAAAACTAAAAATCATTGATGAACGAAATTAAGGAAGACAGACAAATGAAAAGACACACTGTATTCATGAATTGGAAGATGTAATATTGTTAAAAATGTCCATACTACCCAAAGTGATCTACAGATTAAATGCAATCCCTATCAAAATTCCCATGGCATTTTTTACAGAAATAGAAAAAAACAATTCTAAAACTCGTATGGAGCCACAAATGACCCCAAATATCCAAAGCAATCTTGAGAAAGAAGAACAAAGCTAGAGATATTATACTTCATAATTTCAAAATATATTATAAAACTGTAGTAATTAACACAGTATGGTACTGGCATAAGGACAGACATTTAGACCAAAGGAACAGAATAGAGAGCCCAGAAATAAACCCAGGCATATATGGTCAAGTGATTTTTGAGAAGGGTACCAAGAATATACAATGGGGGAGGATAGTTTCTTCAACAAATGGGGTTGGAAAAATGGATACACACACACACACACACACACACACACACACACACACACACACACAAATGAAACTGGACCCTTATCTTATACCACACGTAAAAATCAACTCAAAATAAACTCAATTTTAAATGTAAGACCTGAAACTTTAACTCCTAGAAGAAAACGTAAGAGAAAAGCTTCATGACATTTGGCTTGTCGATGATTTCTTTGGATATAACACCAAAAGTACAAGCAACAAAAGCAAAATTAGACAAGTGGGACTACATCAAACTTAAAAGCTTCTGCACAGCAAAGGAAACAACCAACAGAACAAAAAGACAACTTATAGAATGGGAGAAAATATTTGCAAACTATATCTCTGATAAGAGATTAATATCTAAAATGTATAAGGAACTCCTACAACACAATAGCAACAAAAACAAATAACCTGATTAAAAAATTGGGAAAAGATATGAATAGACATTTCTCCAAGGAAGACATAAAAATGAGCAACATGTTTGTGAAAAGATGCTCAACATCACTAATCATCAGGGAAGTGCAAATCAAAACCACAATGTGATATCATCTCACACCCATTAGGATGGCTATTATCCAAAAACAAAGATAATAACTGTTGGCGAAAATGTGGAGAAAATGAAACCCTTGTACACTGTTGGAGAGAATGTAAACTGGTGCTGCCACTGTGGAGAACAGTATGGAGGTTCCAAAAGAAATTAAAAATAGAACAACCACATAATCCAGTAATCTCACTTCTGGATATATATCCAAAAGAATTGAAATAATGATCTCAAAAACATAGGGGCCGGCCCAGTGGCACAGCGGTTAAATGTGCACATTCCGCTTCGGTGGCCCAGAGTTCACCGGTTCGGATCCTGGGTGCACACATGGCACCGCTTGGCACACCATGCTGTGATAGGCGTCCCACATATAAAGTAGAGGACGATGGGCATGGATGTTAGCTCAGGGCCAGTCTTCCTCAGCCAAAAGAGGAGGATTGGCAGTAGTTAGCTCAGGGCTAATCTTCCTCAAAAAAATAAATTAATTAATTAATTAAAAAGATATATGCACTTCCCTGTTCATTGTAGCATTATTCACAATATCCAAGATATGGAAACAACTTAAAACTGATGAATGGATAGAGAAAATGTGGTATATATATACAACGGAATATTATTCATCCTTAAAAAGGAAGGAAATCCTGTCATATATAACAACACGGATGAACTTTCAGGACATTATGCTAAGTGAAGTAAGCAAGTCACAGAAGGACAAATTCTGCATGACTCCAGTTATATGAAGTATCTAAAATAGTCAAATTCATAGAAACAGAGAGTAGAATGGTTGTTGTCAGTGGCTAGGGCTAGGGGGAAATTGAGAATTGATGTTCAACAGGTATAAAGTTTTAGTTATGCAAGACAAGTAGGTTTTAGAAATTTACTATAAAACATTATGCCTATACTTGACAGTACAGTATTGTACACTGGAAAATTTGTTAAAAGTGGGAGTGGCTTGCCTGGCGACACAGTGGTTAAGTTTGCACACTCTGCTTTGCTGGCCTGGGATTCACTGGCTTGGATCCCGGGTGCAGACCTACACACTGTCCATCAAGCCATGATGTGGCAGGCATCCCACATATAAAGTAGAGGAAGACTGGCACAGATGCCAGCTCAGGGCCAATCTTCTTCAGCAAAAAGAGGTGAATTGGCGGCAGATGTTAGCTCAGGGCTAATCTTCCTCAAAATATAAAAAAAAATGTTAAAAGAGTATATCTCATATGAACTGTCTTTACCACAATAAAAAAAAGAAAAAAACCTATTCTGAGTAATAATGAATTGGTGGATACATGGCATCATACATTTATCAAAA
The DNA here is from genome assembly GCF_041296235.1 of Equus asinus. Classification (NCBI taxonomy): domain Eukaryota; kingdom Metazoa; phylum Chordata; class Mammalia; order Perissodactyla; family Equidae; genus Equus; species Equus asinus. Next base: position 112,746,706 of record NC_091820.1, on the reverse strand, counting down.
CTCTTAGAACATACAGCACAAAGAATAAACCCTAATGTAATTTAAGGGCTGTGGAAACTAGTAAATAGGAACTTCATTAAAATGGAGTCAGGAGAACAAAAGGGGGAGCTCTCACGCCCTACATGCATAGCAGAGCCCACCAGGAAGAAGAAAGACTTCTCCTCTTGACTGGCAAGAAGCTCAGCCAATGAGAGACTGTTACAGTTCAGTCAATGAAAAGCCACTACACTTTGAACTCTTTGTTTACAATAGCCCTCCCAAATTCCTCTTTCCCTCTATAAAAGTTTCTCATCCCCTTGCTGCTTGGGACTTGCAGCTGGCTCACAATGGTTGCAGAAACCAAATTGCAACCCTTTGCTGATCCTGAATAAACCCATTTTTGGTGGAGAAATAACTGGCTATCTATTTGTTTAAGGTGAGCATTTTGGTGGCCGATATAGGGATCCAGAGAAGACCCCAGTGACCCCGAGGCTGGTGAGCAAACAGATGCAGTATCCACAAATGAGCCCACTGACCTCGCTGCTTTGCTCTCCGACCCTGAATTTTGAGGGTAAGTCTTTCTTCTGGATCCAAGCTTCCGCTCTTTTTGTGTTTGAGGCTCTCAAAGCTTTACTTGAGATCTATTTCAAGGCTTCATCCTTTTCTGGACAAGGCCTTATTTGTCTGCAAGCACTCAGGAGGCACTTCAGCCTGACTCTTTGAATCAGGCTGTTCCTTAGAACTCACTGGCCTTCAGTCCAATTCCCTTTGGAACTGGGCTGTTTTTACTGAAACCATGCTAGCCTTTGGTCTGACTTTCAGACAGACTATTAGAACTGTGCTGGTCCAGCCTTTAGCATGACTCCCTTGGGAGCAGACTGTTCTATTAGAAGTGCATTAATCAACCTTCGTACAGATTTCCTTCGGAACTGGACTGTTCTCTTGGAATTACATAAATTCAACTTTGGTCTACCTTAATGAAATCGGACTGTTCTCTTAGAACTGGCTGGTAGTAAGCCTGCTGGCTGTTTGATCTTTTTAGGCTGTTTGAGAATTATTCTGGTACTCTAGAGAAAAACCTCTGAGAAATGAGATCCCAGTTATCTCAATATTTTGAGCCCCCCTCCCTGCCCTCACCACGGGGACCCTGGCTGATTTTACGTTTAAAAACAGGGGTCATTCCTCATTCAAATTTGGAACTAAATGGACGGATTTAACCAAAAGTAATTTAGAACCCCAATGGCCTTTGTGGGGAACTTATAAACTCCCCAAACTTACCTTTCTTAAAACTGAAGTGGACAACTATCGCTCTGTAATTTCTAAAACTGAATGGAATGTCTTCTTCAATTGGTATTTTGAGGTTTCCAAATGTTACCAGGGAAAAAATTGCCTCTTTGCAAAATAAAATTTTAAGATTAACTGAAACAAACAAACAATTCAAGGAAGATAAAATGGCTTCTGAAACCTCATGTTCCTCTTCCCTGGTTTCTTTGTCTCAGGCTCTGCCTTCAGTGCTATAATGTTCCTCTCTCCTGGCTCCTCATGTTCAAGCCCCGCCTCTGATACTGTCTTCCTTCTTCCCTTCTATACAGCTTACACCTCCTCTGTACTCCCAGATCCCCCATACTATTTCTATTGGCTGAACTTCCCCTTTTCCATGAACCTCTCCCCACTCCCTCTTCCACTGAACTCATAAACCTTTAAAATTAAACCTTCTGAGGATCCAAAGACTAAGCGCTTAATTTCTTATACTCCCTGGACTAAAGCTGAACTGTGTGCCACAAAGATTTTCCCAAAGTAACTGAAGATCCTTACAGATTTGCTGAGGAATTTAATACAGTCATTCAAACTTATCAACCTGATTTCTCTGATTTATACCAGTGAATTCATATGCTTGTCAGTGATGGCTGGGCCCAGCATTGGATGAAAACTGCTAATTGGGAAAATCCCCAAGGCTGCTAGAATTACAACCAGGAGACCAACCTGCCGATTTGTTGTATGATCAGGCTCAGGCAATTGCTAGACGACTTCATTGGGCAATTCCTAGGGCTTTCTCAAAACCAGTTGAATGGAATAAAATTCAGGCTTGTGCACAAAAACCTGATGAACCTGTTCATGACTATTACAGTTGACTTCAGGTTGCTTTTTTAAAAAAGATTCTTGTCATTCAGATTTTTATTCCACCTGGATAGCTTTTAGCTCTCTGTTTATTAACGGGCTAAACTGAGACCTGTCCCTTCTAGTAAAAAGTACCAGGATGGAATGGGAAACTTTGTCCTCTCTAGATATAGTTAATCTGGCAAACCAGCTCTTGTGCACCCTAGATGAGTCGCCTATAAGAAAGACTTCTAAAATTCTTAATCTCCAACTCCAACAAATGAAGGCTCCTAAGTGAAACCAAAACTTCCTAGTTTCTTCTGTTATTGCAAAGAGCCGGGACACTGGAAAAGATATTGTTACAAATTTAAGCACTTCAAGAATCTTCAGCCCTCTAACTAGCCTCTCCAATGTCCTCCAAATTCTCAATGACAGGGCTCCAAGAAACTACAGGGGCTCCTCCCAATCCTCCCTCTTAATTGGCTTGGAGAAACATTTCTCTAGATTAGAGATGGATCTCTTTCTGTCCTAACTGACAGTGGAGTCACATTCTTGGGCCTCAGCCCCACTACTATAAAGCAGCCCCTGCCTCAGAGTACTAAAGCAGTTCAAATAGTGGGGATTTCTAATAAGCCTCTGCAGGTTCCTGTCTCTGAACATATTACCTTTTATCTAAGCCCTTTGAGACACACACACCCTTTTTTCCTTAGTTATTCTGCCCCTATTCATTTATTAGTCTGAGACATCTTGGAAAAGTACCACGCTAGGATTTCTTTCTCCCAAAAGGGGGAAATAATTCTAGAATTTGACAGTAGCCATCAAAGCAGCCAACCAGGTGAATTAAATAACCCTTTGACATCTTTTATTTGCTCCATCTCTGACTGTACTAGAGCTGATTCTGGAAACACTGATCACTTGTCCCTATTGAGTCAGCTATCACACCCTCCTTATGGACAAAATCTCCAACTGATATTGGTAAAATTCACAGTACACATCCCAGCAAGATTCAGAGAGATCTCCCAAAACCTCTCCCCAGAATTAATCTATATCCTATAAGTAAAGAAGCCCTTTAAGGTATAAAGCCCATACTAGAAGATTAAAAGGCTCAATGCCTCATTATTGCTTGTACTAGACGCTGTAATACTCTTATTTTACCTGTGAGAAAACCCAAGGGCTGAGGGTGGAGGTTTGTCCAGGACCTCCAAGCAATAAATAACATCATTTCCCTCAACATCCTGTTGTTCCTAACCCTCATAGACTACTAACATCCATTCCCACTGGAAGCAAGTTATTTTTGGTAATTGATTTATGTAATGCATTCTTTAGCATTCCAGTTGATAAAGCTGGCCAATACCTTTTTGCCTTCACTTGGGAAAAACAAAATCACCTGGACAGTAATACCTCAGGTTTTCCTGAGAGCCCTTCTTATTTTGTCACAGAACCTGAAGGCTGATCTGGATAACACAAAGTTCCCTAGGGGTTCTACTTTGTTGTAATCTATGGATGATTTGCTTCTTTGCTCTCCTTATTTACTTGAAAAGACCAATGCACTCAGGCCTGGCTTCATGGGTATGCATGGCCTTGTGCTCAAAAATAGCTCCACGTTTGGCTTAAAGCTCTGCTCTTGCTGTCTTGAAGTTCTTAATAATTATACCTTTGAATGTGGGTCTTATTAGTGAAACGCCATGGGACAATGGAGCATGTGCATTAGCAGAGGAGATAGCTACAATATACGTGGTCCCTGCTCTTCCTTACCATGTCATCTGCATATAGCATTTGTGGGTGATCCATTAGCATAGAATTCCAGTGGACTCATGATGTGTGGCAATTTAGCAAGACTCAAGTGAGTACAAGGTAAGTGTGTTACACCTATAAGTAAGCAAGGGAGCTGACAGCTCTGAAAGACCATGCTTTCTATTTGAACCAGAACTTATTACAAATGCAGAAAAAAGACAATGGCATTCTAAGAAAAAGGAACAACCAAGGAATCCTACCATATCCTTTCTGATTCACGCTATTTCTCTATATTAGCCAACTACTTACATTAAAAATGATTTTTAAAAAAAGTAAAGGGAAAAATAAAGCAAGCATAGTTTATTTTCCATTCAGTCTTTCTCACTCATCAGTAAGCCATAAGCAGAGAGAATCTATAGAATGTTTACACATCATGAAGTAAACAAAAATAATTTAGTTAGTTTTGTGCAGCATTTTCACTGTTGTGATAAGAATGAAATGTGTATGCATGCATGAGCTACAAAATACAAATTGTGTAATTTCAGTGATTTCATATATAATTTAAATGCTCTTATATTTGCATTTAAAACTGGCATTGCACAATACAAAGATAAACAGTAAAATTTATATTAGTACTTCAAGATTTTAATTCTTTACACAAAGTGACATTAAATTGCAAATTCAATAAAAGACATCATGAGAAGTGAAAAAGAGACTTGTCTCTGTGTGTGCATAATCAGGCACAAAGAGGGGATGGGGTGAAGTGTAAAGCTGCATATGTAATAATCAATAAAAACATGCATACTGAACCTTGGGAATTCTAGGCTCTCTTTGTCACCCTACTTCTGGAATTTCAGCAGCCAGGCTTATACATGCTAGGCGGGTAACTGGATAATTTATCTGTAGAAAAATGGAAGGACTTTAGATAAAAGACATTTGTGAGTTCTAATAAAAGAGCTGGATTACTGTATAATCATTGTAATTTAAAGATGACTGTTTAAAATCCCTGTCCACACACACAGAGCTTCTAAGCAGTTCTTTAGTGTTTCACTCCTAAATGTAAACTGACAGTGAAAGATAATGGTATGCTCAAGAAATTCTTCAACATGAAATAGCTCCCCCCAAAAAATAAGAGAAAAGGAAGCAAGATGAAAAGAGAAAATACAAGAAACACATAAAACTTCAAAAATGTCAATAATTAATATCTTCAGAGACTATATTTTGTCTTTGAAAAAAGAATACTACAAAAAGGGGACAAATGAAAAAATAAAGAGTTCTTGGAATGAAAAATAAGCTCACAACTTTTAAAAGTAGGAAGATTGGAAGTTAAAGTCAAGGAAATTTCCTAGAAATTTAAAGAACATTGACAAGAACAACAAAAATTGGACAATGGGAGACAGAATTTTTTTAATTGAAAGATTAGTTCAAGAAGTACAACAGTCTATTAGTAGAATAACCTGAAATTAAAAACTAAGGAAATAAAGAGGAGAAAGTTACCAAGAAATAAAATGGAAAGGTTTCACAGACTTAAAGGATATGAGTCTGCTAAGAGAAAGGACCAACAAAGTATCAACAAAATGATTGGGAAAAAGCCTACACCAAAGCACAATATTGTGAAATTTCAGAACACTAAATATAAAAGAGATGATTGGGAAACAGAATAACGTCAAAGTTCTCAAGTGTAACACTACAACCTAGAAGAAAATGGAGCAATGCCTTTAAAATGCTGAGAGAATATCCTTCCTCTAAATCAAGTTTCTGAATAGTGTAAGATTTTCAAACATGCAATGGCTCAAAACTTTACCCTCTGCATGTCCTTTCACAGAAAGCTACTGGTAAATTTGCTTCAACAACATGGTTGAGTAAACAGGAAAGTCATAAGATTCAGAAAACTTGGAGTACAATATAGGAGATTAATGAAAGTACTCCCAGGATAACAAAGCTTCATTATACCCAGGAAGCAATCATTGTGGAATGGAGCAGAAGAATGGAAGTGTTAAGGAAACAAAGGTCTCCAGGGAATAAATAGAAATGATAGATGAAACAATGTATTTGATTGTGTAGAAAGTAATATTGATAGGCATTTCACATAGTGTTGGAACAATGAACAAGAATTCCCTCACAAGAAAACAAGATAATTATTAACTGTATTAAAATTCAAAAGTATAGGAAAAGAAACATTTATAATACACTGTTTGGCTTAGCAGTTAATGATATTAAAATAGTCATAATAAAATAAATACTGTAATTTTATTAAAATTATAACTATATTTGGAAGATGGAAGAAAAAGTTTGAATTATATTATAGAGTTAAATTTTCCTATGCCATAACTGGAAATAAATACATAATTTTAAAAAAAATCACTAAATAAATAATAGCATGAAATATTCCTTTGAAATGTAGAGGTAATACCAGAAGAAACACATTAAATAGTTTAAAGTTGCTGTATCTGGGGAACAGGGCTGAAGAATGGGGAATTTGTCATACTATTGTTATCCACTAAGTCCTTAATACAATGTGACTTAAAAAACTTGTATGCATGTTTTATTCTGATAAAATAAATGTTGCTTCATAAAATTAGAAGAGAAGAACAAAAATTCTCAACTCCATTCCAACAAGAAAATAAAAGCTGATAAAATGAGCTATTTTATCAGGAAATATATCTGACCAAGTTAACTAAAGTATAAAAATATACCAACAACCATGAAAGAAGTTGAAAAAATTCTCAAGAATTACCCCCCAAGAGTGACACTAGATTCCAATAGTGTTATGCAGGCTCTTTCAAATCTCAAAGTAAGACACACTCTTATTCAAAATGTTTCGGAGTATAGGACAAAGAGATAGAAAACTTGGCATTGTTTTTATCAAGCTATTATATCTGATATATGGTGTTGCAAAAAGAATGAAAATACTGATAAATCTCACTGATAAATATAACACAAAAATCCATATAACAAACCAAGTCTAGTCATATGTTAATAAAAAATCATATATTATGACCAAACTGACTTTATCACAGGAAATAGATGAGTTATAATTAGGAATTCTTTAACCTACTCTGTACATAGTTTTATTTTTATAAAGAATCACATCACATGATTTTTGACAGTTGCTAAAGGGCATTTATTTGATAAACTTCAACACCAATTTCTGACAAAAAACACTTTCAGTAAAGTGAAAATTGGAGGAAACCTCTTTAGCTTATTAAGAATGTATAAGTGATATTAGCAGTTATTTGTCATGCTTAATGGTGAAATAAAGGAGCAAGTATGTAAAATTAGGATATATATTGCCATTCCCTATTCCACATTCACGGAATTAATGAATTCAACTATAAAAGTCCTCTTTACGGCTGAGTTACAACAGGTGTAAAACCTTTCTAAATCCAATACTCCAGTTAGACATAAACAGTATATAACATTTGCCACAAGAGATGAAACCTATTTCATCTGAGGACTAAAAGCATTCCTATCAAAGTCTGGTATCAAAAATGGTGCCTATATACCACAACTGTTATTTAACATGCGATGAATTAACCTATACAAGATAACAATAAAATACGAAATTCTGAGGATTAATCAGAACAAATATACCAGTTCAATTTAAATATGAAAAGCGTTTACTTGGAGAAATGAAAATAAATTGAATAAATTGACATATGTTATTTTGTCAGAAAGAAAATCCCAACATTGCAAAGATTACATATTATATGTTATCCAAATTTTCAAAGGAATTGTGGGGAGTTGGAGAAGCCTTAATAAAATAATTCTAATTTTCATCTATAGCAGACAAGTATAGCGAAAATATATTTAAAATAACAGTAATGAAATAAGATTTACATTGATTGACATTATCTATGAAAGTGAAATAATTAAAACAGTATGGTACTTTGACTAGAACAGAAATATTGACCACAAAAAATAATAGATAGCTCAGGAACATGAATATATATTTGATTAAGGGTAAACTGACATTTTAATCCATTGCAAAGACATAAAATCTCAGGTTTTGGGGCCATACAGTCTGTGTTGAAACTATTCAACTCTGCTGTCATAGAGCAAAAGTAGTCACAGACAATACATCAACAGGAGTGGAGCAGTGTTGCAATAAAACTTTATTTTAAAAAAACAGCCAGCAAGGACCAAGGGGAGTGAAAATGTCAGAATAGGAAATTCCAAGGCCCATCACTCCAAAGAAACATGGAGAAATCTGACAACACTGTCAGGATAAACTTTGTTGGAGCTTTGAAAAGTTGTCAAAGGTTTACAGCAACCAAATGAATGCCTAGTCAAGGCACAGTAGAAGAGCTTTATATTGCTTTAACTTATATTGCCTTACCTCTCCCCATGTTGTGTTGTCTTAAAGAAGGAGCTAATGTTCCTAGTGTAAGTTTGTGGTTTTGGAGCAGAGTGGATCTGGTTCTCAAAATTGAGTTTGTTCATTTTGACCTGTTGGAGGCTATGTGGGGAATTCAATTAAACACAAAAGAAGGCTATAATGAAAGAATTTGGGAAAAAGTATAAGAAATACAGAAAAAGACTAGCAAAATGACAGAAGTAACTTCTTTCTTATCAGTAGTTACTAAATGCAATTACTCCAATCTAAAGGCAGAAATTCGCAAAATGCATAAAAAACATGATCCATCTATAGGCTGTTTACAAGAGACTAATTTAAGGAAACAATTAGTTTGAAAGCAAAAGGATCAAAAAGATATTATCTGAAAATTTTAATCCAAAGGGAGCTGGAGTGACTATACTAATATGTTACAATGGACAAAGGAGGACATTATATATTGATAATAGGGTCAACCTTTCAAAAAGATATAACCATTAAAAAGTTATACATACCTAACATACAGCCTCAAATTTTATGAAGCAAATATTATCAGAATTGAAAAGAGAAATAGATAGTTCTACAATAATATTTGGAGACTTCAATAACCCACTTTCAATAATGGATGGAATATGTAAAAAGAATATCAATGAAGAAATAGAAGACTTGAGAACACTATAAACCAACTAAATCTAAGTGACATATATAGAACAATTCACCCAACAACAGAAGACACATTCTTCTCAAGTGTACATGAAATATCCTTCAGGATAAATCATATGTTAGTCCACAAAACAAGCCTGAATATATTTTCAAAGATTAAAATCACACAAAATATCTTTTTGGCAACAAAGGAATGAAACTAGAAATCAATAACAAAAGGAAAACTGGGAATTTCACAAACGTATAGAAGTAAACAGGGCACTCAATTAATAAACTAAGGAAGAAATAACAAAGGAAACCAGAAAAACCTTTTGATGAATAAAGTGAAAACAGAACATATCCAAACTTATGTGATGCAGCAAAAGCAGCACTCAGAGGGAAATTTATAGCTGCAAGTGGCTATATTGAAAAAAAGAAAGATCTCAAATCAATAACCTAACTTTATACCTTAAAATCTAAAAAAATAAAAGCAAACTAAAGCCAAAGCTATCAGAATAAAGGAAATAATAAAGACTAGAGTGGATGAAAATGAAATAGAAAATTTAGAAAATCAACAGAGAAAGAAACAAAAATAAAAGTTGGTACTTTGAGAAGACCAACAAAATTGGAAAACCTTTAGGTAGACTGACCAAGAAAAAAGATAAAACACTTAAATTATTAAAATGAGTAATGAAAGTTTGGCCATTGCTATGAACTTTACAGAAATAAAAATGATTTTGAGAGAATGTTATGAATGACTGCACACTAACACACCAAGATGAAAGGGACAAATTGGTAGCAACACACAAACAACTGAAAGTTACTTAAGAAGAAAGAGAAAACCAGAGTATACTTATAACAAATAAAGACATTGAACCAGTAAAGTCTCCAAACAAAGAAAAGTCCAGGACCATACATCTTCACTGGTGAAGTCTATCAAACATTCAAAGAATTAATACTAATTCTCCTCAAAATTTTCAAAGAATAGAATAGAAAGAAGTACTTCCTAAATCAGTCTATATCAGGCCAGAATTATCCAGACACCAGAGCCAGACAAAGACATCACAAGAAAAGATTACTAAAGACCAACATCCCTTATGACTAAAGATGCAAAAATCCTCAACAAAATGCCGTCAAACCAAATCCAGCAATGCAGTAAATAAAAGGATTATTATGACCAAGTGGGATTTATCTCAGAAATACAGGGGTGGTTTAATAGATAAAATCAATCAATGTAAGATATCATATTAATGAAATAAAGGGAAAAAGACATAATCATCTCAATTGATGTAGAAAAATCATTTGACAAAATTTAACACTCTTTCATGGTAAAAACACTCCACAAACTAGGAATAGAAGGGAACTTATTTAATATAATCATGAACTGCACAATGTCGTTTTGGTTGACAACGGACCACACATACAATGGTGGTCCCATAAAATTAGTAGCATATAGCCCAGGTGTGTAGGAAGCTATGTCATCTAGGTTTGTGCAAGTATACTTTATGATGTTCACACAATGACAAAATTGCCTAATGACATATTTCTCAGAAAGTATTCCTGTTGTTAAGCAACATACGATTGCATGATAAAGGCACCTATGGAAAACCCCACAGTTAACATAACATGCAAAGGTGAAAGACTAAAAGCTTCCCCCCTAAGATCAGGAAAAAGACAAGAATGCCCATTTTTGCCATTTCTATTTAAGCATACCTCAGAGACACTGTAGGTTTGGTTCCAGAACACTGCAATAAAGCAAATATTGCAATAAAGCAAGTCACATGAATTTCTTGGTTTCCAAGGGCATAGAAAAGTTTACACTATATTGTGGTCTATTAGGGTGTAATAGCATTGTGTCTAAACAACCAATTACATACCTTAATTTAAAAATACTTTATTGTTAAAAAATGCTAACCATCATGCGAGCCTTCAGTGAATTGTAATCTTTTTGCTGGTGAAGGATCTTGTATCCATTTTGATGGCTACTGACCGATCAGGGTGGCGGTTGCTGAAGGCTAGGATGTCTATTGTAATTTCTTAAAATAAGGCAACAATGAACTTTGCTGCATCAATTAACTATTTCTTTCACTAACAATTTCTCTGTAGCATGTAGCTTCTCTGTAGCTGTTTGGTAGCATTTTAACAACAGTAGAACCTCTTTCAAATTTGAGTCAATCCTCTCAAACCCTGCTGCTGCTTCATCAACTAAGTTTATGTCATATTCTAAATCTTTTGTTGTCATTTCAAAAACCCTCACAGCATCTTCACCAGGAGTGTATTCTATCTCAAAAAACTATTTTCTTCGCTTATCCATAAAAAGCAACTCCTCAACTGTTAAAGCTTTACCATGACATTGCAGCAATTCAGTCACATCTGCAGGCTCCATTTTTAATTCTAGTTCGCTAATAATGAAAAAGTTTGAAATATTTTGAGAATTACCAAAATGTGACACAGAGACATGAAATGAGCCAATGCTGTTGGAAAAATAGTACTGATAGATTTGCTTGATGCAGAGTTCCCACAAACCTTCAAGTTATTTTTTAAAAAAGAGCAATATCTGTGAAGCAAAATAGATGAAGCAATAAAACTAGGCATGCCTATATTGTACTGGAAGTTCTAGGCAGAACAATTAGGCAATAAAAGGAAATAAAAGTCATCCAAAGTGGAATGGAAGAAGTAAAAGTATATTTGAAGGTGACATGATCTTACATATAAAAAATTCACAAAAAAACTATTAGAGCTAATAAATGAAATCACTAAAATTGCTGGATACAAAATCAATGCACAAAATCAGTTGTGCTTCTACACACCAGCAAAGGACAATCTGAAAATGAAAGTCAGAAAAATAATCCCATGTTCAATGGCATCAAAAATAATGCATAATAGAGAAAGATTGCTTAATAGGTACGAAATTTCCTTTTGGGGTGATGATCAAGTTCTGGAACTAGAGACAGGAAATGGTTGCACATCATTGTGATTAATCTTAATGTCACTGAATAGCATACTTCAAAATGGTTAAAATTGTAAATTTTATGTTAGGTGTATTTTACCACAATAAAAAAGGTGTTAGTGCATCTCAGCTGTTACTATGCACAGGGTGAACACTTTTTCAATGGAAATAAAATGAAAAAATGGGTTTTTGAAATTTGGTTGTCTGTTTTTCCTGATTTTTATGCATTTAAGAGAATGTGATATTTACACTTTGATTTTAATCAAATGCTTAAAGATACGTTAATGTTTCAAACAATTATTTTGCACATTTAAATAACTAAACACATATAGTCATAAAAAATAGGTAAAGGGTCAGATTTAGCCTATAGGTCATACTAAGTTGAATCCTGATTAACAAGAAATATGCATGACTCAATAAGAAATAGGAAAAAGGGCTTGCCCCGTGGCTGAGTGGTTAAGTTCGTGCGCTCCGCTGCAGGCGGCCCAGTGTTTCGTTGGTTCGAATCCTGGGCGTGAACATGGCACTGCTCATCACACCACGCTGAGGCAGCGTCCCACATACCACAACGAAGAATATACAACTATGTACCGGGGGGCTTTGGGGAGAAAAAGGAAAAAAATAAAATCTTTAAAAAATAAAAAAAAAAAAAAAAAAAAAAAGAAATAGGAAAAGGAAGATCTGAACAAATGGTGCTGGGAAAACTGGATGTTCACATGCAAAAGAATGAAATTGGAGCTTTATCTCACACCATACACAAAAATCAATCCCAACTAGATTAAAGACTTAAACATAGTATCTGAAACTGTAAAACCCCTAGAAGAAAATATAGAGAAAAAGCTTCATAACATTGACCTTGGCAATGGTAACTTGGATATGACACTAAAAGCAGAGACAATAAAAGAAAAAACAGGCAAATGAGACTATAATAAACTAAAAAGCTTCTGCAAAGCAAAGTGAAAAGGTAACCTACGGAATGGGAGAAAGTATTTGCAAATCATATGTCTGATAAAGGGTTAATATTCAAAATATATAAGGAATTCATGCAACTCAAAGCAAAAGAAAAAATAATCTGATTTAAAATTGGGCAAACAATCTAAATAGACATTTCTCCAGGGAAACATACAAATGGTCAACAGGTATATGAAAAAGTGCTCAACATCACTAATCAGGGAAATGCAAATCAAAACCACAATGGGATATCTCTTAACACATATTAGGATGGCTATAATTAAAATAACAATAGATAACAAAGGCTGGTGAAGATATAAAGAAAAGGGAACACTTATACAATGTTAGTGGGAATGTAAATTGGTATAGCCACTATGGGAAACAATATGGAATTTCTTCCAATAATTAAAAGATAGAACTATCATATGATCCAGTAATCCCACTTCTGAGTATATATCCAAAGGAATTGAAATCAGGATCTTGAAGAGATATCTGCATTCCTATGTCCGCTGCATCTTTATTCACAATAGTAAACACATGGAAGCAACCTAAGTATCCAATGACAGATGAATAAAGAAAAGGTGGTAATTAGATACAATGGAATATTATTCAGCCTTAAAAAAGAAGGAGATCCTGCCATTTTGATAACATGAATGATCCTGGAAGACATTATGCTAAGTGAAATAAACTGACAGAGGACTAATACTACATGATCCTACTTATATGAGAAATCTAAAATAGTCATACTCATAGAAGCAGAGAGTAGACTGGTGGTTACCAGGGGCCTGGGATGGGGTGAGGGAATAGTGAAGTGTTGGTCAAAGGGTAAAAAGTTTCAGTTATGCAAGATGAATATGCCCTAGAGATCTATTGTATAATATTGTGCCTATACTTAACAATACTGCATTGTATGCTTAAAAATTTGCTAAGAAGGTCGATCTTACATTGTGTTCTAATAAAAAATAAATAAATGAAGAGGGTGGGAGGAAACTTTTAGTTGATGGATATGTTTATTACACTGATTGTGATAATTGTTTTACAGGTGTATACAGATCTCCAAACTCATCAAATCATATACATTAAAAACATACAGCTTCCTGTATGTCAATCATACCTCAATAAAATAGGTTTTTAAAACGTTGGTTTTAAAAATGGTTTTAAAAACAATAAAAATTTGTATCAGTAGTTCTTAATCTGTCCCAAGATCAAAGTAAAACCAAATTTGTATTGTTTGCTTCTCAAGGTACATAAATCATTAAAGGAACAGAGAATCTCAATCTTATAAAGAAAGTAAAAGATTAGAGGAAACACTAATTATGTCATCGTATTATGCTAGAGTTATATAATATAATTTTATCAAAAAAAGGTATGATAAAATAAAGGTAATTATTGCAAAATTTCATTTATGAATATAGTTGAAAAAATCCTAAATAAAATATTAAAAGATATAATTCAGCAATATATTAAAAATAGTACATCATGAGCAATTGGAGTCTATCTAGGAAATAATAATTTACATTACAAAAATCTATTTAAAGTAATTTACCACAACAAAAAATTAAAAGACAAAAAACATATGTTCATCTCAGTAGATAGAGGAAGACATTTAGATAAATTCAACAGTCAATCATAATTAAATTTCTTATAAACATATGAATGCAAGAAACATCCCTTATCATCATAAAGGGCATCTACATCAAACTACAAAAATATAATACTATTTCCACTTTATCAACAAAAACTACACAATGTTAAGATACAAATCTAACAAAATGAGCAAGACATTTATGGAAGAATATATAGCGAGTGTTTTAAAATACTTTTTTTAAAGGAGAAATAAACCATGTTTCAGGGCAAAATGATTCAATATCATAAAGATGTCTCCTCTTAAATTCATCTAAAAATTCAATATAATTTTAATCAAAATCTCAATTTTTTCTGGGAACTTAAAAAAGTGGTTCCCAAGCCTGCATGGAAAGGCACAGGCAAAGAAAGTTAAACAATTTAGAATTACAAAGAGGGCATATTTGTTTACAAGACCTTACTAATAACAGCTAACATGTATTGAGCACTTGCTACGTGTTTGGCACTGTTCTAAGCACTTTACATGTTTTAACTCATTTAGTCCTCATCCCTATTTTCCAGATCAGAAATCTGTGATGTGGAGAAGTTACATTACTCTTCCAAGGGCAAACAACAGGCAGTGGTAGGAATTGAGCACAGGTGCTCTGATTTGTGAGTCCAAGTTCTTAATGAATTTGTGATACTTCCCTTAATCATGGCTCACTAGAAAACTTAAGGCAGAGTGGTATTGGCACAATAATGGAAATATTGACTAATGGAAGAGTTCAAAGACAATATATGGAAAAATATATGATAGAAGTGGGATTAAAATTGGTGGAATAAACTTGGACAGTTCAATCTATGGCGCTGGTACAACAAATTATGCATAAAGAAAAATAAGAATGGATCTCCTACATCATATATTATCAAAAATCAATTTCTGGCAAATAAAAACATAAATATGAAAATCAGACTTAAAATGTTTACAAGGCCAACATCAATTCAAGATAAAGACTCTCAGCAATCAAGGAATACAGGGAAACTTCCTGTACTTAATAAAGAATATCTCCAATAAACCTACAGCTAACATTATACTTAATGGTGAGAAACTTTATGCATTTCCCCTAACATCAACAACAAGGAAAGTATGCATCCTGTCAACAATCATAATCAACAGCATACTGGAAGATCTAGCTAATGCAATAAGACAAAAGAAGGAAATAAAAGGTATATAGACTGGGAAACAAAAAATAAAACTGCCTTTGTTTGCAGATGATGTCACTGTCTAAATAGAAAACCCCTCAAGATCAACAACAACAAAAACCCTCCTGGAACTAATAAACAATTTTAGCAAGGATAAACCTGTAGGATAAAATATCAGTTGCTGGGGAGAGTGACCTCAGCATCATGGCAGAATGAATTCTCCCCTTAGTCTCTTCCCCCTAAGATACAATGAAAAGGACATTCATAAACCAACAGAGGACATTTATACACTACAATAGACATCTGAGAGAGCCAGACAGTCATACGTCTGAAGGTGGGGGTGCTAGACCCCTGTGGGAGGCAGCAGAAGGAGGTAAGTGGATCTCCTCTCTCTCCCAAGTGACAGTGATCTAGGGCACAGGTCCTTGCATGGCATCCAGCATATGATTCTGAGAACATAAAGGGGAAAAGGCAGCCCTTCATGGGATCATTTTTGCTCTCAGAGTTGCCTCCCAGGCTCTGGGAATGCTCCACACTGAAGTGGCTAAGCAATCATGGGGGTGTCCCCACAAGCAATTCATGGGGTGTCCCCTGCCTGAGCAGCCCAGGCAAGGAGCAAGTGCAGAGGAGGAGCACATGGGATCACACATGTTAAAGAAAGTGCCCCTCCCCACTCCCGCATGGCACACCAGTTCTGCCAGTCAGCCAGAGCAGGGATACCCATCAGAGTGCCTGTGCCTACGTGTGTAAAGTAGCAGCACCCAGCAGACAAACACAGATGGGCGCTGTCAGCACAGCCTCCAATGGACAGGGGCAACTGACAGGGGTCACGGTAGACTCAGAAAACACAGCTCCTGTCCCCCTCCAGAAATGTTGGAGATGAAAAACACAATGATTTAGATAAAGAAAAATAGGGGCTCCTTAAAAAACAGAGCTGATATTATAGAGGAAAGAATTTATAATTTAGAGGACCAAATATAGAAACAATTCAGATGGAGGAAGAGAGAGAAGTAAGACTAAAAAGAAATGAAGAAATTCTCTGAGAAATATCTGACTCAATTAGGAACTGCAACATTAGGATTATAGATATTCAAGAGGGAGAAGAGAGGGAAAAGGGAGCAGAGAGTTTGTTCAAAGAAATAATAGCTGAGAACTACCCAAACGTGGGGAAGGAGCTGGAATTACATGTAAATGAAGATAATAGAACTCCTAATAACATCAAAGTAAAAGACCTTCTCCAAGGCATATATTAATAAAATTGTCAAAACTTGATGACAAAGAAAAAATATTAAGGGCAGGAAGGCAGAAGAAAATAACCTAAAAGAAACCATTTTCAGGCTTTCAGCGGATTTCTCATCAGAAACTTTACAGGCTAGGAGAGAGTAGAATGATAAAGTCAAAATTGTGAAAGACAAAAACTTCCAGACAAGAATACTCTATCCAGTGAAACCATCCTTCACACACGATCAAGAAATAAAAACTTTCCCAGATCAACAAAAGCTGAGGGAGTTCATTAGCACAAAGACACCCTATTACCAGAAATGATCAAGAAGGCCCTCATACCTAAAGAAAAAAAAGAAAGAAAGAGCTTACAAAGCATTAAGCAAGGAGATAAATAGGCAGACAAAATCAGAAAATTTCAGACATCTATCAGAACAGGTTAGCAAACACTTAATTATAACATTAAAGTTAAGTGGGAGGAAAGCATAAAAAATAACAATAATCACTTCATTTTAATCACAAACTCACAACACAAATGGAATAAGTTGTGCCAACAATAACTTAGAGGGGGGAGAGGAAAGGGATGGAATATGCTTAGACTAATAAGAGGCTACCGTAAAAAGGACTGTCTCATCTATGAGATCTTTTATACAAACCTCATGGTAACCATTAAACAAAAAATCAGAACAGAGACACAGATGATAGATAAAGAGGAAATTGAAAAAAGCATCATAGAGAATCACCAAACTGAACTGGCAGTTAGAAATGCATGAGATGAGAAACAAGGGAAATACAGAACAACTGGAAAACAAGTGCTAAAATGGCAGCATTAAGCCCTCATATATCAATAATCACTCTAAATGAAATGAATTGAATTCTCCAATCAAAAGTAACAGAAGGGCTGGATGGATTAAAAAACAAGAGCCAAGAATATGCTGCCTCTAGGAAATACATCTCAGCTCTAAAGACAAACACAGGCTTAGAGTGAAAGGATGGAAGACAATATTCCAAGCTAATGGCAAACAAAAGAAAGGAGGTGTTGCCATACTTATATCAGACAAAGTAGACTTCAAGATAAAACAGGTAAAGAGAGACAAAGAGGGGAAGCATATAATGATAAAAGGGACATTCCACCAAGAGGACGTAACATTTATAAATATATATGCACCTATCACAGGAGCACCAAAGTACATAAAGCAACTATTAACAAACCTAAAAGGAGAAATTAACAGCAACACAATAATAGTAGGGGACCTTAACACCCCACTTACATCAATGTATAGATCATCCAGACAGAAAGTCAACAAGGAAGTAATGGAATTAAATGAAAGTCTAGACCAGATGGACTTAATAGATATATGTAGAACACTCCGTCCAAAAACAGCAGAATACACATTCTTGTCAAATGCACATGGGACATTCTCACAGGGAGACCATATGTTGAGAAACAAGGCAAGCCTCAATAAGTTTAATAAGATTGAAATCATATCAAGCATCATTTCCAACCATAATGCTATGAAACAAGAAAACAACTACCAGAAAAAAGCTGGGAAAGTGACAGATATGTGGAGACTAACCAATATGCTACTGAGAGACCAATGGATCAATCAAGAAATTAATGAATAAATCAAAATCATTTGGAGACAAGTGAAAATGAAAATACACCATACCAACTCATATGGAACGCAGCAAAAGTGGTCCAAAGAGGGAAACTCACAGCAATACAGGTCCACATTAACAAATAAGAAAAATCTGAAATAAATAATCTTAAACAACACCTAACAGAACTAGAAAAAGAAGAACAACAAATCTAAAAGTCAGCAGAAGAAGGGAAATAATAAAAATCAGAGCAGAAATACTTGAAATAGAAACCAAGAAAACAGTAGAAAGGATTAATAAAACTAAGAGATGGTTCTTTGAGAAGATAAATAAAATTGACAAACCCTTAGCCAGAGTCAGTAAAAAAAAGGAGAGAAGCCTAAAATAACTAAAATTAGAAATGAAAGAGGAGAAATTACAATGGATACCACAGAAATACAAAGGATTATAAGAGAATACTACGAAAAACCAAATGTCAAGAAATTGGACAATATAGAAAAAATAGATAAGTTCTTAGACTCATATAACCTCCCAAAACTGAATCAAAAAGAAATAGAGAACCTGTATAGACCATTCATAAGTAAAGTGATCAAAACAGTAATCAAAAACCTCCCCCAAAATAAAAGTCCAGGACCAGATGGCTTCTGTATAAATTCTACCAAACATTCAAGGAAGATGTTATACCTATCCTTCATAAGCTATTCCAAAAAATTGAGGAAGACAGAACACTTCCTAACTCGTTCTATGAGGCCAACATGACCCTGATCCCAAAGCTAGACAAAGACACCACAAAGAAGGCAAATTACAGGCCAATATTGCTCATGAATATAGATGCAAAAATCCTCAACCAAATATTGGCAAACTGAATAGAGCAAGACAATAAAAGGATCATACAACATGATCAAGTGGGATTTACACCAGGGACACAGGGCTGGTTCAACATCTGCAAATCAATCAATGTGATATACCACATTAACAAAATGAGGAATAAAAACCATCCGATTGCCTTAATAGATGCAGAGAAAGGATTTGACTAGATCCAACATCCATTTATGATGAATACTCTCAATAAAATTGGTGTAGAAGAAAAGTACACCAACATAATAAAGGCCATATATGACAAATCCACAACCAACATCCTACCAAATGGGGAAAAAACTGAAAGTCATCCCTCTGAGAACAGGAACAAGACAAGTGTGCACACTCTTGCCACTCTTATTCAATATAGTACTGGAGGCCTTGGCCAGAGCAATTAGGCAAGAAAAAGAAATATAAGGAATCCAAATTGGCAAGGGAAAAATGAAACTCTTGCTGTTTACAGATGATATGATTTTATATATAGAAAACCCTAAAGAATCCATTGGAAAACTATTAGAAATAAAGAACAACTACAGGAAAGTTGCAGGGTCTAAAACCAACTTACAAAAATCAGTTGCATTTATATACTCTAATAATGAAATAACAGAAAAAGAACTCAAGACTACAATCCCATTCACAATCATGATTAAAAGAATAAAATATCTAAAAATAAATTTAACCAAGGAGGTGAAAGACCTATACAATGAAAACTATAAGACATTATTGAAAGAAACTGATGATGACATAAAGAAGTGGAATGATATTCCATGTATGTGGTTTGGAAGAATAAACATAGTAAAAATATCCATACTACCTAAAGGAATCTGCAGATCCAATGCAATCCCAATCAGAACCCCAATGACATTCTTCATGGAAATAGAACAAAGAATCCTAAAATTCATATGGGGCAACAAAAGACCCAGAATAGCTATAGCAATTCTTAGAAAAAAGAACAAAGCTGGAGGCATCACAATCCCTGACCTCAAAATATACTACAAAGCTATAGTAATCAAAACAGCATGGTACTGGTACAAAAACAGACACATAGATCAATGGAACAGAGTTGAAAGCCCAGAAACAAAACCACAAATCTATGGACAGCTAACCTTTGACAAAGAAGTTAAGAACATACAATTGAGAAAGGAGCATTTCTTCAATATATGGTATCAGGAAAACTGGACAGTCACATGCTCAACAATGGAAGTAGACCATTATCTTTTACCATACACAAAGATTAACTCAAAATGGATTAAAGTCTTGAAGGTAAGACATGAAACCATAAAACCCCTAGAAGAAAATATAGGCAGTACATTCTTTGACATTGGTCTTAGAAGCATCTTTTTGAATACTGTGTCTACTCGGGTAAGGGAAACAAAAGAAAAAATAAACAAATGGGACTACATCAGATTAAAGAGCTTCTGTAAGGCAAAGGAATCAGGAACAAAATGGAAAGACAACCCACCAACTGGGAGAAAATATTTGCAAGCCATATTTCTGAACAATGGGTTAATATCAAAAGCATATTAGAGAACTCAAATAACTCAACAAGAAAAAAACAAACATCCTGATCAAACAATGGGCAGAAGATACGAACATTTTTCCAAAGAAGATATACAGATGGCCAAATGTCACATGAAAAAATGTCGAACATCACTAATAATTATGGAAATGCACATCAAAACTACAATCAGATATCATCTTATACCTGTTAGAATGGCTATAATTACCAAGGCAAAAAACATCAAGTGTTGGAGAGGATGTGGAGAAAAGGTAACCCTCATGCACTGCTGGTGGAAATGTAACTTAGTGCAGCCACTATGGAAAATAGTATGGAGATTTCTCAAAAAATTAAAAACAGAAATAACAAATGACCCAGCTATCCCACTAATGGGTATTTATCCAAGGAATTTGAAATCAACAGTTCAAAAGGACTTACGCATCTCTATATTCATTTCAGTATTATTCACGGTACCCAAGATGTGCTAGCAACTCAACTGCCTATCAACTGATGAGTTTATAAAGAAGATATGGTATATGTATACAATGGAATACTACTCAGCCACAAAAAAGACAAAATTGTCCCATTTGCAACAACATGGATGGACCTTGAGGGTATTATATTAAGGTAAATAAGCCAGACAGAGAAAGACGAACACTGCATGATTTCACTCATATGTGGAAGATAAACAAACACATGGACAAAGAGAACAGATTAGTGGTTACCAGAAGGAAAGGGAGTTGGGAGGCTGGCATAAGGGGTAAAGTGGCACATATATATGGTGACTGACAATAATGTACAACTGAAATTTCACAATGTTATAAAGTATTATGAACTCAATAAAATAAAAAAAGATCAATTGCTTTCCTATATACCAGCAAAGAACAATTGGAATTTGAAATTTAAAACACACATTTACCTTAGCACCAAAAAAATAAAATACCTAGGTAGAAAATATGTACAAGATCTATATGAGGAAAACTACAAAACTCTGATGAAAGAAATCCAATAAGATCTAAATAAATGGAGAGATATTCCATGTTCACATACAAGGAGACTCAATACCATTAAGATGTGAGTTCTTCTCAACTTTATCTATAGATTCAATGCTATACTAATCAAAATATCAGAAAGTTATTGTGTGGATTTAGACAAGGTGATTCCATGTTTATATGGGAAAAGATCTGGAGTAGCCAAACCAGTACTGAAGGAGAAGGAGAAAGTAAGAGAACAGATACCATCCTACCTCAAGATTTGGTATAAACTATAGTAACAAAGACAGTGTAGTATTGGTTAAAGAATAGACAAATACTGAATGCAACCAAGTAGAGAGTCTAGAAATAGACCCACATAAATATAGCAAACTGAGCTTTGACAAAGGAGCAAAGGTAATTCAATGGAAAAAAGATAGTCATTTCAGCAAATAGGGCTGGAACTAGCAGACATCCAAATTAAAAAAAATGAATATATACACAGAGCTTAAACTTTTCTCAAAAATTAACTCAAAATGGATTATAGACCTAAATGTAAAATGCAAAACTACAAAACTTCTACAAGGTAACATATGGGTAAATCTAGGTGATATTGGGTTGAAAAATGACTTCTTCGATACAACGCTAAAAGCAAAATCCATGAAAGACATAGTTGATAAGTTGGACTTCATTAAAATTAAAACTTCTGCTCTGCAAAAGACACTCAAAAGAATGAGAAGACAGGCCACAATCTGAAAGCAAATATTTGAAATGCATGTATCTGATAAAAGATTCGTATCTAACATACACAAAGGACATTAAAACTCAACAATAAAAAAAAACCATCCAATTAAAAATTGGCAAATTATCTGAACAGACACCTCACCAAAGAAGATGTACTGATGACAAATAAGCATGTGAGAAACTTTGAGAAAAGTTTAAGCATCTGTTTTTTTTAAAGATCTTTTTTTTCAAACATCTGTTGCCAGTCTTCTTTTTTTCTTCTTCTTCTTCCCTCCAAAGTCCCCTAGTACATAGTTGCATATTCTAGTTGTGAGTCCTTCTGGTTGTGCTATGTGGGATGCCACCTCAGCAAGGCTTGATGAGCAGTGCCATGTACACACCCAGGATCCGAACCAGTAAAACCCTGGGCCGCCAAAGCGGAGTGAGCAAACTTAACCACTTGGCCACAGGGCCAGTCCTTTAAGCATCTTTTGATTGTACCTATTTTCAAAGTTTAAGCATATTTTGACTGAACATCTATGCCATTAGGAAATTGAAAATTAAAACAACAATGAGATACTACTACATGTCTACTAGAATGGATAAAATTTAAAACACTGGCAACAGCAAATGCTGGCTAGGATGTGGCACAATGTGAACTCTCATTCATGCCAGTGGCAGTGCAAAATGGTACAGCCACCCTGGAATGCAGTTTATCTTCTTCTCACAAGGGTAAATATAATCTTACCTTATGATCCAGCAATTGTGCTTCTAAGTATTTAATTAAATGAATTGAAAAAGGAGGTACACACAAAAACCTGTACATGAATATTTATTGCCACTTTATTCATAACTGACAAAAATGAGAAACAAGATGTCCTTCAATAGGTGAGTGGATAAACAAACAGAGGTACATCCACATAGTGGAATATTATTCAGTGATAAAAAGAAATGAGCTAGCAAACCAGAAAAAGATATAGAGGAATCTTAAATATATATCACTAATTTAAAGAAACCACCTTGAAAAGGCTACATACTGTATGATTCCAACTATTTGACATTCTGGAAAAGGCAAAGTTATCAGTGGTTTTCAGGTTTTGGGAGAAGAGAAGCAGGGATTAATAGGGGGACCACAGGGGATTTTTAGGTCAGCAAAACTGTTCTGCATGATACTCTAATGATATATACACAACATAATGGATTCTTCAAAACCCATAGAACTGTACAACACAAAGAGAAGGCCCTAATGTAAACTATGGACTTTATTTAATAATAATCTATGAATATTGATTCATCAATTATAACAAATGTACCACACTACTGCAATATGTTAATAACAGAGGAAACTGTGTGGGATGTTGGGGAGAGGTGATTTATAGGAACTCTCTGTAGTAATTTTTCAAAACATATGCAGAGTTGGAAAAGATTTTATTTTTAAAGTCTTTAATTTTATTCATATAGATTATTCCTTTTTTTAAATTGCGGTAACATTGAATTATAACAATATATAGCTTTCAGATGTACATCATAATATATTTTGAATTCTGTGTAGATTACATCATGTTCACCACCCAAAAACTAATTATAGTCCATCACCTCACATGTGAGCCTAATCACCCCTTTTGCCCTCCCCCACTTCCCCTATGGTAACCACCAATCCAATCTCCATTGCTATGTGTTTGTTTGCTGTTGTTTTTATCTTCTACTTATGAGTGAGATCATACAGTATTTGGCTTTCTCCCTCTGACTTATTTCACTCAGCATAATACCCTCAAGGACCATCCATGTTGTCACAAATGGCCAGATTTCATCATTTCTTATGGCTGAGTACTAGTCCATTGTGTATAAATACCACATCTTCTTTATCCATTCGTCCCTTGATGGGCACCTAGGTTGCTTCCAAGTCTTGGCTATTGTGTATAATGCTGCAATGAACATAGGGGTGCATGTATCTTTATGCCTTTGCGTTTTCAAGTTCTTTGGATAAATACCCAGCAGTGGGATAGCTGGATCATATGGTAGATCTATTCTTAATTTTCTGAGGATACTCCATACTGCTTTTCATAGCGGCTGTACCAGTTTGCACTCCCACGAGCAGTGTACGAGGGTTCCCTTCTCTCTACATCCTCTCGAACACTTGTTGTTTCCTGTCTTGTTAATTATAGCCATTCTGACAGGATTGAGGTGATACCTCATTGAAGTTTTGATTTGCATTTCCCTGATAGCTAATGATGTTGAACATCTTTTCATGTGCCTGTTGGCCATCCATATATCTTCTTTGGAGAAATCTCTGTTCAGATCTTTTGCCCATTTTTTAATTGGGTTGTTGGTTTTCTTGTTGTTGAGCTGTATGAGTTCTTTGTATATTTTGGATATTAACCCCTTAGCTGATATATGGTTTGCAAACATCTTCTCCCAATTGTTAGGTTGTCTTTTCATTTTGTTGATGGTTTCCTTTGCCGTGCAGAAGCTTTTTAGTTTGATGTAGTCCCATTTGTTCATTTTTTCTTTTGTTTCCCTTGCCCGGTCAGACATGGTACTTGAAAATATGCTACTAAGACTGATGTCAAAGAGCATATTGCCTATGTTTTCTTCCATAAGTTTCATGGTTTCAGGTCTTACTTTCAAGTCTTTAATCCATTTTGAGTTGATTTTTGTGCATGGTGTAAGGGAATGGCCTACTTTCATTCTTGGAAAAGATTTTTTTAAATAAAATTACAGAAAGTACAATCAATTAAGAAAAAACATTGATACAATTTATGGTTTTAAATTTGAACATTTTTTATATAAAAAGATACCACACATAAGATAAAAAGAGCACTACATAGTTTCTCAGGTAGGACAAATCAATGTATTGCACACAAGTGCTTTAACCAAAAACAAGACAAAATACAAATAAACTACAAAATTATTCTAATAACAGGTAGGAGAAAGCTATTAGAGTAGCATGGAACAGAGAGGATAAAATTTTGAAATGGGAGAAACTGTCATTTCCCAGGGAACGTTTGTTGATTTTGAGCAGTTGCAAGGAGATTAATATACAGACTGGAACTGGACGAAGGGCTGCTGCAAGAGAAAGAAGGTAAAAAGCCAAGCAAAAAGCCCCTTAGAAGAATATCAGAAAACAGTGTGAGAGTTCCATAATAGGCTAAACATAGAAATACTGTATGATGCAGCAATTCTACTCTTAGTTATATATACAATAGAACTGAAAACATATCTACATATAAACTTGTACACCCATATATATAGGAGTATTATTCATAATGGCCAAAAGGTAGAAACACCCCAAAAGCCCATCTATATGGTATATCCATACAGTAGATATAAAGTACTGATATATGCTACAGTATGGATGGACCTTGAAAACATTAGGTAAGTGGAAGAAGCCAGACCTAAAAGGTCACATATTGTATAATTCTATTTATAAGAAATGTCTGGAACGAGCAAATCTATAGAGACTAAAAGTCTAGTTACCTGAGGGTAGGGGTAGGAGAGTGTGGGAAGTGTCTTATAATGCATACAGGGGTTATTTTGGGGTTGAACTAAAATGTTCTGAAACTAGATAATGGTAATGGTTCAACTCTGTGAATATGCTAAAAACCATTGAATTGTATGCTGTAACAAGCCAAATTTTATCATATGTGAATTATATCTTAATACAAAAATTTTAAAATGAATTTAGTATCTTTCTCAAAAAATCTATTTCTATAATCTCAAAAATATGCAAATATATATGCAGGAATGATCATTATTAGAACATTATTTGCTAAAACTAAACATAAATAAATGTTTGACTCTCAGGAGCTCAAAAAGAAAAAGCTAAAAACCTGAAAATTCTGCTGCCCATCACAAAAGAGACAGAATTTTTAGTTTGAGTAATGCTATGTTAGAATGCTGTGATAAACATCACAGGCTTTCCACTGAAACCATAAAAGGGCATATCTTAGAAGTAATGACCATGACCTCAGACTAAGGAGATAGACCAAACATAAAATGAAGCTTCCAAAAGTTCACCATAATATGACAGAAATTTGATTTTCTGCTT
This sequence comes from Equus asinus, assembly GCF_041296235.1. Lineage (NCBI taxonomy): Eukaryota > Metazoa > Chordata > Mammalia > Perissodactyla > Equidae > Equus > Equus asinus. The sequence continues at coordinate 112,720,336 of NC_091820.1, read as the reverse complement.
TAAAAAACCCACTCTTAAAAAGAAGTTAAAATTTAGAGTTTCTGAATATATTTTCTACAAAGTCTAATAGACAATAAAATTATTAACATGTAAAGAAACAAAAAATAGAATCAGAGACACAACGGGCTAAATGTTAAATTAGCAGACAAGACCTTTAAAATAAGTATAACAAATATGTTAAAAGCTCTACAAGATAAAATGAATATAATGGGTGAAGAGATAGGGAATTTCAAGAGAGAGAAAAAATATAAAAAGAAAAATGAATCAAATTGGACATATTTAAATTGGAAAAAACTGAATGTAATTAATGTCTGATTATACATAAGAATTGACTAATAAACTTGAAAGCATATTGTAAAAACTACTTGAACTAAAATATAAAAAAATATAAAACTAAAATATGTAGAGAAAAATAAGATTGAAATGAATGAACCTGTGAGACGCTAAGAAACGATCTAATATACTTGAAACTGGAGACCTAGAAGAATAGGAAAGAGCAGTTAAGGTATAAAAATTTTGAAGAAATATTAAATAAAAAATTTTCACATTTAATCAAAAATAGAAACCAGTATATCTAAGAATCACACCAAATCCCATGTAGGATAAATACAAAGAAAATAAAACCAAGGTAGATTATAGTATAACTGCTGGAAACCAAAGATAAAACAAAACAAATTTTTGTAAAAGTAGGGGGAAAAAAAGACATATGAAGCATAGAAGAACATAATAACAATGATAACAGATTTCTCATCTGCAACTAAGAATGCCAGAAAATGGTGGAATAACATCTTTAAAGTAGTGGAGGTGGAGGGAAAACCAGAAAAACTCATTCTCTATCCATAGAAATTTCCTTGAAGCTTCTACCACAAAAAGCTAGAAAAAGAAGTACAAGTTAAACACAAAGGAATTAAGAAAGTCTAAATAAATGAAGATATACATCACATTATAAATTGGAAAGCTCAATATTATAAAGATAACAATTCTCCCTAAATTGATCTAAAGATACCATTCCACGTCAATAAAAATTCCAGCAGGGCTTTTTGTAGAAATGGTCAAACTAGTTCTAAAGTTTATATGGAAATACAAAGGATATAGAGTGCAAAACAATTTTGCAAATCTAGACGAAAGTTGGAGGGGCCAGCCCCATGGCTGAGTGGTTACCTTCGTGCTTTCCACTTTGGTGGCCCAGGGTTTCCAGGGTTTAGATCCTGGGTGCAGCCACGGCACCATTCACCAGGCCACGTTGAGGCGGCATCTCACATAGCACAACCAGAGGTACTCACAAATAGGATATACAAGTATGCACAGGGGGCCTTTGGGGAGAAAAAGAAGAAGAAAAAAAAAGAAGATTGGCAACTGATGTTAGCTCAGGTGCCAATCTTTAAAAAAAAAGTTGGAGGGGGCTGGCCCCGTGGCCGAGTGGTTAAGTTCGCGCGCTCCGCTGCAGGCGGCCCAGTGTTTCGTTGGTTTGAATCCTGGGCGCGGACATGGCACTGCTCATCAAACCACACTGAGGCAGCGTCCCACATGCCACAACTAGAAGGACCCACAAGGAAGAATATACAACTACGTACCGGGGGGCTTTGGGGAGAAAAAGGAAAAAAAAAGTTGGAGAATTTTCATTACTGTATCTCAAGCTACATAGCTCACAAGAGTGTGGTATTGGGGAAAAAATAGACAAAGAGATCAAAGGTACAGAATAGAGAGTCTGGATACAGGACCACATAAATATAGTAAAACAATTTCCTACAAGGGAGTCAAAACAATTGAGTGACAGAAAACTATTTTCAACTGCGTATATTTATCACAATTGACTGGTCATAAAGCAAACGTTATCATTCATGTGCCTTTCTAATGTTTTATATTCTCAATGATTGGATCATGTTCCCCTAATTGAATAACTTTAAATACATTCTATTTTTCAGCAACATATAACCTACAAAATAGTCCCCAAAATACCTAGCAAATTTAATGCTGCATAACATCAAGATAAGGTGGCTAAGGCTTCCATTTCATGACAAGGATGCTAATGAGAATGAAATGCTGAAATGAAGTCCCTTTACTCTGACTTCCTGAATAATCCAAGGGATTTACTAGCATTCGCTGCTTTGGACTGTGGTTTGGGGGACACTCTCTAAATTTGTTTCTATGATTTCCAGGTTGACCGTCACGCAACCCCTCATCTACTTCAGGGTGTTACATATCTTCCTGCAATGTATATTAATATATTCAATCAGGTTAAAATAAAGTCTTGAAGGTCTGCAAGACATCGTCCCTTCTTAAAATGATTCTGAATGCTCCTGTTTTTATCTATTATGTGTAAATTTCATAATGTAACCTTATTTCCAAGTTCTTTGAAGATTCCTCCCTGTAATTCCCAAGTACTGACAATAGTCATGGCCTGTTGACAGTTTTGTCTCTTTCATTCAAATAGTTTTTTACTATTCTTAGTATATTAGAGTTTAGTGTTCGTTCCAAACTAAATTAAGACCACGGTGGCTATGGTTTTTTTTCTTATAAGGCACATTTTTCCATGTTGCTATATTTTATGTGTTTTTTCATATTTTTAATAGATGCCCAATATTCCACTGAATGGGTGTATCATCATTACTTAATTATTTCCATTATGGTTGTGTAGATTATGTTCATGGTTTTTATATTATAAACAATATTTGTAATAATAATACAAAACATTTACTGAGGGCTTTCTTTATGACAGACTCTTTTTTAAATGCCTTATGCATATGATTTAAGTTTCACAAAATCATTTTGGTCAAGGTAATGCTATCTGCTTTAACAAACAGATCCCAAGATAATGGATCAATAAAAATATAAGTTTCTTCCTGAGTCACATAAAGCCTCAATACATATTCATGATCAGCAGGTGAATATGTTTCAAGTAGTGCTTCAGAAACACATAGCCAGACCATCCCACAAGAGACAGAAGATCCTAAACAAATTTGCTTTAATTTTTATGGTTTTGTAAGTTCTTTAAAGATGATTTTCTTAGGTGAATGATCTAGAAGTGGAATTATTGGGATAAAGGTTATGGACATTTTAATGACTTTTAGTATTCAAAATACTGACTATTCCAGCAAAGTAAGAGCATGTCAATTCCTTGCACCACTGCCAGCATTTGGTACTTTATATATTTCAATATATTTTGTGGGGCTGTCCTGGTGGTGCAGCGGTTAAGTTCACACATTCCGCTTCTCGGCGGCCCAGGGTTCACCGGCCAGGATCCCAGGTGCGGACATGGCACTGCTTGGCAAAAACCATGCTGTGGTAGGCGTCCCACGTATAAAGTAGAGGAAGATGGGCATGGATGTTAGCTCAGAGACAGTCTTCCTCAGCAAAAATAGGAGGACTGGCAGTAGTTAGCTCAGGGCTAATCTTCCTCAAAAAAAAAAAAACTATATATATTTTGCAAGTTATATAGGTAAAAATGATACGTATTTTTAAAAATTTTTATTGTTTTGACTTCTAGTGGGCTTGAACACTTTTCATATGTGTGTTAACTATTTTCCTTTTATTAATATTTTCCATATAAATATTGAGATTCTATTTTTTGAATTGATCATTATAGAATATTAAAAAAATGATTGCTTTGGATTTTGGATACAAAGTGTTTTCCTTCCTTTATACCAGAAGACAAGTTCCACGAGAGCAGGAACTTTGTCTTGAATATTTGGCCAAGTCCTAGAATAGGGGCAGGTCCTTAATAAATACTTAATGAATTTACAGCCACAAAGTCTGTTGAGAGCTTCATATTTTCCATATGCAAGAATTCCAAAGATGATCAAAAACTCTGCAGTTTATTAAAACAGAGAAACTGAAAATAATAAAATGTGATAGGGTCTATGGGATATCACTTATATTTTTTGCTAAGATAAGGATTTTGCATGACCTGCTAGTTTAATTTCCAAAGATCAAACATGGAGTAGATATCAGGGGAATCATGGAATGAAGAGGAAGACAAAAATAGAGAAATTTCTAGGAAGAGAAAAGGTAGTTTTGAAACCATGTGTCTGGGAATAAGGAAATGAGATGACTGCAGTCTGGAGCAGAAAGTTGTTCAAGTTGCTGTGGGAAGATAAATCAGACAAGTGACAACTGCCTACTTCTGCAAGTAGACACACAGATACAATCAAAGAAGCCCTTCTATGTGGAAAACTTTGGGTAAACATGATAGGAATTGACTAGTATTAGGCCTGACTTCTCCATTTATCCCCTTCCAAATCCCCAGGGCTGGTAGATTAAAATCTAGGGCAGTGGTTCTCAAACTTTCAGTACATGTCAGAATCACCTGAAAGTAATATTAAAACACAGATTACTGGACCCAAACTCCAGACTTTGCCATTCAATATGTCTGGGTAAGCCTGAGAATTAGTATTTCTAATAAGTTTCCAGGTAGTGAATGATGCTGCTGGTCTGGGCACCACACATTGGGTACTACTCTTCTTGGGACTGCCTCCTCTCAGTGCTGTTTCTCACAGAGGGTCTTAAGAAAAAATTCTGACCCAAAGAGTGACATTGTGGTATACTATCAAAGTGCAGAGATTAACTGTGGTTGTGAGTGCCCAGTGCTCTTCCCCATAGGGCCCCACGCTTCTCTCTTTGAACTCACCTGAACTGAGACAGATTTAGAGTTCCCATATGTGCTGCAGAAGAATAAGCTCACAGTCCCAAACAATGTAACATTTGAGCAGTACAATAACATCAAAACAGAAACAATAAAATACACTGTAAGTGCCATCAGAGGTAGAAGTATTAGGAGGGAAAGACAAAAATATAAAATTACTACAATAAATATGATAAACATAAGGGAAGATATTAACAATGTGAAGCCAGAATAAAAAAAATCATAAAATATATTTTAGGTATGAAAAAATTATGATATGTGAAATTAAGAAAAACATAAGACATGGAATGGATACAACCACAGTATGAATTATTTAGCTAGAGAAACTCTCCTAGAACACAAGAAGGGAGGATCTAGCAATAAAAATTATTTTCTTAGTAAGATAAAAGGATGGTAGAAGTGGGGGCCGGCCCGGTGGCGCAGCGGTTAAGTTCGCACGTTCCGCTTCTCGGCGGCCCGGGGTTCGCTGGTTCGGATCCCGGGTGCGGACATGGCACTGCTTGGCAGCCATGCTGTGGTAGGCGTCCCACGTATAAACTAGAGGAAGATGGGCACGGATGTTAGCTCAGAGCCAGGCTTCCTCAGCAAAAATAGGAGGACTGGCAGTAGTTAGCTGAGGGCTAATCTTCCTCCAAAAAACAAAAACAAAAAAAAAACAAAACAAAACCAAAAAAAGGATGGTAGAAGTGCCAAAATTTGGCTACAGAAGTCCCAGACCAAAAAACAAACAAAAATAAAAGAAGGAAACATTTGAAGAAATAGTCCTACTAATTTCCCAGAGAGAGAGGAGATGAATAAACTCACATTGTAAGAGTTCCTAGAGTGCAAAAGAGGAGTGATTTTAAAAACCTTACATCTAGATACATTAAAATAACATATAAGAATACAGAATACAAAGAAAAAAGTATAAGTGGTTTAGAGACGAAAAAAATATAACCTACAAAGAAGTACCAGATGTACATGAGACTTTTCAAAAGCAATATTGGAAGCAAGAAGAAAATTGAGTACATTTTTTAACCATTGAAGGAAAAGTACTTTAAACTCTGATTTTATATCTAGGCAAATGTCATTCAAAAGTGACTATTTAAAGAAAATATTCTCAGATGTACAAAACCTCATAAGTTTTGTTACACACAGGCATACATTGAAACCATGAGGAAGTACGTGAATTAAAATAGATTCAAATACAGGGACGCTAAAAGAGAAATGCAAATTAATAGTGATCAAATAGCTTGGTAAATTAAATCATCATTCTAAAAGTTAGTTATTTTACTGATTTGAATAATATCTAGATGTATTCTTTTATCAGCAAAATGGAAAGTTGAATGTAAAGGGCGTATAAACAATATCACACCCAGTAATCTGAGAATGCACTTTCTCTTTACACACACTCGAAATATTTACCAAAATTGACTATTAGCTAGGACATAAAGGAAGCCTCAACAAACATTAAAGGCTTGATATTATAAAAGCTACATTATCAGATCACTTTGCAACTAGAAATCAATCCAAATATTATGCAATTCTTATAGTTTTGAAATTTAAACGTATCACTAAAGAACTCATGGGTCAAAGAAGAAATCATGATGGAAATCACAACAAATTTATCACTAAAATGTTTTTTTTTAAGATTTTATTTTTTCCTTTTTCTCCCCAAAGCCCCCCAGTACATAGTTGTATATTCTTCGTTGTGGGTCCTTCTAGTTGTGGGATGTGGGATGCTGCCTCAGCGTGGTTTGATGAGCAGTGCCATGTCCTCGCCCAGGATTCGAACCAACGAAACACTGGGCCGCCTGCAGCGGAGCGCGCGAACTTAACCACTTGGCCACAGGGCCAGCCCCACTAAAATGTTTTTTTAAATGCTACATGTTAAAACTAGAGGTGCAGTAAAAGTAATGTATTTTTAAAGAAACTTTTTATTTGGGAACAATTTTAGATTAACAAAAATTCTGTCGAGATAGAACAAAGAATCCTTGTATATCTTTATCTAATTTTCCCTAATATTAACATCTTGAATAACCATAGTATATTTGTTGAAACTGACATTGGTACCTAACTATTAACTAAAGTCCAGACTTTACTTGGATTTCAGCAGTTTTTCTATTAACATCCTTTCAGTGCCAGAATCTAATCCAGGATACCACATTGCATTCAGTTGTCATGTCTCCCTAATCTGCTCTGATCTGAGAATTTTCTCATTATTTCTTTGTTTTTTTAAGACATTAACAGTTTTGAGAACACTTATTCTTTGTAAAATTATTCTTCTTGTATATAAGCAAATATTTTATTTCTGGTTGTTAAATGGTTATTTGCTTATTACTGTGACAGATCAATATGTAGGGATTAGTTTTTCTCATTTTTCCAGAAAAAAGGATGTACTTATAGTTATTAATCCAATTTTCTTTTCCTTTTTCTATTGTAATATTTATTTTAGTATTTTTAACTGGAACAATTGTATATACAAAGTTAAGAAAACATCACTGTTTTCATTTTTTACTGTTCATAATTATTACTAGTTGTTTCCTTTTATGATTACTGAAAATATTTTTGTATAGTACACTGGATATGCCATGAAATAACTTCTCAATAACTCATGGGTGTGGGTCAAACAAAAAAACATATTGAAATTAAAAAATAAAATTTAGAACTGTATGAGTGCCCATCTATAGATGACTGGATAAAGAAGATGTGGTATACATATACAGTGGAATACTACTCAGTCATAAAAAAGACAAAATCATCCCATTTGCAACAACATGGATGGACCTTGAGGGTATGATGTCAAGTGAAATAAGCCAGACAGAGAAAGACAAATACTGCATGATTTCACTCATATGTAGATGATAACAAACACATAGATAAAAAGAACAGATTAGCAGTTACCAGAGGGGAAGGGGGCTCAGGGAGGGTGGCGAAAAGGATAAAGGGGCACGTATGTATGGTGATGGTTAAAAATTAGACTACTGGGGATATGCACAATGAGACGGGATGAGAAGTCAGGAATTGATAAACAATAACGTACACCTGAAATTACACAATTTTAGAAACCATTATAATCCCAATAAAATTAATTGAAAAAAAAATACATACCATACCTTTTAAGATGAAGTGAACATAATCCTTCATGGGGCATTTTATAGCCTTGAGTGCTTGTATTAGGAAACACAAAAAGGTTGAATATTTATGAGCTAAGTATCCAATAAAAAGAAAAAACAAGGAAAGTAGGAACATAATGTCAATAAGACTAAACAACAATTAAACAGAGCATCAAGATGTAATAGAGAAGAAGAAAGTCAAAAATTGTGTCTTTGAAAAGATTAACAAACCAGATAATCCTATTGCATGACGGATTAAGAAAAAAAGAAGGCACAAATAGATAATACTATGAAAAAAGAGGGATAAATAATAGATTAAACATATATTTAAAATAGTGAGTATATTATTCACAATTTATGCTGATAATTTTAAGACTGATTAAACAGACAAATTATCAGAAAAATATAATTTATCAAAACTGATTAGAGAAGAAATAAAAAGCTTGGATTGTCCTATAATGAATGAAGACGTTGAAGCAGAAGTTAAACGCTTTTCTGTAAAAAAAAAAAAAAAAAGATCAAGTTTAGATGGATTTACATATGAATTCTATGAAATTTTAAATGATAAATTGCTCCAATTTATATAAATTCTTCCAGAAACTAGAAAATTAGTATTTCCCAATTCATTCTACGAGGTCATTATAATCTTGATATAAAGCCAAAGAAGGGCAATGTGAGAAAAGAAAAATATAGACCAATTTCACTCATAAATATCTTTTCAAAAATGAAATCCAACAGTATATAATAAAGGTTGAATTTATCCTCAAAAGATACAGAAAAAAAGCACATGTAACATTAAATACCCATTCATGATAAAAGCTTTTTCCAAAGTAGAATAGAAGGGAACTTTCTTAGCCTGATGAAAGATATCTATAAAATCTGATAAGAAATATCAAGAAACATGATCCTAAATGGAGAAATATTAAAAGTGTTACTTTTGAAATAAGGAACAGGGCAGAGGATATACTTCTATTTGCATTGTATGAGAGGCTCTATAAGGCATAACAAGATAGGAAAAAGAACTAAGTAAATAATAGTTGGAAAGGAAGAAATATAATTTTCACTATCTGTAGATAATATAACCTATTCCTTAAAAATACTAAAGATTCTGCTGGTAGCATTAAAATAATTGTATAATTTAATAAACGGTTGGATATAAGACCCACCTTCCAAAGTCAAATGCATTTTTGTACACTACCCGCAAATAATTAGCAAAGCACAGTTTAAGATAAGCTACAATGTATATTAGTAACAAGACTATGAAGTACCTAAAAGTAAATCTAACAAAAGGTATGCAAGATCTGTGTGAATAAGAAATTATAAAGTTGTATTGAAGGACATTAAAGAAGACCCAAATAAAAGAAGACAGGAAACATCATAAAAAGATATCAATTATCCCAAATTAATTTATATATCTATTCAAATTGTAATTCTAATACCAACTGGGTGTTTGAAGAGCTTAACAAGCTGGTTAGAAAAATTTATATAGTAGAGTAAAGATCCAAGACTAGACAACTTCTTCTGAAGAAAAATATTGTAGAGACATGTTCTGCTGGATATTAGGACATATTTTAAAGATATAGTAATAAAGAAGTGTGGGCCTGGCATAAGCAGAGACAAATTGGTTAGTAGAATGTACGACAGATCTCAGAAACAGACTCACATTGTAAATAATTGTTATATTAAGAAGGTGACATAGTATATCAGTTAGAAAAAAACTGCATTTTGTTTAATGGAAGTGTGAAAAAATAGTTATCCTTAAACAAGAAATCAATTCCAGTTGGATTAAAGACAAATGTCAGAAGAAAAACTTACAGAAATCTTGGTAGAATATAGGTAAACATATTTCTGTACTCAAAGTGTCGAAGGATGTCTCACACAAATTATAAAAAGTGCTAACTCTTGGAGAAACAATTGATGAAATTAATTACATTAAAATTAAGAATTTCCAGTCAGCAAAGAACAACCTAAAGAAAAAAAAAGATAAGCTTGAATCTGGGAGAAGATATTTATAACACATATATCCAAAATGGGATTATCATCAAGAAAATGTATGATTACTATAAGAAATAAACAAAAGACAATCGAAGACTGTAAAAAAGCAAAAGATGTGAACAGAAATGCCATCGAAGAAGAAATACATACATCAACAAATATATGAAGAATTGCCTTATTAGTATTCATGAAAATACAAACCAAAACTACAATAAGAAACCATCTTATATGCATTCAATTTGCAAAAACTAAGGCTTCTTATAATATCCAGTATAGGAAAGACTATGGAATAACAGGATCTCTTATATATTGCCGGTGGAAATGTAAAGCTGTATAATCCTTTTAGAAAAGAGTTTGGGGTGAAAAAGGCAATCCAGTAGATTATGTACAGCATGATATCTTTTTTATAATGTTCAAAAACAACTAAAACTAAACATTTTATTTAGACATAGAAATATATAAAATAATTTTTAACAAAGAAGAGATTAATGACCACAATATTCAAGATAGTAGTTACTTTGTGTAGGGTGGCAGAAGGTGAGAATAGTGGAGGAACACAAGGACAAATGTAAGTTATTGTCAATTTTATAGTTTTCCATTTGGATTGGCTTACAAGATTTAATTTAATTTTAAATGAATGAATGAATAATTGAATGAATAGGACCAGGCATTAACACTGAAGATGGTGTGTCCTGAGGTCTATTTTTAAAATGTAGTGTTGGCATTGATAACGAAGTATCATAAAGGGTTGGATTGTCAAAATGTATTCACATGAATTATAGATCTTACTCAACACCAAACTTTACTCACCAGCAAAGAACACAAACACAAAGCAAGCACAAATACAGCAATATCTGTCTCTGGAAGGGCTCCATAATGTTGGGCAAAACTTCCTCAAAACTCTTTTTCAACAGTGAGACACAGTTTTGTTTCCAAGTAACAAATGTATGTTAACTATGTGTATGGTACAAGTTAACTTCTCAGTCTTTACACTCCATTTGTTACACAGACAGGGAGCCTATATGACTACCTTCCATTCTTCAGCCATCAGCATCCCATAAATCTATAAATTTCATTTCTACTTACAATAAGCAGTCTTGAAAGACTGGGTGTGTTCTGCTGAAGAGTTTTTAGATACGAATTTTCTTAGTTATCTTTCTGCTGGTAAATTCCATAAGCAAGTTTACAAGCAGGTTTGGTGGAGGTCAACATTACCTTTTTTTTAAATATTTTTTTTTAAAGATTGGCACCTGAGCCAACAACTGTTGCCAATCTTCTTTCCCCCGCCCCCCGCTTTTTCTCCCCCAATCTGCCCAGTACATAGTTGTATATTTTTAGTTGTGGGTCCTTCTAGTTGTGGCATGTTGGATGCCACCTCAACGTGGCCTGATGAGCAGTGCCATGTCCATGCCCAGGATCCGAACCAGTGAAACCCCAGACAGCTGAAGGCGGAGCGTGCGAACTTAACCACTCGGCCACGGGGCCAGCCCCTCAACATTATCTTCTTGAGAAGGGAGCAGAGAGTTACAGACATACGTTAACTTTTTCCTTCCCTGATAGAAATATTTATAGTGGGATAATTGGGCTGGGGATGGGAGTGAGGGACAGTGGGGAGAGGAATCAGAAAGGCTTTATAGAGAAGATGATAAAATGGGGAGAAGTCACAGAGGTGTGGAGGCTTATGACATATTACAGAAATTATGAATTCTCCATGATGCCTTAAGAGTAGGAAGTGAGGGTGAATTATGTTTGCTATGGTTATGAATGATCCCAAATTCTTGGGGGCTCACAGTACTCATTACTTATCTACATTACCAGTCAGCATGGAAATGTGCCAATCTCATGGCAAAAGAAAAAAGCAAGAAAACCAATTGAATCATGAAACAGACGTTTAAACTTCTGGTTAAAAGTAGCATAATGCTGCTTCCATTTATATCTCATTGGCCAAGTAAGTCACACCGTCAGACCTCACAATGGGATATTATATCCTCTCACAGGGTGGTATTATACCACACAGCAATGGGTAGGGATGCATAATCATTTTACAGGAAGTAGGGAAGCAAATGACTGGAAATAATAATACAATCTACCACTGGAAGAATGCTACAAAGTAAAGCTAGACAGGAATACAGTGGTAAAATCTTTAATGCTGTGCCATCAATGTGACATTATAGTGTCTGAATATTAGCTTAAAAACAGGCAAGTTAGGAGGGCTGGATTTGAATTTTAGAAACATCCATCTTGCAGCTGTGTAGAGGATAATTTGAAGAGGAGGCATGCTAGAGGAAGAGATACTGTTTAAAAAACTATTGTATTAATCTAGGCAGAGTAGTGGAGATTAATGGGTGAGAACAGATATAAGAACTATTAAGGAGGGATAGCTATAATCGATGAGACTTAACAACCAGTTAGTTTTAGAGAATGAGTGACAGAATGATTGGAAGACAAAGACTACAAGATTTCTGAGATGTATGTCATGTTGCATGGTGAAGCCATTTGACAAGGTAGGAAATAGATTTAGGTGGGAAAATACAATGTCAGTTTTTGCTATGTCTATAGGATATCCGCGAAATTTTTTCAGCTAGACAGATACGATCCTGACCTTAGGAAAAATGTTTGGATTGTAGATATATATTTTGGATATAGGTATATAAGCAGTTATTCAATTTATATGACTGAATGAGACTGGCCTCCGCTTTTTGCCCTTTACATACATCCCCTGTGCAAAGGAGAGGGCACAGAGCAGCAACAATATTGAGAGACCAAGAAAGAAAAAGAAACTCATAAAGGCAACTGAAGAAAAAACTTGTAAAGAGTTGAAGAAATAGGTACAATGAAGTCATGGAAACCAAAGAAGGAAAATTTTCAAGGATGCAGTGATAAGTAACATGAAATGGTGCAAAGAGATTCTGCAAGATGAGGACTTGAAAGTGTCCTTTGGATTGGTGACCTTTTCCAGTTTCAGTAAAGTGGAAGAACAAAAGCCAGGACGTGGTATGTTGAGGAATAGGGGTTGGTGCTAAGGACGTGAAAAGAAGGAGCATCTCAGATGAAGGGGAAGAGCAAAATAGGGCAATAGCTAGGGAAGGGGGTGGAGCTTTTTTTTTTAAGTTAGGAGAGACTATGGTATATGTTATACACTGTGGGGAACTCAATAAAGAGGGGAAAGTTGAAAATAGGAGGAAAATAGAAGGAGACAGAGAGGATAACATACTGGACAAAGTCAAAAGAGAGATGGGAGGGAATAAGATAAATAAGCCAGGTAGAGGAGTTACCAGCCATAGAATAAAGGATTCACTTGATTGCTCGATGTTGCTTTAAAAGTATATTACATCAGGGATATTAAAACTTTTTTCTGTAAAGGGCCAGACAGTAAATACTTTAGGCTTTGGGACCATATAGTTTTTGTTGCAACTACTCAGCTCTGCTGTTGTAGAGCAGAAGCAGTCATAGACAAGACATAAATGAATGGGTGTGCTTTTTTATTTACAAAAACAGGCCATAGTTAGCTGGTCCCTATATTATACTACTAAATCTCTCCAAGAAATTAGAAGACAAATGGCTCTAGGGCGAGCAGATTTATAGTATGGGAAACAGAGTCCAGAGATCTTGATCTCAAAAACAAACTGCATATGCACTTTTATCATAAAGTTGTGTGTATATTACGTTAAAACAACTGGTTAATTCAGGCAACTTAGTCAACAAGTTAAATCATGAGGTTTAAAGGGAAATGCATCAGTTTGTTTCTCACAGAGAAGGCTTTCTTATTGCTGTCATAAACTTCTTTGCTTCTTTTAGAATGAGTAATCAAGAGGTTAAAATCCTTCCCAACAATTATGAAGCATTCTATTTTGTCATAAATAAATAAAAGGTTTAGTTTTAAATCTTAATGGGAAGTGTCAGAACTTTCGCTAAAAAACTCTGACTTCTAATCAAATCAGCATGCTTGCTAATTCCAAGTAGGGCATCAAGTCCCACCTTAACTACAAAGCTTTGGTAGTGATCATTTCCAAAAAAGAGTCACAGGAAGTACAAAAGCTATGTCAAATATATCTGTGCCCACTGTCTACCCCCAGTAGATCCTACATACATATTTGTTGCTTTGATATGGAGCTGTCCTCCAATAGAGTATAATAGACCTATTTTCTTATTTTGCAGCTGGGAAAAGGTTCGTTTGAACACTGCTTACTGACAGAATAAAGTCTTGAGCTTTGCTTATGAGAGCTGGGGGACCTCTCAGCAACAAAGAGATCACACTTTTAAACCTATTGCTAAAGTTAAACACCTATTTCAGACGGGCCAAAGGAAAAAATAATGTACTTTTACAAAGTATTATCCCAAACATCCAAAAATCCAAAAAGAATCTTACTTCCCAGCTCCCAACTCAACTTGTCAATAATTTCATTAAAACTGGGTTTGAATTAAGTGCTTAAAAACAAGTCCCTCTCCACTTAAAGGAGATTTCTGAATTCCTCTGCTCTGCTGACGAAATCTATTCCAATCTAATGTTTTACTTTGCATTTCTCTGCCAAGTCTGGACATACTCTGGACCACACTGCTGTACACTTTGAATTAAATAACCTCTCAGTTCTTTTCTACATGTGACATCATGATTATGTGATTCTATTTCCAGTTTTTTCTAAACTGATAAGGAAAGTGACACGCAGACAAACACAAATGTTCACAAAGACCCTTAAGACTCTGAAACAAATGTTTGTTTTCTCTCTTCCTTCATCTTTCAGGGTCTTCTCCTCTCCTTCCATGATGAGGCAATTGCAAAAGACCAGCCAGAAGGACTTAGAATGCATAGAGGAATTCTCTTCCTCCCCCACAGTTTGGCGACTTGAGTGGGCTAAAACTTCACTAGCTGGATGCTGCTCGCACCTGGACTACTGCAGCTGAGAGATCCTGGACCCCTGACAAGAGCCAGCAGGAGGTTAAGAGTTCTTACCACATCAGACTTCTAGATCTCTGCCTGCAAGGTAGAATGAAAGTGAGAGTTTTGTTTCCTTTTCTAAATTTAGATTAGCAGGAGAAAATATTGTTGAAGCCAGCTTTTTGGACTCAGCAACTCTAGGATTTGGTTGAGTACTCATTGGTTATTGATCCTTTTCCTCCCCGAGATGGTCATATTTTTCCTTGTCTCCGTCTTTGTGCCATTTGTCACAAAAAGGAAAAACCATAGGTCAAGATGTAGGCATCTCTACAAGCCTGTTGTCTGGGCTGGTCCTGCAGTGTGTGGGCTATGAGGTTTTTCTTTTGTCTTATTCTGTATCTTGAGAGCTTGGTTTTGTGACCTTTCTGGTCTCCACCATCTGGAGGATGCATGTACTGGCATCCATCTTGGCGGCCAGTCAAGTAGACTGGAGTTTGAGGACACAGTATATTTGTCTGGCTGTGTCAGCTCTCAGGGGAGTTTGTCATAAGGGGTCCCAGTAGCTTTCACAAGGGGCCTTTGTCATCTGAACCTTCATCGCTTGTTCACTCTGCCTGTGCAATGAAGGCCTTTGCTTTCTCAGACTATTTTTCGGAGTGAACTTTCTGGACATTGTGAGGACTGCTGCTTTTGCACTCTCTTTTTGGGATACCTCTTGGCATTCATGGTTAAGCTTATTGGTATGAGTCACTATTAAGATCCTACTCATCAATGTGGCCAGACGATAAATCGTTTAAATTGGGAAAACTTCTAAATTGGGGAAAAAACTTGTGAGAGCTCTCATCATAATTGTTTTATTGGTACCTATGAAAAGGCCAAGTTAAAAAAGAAAAAAAACATAATGACTAGCTTTAAGACTCTGACTTGAGCTACAACTGAATTGAGAAAATGTAAAAGTGTTGATAAGATTATAATGGTTGGAATGTTTGAGGTAATTTTAAATAAAGAGGTTATATCAACTTTGCTTGAGTAAGTTTTAAAATGTCTGACTGGGAATGCTTCCCCTATCCAAAATTATAAGACCAAGACCTATTGATAAAGTCCTAATGAAAGCTATGATTAGAAGAATGAGTTGATGGAATTCAGGTAAAATTTTATAGAAAAATTGATATATTTATGGGCTTTATGTTAAGTGATTGCATCTCTTTTTGACTGATTATATTATAGATTGTATTGTGGGGACAGACAGTGTGTCTCACTGGGGGATGTTTCTGTTGCCTGACTGTAAGACAGCATATAAATCAGCCCTTCAGACAGTGTTAAACTTACAAAAGGGAAGTCAATAGGGTTACCTGAGCCCATACTGTATGAGATAAAACTAGAGGCTAATATGAGGTGCTAATAAAAAGATAATAAACTCCCCCAAGGAAATTGATCCAGGGTTAAATTGTACACTCAGAAAAAAGAGGGCCTTTGTTAAATGCTTTGCGCAAACTTTTAAAGGTGTTATACATGGTCCTAAAGTTAAAAACAATAGCTATGGAATCTCTCTGTGTGTCTATGTGTATGTTATATATGTGTGATATTTTACATCTAGATTATATGGCAAAATAATTAAGAGATCTGTTTAATTGGCTTAAAGTAAGCGCTTATACAAATTATTTCTAAATGTAAAAGAAACTAACCAAAATGACTTTCAAGTTAACGTGATATGAAATAATATTTGGTAAATGAAAGCTTGTTTAAGTTTGTTGGGTTAATTAAAATAGGCATGTCCTCAGAGTTACCAGCATTGGATATGATACAAACATGTAGCCTGGGTTTACTAGTCAAATAACTTCATGTTATCCCTGTTACAAATTTATCAGCATAATAATTTAAAATGTTAGCCAATTTTGTCCAATGTCTCATGAAGTTTGTGTGGGTAATCTAAACATAATTCTTGAGAACAAATAATTTAGATGCAAATGAGATAAGGGTTTACATTTTTAGCACTAATTATATTTTATGACATGTATTTAATAACTTCCAAAATCTCTTTGGTAACTTGAAATGTTGAAGTTTTGCAAGGTTAATTTAAAACTTCATTGAGTGTTTAGATCACTTTCAAATAAGATATTAGACATTAATTACTAAATATAAGTTTATCTACTTTTGGCTTCTTATTACAGAAAAATAAAAGGTGTTTTAGGTCTATTGGTAAACACATCTTGTGTTTTATTAAAAGATTGTACTATAACATGCTTCTAGAAATTATGAAAAGTGTTTATAAATTTTCCAAGCCCTAGAATGCTAATATAAAAGATTTCATAATTGCCTGTTTACTTAGTTTGCACTAAAAATTAAGGTTTATAAGGGATAAAAATTCTAATATGTGACTAAAGCCACTAAAAATTAAGAAAAATATATCTGTATTTGAGGAAAGCAAGATTTAAGATGTATGTTTTCAGTAAAGAAGGTACAAAGAATGGAAATATTTTTGTTTGTTTTGTTAAAAAAGATAAATTTATCCTAAAGTATTAGAAGGGCAGAAGGAAGGCATGGGACGAACTCTAAATGTAAAAATGGAAGTTACAAAAGGTTTGTGGAGGTGGAACCCTGAGAAGAGGTGTGCTTGGTCAAGTTTGCTAAGATTAAAATGAATTTAATTAAGTAAATGAGTTTTAATACCATAATTAAGCTACTGCAAAATTAAAATTTGTTTTTTCCCCTCTTAAAAGGATAATTTTCTTAAATTTTAGTCTGCTCTTGGTAGCAATTATGAAAGTCTTTTTCTTTGAGTAGTCTACCAGAAGGGTAAGAATTTTGTGTTTTATCAAAATGAATTTCATGTATTGTTTTTATCAGGCATTTAATTACAGGTGCTAAGGTTTTTCTTATAGCCATTTAATCTTCTGCATTTGCCTACAAGTATTTAATTGTTACCATGGTTAAATGGATAACTAAGCATTGTTTCACAGGGACCTATGAAATTATGTGGGTAAATGTTATTGATATAAGTTTTAAAAATGATATAACATTCCTAAAATTCTGATCTGTTCTGGTTATCAGTCTAATTCTAGTTATTATCTTAAACTGTTATATGTCACAGAAATAACCAAGTTTCTTTGTCAATTATCATTTTTAAGTCTTTTGTCATTTACAGACAGTTATTGTTTTACTCTGATGCTTTTGAAAATATGTTTCACCTTCAGGAAGATTCATGGAAAGGACTCAGATACTTACTCTAAAATAGAGGTTTCTGATAAAATTTCAGATCATAAAACTGAACTGGGTAAAAAATTACAGAACTCTAATGGAGAAACTGATGACTTCATGAAACTGCTAACAAAGATCAAGATCAAGTCTTGATTACACAGGACTGAATGAACTGATGAAGATGATTATAAATTTTTTTATGACTTTTTGTTTCACATATTGCTGTTTTTTAATGTTTTATTTTTTTAGCGTTAAATACTTTTTCTCTTACGCTATGACTTATAAAATTTGGTAAATCATACTTTTGTAGACATAATTGAAACATTTATCCTTTTCTACCTCCCTGATCCCTCTAGAATTTGGAAACCTTTAATAAGTGAATATTCTTATTTCATGGCAATATAGTTATTTGCATAAGTTCAAAAAGAATCTGTTCTCCTTATAACAGGACACAATTAGAAACATTGGTTATATTATTAAAGCTTTGGGTGGAATGTCATATGTGAGAGAAACATACATAGACTTGTATATAACAAGACAGCTTTTGAGGAACAAAGATTAGACTGTATGAAATAAAGCCACTGGAAATATTGGCCTTGTTTACAGGGTTTCCAGCAACCTTACCAGGTAAGTAAAGGATGTCACTCCTCTGGAAGGTGCCTTAAACCTCAAAACATTTTGGGAAACCTCAAAACAGAAGAATTCACCCAAATCTGTAGGTATTACAGGCTTTATCTGATAAGTCTTTGGCTTTCCTGGCTTCAAGAGGCCTTTAAAGTGCAATCTGAGATTCCTTATAAAAAGCTCCAGCAAAGCAGATTTCAAAGTGCCTGTATGATCAATTGCTATTCTTGTTGTACTTATATAAATAATTGGACCAAATTTATTGAAACTAAACTTATTTTACAAACCACTTAGTCTTAATTTGGCTATCTTTGGTAAAAATGACAGTGATTTTAGAGATAAAAATTACATTTCAGTAGAAACTATAGTACACATTTGTGGATATTAGATCTTAGTTCTGTTAATTGTCTTTGAGGTTTTTCTTTTCTACCTGTAAACTAGACTGGATCCTGAATTCTTCCAGTCTCCTGAAAAATCTGGCTACAAATGTCCAAACTAACATTTTCAATTTTTTCCATCATTTTTATTTGAAATCATTGAGAACTGAAACCACCCTTGTTTCTGAAGCCCTGCAAACTGAAGTTGGATAACTTGATATAAACTTTGTAAAGATCACCACACTAGGATGCCTGTTGCTATGTAAGCCACTCAAAAGGATATCTGAACACCTGATGACATCATCAAGCTGCAAAGACATTTCAAACTGCAAAAGATGCTTCAAACCTGATATCTAGAAATCTTCTTGACTAGCTGACCCCTGGACTCAGAAACTGGTTTATAATTTGCTCCAACCATTACCCTTTTTTATCTTTTTGTTTCCATAGAAATTCTTCTTATTAAATACCTGATTGCTTGCTTCCACAATACAGGCCTAATTTTGGGAGCCCACCTGCATCACCACCTTCTTAAATGAATTAAACTGGACTGATCTATTATCAGGACTAAGAAACATGTTCAGTGAGATGAAACAATCTACCAACTCAGCTTCTGGACTATGAAACTTCTTGAAGTTTCAAGAGGACTATGAAACTTCTAAAGTTTCAAAGGCAGGACTGTGGCAGATCAGAATTGGCTGCCCCAAAATGTATCTCTTTGCCTTGTCTTGATTATTTTTAAGAACAAAAAGACTCTGAAAAGAAAATCTGACCTCCTGCCTCTAACTGCCTAAAAGAAATTTAAGATAAAAGGCCTGTTCTCAGGATAGGCCATCACCATAGATAACTCTGGGTATTGGTAGACTGGGAGGATCCTTGCTAAGCCACTCTTATCAAAGTTCTATCTACCAAACATTTGCTTTTCCATTTCCATGTGAATTGCCTTCTTTCCCTTTGAAGTCCAAAACCACTACCACCAACATCCTCCTTTGTCTTTAGCTGAAGATGATATTCAAGCTCGCAGCTCAGCCATTCTGGTGAGTTACATAGTTTTCCTGGTTTTCTCCCATGTATACATGTCATAGAGCTTTGTTTGATTTTTTCCTATCATTCTGTCTCATGTCAATTTAATTCATAGACCAGCCAGAAGGACCTAGAATGGGTAAAGGAATTCTCTTCCTCCCCTACAGTGTTAGTTCCAAGACTTCAACTCCCAACCCAGTGCTCTTTTCACTTTATCATACTCCCTCTTACACATATAGGAAATATAGGAAACATAGGGGATTATCTTTCTCTGTTGTTCGATTTTAAACTGCATCAATGCAGAGTCTAGTTGTCTTCATAGAAATTGAAAATCAATTTTTGAATTAACAAGCAAATGATAAATGCACACAAAAGAAAGAACTTATGAATCAAATTGTTATTGGACTTGATCAATGTTTTTCATTTATAGATAGCAAGCCATTTGTAGGTTTTGAGATCAGTTGTGTGGGTCAGAAGAAGATCTTTTGTAGAATAGAAAATATCGGAGAGCTTCACATTTAGTGAGTGTTTCATGAAGTTATTGTTTCAGCTACATATACGTTTATATATGTGTGCACTGTTGTAAACTGTATAGTTTACAGATAAAAACTATCACTAGAGTACATAACATCAAAGGGACCCAGAGAGTCTCCAGTTCTATACAGCAAAAGAGGAAGAATTGTTATGAGAGCCAAGAAAGAAACTTCCACACTGTAGTTGTCACCAGAGTGGAAGTTTTTGATCTAGCCTCTATTAAAGGAGAGTTCTGTCTGGTGTTTGCCTGCTCT
Source organism: Equus asinus (assembly GCF_041296235.1). NCBI lineage: Eukaryota > Metazoa > Chordata > Mammalia > Perissodactyla > Equidae > Equus > Equus asinus. The sequence goes on along the minus strand of NC_091820.1, from coordinate 112,699,721 downwards.
TATTTGGTACAACTTTAAGTATTCAAACAATACTCAACCATACCCTACCTCCCAAACCCAGACTATGGGCCTTTGCAAGAATACAGAATGATGTCACCACTGCTCTAACAGGCAGCTTAGCTTGGCTTGACAAGTTTCAAGGAAAGAGTTGAGAAAAGCAAGATGCCTTTCCAGCTGCTGGGGGAAAAAAAGCACACAAAGAACAGAGGCAAACCTTGTGCCAGGCAAGGGGGCCTAGCCTTCTGGTGATGGTGAAGAACATTAGAGGTGAGCCATTCAATCAGAGAGGAGCTGACATCCACTGGAACACAAAAAATCCCTGAGGGAAAAAGAGAGAGATGCTATCTACTTCCTTCAATCCTTCTAAAGTGATTTATAGAGACATTTTCAATTTTTCCTACTGAATATATGTGTGATTTTCACCCTAGTCCCCCCATTTTTAACTGTAAAATTTCTGCACAAGACTAGAGATATGGGGAAAAAAGAAAAGAAATGAAAGCACACAGACTGGGAAGATACTTAAGGTTTAGTTGCAGGAGTTCTTAGCAGACATAAAATTGAGACTAATTTTAAGCAATTTTTACTGTGGGTGCTCACAAATTCTACATCAAACATGCAGAGATCTCATTTGAGAGACATTCAAGATATTGCCACTGACCCCAGAGATTACTGAACTCAAATAGCCAATCTTAATATTAAAGATTCTTCTCTAGTTTATATCATCCCTCTTCTAAAATTCCATGGGAGGAAAGGGATGGGTATTGTGTCTACTAAAATCTCCCCTCCCAATCCCAGCATGTAGCAAATGGAAAAGCAATTTCTTTCATACAAAAAGTGAGAATGGTCATGAGGGCCAACTGCAAATTTACAAGAAGCAAATATAGGAACAAGAGATCATAATAAGGCAGATTCTTGGCAAGGACATGACCTGAAGTCATCTTAATGAACTCTCACTTAGTACTGCTAGGGAGGGAGGAGGTCAGAATTTAGCAATGAGGAAAAACCCTTGATGGAGCAACTTAAGGTAGTCTTGGCTAGTCATTTATATACGTCAAATGGCCCTCCCTACTCTGCTTCCTACTGCTCTTAGCTAGCCTCTCTGGGTCCCTCTCTACTTCATGGGCCTTATTCTTTCCTTTCAGGTTTTGTTAATGACTAACAGGAAACAGACTCTTCCAGAATCCTCTCCACATAAAATTTTTGAGCTAGAGAATATTTCTGCTGATTTAGGTGTCTTCACACTCACTTTGAAAAATGCACGTTTTCAGAGGGAACAAAGAACATTTACCATTTTTCCCAATCCATGTTTACTTATTCTCTGCAATACTTGGGAGGATGTGTTAATTTTATGAACTAATTCCAGCTGAGAAAAACAATTGGACATACTCTGAAATATGTATTCCAAAGGCTTCATTTAAAAGTTCTCTATCATACCTTAAGAAGTCTCTTTATTGCTTTACTTTAACTCAATATGGAATATATATCACTATGCCAAAGCAGAAATTGTAAAATGCATCTCTCCTACCAAAATTGTAAAATTCATGTTCCCTAGATTCAATGTTCCCTTACTGTGTTTCCCTCACAATTCATGGCATAGATCCTCTCCTTTTCCTCTCAACCCCTTCAAAGTGCCTGGCATTCTTGGCTTATTTTAACTCAATCTGACAAAGATCTAATCCAATGGCATAAATAGTCTAGACTTAACAGAAATTTGCCTCCACGTTCCAGAGATTTTTATTAATTTTAACAAGGAGTTAAATATATATTTTATGGTGGCTAAACTTGTGATGATTTTGAACAGCAGTAAAACTAAAGAGTGGTAGCAGATAAGTGATTAAAGCACTCCAATATCTCCATCAGTAGATCCTCAAGATGTCTCAAATAAGTCTACAGGCTAAGTAAAAAATGTGTACATCCTACGTAAATGCAGCTGTAAGACAGTCGTTTAGTCTACCTTCCAACCAGATGACTGCCTCTTAAGTCTCTTCTACACAGTAAGTCTGGAAAAACCATGTGTTCAGGCAGAAACTTCCTACATTCAATAATGTGAGTTTTCTAGAGTGGAGAAGGACACCAGAATACACAGGATAGAGGCTAGAACCTTAGTGAAGAGGGCTGCTCATACACTTTCATTCAATCTATGATCCAGTGCTAAAAGGCTTGGCAAGAACATATGTAATTGAGGCAAGTGTTCCAACCAGATGATACAGTTTGGTACGAAAGAAGAGATTACGTAGATATCTGCATATATAATGTAAGATTCTTTCCCACAAATATTTTTGTCTATTTCTGGAGGATGTCTTCAGGGAAAAGATCTTTAGAGGGTAGGCAATAATGGAGCCTGATACATAGATGATCAATCTACTTTCTTATGTACTTTTTCATTCTACTTGATAAGAGAATTTTGTCACTTTATGCATGTAGCTGAACTAAATTCTTATGATAAAACTTTGCCAAGGTAGAAAATGTTAATTTACATATGGAGTTTGAGATTGCTTAATTAAATCAAAAGGTTTCATCTCTGAAAAGAGATCTAGGGAATACTTTCTTGAGATCTGAGTGCAATATACAGTCTGAAGGCTGAAAGAGAGATAGGACTAGAAAGGTAATTATACTACCCAATATAGTCAATGAATATTTGCAAAGGGCATCCTATAAGTAAGGTACTGTGCTAACTATCACGGAAGCTTTCGCTACCAAGTTAAGATTTGGCATCAGTCGCAAAGTTAACTTCAGATAGGGATGAAGTTAGGATATACTGTTATAAAAAATACGACCTCGAGTAAATGATGTATTTTCTCCACATGTATCTAAAGAAGTGACATTCCCTTCTTTAAAAACAAAACAAAACACTTTCTTGAGGTATGATTGATATGTTAAAAGATGTACATATTTATTGTATACAACTCAATGAATTTGAGGATAAGCATATACCCAGGAAACCACTATCATCATCAAGGCCATAAGCATATCCATCACCTTCTAAAGTTTTCTCCCACTCCCTTTATTACTTTTTGTGTGTGTGGTAAGAGCACTTAATGTAAGATCTACATTCTAGCAAATTTTAAGTATACAATACAGTACTGTTAGCTATAGGCACTATGATGTAGAGTAGACATCCAGAAAATTATCTTGCACAACTAAAATTTTGTACCCTGTAACCATCACCTTCCCATTTCCCCCTCTACCAATCCCCTGGCAACCACCCGTCTACTCTTTGCTTCTATGAGTTTGAAATCTTTATTTTTTATTGAGGTAACATTGATTTATAACATTATATAAATTTCAGGTGTACATCATATTTTGACTTCTGTATAGACTACATCATGCTCACCACCAAAGTCTAGTTGCCATCCGTCACTGCACAAATGTGCCCATTTACCCCTGAAATTCACTTCAAACTAGTTGTATAATAAGTAATTCACTTATTACAACAACACAGCTACTACTGAAGAATACTTTTGTAAAGCTTTTGTGATACTTTTAGACATTTTAGCTTCTCTTTATATATCCTTAATTGTAACAAATCTTTACTCTTTGAAGATGTATTACATTGTTGGGAAAAATACAGTCAAATAAAACCATAATTTCATAAAGGAAATGAATGATCAAGCTGAATACCATCAGTTTTGGTAAAAAACATTTCAAAAAAGACATCCCATGAGCCAGAGAATCATCATGCTGAAGAATGCAATCACAAGACTGAAAATTCTTCCAAAATTTTTACATAAGGATATTGACGGGACACTTGACCTCATTAAACAAATTTTGATGAAAAATTGCAATTGATGTCACACTAAAACAAGTTTATTTATGTTCATTTGTAGTTCAGTCATGAAAAATTCCTTGAAAACCATAATTTCATAAAGGAAATGAATGATCAAGCTGAATACCATCAGTTTTGGTAAAAAACATTTCAAAAAAGACATCCCATGAGCCAGAGAATCATCATGCTGAAGAATGCAATCACAAGACTGAAAATTCTTCCAAAATTTTTACATAAGGATATTGACGGGACACTTGACCTCATTAAATAAATTTTGATGAAAAATTGCAATTGATGTCACACTAAAACAAGTTTATTTATGTTCATTTGTAGTTCAGTCATGAAAAATTCCTTGAATAATGTAAGACTCAGCCATTATAGACACTGTTGCATTATTTTCATGTCATTCTGAAAATATGGTGTTACAGAATCTATTTTATCCCCAGATTCAGTAATGTTGTCTAGCTTCACTTAAAGTTAGTAGAACTCATATCAAATGTTGAATATCTGTTGTTTCTATGCATTCCTTTTACATGTGCCCTTTTGCCCAAAGAAACTTTCATAATGTTTCTGGGTTCTTTCATGGTGAGATTCAAATGCTTCTTTGATTGTAACTCCTCAGCCATCTTTCTCACAATTAATTACCTTCAGAAATAAGCTAAAACTTGATGTCTCATCAGGACTGTCTCATCTGATTTCTTTAAGTCTGGTGATACTTAAATACTCTTATTCAGAGACTTTAAAATTTAGGAAAAAATTAATAATATGTTCTAAGGAATTAATACCAAATGCAGACCACATTCTATCCTCAAAGATGCTCAATAAAGTGTTTAAAATAAGGATCCTTTTGTTGTAAGTTTTAGAAACTCAACTAAAACTAGCTTTAAAAATGAGATATTAGTTTACACTAATAAAAAACAATCAGAAAGGTAAATTAAGAAAACAATCCTATTTATAATTGTGTCAAAAAGAATAAAATACCGAGGAATAAATTTAACCAAGGAGGTAAAAGACCTGTATATTGAAAACTATAAGATGTTAATGAAAGAAATTGAAGAAGACACAAATAAATGGAAAGATATTCTGTGCCCCTGGATTGGAAGAATTAATATCATTAAAATGTCCATACCACACAAAGCAATCTACAGATTCAATGCAATCCCTACCAAAATTCCAATGGTATTTCTCACAGAAATAGAACAAAGAATCCTAAAATTTATATGGAACAACAAAAGACACCAAATACCCAAAGGAATCCTGAGAAAAAAAGAACAAAGCTGAAGGTATCAAACTCCCTGATTTCAAAATATACTACAAAGCTATAGTACCCAAAACAGCATGGTACTGGCACAAAAACAGACACATGGATCAATGGAACAGAATAGAGAGCCTGGAAATAAACCCATGCAAATATGGTCAATTAATTTATGACAAAGGAGCCAAGAATATACAATGCAGAAAGGACAGTCTCTTCAATAAAAGGTTATAGGAAAATTGGACAGCCACATGCAAAAGAATGAAACTGGACCATTATCTTAGACCATACACAAAAATGTACTCAAAATGGATTAAAGACTTGAACATAAGACCTGAAACCATAAAACTCCTAGAAGCAAAAAATAGGCAGTAAGCTCCTTGACATAGGTCTTAGGGATGATTTTTTGAATCTGATAAAAGCAACAAAAGCAAAAATAAAACAATTGAGACTACATCAAACTAAAAAGCTTCTGCATTGCAAAGGAAACCATCAACAAAATGAAAAGCAAATCTACTGAATGGGAGAAAATAATTGCAAATCATATATCTGATAAAGGGCTAGTAGTATCCAAAAATGTATGAGGAACTCATATAACTCAATAGCAAAAAGCTGGACAATTTGTTTAAAGAGTGAGCAGAGGATCTGAATAGACATTTTACCAAAGAAGACACACAGATGGCCAACAGGTACATGAAAAGATGCTCAACATCATTAATCATCAGGAAAATGCAAATCAAAACCACAATGGGATATCACCTCACACCTAGTAGAATGGCTATTATCAAAAAGACAAGAAATAGAGGACATCACCAAGATGGCAGAGTGAGTAGTCTTCTTTGTCTCTCCCTTTTCAAATCTACAACTAATTGGACATTCATCAGTTAACAAAGGATATCCATATAGCATCTCAGGATGCCTGAGAGACCCATGCTGCTACACATGGGAAGGTGGATGGACTTCCTCCGGGGAGGGGGTGGAGATAGGTGAAAACTCTCCAATCCCTGACCCCCAGACAGCCTAGTACCTGCAAGCGGCTTTCTTCCAGTGGACTCCCCCATAGCATCACCACGCACCAAGGGTGGGAGTGTGCGTGCACTGGTGGAGTGACGGTGGAAACAGGTGACTACAGCCCTACCTAAGCCCCCCACGATTACACCTAAGCCCAGGGGGAAACTCCATGGTCCTGCACCAGCAGCAAGGAAAGCCTCTACTCGCTATTAGCAGAGAGGCCCTGCCCAGCATTCAGAACGCCAGGAGGCTCCCGAAGAGAAGGACCCTGGGAAGGGCAGCAGCCCGCCAGCTGCCACCAGACTCACGGACTCCGGCTGTGCCCCAGAGGGGGCAAGTGGCACTCAGAGATCCCGTGGGCATGGTCAGGAGCTGGGTGGAGCTCCAGTGGCAAGGCTCCACGGACCACGGGGAAACTCCAGGGTCCCGCACCAGTGGCAGGGAAGGCCTCTACTCATAATTAGTGGAGAGGCCCCGCCCAACATTCAGAACACTGGGAGGCTCTGGGAGAGGAGGATCCCAGGCAGGGCAGCAGCCTGCCAACCACCTCTGACTCACGGACTCTGGCTGTGTCCCAGAGGGGGCAAGGCACATGCAGAGATCCCGTGGGAGTGGCCAGGGGTTGGGTGGAGCTTCAGTGGCCCAGCTCTGCAGCCCAGGGGGAAACGCTATGGTCCCACAGCAGCCTCAGTGAAAGCCTCTGCACAGCACTAGTGAAGAGGCCCTGACCGGCAATCAAAGGGCTGGAAGACCCTGGGGCAAAAGTAACACAGCTAGGTAAGCTAACCACAGACTGCAGAAGATACCCATAGCTCTGCTGTGACCTATAGTGAACAAGTGAGATCTTGTGGGCTCTGACAGTGACAGAGTTGCAAATATAGGTGATCCTGCTTCCAGCCACTGAGAAAGCCCATAACACCACTGCAGACCCCAAGGAGGGAGCGCCTCTAGGTGGTCTGCAACAGTAGGCACCAGCGGCCTGAGGCCCCCTTGCAATTGCCCCCACAGCTGACGAGGGACCCCACAGGACCACTGTGATTATGAGGAGGGGCCCAGGTCCAGTCAGCAACAGCTGACAGGGCTCCTGTTTGGTGAAGTCTAAACAGCTGCTGCACCCCCACACCAGTAGAAACAAGTGGAAGCAGTAACTAAACTCTATCTCTATGTGGAGGCACAAATCCACACCATCAAGCAGTATGAAAAAATATATTAAATCTCCAGAACAGAAGGTAAATGAGAAGTACCCAGAAAACAATTCAAAAGACAATGAAATCTATAACCTAAATGAAGATGAATTCAAAACAGCTATTATTTAAAAAACTCAATGAATTAAAAGAGAATTCACATAGACAACTCAACGAGTTCAGGAGCTATGTCACAAAAGAGCTTGATACTATAAAGAAGAACCAATCAGAAATACTGGGGATGAAGAACACAATGGAGGAGTTTAAGAAAAATCTGGACTCTCTGAACAGTAGGGTCGATAATATGGAGGACAGAATTAGCAATTTGGAGGATAGGAATATAGAAATGCTGCAGACAGAGGAGGAGAGAGAACTAAGACTAAAAAGACATGAAGAAACTCTCTGAGAATTATCCGACCCAATTAGGGGATGCAAAATAAGGATTATAGGTATACCAGAGGGAGAAGAGAAGGAGAAGGGAGTAGAAAGCCTGTTCAAAGAAATAATGGCTGAGAACTTTCCAAACCTGGAGAGAGAGATGGAACTTCATGTGACAGAAGCCAATAGATCTCCAAACTTTATCAATGTAAGAAGACCAACCCCAAGGCATATAGTAGTGAAGCTAGCAAAAGTCAACGACAAAGAGAAAATACTAAGGGCAGCCAGGCAGAAGAAATAACCTACAAAGGAATCCCCATAAGGCTAACAGCAGATTTCTCAGCAGATACCTTACAGGCTAGAAGAGAGCGGAATGATATATTCAAAACTATGAAGGACTAGAACCTGAAGCCAAGAATACTCTACCCAGCGAAAATACCCTTCAAATACAATGGAGAAATAAAAACTTTCCCAGATAAACAAAAGTTAAGGGAGTTCATTGCCACAAGACTTCCTCTTCAAGAAATGCTCAGGAAGACCCTCATACCTGAAAAATCAAAAAAAGGAAAGGGGTTACAAGACCCAGAGCAAGGAGATAAGTAGAAGGACAATAACAGAACGTAGCAGCTCTCCATCAGAACAGGTTAGCAAAAGTTGAATAAAACATTAAAGATAAAAGGAAGGGAAACACCAAGAATAAATATAATCCTGTCATTTTAACCACAAACTCAGAACACAAGAAGGAAGAGGAAAAAAATTCTTACAATAACAACCAAGAAGGGGAAGAGAAAAGGGATGGAATGTTTTAATTTGAGGAAATAAGAGGCCATCAGAAAATGGACTATCTCATCTATGAGATGTTTTATACAAAGCACCTGGTAGCCACTAAACAAATAACAAGAATAAAGACACAAATTACAAATAAGAAGAAAGCCAATACAGAAATTTGCCTACCTGAATTAGTAATCCAAAAATCATGGGATGAGAAACAAAGGAAATGCAAGAGCACCGGAAAACAAGTGATAAAATGGCAGTAGTAGGCCCCACATTTCAATAATCACTCTAAATGTAAATGGATTGAAATCTCCAATCAAAAGACACAGAGTGGCAGGATGGATCAAAGAACAAGACCCAGCAATATGCTGCCTCCAGGAAACACACCTCAACCCCAAAGACAAACACAGACTCAGAGTGAAGGGATGGAAGAGAATACTCCAAGCTAATAATGAACAAAAGAAAGCATGTGTCGCCATACTTATATCAAAGTAGACCTCAAAGCAAAACAGATAAAGAAAGACAAAGAGGGGCAGTATATAATGATAAAAGGGACACTCCACCAAGATGACATAACACTTATAAATATATATGCACCCAACAGAGGAGCACCAAAATTTGTAAAGCAACTCTTAGCAAAACTAAAAGGAGACATCAACAACAATACAATAATAGAAGGGGACCTCAACACCCCATTAACACCAATGGATAGATCATCCAGACAGAAAATCAACAAGGAAATTATAGAATTAAATGAAAAATTAGACCAGACGGACTTAATAGATATATATAGAACACTTCATCCAAAAACAGCAGGTTATACATTCCTCTCAAGTGAGCATGGAACATTGTCAAGGATAGACTATATCCTGGAAAACAAAGCAAGCATCAATAAATTCAAGAGGGTTGAAATAATATTGAGAATCTTTTCTGATCATAATGCTATGAAACTAAAAATCAACTACAAGAATAAAGCTAGGAAAGGGGCAAAAATGTGGAGACTAAACAACATGCTACTGAACAAACAATGGATTATTGAAGATATTAAAGAAATCAAATATTATCTGGAGACAAATGAAAATGAAAACACGCCGTACCAACTCATTTGGGATGCTGCAAAACCAGTCCTAAGAGGGAAATTCATTGCAATACAGGCTCACCTCAAAAAACAAGAAAAATCTCACATAAGCAACCTCAAACAACACCTAACAGAACTAGAAAACGAAGAACAAAGCCCAAAGTCAGTAGAAGGAGGGAAATAATAAAAATTAGAGCAGAAATAAACGATATTGAAACAAAAAAGACAGTAGAAAGGATCAATGAAACAAAGAGTTGGTGCTTTGAAAAAATTAACAAAATTGACAAACCCTTAGCCAGACTCACTAAGAAAAAAAGAGAGAAGTCTGAAATAAATAAAATTAGAAATAAGAGAGGAGAAATCACAACGGATACCAAAGAAATACAGGGGATCATCAGAGAATACTATGAAAAACTATATGCCATCAAATTGAAAAACCTAGAAGAAATGGATAAATTCCTAGACTCTTAGAACCTCCCCAAACTGAATCAGGAAGAAATAGAGAATCTGAATAGACCAATCACAAGTAAAGAAACAGAAACAGTAATCAAAAATCTCCCCAAAAATAAAAGTCCAAGACCAGACGGCTTCTCTGGAGAATTCTACCAAACATTCAAAGAAGATTTTATACCTATCCTTCTCAAACTATTCCAGAAAATAGAGGAAGATGGAGCACTCCCTAACACATTCTATGAAGCCAACATCACCCTGATCCCCAAACCGGACAAGGACAACACAAAGAAGGAAAACTACAGGCCAATATCACTGATGAACATAGATGCAAAAATCCTCAACAAAATTCAGGCAAACCGAATACAGCAATACATCAAAAAGATTATACACCATGATCAAGTGGGTATTTATATACCAGGGACTCGGGGATGGTTCAACATCCGCAAGTCAATCAATGTGATACACTACATTAACGAAATGAGAAACAAAAACCACATGATCATCTCAATAGATGCAGGGAAAGCATTCAACAAGATCCAACATCCATTTACGATAAGAACTCTCAATAAAATGGGGATAGAAGGAAAGTACCTCAACATAATAAAGGCCATATATGACAAACCCACAGACAACATCATAGTCAATGGACAAAAACTGAAAGCCATCCCTCTGAGAATAGGAACAAGACAAGGGTGCCCACTTTCACCACTCCTATTCAACATAGTACTGTAGGTGTTGGCCAGAGCAATTCGGCAGGAAAAAGAAATAAAAGGAATCCAAATAGGCAATGAAGAAGTAAAACTCTCACTGTTTGCAGATGACATGATCGTATATATAGAAAACCCCAAAGAATCCATTGGAAAACTATTAGAAACAATCAACAGCTACAGCAAAGTTGCAGGGTATAAAATCAACATACATAAATCAGTAGCATTTCTATATGTTAACAATGAACTAACAGAAAAAGAACTCAAGAACTCAATCCAATTCACAATCGCAACGAAAAGAATAAAATACTTGGGATAAATTTAACCAGGGAAGTGAAAGATCTATACAAGGAAAACTACAAGACTTTCTTGAACGAAATTGATGACATAAAGAGATGGAAAGACATTCCATGCACATGGATTGGAAGAATAAACATAGTTAAAATGGCCATACTTCCTAAAGCAATCTATAGATTCAATGCTATCCCAATCAGAATCCCAGTGACATTCTTTACAGAAATTGAACAAAGAATCCTAAAATTCATATGGGGCAACAAAAGACCCTGAATTGCTAAAGCAATCCTGAGAAAGAACAACAAAGCCGGAGGCATCACAATCCCTGACTTCAAAGCATACTACAAAGCTACAGTAATCAAAACAGCATGGTACTGGTACAAAAACAGGTGCACAGATCAATGGAATAGAATTGAAAGCCCAGAAATAAAACCACACATCTATGGACAGCTAATCTTCAACAAAGGAGCTGAGGGCCTACAATGGAAAAAAGAAAGTCTCTTCAACAAATTGTGCTGGGAAAACTGGACAGCCACATGTAAAAGAATAAACATTGAACATTCTTTTTCACCATTCACAACAATAAACTCAAAATGGATCAAAGACCTAAAAATTAGGCCTGAAACAATAAGTCTTCTAGAAGAGAATATCGGCAGTACACTCTTTGACATCAGTTTCAAAAGAATCTTTTCGGACACCATAACCCCTCACATGAGGGAAACAATAGAAAGAATAAACAAATGGGACTTCATCAGACTAAAGAGCTTCTTCAAGGCAAGGGAAAACAGGATTGAAACAAAAAAACAGCTCACTAATTGGGAAAAAATATTTGTAAGTTATTTATCCAACAAAGGGTTAATCTCCATAGTATATAAAGAACTCACACAGCTCAACAACAAAAAATCAAACAACCCGATCAAAAAATGGGCAGGGGACATGAACAGACATTTCTCCAAAGAAGATATAAGGATAGCCAATAGACACATGAAAAGATGCTCATCATCACTAATCATCAGGGAAATGCAAATCAAAACTACACTAAGATATCACCTTACACCTGTTAAAATGGCAAAGATATCCAAAACCAAGAGTGACAAATGTTGGAGAGGTTGTGGAGAAAAAGAACCCTCATACACTGCTGGTGGGAATGCAAGCTGGTGCAGCCACTATGGAAAACAGTATGGAGACTTCTCAAAAAGTTAAAAATAGAAATACCTTATGGCCCAGCCATCCCACTACTAGGTATCTATCCTAAGAACCTGAAATCAGCAATTCCAAAAGTCCCATGCACCCCTATGTTCATCGCAGCATTATTTACAGTAGCCAAGATGTGGAACCAACCGAAATGCCCAGCAACTGATGATTGGATAAAGAAGATATGGTATATATACACAATGGAATACTACTCAGCCATAAAAAAGGACAAAATCATCCCATTCACAACAACATGGATGGACCTTGAGGGTATTATGTTAATTGAAATAAGCCAGACAGAGAAAGACGAACTCTGTATGACTCCACTCACAGGTGGAAGTTAACATATAGACAAAGAGAACTGATCGGTGGTTACCAGGGGAAAGGGGGATGGGGGGAGGGCACAAAGGGTGAAGTGGTGTACCTACAACATGACTAACAATAATGTACAACTGAAATTTCACAAGGTTGTAAACTATCATAATCTTATTAAAAAAAAAGACAAGAAATAACAAGTGTTGGTGAGGATGTGAAGAAAAGGGAACTCTTGTGCTCTGTAAGCAGAAATGTAAATTGTTGCAACCACTATGGAAAACAATATGGAGGTTCCTCAAAAAATTAAAAATAGAACTACCATATGATCCAGCAATTTCACTTCTTGGTTTTTATCTGAAGAAAATGAAAACACTAATTTGAAAAGACACATGTACCCCCACATTCATTGTAGAATTATTTATAATAGCCAAGATATAGAAACAACTGAAGTTTCTATTGATGGATGAATGGACAGAGAAATTGTGGTATATATATTCAATGGATTATTATTCAGTCATAGAAAAGAATGACATCTTGCCATTTTTGACAATGCGGATGGACCTCAAGGTCATTATGCTAAATGAAATAAGTCAGACAGTAACAAATACTATATGACCTCTCACATATGTGTGATCTAAAAAAAAGAAACAAAACCAAGATCATAGAAACAGAGAATAGATTGGTGGCTGCAAGAGGCAGGGGGTGGAGGGAGTGGGAAAAAATGAATTAATTTTTTTTAGTTTAAATAAATTGATTTTTTTTTTTTTTTGCTGAGGAAGATTTTCCCTGAGCTAACATCTGTTGTCAATCTTCCCTCCCCCCTTTTTTTGCTTGAGGAAGATTAGGCATGAGCTAACATCTGTGCCAGTCTTCCTCTATTTTGTATGTGGGATGCCTCCACAGCATGGCTGATGAGTGGAGTAGGTCCATGCCCAGGATCCAAACCCACGAACCTGGGTTGCTGAAGCACAGTGTGCAGAACTTTAACCACTCGGCCATGAAGCTAGCCCCTTGAATATTACTTTTTTAATGAAGAGATTTTTAGTTCATTGATCCAAATAAGGATTGAACAACCAAATTGTGCAAAGGACAGGAGAGCAACTTTGCCTCTGGAGCAACTGAACTAAGAATTCAAACAGTGTGTCTCGGGTCCGTGTTCTCTGAATATCTGTTTTATTGTCTTTCTCCACAAATCAGCTCTTGCCATGTGACACTATTTGCAGTTGCCAACAGTTTCCACGGCTTTTAACTTACATTTTTAGCATAAGAGAGAGAACATTCTTTTGGGTTATAAATTCAAAACCTTTATGGAAGAAAATGATTAGCTAAGCTTGAGGTCCAGTGCTAACACTTTAACCTTTCAACTTTGGTCTAGGGGGTAAGCCATGCGAGAACATAACGGAAACTTTGGTAACAAGGTGACTGGAGTAGGGATAGGAGTAGTTCCAAGAAGAAGGGGTGAAGGATACTGGACAGGACAATAATAGGTAGCTGGTGAAAATGTAAACATTGTAAACAACTCTGATGTCCCCAGATCCTTTATTTGTTAAATAAATTGGGATATATATATCCAATGGAATTTCTGACACCATTAACAGTAATGTTTAAAAATAATTCTTGACAATGTAGATAAACTCCATTTCTATAACTTCAAAAGAAAGTAGTAGGACACAGAAATGCATATAAAAATAATTCTGAATTATAGAAAACAACTCACAGGAAAAATTACAAGATCATGTAAAATATTAAGATATTGACTACTGGTGTTCTTTCTCGTTCCTTTATGCATATTTCTGCTTTTCAATTTTACAAAACAATAAAAACAAAAAATGCTACTAAATAAACCCTCTTACACCTGACATTATTCATCCCCATAAGATTCTTTTAAAATAGTAAATTTTCACTCTGAGATTTAACTTCATACACAATTTGATAACAATTGTTTCTCAAAATAATGGTCATTCATTTTTTAAATTTGTCATGGAGCAATATGCATCTCTAGTTCTCACAGCTGACAGCACAGCGTGGAATGAATGACTTAAAACACTGCTGTTGTGTGATAGGATCTGTCACAATAAGTACCTACAATAAGTAAACACATGCTTCCTTTCTCCTCAAGTCCCAAATTAAATCCTATAACAGTGGATTATTCATCCTTTGTGTTTTTGCATTTACTTTTAAATTTTCCATAAAGGATGATGTGTTTTGATATATTTTTCTAAGTTGCTTATATTGAACTTTTTAAATAAAGATTTATTTATGATAAAAACCATATTCATGAATTGATAACTACATGACAATAGGTGAGAAGGAATAAATGAATGAGAGTGGCTTTTCATTTTAAAATATGGTAAACTATTAATAATTGGGTTTCATTAAATTATCATCTTCTCCAATACATTTGAAAATGATTTTATTTAGGAAAAATGCACATTATATAAGCACATCAATTTTATAAAATGAGATCTACCAGTTTATAGGAAGTAAGATATCAAAGATTACAGTGTTATTGTCCATAAGTTAGAAGTTACCATGGTGCTATTATGTTAGAAGTTGGATCTCATCTATGGAAGCAAGAGGATGAGAGAAGAGATAGATTGGAAACATATGTTCAGTGCCAAACATGTGCTACAATCGACATCTCATTTAATCCTCACAAGAGTTTTAAGAAATATATACTACTGTACTAATTTTACAGATAAGAAAAGAAAACTCAGAAAAATTGAGGAATTTTCCCAAATTCAGGAAGCTAGAAAATGGCAGATCTGCAATTCAAACTCAGAAATTTCTAATTCAATACCCATAAAATTTCCACAGTCTCAGTTGTTCACAGGCAGAAACCAAAGATCAGGTATGAGCAATAATATTTAAAAATTAATAACAGTAATAATACAATACGATATTTATAACTTTTATTTAGAGTTTCCAAGGGCCCATGAATCTATAATCTCACATGTGCTCTATTTTCCTAGGTATGGTACACACAGAAACCTCATCCCACCTTAAAATTAAGCAGCCCATACGAGACTTCTGATTTTCCTGGCCCACGCAAAGCTGCTAACTACTCAGTAATGATACCACCATTTACCAAGTTACCCAAACCAGAAACATGTGTATAATGTTTGATCATCATGATTCCTTCACACATAAAAATTCCTGAAAACTTATACTGTCTCCACTACTAAAATGTCTTTTAATTTGTCCTTTTATTTTCTTTTTCACTGCCGCAACAGCAGTCTAAGGCACTAATCATCATCACTGTCCAAGACCATTGCAACAATGTCCTTAGGTGTCTCCCACTTCCACTGTTATCCCTCCAATCTGCTCTCGTCATAGCATACAGAATATCTTTAAAAAATATTAACAATTTTAATATATTTATTTATATTTAATATATAGTTTAATATATTTACTTTGGATGTTTAATATAAAATTAAATATATTTAATATATTTACATTGAGAAAAGTCTTGAAAGAAAATGAAAGATTTACCATGGTCACAACTGTGATGACAAAGCAATATAAAAATGTCGATTCACCCCGTATTAATATATAAACAATGCAATTCTAATAAAATTCTGGTAATATTTTATTAGAAAGATGATCGTATGATCTAAAAATTGTATGAAATGACAAAAGTGTACAAGGAAGAAATTTATAAAAAGAATACCTAAAAAGTAGGGTGGGATGTTTGCCTTCATAGATTTCAAGACATTAAAAAGCCAATGTAATAAAAACCTTTTTTTTTTTTTTTAGGAACTGACAGATCCACAGAACTTAGGTGGTGTAACGAATCAGTGAGAAAAATTAATTATTTAGTAATGGCTTGGTAAAAGTGTTTTACTATATGGAGAAGAACAGAGGTTGATTTCTATCCCACGAGGTAAAAAAAAAAATCTCTAAATGGATGAAATAACTACACAGGAAAATGATAGAACTATAAAGTTAATAGAGGAAAAATATAAGAGAGCATTCGTGTGATCTCGACACTGGGGAAAGGCTACTTAAACAAGATTTTAAAAAGTATAACCAATGATAGGAAAACAAGGAATGTAATTACCACCTCTCCCAAATAAGGATTTCATTTCAAAAAAGCAAAGTTAACATCATTCAAAAGATTTTTTAACAGGTAGGTGACAGACTAGAAGAAGATATGTGCAACATCTAAAACCAAAAAGGGATTTATATCTAGAATATACAGATAATTCCTATAAAACAATAAAACAAAGAATATCCAATAAACAAGTGGTCAAGGGGTATGAACAAGCAATTTTCAGAATGAGAAAACAAACGGCTAGTACCTTAAGAAATACTTAACTTTCTTGGTAATCAGAGCAATGTATATTAAAATAGCTACAAGCTACCACTTCACATCCATCAGATTAACAAATCTAGAAAGTCAGTTAATATTAAGAGCTGGTGGGGATGTATGAACTCCCATGTACTGCCACAGAAAGCTTTCTGGATTTATATAATAACATTAGCTATGTTTATGCCCTATAAGACAGGAATCTGAAAGAAACTTGAGTAAAAGTCCATAGGGAAACATGTAAGGGAGGTTGATCACAGTGTTGTCTGGAAGCAATATCTTGGAAGGAACTTAGGTGCTCATCACTAGGAAAACGACTATGCAAAATGCAACAGGAATACAATGAAATGCTATGCAGCAGTTAAAAGTGAAAAGGATAAATTTATATAATCAAAGCACAATAGTATTTTCATAAATCAAAACATACACATAAAACAACACTGTATAATTTTAAACATACACCTATATCCAAATAATAATATGGAAGGTAGACTGGAAGCAGAATGGATTTAAGCTGGGTTCTGCCTCTGTTCTGTTACCATTTTTTCAACAAATGGCTATTATAAAAGACTAAGGGATTACAAATACATTGATCCAATATTCAATTTTATCCTGTGACAGTCGCATTCCTCCATAAAATAAGCGAGGGACATGTTTGCATATAAACTGGAAAAAAATAGAACAAAGATCTGTTGAGAAACTTAAGTGACTTAATGGAACTATTTTAAAGTAAGGGGAGTAAATAGTACATAAGGCACCAATAAAATCATTGGAGAAATCAATTAATTTACAGATATTCTAGCTTCGCACCCTTTATTTTGCAATGTCAAAGGCTATAATCAGTTGTTAAGTAGATGAATATATTTCATATAGGACTTTCACGGTTCTCTTCACTCACAGGAAATTCTAATTGAAATATTTTTACTTTAAATTGGAATATGTGTGACTACATCAAACTAAAAACTCCTGCACAGCAAAGGAAGCCATCAGCAAAGTGAAAGGGCAACCTACATATTGGGAGAAAATATCTGCAAATCATATATCTGATAAGGGGTTAATATCCAAAATTGATAAAGAACTCACACAACTCAACAACAATAAACAACAAACAATCCAATTAAAAAGTGGGCAGAGGAAATAAATAGACATTTTCCCAAAAGACATACAAATGGCTAACAGGTACATGAAAAGGTATTCACCATCACTAGTCATCAGAGAAGTGCAAATCAAAACCACAATGAGATATCACCTCACACCTGTCAGAATGGCTATTATAAAAAAGGCAACAAATGGCAAGGATATGAAGAAAAGGGAAGCTCATACACTGTTGGCGGAAATATAAATTGGTACAGCAACTATGGAAAACAGTATGGAGGTTCCTCAAAAAATTAAAAATAGGACTACCACACAATTCACCAATTCCACTTCTGGGTGTTTATCTGAAGAAAATGAAAAGACTAATTCTAAGAGACATATGCACCCCTATGTTCGTTGCAGCATTATTTACAATAGCCAAGATACAAAAGCAACCTAAGTGTCCATTGATAGACAAATGGATAAAAAAGATGTGGTATATATATATATATAGAATAGAATTTAGCATTTCTTCAATAAAAACCCTAAAGAAATTCAAATGTCATCCAAAACCTTCAGTGTGCATAATTTGGCTCTTCCCTTCAAGTCATTATTCTAAGTTTGCATGCTTTAAGATGATCAGAAAATCTGGTTCTTTCAGTTCAAAATATGAGAAAATGAGTAAAGATTATGGGAAAAAACAAGAAATGGAAAATATATCACTTAAATGTTTTTGAATGGGACCATAATGCAAATGAAATAGAAGTAATCAACATGCATATATTTGCTGAAAGAGTTAAATTGTATCTACTCGACAACAATGGAATGATTAAACAATGCCTCCTCTCTCCACAAAAAGTCCTATGGCACTGAACACCGAATTCATTTCTTCAAATATTAATTTTTATTATGGGAAAATAAGTAGAGAAATAAATGCATTGAACTATTAAGTCAGTTTATCTGCTATTAGAAAAGGAAGTTTTCTTATTGTTGAGTTTTAAGAGTTCTTTGTATATTCTGGATACCAGCTCTTTATCAGATTTGTCTTTTGCAAATATTTATCCAAGTTTGTGGCTTGTCTTCTCATTCTCTTGAAATTGTCTTTCACAGCATAGAAGTTTTTAATTTTAATGAAGTTCATCTTATTAATTACTTTTTTCATAGATCATGCCTTTGGTGTTGTATCTAAAAAGTTATCACCATAGCCAAGGCCATCTAGGTTTTCTCCATTATCTTCCAGGAGTTTTATAGTTTTGTGCTTTACATTTCTGTCTGTAATCCATTTTGAGTTAATTTTTGTGAAGGGTATAAGATCTGTGTCTAGATTTTTTTCATGTGGAAGTCCAGTTGTTCCAGGACTATTTGTTGAAAACCAAAAAAAAATTTTCATGCAAACATATATTATAGTAGGATAAAAATCTTTTGAGTAGTTGAATGGAAACATCAGTGCAAGGAGAAATTTCCTACCCATAAAGAAATTTTGAAAGAAAAGTTTGCATATTTTTAAAATAGATAATAGCAAGTATTGAATTTCCATGGCATTTCGATTTCATAAATGTATTTAAAATGGTGAGGTAAAAGTTATATTTTAAAATATCAACAATTCCAATAAGTCTTGAAATCATAGCTACTGTAAACTGTTTACACTCAATTAAAATTTTAGCTATCAAAAGTATGCTTTCTTTGGTATGGTAGTCTATTTCTCATACAGTGTTTTGTTTCATAATATTCAGGAAAAAATAATTCAAATATAGTTCTTCATGGTTTGGAAGCTTTGGAGTCTGGACTAATAACAAACATTGCAAGTATCATGCGGTTACAGAGATTTCTCCCACTTTCACATGTGTAGTTGCAGTAAGAACCTCTCTCTGTTCTCTAAACAATTAGCAAATGAAGTCGATCAAATCTTATTCTATTGCCTTGAAATGACTCATGCTACAACAAGCCAACTCAGAAACAGAAAGACATGTACATGACTCTTTCTCTCTTTCACTGAATGACTGTGCAATAACTACATCAAACTCAAGCCTATATCTAGCTTAATCTGTGATTTTTTTCTTTATCATGTTCTATTGTTGTTTCATGTCATTTCAAGTCAAAATGATTGTATAATTCAACTCCCTCACACTAAATATGGGAAAAATCAAAGAGAGGCAGGCAGATAGTTGCTCAAGTCATATAAGCCACGGAACGTATCAACTATCTATTATGTGTCAGGCATCATCTTAGTGTAGTAGGCTAAAAAACATCATCCCCCAAAGATATATTCACTTCCTAATCTCCAGAACCTATAAATATTACCTTATATGCAAAATAGAGAATATTACCTTATACAGCAAAAGCTGTGATTAAGTTACGAATTTTGAGAGGAGGCACTTATCCTGGATTAACTGGTATGTATGTATGTAATAACGTATCCTTACAAGGGAGAGGCAGAGGAAGTTTTGAGAGAGACACACACACAGAGGAAAAGGCAACATGAAGAGGGAAATTGGAATTAACCACAAGCCAAGGAAGACCAAAGACTGTCAGGCAGCAATCAGAAATAGGAAGAAGTAAGGAAGGATTCTCCCTCAGAGCCTCCAGAGAGAGTGCGGTCCTACAGACACCTTGAATTCAAATTTCTGGACTCCAGAACTGTGTTTTAAGCCACTAAGTTTATGGCAATTTGTTATAATAGCCTCAGGAAACTAATACATCTAGGTATAAAATGATGAACAAGAGTCCTGACTTCAAGAAGGTTTAGTCTCACAACAGATAAAGATAGTGGCACTAGAATAAGTTAGGCTAAAATGCTTGTTCATAGCATGAAAATTTCTCAAAAGACAATTGTCATGGGATATGTTCTTTCGCCACATTTTGTGGATGCATATGTAAGCCATTGTTAATTGTATATTCCTGGATGTCTGGCCAAAGAAGTAGAGTACATCAGGAATGTTCCATGCCAGGCTTATTTCTCACAACTTTAATGTTGGAAATATTGAACAAAAAGTTTTCCTTGCAGTAATTACAGAATATATGGCCTGCAATTCATTTATATTTCATACGTAATTAGTAACTGGCAAGTAAAACAAATTAGGTGCTTGATAAACATGCACAATTATATTTTTGAAGCAGTTGTATTTATGCTCAAAATAAGGGACAGCTTTATGAATGTGTAATCAAGGATGTAAAATTGGAAAGACAACAGAAATGAGCAGAGTTAATTTGATGGTGGCAACAAACTCACACATTACAAAGGCTCCCCACCTCCATGTGGTGCATGCACTGCCCTGATAAATGTTGCTTTTGGCAAAACATCATACAAAAATGAGTCTGGAGATCTTTCTTCTCTTCCTGTCATTCTTTATTACTCCTCTGAGGAATTAATGGCTATAAAATAAAGATCTGCACCGGTACAGATAACAGACTCTTATTTCCTATCTCATCTACTTAAAAACATATGTGGAAATATGATTCCAAAACTTGCCATTTCCTTCACAAATCGACACACCGGTGTGGCATATAGCTGTGGTCATTACTAGACTCATGAGCTTTTTCAGAATGGACAGGAAATATGTTCATAGAAGTTACGGCATTAGGCATAGCCCAAAAAAGAACACAGTTTAGTTCCTGCAAAGCAATAGTATAAACGAATATGTGCTTGACAAAAGTAGGGAAGCAGGTAAGTTTGTCTTCATTGTCAATCAACAAGTATGTATTAAGCACCAACTATGTGGCTGGCACTGTTCTAGGTACTATGGATACAGCAATGGATACAAGAGACAATTCTTAACTTCATAAAACCTTACATTCTAGTGACTTGCAAGAGAAAATAAGGAAATAAAATAAAACAGGGAAAAGGGATGGGGAGTATCAGAGGGGCACGTGATTTGCAGGTTTAAATAAAGTGGTTGAGTAGGCTTCATGGGGAAGGAGACTTTGAGATAAAAAATGAAAATTATAACGGAGCAAACCCCATAGATATTGGCAGAAAGAGCACGCCAAGCGGAGGGAACAGAAAGTGGGAAGGCCCTGAGGTAGAGGCATGTCTGGTATGTTTGACGAACAGAAAAAAGGGGCAGTAATGCTGAAGGCAAACAAATGATAGGGAAATAGTAGGGGATAAGGTTAGAGAAGCAATGGGATCCCTATTTAGAGGTAGGGGACAACCAGATAGGGTAGGGTCTTACAAGGACAATTGAAAGGACTCTGGATTTTACTCTGAGTGACACAGAAAGTCACTGCAGGAACTGAGCAGAAAAGTGACAAGATTTAACTTATATTTTAAAACAATCACTCTGGCAGCTGTGATGAGTAAATGGAAACAAGGACAGAAGAAGGGAGGTCTTTTAGAAAGCTGTTAGATTAATCCAAATGAAGAATTATGGTAGCCTGAATCAGGGTGTCCTTAGTGACCATTATAAATGTGAGGAAATCATAGGTGTACTGGGTTACGGTGGGTGAGTGCAGGTATGTCAAGAGAGATTCAATTAGGGCTAGCGTAACCATGTATCCTAGTTATCCAGATAGTGCTACTAAGATCTGTTTTCTGGGTGTAATTACAAAGTGCCCTATTTCCCTCTCAAAAGTGCCCTGGATTGTATTATAAATTATATAGTCACCCTAGTTAGAGCTGAAGAAATGTGGAAATAAATTTGGCTGAAATCTAGAATTTGATGTGTTTTTATGGTGAATTGGAAGTGATTCATCTTTATTTGCTTCAATATCAAGCATATATTACTTGTAATAAGTTTTTGATTTTCATCTGAATAAATAATATTCATTTTCTAAATTATGAAAAATAATAAACTGCCATGATCCTATTCTCAAGGTAAAACACTGATAAATAGTATATACATATCAACTGGATTTACCTACATATACACACTCCTTTTAAAATACCATGTCTTGGTGAGACATCCCTGTAAATCCTACCATTCTACAGTAGCAGCTAACATTTATTGAACAGTTACTTTGTAAGAGGGAATATTCTATGCATTAAACATATATTAATTCCTGTAATTCTCATAACTACTTCATTCAGCAGGTATTATTATTATTACCCTATTTTACTGATGAGGGAACTGAAGCACTGAGTGATTTACTAAACTTTCCAGAGATCACACATATTGTAAATAGTGGAGCTAGGATTCAAACCCATATATTTATAGTATAGGTTCAACATTCTTAACAGCCATTCTATACTGGCTCTCTAGTGTCACAAGGTAGAGGAAAAGCAATCACCTCCATCCAGTGGTAGCCAGTTTGGTGTATACACTCCCCACTACCAGGCCTTTCCCTATAATCACACAAGGAATCACATTTTCAACCTCTTTAAAATATGCTGACATTTTAGTTGATTTGTTTAAACAAGCAAACAACCCGCCCTCCAGTGGTAACCATCCCCACTCTTGTGTCTTTCTTTGTAATGTTACAAACATACACCAAAAAAATGCTGATTTAAGGTTCTCTATTCTTTTTTTTTTTAAGAGGATAAGAAACTTTAAGAGCATTTCAACTCCTTTCTTTCACAGATCTGGAAATTGAGAACCAGAAGGTGATGTGACTTTCCAAAGCCTCAGATTACAAGTTTGTCTACATTGAGATAGTCTCCCCAAACTGGATTACTCTAAAGTAAACAGAGATAACCAACAGGCCTCTCACATTTTATTAGGTTCTCTATTCTTTATGTGAATATGTAATCATCTAATATCCATTGTTCTTCAACTTTTTTTCCCACAGAACAATATATCATGGAGATCTTTCTAAGCCAATAGACATAGATCTAAATTTTTCTCTTTAAAATCTAGAATGACTACACCATAATTTAGTCACCCATTCCCCTACAAAAGGGACATATGTGTTGTTTGTTTTAATTAAAACAATGATCCAGTAGGTATCTTACATATATTTTATTTAGGTAAGACAGATTTCTAATAGTGGAAATTCTGAATCAAAAGTATGGTTTATTTAAACATTGATATGCAAAAAAATACTCTACCAAAAGATTATAGCAATTCACACTCCCAGCAGCCTGCTTGATAATGCCCATTTATTCAGAAACTGTTAAATCTAGACATCAGTCTTTTACATTAATTTTTTTCCAATCTCACAGGTAAAAGTGGTACTGTAACACTTATTCAATTTGCAATTATCCAAAGTTCAGTTGCTTGTGGGCTGGCTATAATGTTTCTAATACTTATTATCTGGTTGATTGGCATATCACATTTGCATATGCCAGTCTGCAAATCCTGAATTCATATACCTTCACGCATTTGACAATTATTAGTGGATAAGAGAAAGGAGGGTTACTTAAGGAGAAAGAGGAACTATGTAGAAGGCTACTTATGTAATCCAGGACAAAAGTGTTTGGACAAAGGAAGAGGGAATGGAGAAAAGGTAACATATAAAAGAAGGATCCAGGAGGCAGAATGTATAGAAGTCATTGAAGAACTGTTGATCTGGTTACAGGATATACTATGAAAAATGATGGCAACCCAAATGAGAGAATTCAGAGTGGCCCAAGGAAATTTGATTGGGCTGTCTCCATATCTTACAAGACAGTGTATGCCACTGTTGTATATAGATGGAAAACATTTCTTCATTTCCCTTCAATGAGAATAATTAAGAGGTAAGAAACTAAATTGCAATCTCATGACAGTATTTTAAAATATTATCTTTCTAAAAATGATAAAAAAGGAACAATTCAGAAGAACTAGAGGAATGAATCTATTATTATTTGATAGCACTTAAATTGTAGCTGAGGAAGACACAGAATCCTCGGAACTTTATCCAATTAATGGAAAAAAACAAATATTTTACCTACTGGAAGCTGATGCCTAAAATTTAGGCCAGTATATGACATGCTTTCAATGATTTATCATACTTACAGATCTGTTACATTTTGCTTTACTTCTCAATAAGTCCTTTGTGTTGTTTTTAAAAACCTTATCATTTTCTATGAAAAGTGGCTAGATGAATATAAAATGATAAATTGCACATGCCTTACGTGCAGAAAACTCCCAGTTTGGGCTTTTCTCACAGATGTGTATAAGCTGACCTCTGCTCCTAGCAGGTAAACTGCCAGAGGGAGAAGCAAGTGTTAGCTCAAAGGAAGACCCTGTTGTGTGATTTTTAAAATTAATGTTTGAATTTACATCCAATAAAATTCTCTTTTTTGCTGTACAGTTCTGGAAGTTTTGACATATACATAGAGTAATGTAAACATCTCCATGATCAGGATACAAAACAGGTACTTATCGCAAAATGCTCCCTTGTGTGACACTTTTGTAATAAAAATTTACCTTTATCACTACTCCAGGTAACAATTTGTTTTTCATCCCAATAGTTTTGTCTTTTCCAGAATGACATGTGCATGGAATCATACAGTAAGTAAGCTATTCAGTCTAGCTTTTATAGCTTAAGATAATGTATTTGAGATCTATCCATGTTGTTATGTGTATCAATAGTTTGCTCCTTTTTATTACTCAGTAGTATTCCACCGTATGGTTGTGCCACAGTTTATTCCATTCCCTACTTGAGGAATATTTGCGTTGTTTCCAGTTTGGGGCTATTATGGATAAAGCTGCAAGGAACATTCATATACAAGTTTTTGTGTGAACGTAAGTTTCCATTTCTCTAGGGGAAATATCCAGTTGTCAGATTCTTGGGTCATATGTTAAGTGCATCTTTAACTTTATAACAAACTGGTAATATGTTCTCCAGACTGGTTGGACTACCATTTCGTACTCCTGCCAGCAATATGGGGGAGTTCCACTAGCATTGGGTCCTTGCCAGTATTTAACATTGTCAATTTTGCTAGTTTCTTTTTAATAGTTCCACATCTAGGATATAAGACTTTCAGATGTCTCATCTCAAATATCCCTCTGTTCCTTTTGATAATGTATCTTAGCAGAGTGGATAGATGCTCTCAAATGTATGATGCGACCCTAAACACTAACAGCAAATCAAAAAATTTACTCTAGAAATTCCCTTTGAAGATAAAACATTTGGGAAGAAATGCAAAATAAATAGTTGAAAATGGTGGGATCAATACACTATAAGATGGCACATCGAGTGCAGTTGTCTAATTGTCCCTTTCCTCAGCCCACCAACCATGAAAATCATGACCAAGATAATATTCCCTGCTCTCATTATTATTATTTATATTTCTAGTATTTCCACAAAGACATCATTCAGAAAATAGAACAAAATAAAACATAAATATTTTAGAAATAAAGCAAGATTGTAATTATTCGCACAATATATGATTATCTATCTGAAAACTCAAATAGATTCAAATGTAAATCTATTAAAGAAAACAAGAGATCAGTATAGCAAACTGTTTGGAAAAAATGACAAAATTAATAGCTTTTCTATATTCTGACAGTAACCAAATGGAAAATATTGGGGAATAAAAATGATAACCCATAGGATCAGCAAATAACTAATAAAACAAAACAACAAAATCATAGGTCCTCTACATAAAAATGCTGAAGTCATATTTTGGAACTTTATAATCTTGGAAAAATGTCAGGTGAACATGATAACCACTACACTACAGAAACACATTCTATAATCGTGGAGAAATGAAACGCAATATTTACTCTTAGATGGAGGCACTCAAGTAGTAAATTTTATATCGTTATATTTTTCTATTGAAATCTCTGTGGAATATAATTTGTAATTAACAAAGTGGGTAAAGTTGACATTTACTCTTGTATAATATTTTATAGTTTCTAATATCTATTAGGAAAATGCTCGTTTTTATAGCTGTACTTGGAAGAATATCCATGAATATTCTTTAAAAAAAGACAAAGGCATGTAGAAAATTATTTGTCCTGCCAGATACCAAAATTTATTAACTAGTAACGTTATTTTAAAAAAATGGGATAAGAACAGACAGATGAAAAGAACAGAATGATGTCTTTAAATGAACCTAAGGATATATGGAACTTTATATATGCTAAATGAGGCATTTCAAACCAACAAAGAAAAATAAATTTACTCAATAAATGGTATTGAGGAAAAAAAGCAGTCATGTAGTAACAAACACAAAAGCAAAAATTGTTTCTATCTTGACAATCAAAACAACTTCTAAGTAGTTCAAAGTTTTAAATATAAAATAAATCCTAAGAGTACTAGAAAACTTCTGGCTTATCATTTTTATAGATTTGGTTTGAGAGACTCATTTTTAAATAGGAAAAGTATTAAAATCAGAAATAAAAATGGTAGTAACTGATAAATTGGACTACAGTCACGCATTGCATAATGACATTTCAGTCAACAGTGGACAGCATACAGGATATGGTTCCACATGATTAGTACCATATAGCCCAAATGTGTAGTAGGCTATACCTTCTAGGTTTGTGTAAGTACACCCTAGGATGTTCACACAATGTCTAAATCGCCTAATGACATATTTCTCAGAACATGTCCCTGTCGTTAAGTGACATGTGACTGTAGATAGAAATGTTAAAAATATGTAGCAAAATGACAACAAACATATATACATACACACACACACATATATATATATACATACAAACACACACGTAGATAAAATATAGCTAACAAATTAGGAAAACTTGCAATGTATATGTCAAAGAACAGACTTACTAATCACTAGGACAAATATAAACATCATTATTTTAGCAAACATGGCAATTTACAAAAGAAGAAATACAAGTGGTGAATAAGCATATTAAAAATTATGTGACATTAGTTGTAATTTTAAAAAAAATTTGCATATAAGGATGACAGAGATTAAAAAGGATGCCAAAACTCCATGTAGGGAAGGATGCATAAAAAAGGGCACTCGCTTAACTGTTGGCAAATTTTAAAATTTGTCTCCCTTTTGACCAACCAATTTTATTCACAGGGCTTTATCATAAGGGGATAGACTAATGTTCTAGGCATTATCCTGACCATTATTTTTCTTTCTTAGAACATAGGGCACGTATGATTATTGTTCATAATAAAGTTGGGCCAAAGTCATTCTGCCCTTTTCCTGTGATATTAGCATTTCTGAAATTAGTGACAATAAGAGATTAAAATACACTGGATCAAGGCTCTTTCTTGAAAAATCCTGTTTCTCTTAACCTTTAGGAGAAATTCTGCTTTTTGTACCCAAATAAAGCAAGGGAAATTTACAATGGGTTGCCTCCAGAGACAGACATTGTAATTAAATATCATTATGGTTTCACAATCTCTAATCTGGGGAAAGTATAAATAAACAACTAGACTCAGAATAAATGTCCCCCCTCTTTTCTTGAAGGACAATCCAGTCAAACCTACACAGTCAGATCTACAGTTGTTCTAATAAGTGTTTGAGCATAAAGAATAGGTGAAACTATTTGACTATTCCTTGCCTCTTGTGATCTAAAATCCTCATTTCATTGTAGCTAAAAGAATCTCTGTCCATGGAGTTGGCATCATGTACCTTCCATTTGTTTCCTAGTCCTCTGAATTCAAATAAACTTTTTACATGGCCTGGAAAATACCCAGAAATACGGTCTATCTCCTTAGGATAAATTCTCATAAAAGAAAATAGTGATTTAAAGGAGACATTAATTTTCGAACTATACTTATAAAGAAAACACCATTGTCGAAGTCTAGGGTGATAAAACATTCTTACTTGAAAGGAATAAAAATCAAGCTGTTCTCAAACTTTTCTATTATAACATTTAATTTCCTAATAAAATGAAGGAATATCAATAGAGCTGTGTTGGAAAATTTTTTAATCCCAAAACTTTATACCTAGTTTAATCATCTTTCATGTATGATGACATGTGAAAAACAGTCTTAGATATCAAGATGTCTGAAAACAAACTATTCATGAATTTTTTCAAAAAGAAATGTTTGAATGTATATTGCAACTGACATAGAGCTTAGCAAAATAAAGAGTCCAAGAATAGCATAGTCAAGATAAAAATGAAGAGTGGTGAGCACTGAAATCAGTCAAAATAGAGACAACTCTAAATAATTTTTACAAATGTAATCATATGTAAATTTAAAAATATTCTCAAAAATGAAGATGCATAACCATATATGTATGTGTGTAGACATAGATATGATGGACAAATGGAATAGCAAATATTTAAATAGAAATGCTATTTATAGAAACAACAATTAAGAAGTTGAAAAGAGAAACAGAGACTTAAAAGTGTTCTAAATATTCTATCTCAAATATGGGGCATTCAAATTAAACTATTTTATTTTTGACTTAGTAATTTGAAGAACTGTAAGTTAAAGTATGCTTTTAAGCAACATAAAGGTTGCCATTATGGGAATGCAAAACATGATCCTCAAAATTACTGAAAAACGAAGTCTGTATATTGAAAGGCGGAAAAGCATACACATATATTTTTAAAAAATAAAACATACAAAACAAACTGGCAGAAATAAATCAACTATATCAGCTACTAAAACAAATGTAAATAAGTTAAACTCCTGTACAAAGATTAGATAGATAAATGCATAGATAGATTGATAGATAGATAGAAAGATAGATAGATGTGTGTGTGTTACATTGAGTTGAAAAACAATTTGTGAAAGAAAATCTTTAAAAAAGGCAAACAAAAAATGCAATGCAAATGCAAACAAAAGGAAATCAGGGGTTGCAAAATACCAAATAAAGTAAAACTCAAGACACAAAGCATTAAGTGGGATAAAAAGTTCATTTATATTGATAAAGTACAAAGTTCCTAGCATATTACATAATTTATTTATTTATTTATTAAATAATTATCCAGCAGACTACAAGTAACTGGTTTATTGAACCCTCTGAATTCTGTGAGATATAACTAACAAACAGTTTTGTTATTTTTTTTTTCAGTCACTGCCTTCAGTCATGCCCTGTTAAATCTGTCTTCTCAATCCTTTTAATGACATTTCTGGTAGCTTCCATAGTTGGTTACTTTCAGTGATTATTCAATAACACATATCATTCCAATGAAAAATTCTAAACTCATTTCCCCCACTCCTGCAGATGTTCCTTGACCTTTAGGCCAAGGCAACAGCAGAGGGGAGGAGGTGTGTTCTTATGTTTCTTTACCCCTCCTTCCCTCTCTTCTGCTTCTAGCTTCCCTAGGATGTAAAGCCTGAGAAAAAGAAATACAAGAAATACCAAGAGTTCTTTTTCATAATTGGCTGGCCAGGTGATACTTTCTTTTCTCTCAGTACCTGCCTAGTAAACACTGTCTGACAATTAACATTTCCTGTTAGGCAGGTACTCAAATGCACGCTCTCTTGCAGAGCACATTATCAGTTTTTCAGGGAGTCTCACAGAGGGTCCTTCCTAATATGCAATTTTTTTAACAGTTGGACTTGGCCTCTTCCACTTTCAATCCCAGATTAAATCCCCTACAATATATTTCATAGACTTTGCTGCTGGATCCTGTTATCTGGTAGTTAGCCCTTTCCAGTGGAGTACTGAAAGATGGCTCAAGATCAACTAATTCCTTCAATGATCACTTGATCCAGGGAAATCCATTTCCTTACCAAACATAGGGAGTTCAAGCTGTTCCACTCCTTGGCCTGCCATTGCTCCCCTATTCTCTTTTTCTCCATGCTCTATTAAGTACAAGATCACTAGATAAGCAAGTGTCCAAATGGGCATTAGATACCAATATACTTTGTATATAGGTACAACCAATTTCCAGAAATAATCCTTGAGAAGCCCTGTTCAGTGGCTTTGGGATGGAAGAAGCACTTCCACCTCTTTCTGTGGAAAAGACAGGGAAAAGTTACAGCATATCTCAATAGGCTGATGGCTCAGTACTCCAAAAAAATCTGTCCCTTGTACAAACTACTGTTTATATTTACATTCTGGGAAAG
The DNA here is from genome assembly GCF_041296235.1 of Equus asinus. Taxonomy (NCBI): domain Eukaryota; kingdom Metazoa; phylum Chordata; class Mammalia; order Perissodactyla; family Equidae; genus Equus; species Equus asinus. The sequence continues at coordinate 112,669,110 of NC_091820.1, read as the reverse complement.
GAAAGCAGCACAGTCCAGTGGTGATGACAATGGATAGCAAGGCCAGATTGATTGCCTCTTAATAAGTCTTGGAGGGAGTGTCTGGTCCCTGATCTTTGTGGCTTTCTTTAAGAATGTGGAGTACTTGACATATTTTTGTCCTCATTTTTGGAACCTAACTCTTCACTTTCAGGGAAATATGAAGTCCTATACAATTTTCTGTTACACAGATATAAAAGAAAAAAGAAAAATGTAGATGCGACGGTTATAAATAGAAGGAAAAATACCTAGAAAAGAAATAATGGTTCTTTTAACTTTTCTCACTTTTACATTAACTGAACTGACAAAAACTGATTTAGAATAATAAAGATCTAAATATCACAATTAATAAAATTGATTTAAGAGTGGGACTTTTGAAACTAAGATTACACTTTATTCTTATGCCCATAGATTTGTAAATTGATCTTATATCAAGCCACAAAGAAGAGCTCAATAAATTCCACAAACCATTAATGATACAAGTTCCAATATCGCTAGTGCAATGAAACTAGAAATTAATATCTAGGGACTAACAACAACAAAAAACAAAAACCACATGTAAATTGAAAAAAATCACCCTAAATAACATTTAGGTCAAAATAAGAATCAAAACTCCAATCACAGATCAAACAGAAATTATTGATTCCAGGCTCAGGCCACAGAGTTTACACTTCAATTAAACTTTCCTTCCTACACTTAACAATGACAGAAACTATAAAGAGCAAGAGACAGCATACTATGGCCTACAGGCAAAATCTGGCCCACTGTATGTTTTTCTTTGATAAATAAAGTTTAATTGGAACATAGCCACATCTACTCATTTTTGGTTTTCCATGGCTGCTTTCATGCTAATGGCAGTTGAGTAGTAACGACAGAGACCATTTGGCCTGAAAAGCCTAAAATATTCACTATCTGGCCCTTACAGAATAAATTAGTGATCCCTCATAAAGAGAGAAAGCAAAAAAAGGTAAATTCTTCTTCAAAACAAGACAAACGTCTTCATAGATCATAAATATAAAAACAATGCATTAGCTTGAAGGCAAAACCAATAAGAATAGTGACAACGCCTTGTCAGATACAGTAAATGCCAAAAGACAATGGAACAACAGCTTTAAAATTCTATAAGAAAGAAAAAAAAAGCCTGTCATCCTAGATATATATATTATGAAAAACTATCCTTCAAAAATGAAGTGGGGGGTTAGCTATTTGGAAAACAGTCTAGCAGTTCCTCAAAAAAAGATAAAGATACAGTTACCAATTGACTCAGCAATTACACTCCTAGGTATATACCCAAGAAAAATGGAAACATGCTCACACAAAAACTTGTAAACTAATGCTCTTAGCAGAATTGTTCATAAAAACTAGAGGTGGAAACAATCCAAATGTCCATTTGCTGATAAGGGGATAAACAAAATGTAGGATATCCAAATGCTGCAATATTATTTGACCATAAAAAGGAATGAAGTACTGATGCATGGTACAACATGGATGAACCTTGAAAAAATATGCTGAGTGAAAGAAGTAAGGCACAAAAAGGTCACATACTGTATGATTCCATTTATATGAAATGTCTAGCATAGGCAAGATGTTAGAGGTAGAAGGTAGATTAGTGGTTGCCAGACGGAAGGGGTGAGGGGGAAATGAGGAGTGACTACTAATGGGTATGGAGTTTCTTTTTGGGGTAATGGAAATATTCTGGAATAAGATAGTGGTAATGATTGCACAACTCTGTGAATACAGTAAAAGCCACAGAATTGCACACTAAAAGAGAGAATTTTAGGTATGTGAATTATATCTTAACAAAGATGTTACCAAAAAAATGAAGATAGGGTCTTCTGCTTTCATGAACAGCATAGAAAGCTGGACAGATCATTCCTTCTGTATTAATAATGATAAAAGGCCAAATAACCTTCAAAATCATAGGTTTTCCTGAGTGCAACTGTACTTCACTTTATTGTGCTTCGCACACACTGCATTTTTTACAAATTAAGGTTTGTGTGTCAAGCAAGTCTATCAGTAACATTTTTCCAACAGCATCTGCTTACTTCATGTCTTTATTGACACATTTTGGCAATTCTCATCATATTTCAAACTTTTCCATTATTATTATATTTGTTATGGTGATCTGTGATCAGTGATCTTTGATGTTAGTATTGTAATTGTTTTGGGGTGCCACAAATTGCACCCATATAAGATAATAAACTTAATCAATAAATGTTGTGTATGTTCTAACTGCTCCACTGACTGGCCATTCCCCATCTTTCCTCCCTCTCCTTAGGCATTCCTATTCCCTGAGATGCAATAATATTGAAATTAGGCCAACTGATAACCCTACAATGGCCTCTAAGTATCCAAGTGAAAAGTCACACACCTTTCACTTTAAATGAAAAGCTAGAAATGATTAAACTTAGTGAGGAAGTCATATCAAAAGCCAAGATAAGCCAAAAGCCAGGCCTCTTTCACCAAACAGTTAACCAAGTTGTGAAGGCAAAGGAAAGTTCTTGAAGGAAATTAAAAGTGATACTCCAGGCGCTGGCCCCGTGGCGCGGTGGTTAAGTGTGCACTTTCTGCTATGGCAGCCCAGGATTTGCCGGTTCGGATCCCAGGTGCGGACGTGACACCGCTTGGTAAGCCATGCTGTGGTAGGTGTCCCACATATAAAGTAGAGGAAGATGGGCATGGATGTTAGCTCAGGGCCAGTCTTCCTCAGCAGAAAAGAGGGGGATTGGTGGCAGATGTTAGCTCAGGGCTAATCTTCCTCAAAAAAAAAGTGCTACTCCAGTGAATATGTGAATGATAAGTGAAACAGCCTTGTTGCTGCTATCAAGAAAGTTTTGGTGGTCTGAATAGAAGATCAAAACCAGCCAAAACATTCTCTTAAGCCAAAGCCTAATCCAGAGCAAGGCCTCAACTCTCTTCAATTCTATGAAGGCTGAGAAAGGTCAGGAAGCTGCAGAAGAAAAGTTTGAAGCTAGCAGAGGTTGGTTCATGAGGTTTAAGGAAAGAAGCCATCTCCATAACATAAAAGTGCAAAGTGAAGCAGCAGGTGCTGATGTAGAAGCTGCAGCAAGTTCTCCAGAAGATCTAGCTAATTAGTAAAGGTGGCTACACTAACCAACAGATTTTCAATGTAGATGAAACAGTCTTTTATTGGAAGAAGATGCCATCTAGTCTTTCATAACTAGAGAGAAGAAGTCAATGCCTGGCTTCAAAGGACAAGCTAACTCTCTTGTTAGGAGTTAGTGCAGCTGCTGACTTTAAATTGAAGCCAATGCTCATTTACCATTCTGAAAATCCTAAAGCCCTTAAGAATTATGCTAAATCTACTCTGCCTGAGCTCTATAAATGTAACAACAAAGCCTGAATGACAACACATCTGTTTACAACATAGTTTACTGAATATTTAAAGCCCACTGCTGAGACTTACTGCTCAGAAAAAAATTCCTTTCAAAATATTACTGCTCATTGACAATGCACCTGGTCAGCCAAGAGTTCTGGTGGAGATGCACAATAAGATTAATGTAGTTTTCACGCCTGCTAACACAACATTCATTCTGCAGCCCATGGGTCAAGGAGTAATTTCGACTTTCAAGTTTTATTATTTAAGAAACACATTTCGTAAGGCTATAGTTGCCATAGACAGCGATTCCTCTGATGGATCCAGGCAAAGTAAATTGAAAACTTTCTTGGAAGGATTCACCATTTTACACATGATTAAGAACATTCCTGATTCATGGGAAGAGGTCAGAATATCAACATTAGCAGGACTTTGGAAGAAGTTGATTCTAATCCTCATGGATGACTGAGGAGTTCAAGACTACAGTGGAGGAAGTAACTACAGATGTGGTGCAAATAACAAGGGAACTAGAATTAGAAGTGGAGCCTGAAGATGTGACTGAATTGCTGCAATCCCTTGATAAAACTTTAAAGGATGAAGAGTTGCTTCTTAGGGATGAGCAGAGAAAGTGGTGTCTTGAGATGGAATCTTCTCCTGGTGAAGATGCTGTGAAGATTGTTGAAATGACAAGAAAGGATTTAGAATACTACATAAACTTAGTTGATAAAGCAGTGGCAGAGTTTAAGAAGATTGACTCCAATTTTGAAAGAAGTTCTTTTGTGGGTAAAAGGCTATCAAATTGCATCTATGCTACAAAGAATTCATTCATGAAAGAAGGAGTCAAAAAAGTCCATTCATGCGGCAATTTCCTCAGCTACCCCAATCTTCAGCAACCACCACCCTGATCAGTCAGCAGCCATCAAAATCAAGGCAAGACCCTCCACCAGAAAAAAGATTTTCTTGATGAAGACTCAGCTGATGGTTAGCATTTTTTAACAAAAAAGCATTTTTAAATGAAGGTATTGCATATTTTTAGACATAATGCTATTGCACACTTAATAGACTACAGTATTGTGTAAACATAACTTTTATATGCATTTAGAAAACAAAAACGTTGTGTAACCTGCTTTATTGCGATATTTGCTTTATTGTAGTGGTCTGGAACCAACCCACAATTTCTCTTAAGGTATACCTGTAAATAAAACTTCAAAGAATCACAATCCTCACCAAAAGTAGATGGGATACATGAACTGTCTCACCTTTGACAGAGCATGGGAAAAAGTAGTAGCCAACATCCAGGCAGGTAAGGAGAAATAAGTTCTTAGAGGCCAATTGTGGACTATACTTTGGAATAACAGAGTTCATGAACAGAAGAGTAGTTGTATAGCAGACTTTAGTGAATTTTTCATGTTCTTCTTTACAAATGTTTACATTGTTTTAGTCTTTCACAATGAAAATTTTTTTCTTTTTATTACAAAATGAATACAATGGAGGTTATTAGTTTGTGATGGAGGGAGGGTGGAGATCTGCAAATGATATAAATAGGAAATTCGCAGAAGAGGAAGCTGAATGGCCTATAAACATACAGATAGTGGATAACTTTACTATTAGTGGAAGGAATGCAAAATACAAAAGAAATAAAATATAGTTTCGTATCTGTATAGTGACAAAATATTTTTACAAGCTACCTGTACCATTTGTTGGTATGGATGTAAGAAAATAGGGAATGGGAACTCTCATACACTTCTCACAGAAGTATAAATTGTAATCACAATAATCTGAAAAAAATCTTTTGAAGTTGAACATGGTTATACCTCAGGAAGCTTCTATTTTACATCTAGAAATATACCCTAAAGAAATTCTTATACAAGTGTACATGGGGTATAAGGAAGAATTGTACATTTAAGAAGTGACAATATCAATAAATTGTGGTATGTTAATGAAAGTACACTATAGCTCCACTAAAATAAATGAATTAGAGTTACACATCAACAGTGATAACTCAAAAACATAAGGTGAAATAAAAAAAAGCAAGTTGTTGAATCATAGCTACAGAATGATACAATTTATATAAAGTTATAAAAACCTATAAAAGAGCATTATATATTGCATATGGATATTTAAACATATAATAAATGTATAAAACCACGCATGTAAAGATAAAGATGAAATTTATACTAAAGAAACTTATGGAAGGAGCTTAAGCTTAGGCAGAGGTAAACAGGGCTTTAGCTGATCTCTAAAGTATTCTTAAAAAAATCCACTAGAAGCAAGTATGGAATAACGATAAGATTTTATAAACCATTGTGTTTGCTACTGCATTCTCTCTGATACTGTTAACATATTTCAAATACTTAATACTAAAGTTTAAATAAAAAGAATTACAACAAAAATTCTAAACTCATAATACTTGGCCCCAAACTGGTTGTAAATGAAAATTTTAATTTTCAATGCCTTTATTATAAAATAACAAAGATGAAAATAAACTATTCACTCAACTTAAGAAGTTAGGCAATAATCAATAAAATCATTCCTTGGGGAGCAAGATAAAAAATTAATGAAAATAATTAGAGAAACTCTTAAATTGTAAAATAGAAAAATAAGGCAACATTGATAAATAAGAGTTTTTTCTCTAAAAGTGGGCAAAAAAACTTTAGCAAGTATAATAAAGAAAATAAAGACAGAAAGAAAGCAGAACATAGCAAACAACACAAAAAATTACAGGAGATAAAAAATAAAGTAAAAGTATAAAAGTAAATTATATGCTAATAAATTAATAAACTTGGAAAGTAGACGATTTTCTGGCCAAATAAAGCTAACTTAAATAAACATAATTTAAAAGGCTCAATATACTAATATCAATTGATGTAATTATACAATTTGTTATAGAATAATCCCCACACAAGCTGCCAGAATCGGTTTAACAGTTAATTTAATTCATCTCTATGCTTTTAAAACTACTTCAGAAATTACAATATTTCAGGAAAGTTCATTTTGCAAAGCTAGCATAACCCTGAGCCCAACATCTAAGAAAGAGAGCCCCAAATAGAACAACAAATCAATCTCAACTATAAACATAAATGGTCAAATCATAAATATGAAGGAAATTTCATAACTGAGTTGAATTTTTTTCCACGAATGTGAGAATCATTCAACATTTAAAAATTAAATATATATTTTACAATGATAACTGAAGATAAGCTAACAATTCAACAATATGTGGTTTCCTGAATAGGTACAGAACAAATATTTGATAAAACTTGATATTCATTGCTAATGAAAAAAAATAACAGGGAAAAATATACTTAACATAATAAATGGGACTTGTCTCAGACTAATAATAAATACTGAACATAATAGTGAAAAAAGTATATAAGAATTATCTGGAAATCTTTTTACCATGCAGATTCCCAAGCTCTAGGAATTCTATTTAAGTATATTTAAGTATATATAGGATAGCACCCAAGAATTTGTATCTGTAAAAACTTGCCTGATTATTCTAAGGCAGACTGTCTGTGGAACACAAAATCAGGAACACTACACTGCAGGCTTTCCATTAAAGTCATGAATAATAAGGGTATTCCAACTATCACCACAATTAGTCAGCATTTTCTGAAAAATCCTGTCAAAGCATAATGAAAAAAATGTAAATAAAATATTTAAAGGAGGAAATAATTTTAGATATAACAATTTTTACCCAGAGAAAACTAAAGAGAATACATAAAAATTTATCAGAAATAATCAAAGTATTACTGGGTCAAAAAGCGAGAATGACAATACAGTCATGCATCATTTAATGATGGTCATACATTCTAAGAAATGCACCCTTAGGTGATTTTGTCATTGTGCAAATATCATACGGTGTACTTACACAAATCCAGATGGTATAGCCTACTGCACACCTAGGCTATGTGATGCTAATCTTATGGGACCACCGTTGTAAATGCAGTCTGTGGTTTACAGAAATGTCACTATCCGGTACATGACTGGACAGTAAAATATTCTTCCTCTCCATACACATAGGAATTATAGATAAAATTTCTTAAAAAGAAAAAAAAAAGTCATATTTGAAAATAAGGACAAGAAATTCTGAGGACCAGAAATTATTGGGTAAAATTCTTTAAAAAGTAATGCAAAAGAATGTATGATAAAAAAAAATGGAGGAAACCTCACAAGGGAAAAGCAGGGGCAGAGACACATGGCATATACATGGCTGATGTAGGATTGAGGGTTATGGACTCAAAACCCTTAGGTGCATAGAGGGCAATACTGTGCACAATGGACATGATGGAGACAAGTACTGGATTGCTTACCATGAATAGCTTGACCTAATAGCCCAGAGTCTCAACTATAAATGATCAATTTGACTTTTACCGGGAGCAAGAGTCGCTTCTACCAAGTAAATACTGTAAATACAGGTCCAGTATTCAAAACAAAAAACCTAGCAAAATGCCCATGCAAAGTCAAGTAAACAGTCATGACTACTAGGCAGAGAAAGGATAAATGAAAATGTAATATTACAAGATCATCGACATAATCTAAGGAGCACCCTGAAGAAATCACCAATAGAAGATAAGCTTAGAAATACAGATTAAAAAGTACGTAATAAAAAACAGCACTAATAATATAAAAGAATGAGAAAATTAGATAATTTATAAGCAATGCACAGAAATGATTGTAGAATTAACAATACTTATTTTACAGTCCTTTTCAAAAAGTTTTAAGAGCTAAAAAAGAATATCCTTGAAACAAGAATTAGATTTATAAAACAAAAACATATATATGTATATATACATGTGGAGTGAATTTGAAACTTTTAAAATAAGAATATGTAGCTAAGCGACGAATTAGTACACTCAAATTTGGTGAAACTGGGAATGTCAAAGAAATAATAGGGAAGTTAAATGATAGGGAAGTAAAATGCAACACGCAAATAGAAGAGGCTGTAGGTAATTAGGTCAGAGTATGTATAGGACCTGTTGCCCTTATGACAGAGAGAAAGGATGCAGATATATAATATTTTTGTTAATGCAGTTTTGCATAAGGGATTTCAACTGCTTTTAATATATCTCATCCTTATTATTATATTTTAGTTTCATATTCTTCTTCAACAGGCCTGAAGTCCTCAGAGTAGAGATTGAGATGAAAAGCTGCTTTAGAATCCTTCAGGCTTGAAGTTTTCTTGCTTCCAGGACTGACTCCTAAGGAAAAAAGAGCCTTGCAACTCAACGTGTGGTCTGAGGATCAACAGCATTGGCATGACCTAGAAGTTTGTTAGAAATGCAGAAATTCAGGCCACACACCAGATCTGCTGAATGAGAATATGCATTCTAAAAAGATTCCCAAGTAATTCTTATAACATTAAAGTTCAGGAACACTGGCCTAGAACAGTGTCTTTCTGTAAAGGGCAAAGAGTAAAATTTAAGGCTCCATGGGCCATTATGTCTCTGTTGGAACTGTTTGAGTCTGCCATTGTAGTGAAAAAGGAGTCGTAGACAATACATAAGCAAAGAATGTGGTTATTTTACACGAAAATTTTATTTACAAAAACAACTGGTGGAAGACTTCTGGTCCAGGCCAAGATGGAGTAACCCCACTATTCCTCCCACTTACAACTAAAAATAACTAGACATAATACAAAAAACAAACAAAGATTCTGAAAAGTGTAAAGAAAAATCCAGACTAGCTAGAAACCACAAGAATAGAGGGACAACATGGTGGTGGTTCTAAGGGTTTCCTTCTTGCTTCCTATAAATCACAGATGAGGTGCTGGAAAACCCTGCAACACAGAAGCACCAACATAAACAGATAATTCTGCTCCTTCTAGCCAGAAAAAACAGAAAAAATGGTGGTGTAGCAGAAGAGAAAAGGCTTTGGAAAACCCCCACCATTCTCTCACCAAATACCACAGAAAAGCTGCATCTCTTCCTTGTAGAGCCAACAGGTTGACAATGGGGAGAATGTAAAGGAACAAAATGGAGGTAAAGTTTCTATATTTTATTTGAACTGGTAAAATGTTGACCAGTAGACTGAGATAAGTTACATATCTATAATGTAATACCTAGAACAACTATGAAAAATATATATACAAACAGGTATAATTAAAAGCTCTATACATAAATCTGAAAGGAATTCTAAAAAATATTCACATAACCCATGTAAGATATGAAAAGAAGAGGAACAAAAAACATAGCAAACAAACTAAAAACAAATGGCAATCATAAACCTAATATCTTAATAATTACATTAATGTACATGGTCTACAAAAAGTTAAAAGACAGAAATTTGCAGAACAGATACATATCCCCCCAAAACCCCCCCACATAATCCACCTATATGTCCTTTAAAAGAAAATCTCGAGATCTCATCAAGATGGTGGCATAAGCAGAGTCTGAACTCATCTCCTCCCACGAACACAACCAGGTTACAACTATTTTTGGAAAAATTACCCTGGACAGAAAACTGAAAACTGGATAAAAAGAACCCCCACAACAAGGGACAGTCTTGCCTAAGGTGGAAGAAGCAGAAATTCCGGCTGGAGAGGAAAAAAGCCACCTTTGGGAGCAGCAGAGCTTCTCAGTTGGCCAGGCAGGAGACACCCTAAGGTACGCAGCCCTCCCTGGAGAAGTGAGGTCCTGAGCGGGGGCCAATACTGCTATAAGCATCCTTCAGACTCAGCCCAACTGAGACAAGGGTCTTACTGTCTGGCTTCACTGGCTATTAACTCCAGCGAGGATACCCCCAGAAAAGCTATGGACTGAAAGCCCAAAAGACCCCAGTCTTAAAGGGCCCGTGCACAAACTCACTCATTGCAGCAACCTAAAATCACCGGAGAGAAGGCTAACAGTCCTCTGGTGAAACGAGACTCACCTGGTGGGCTCTGTGGGCATCTTGGTGAGAAGAGGAACCTCTCCAGAGACTGAGACATTGGTGGCGGCCATTGCTCTGACCTGGTCCAGGTGGGCTGACACAGAGCCCAGGTGAGTGCCATTGAGGTTCTTCCCTTGTTCTGTTAGCCCAAGGGTCTGCCACACCCACTAGAGCAGAGATTTAATATAGTTCAGCCAGGGCAAGGAAGCCCACCCTGGGGACCAGCCCCACCTAACAGCAAGCCCTCAGGCTACTTTTCAGCCTGCACTGACTGGGTGCCTTGATCCTCTACAGGCAGGCAAGGGTGTCCGCCTCTGTGGGGCAGGGCCTGTGTGAGGACCAGTGAACTGTGGGGGACATTGGTGGAGAGGTGGGAGCCTCTGCAGTGCAGTGTCGGGGTATGCTCCAGGGGGTTGGGAAGACACGGACCAGGACTGTGTTGATGGTGTGTGTGGTCCTGTGGGGGGTGTGGCTTATCAGCAGCAGAAGACCTGTGCTTCACAAATAGCCATAAAAAGGATCAGCCCCACCTTCCAAAGCCTGAAACAATTGAGTGCTGCTCCCTGCCCAGGCCCAGCCCCACTCAGCTGCATTCCTAAGAGAACTGACAACAGCCTTGTAGGCCTGAGTCCTATAGCAACTGTAAGCCCCTGAACCTAGCAACCAGCTACACTGGGTACCAACCCAGTTAAGAGGAAAACTGCAATAGAAGTGTACTGATAGACTTTGTAGCCAATGGTGCTGAGGCTTCCCAAACCAGATCTACAAACAGCTGGCCAGGGAAGGAAAGACTAGACTCCCTGGGTACCTGCATTAAGAGCAACCCTGCCACAGCAGAAAGACACAAGTAGCCCACACAGGGGTCACTCCAGGATGATTTGGACTGGTGATGAGAGGAAAGCATACTGCTGGGCCTCATAAGGCATCTCATCTATAAGGCCACTTCTCCAAGATCAGGAGACACAGCCGACTCACCTAATACATAGATATAACCACAGAGAAAGAGGCAAAATGAGGAAGTACAGAAATAAGCTCCAAGCAAGGGAACAGGACAAAACCCCAGAAAAAGAACTAAAGGAAACATAAATAAACAATTTACCTGACAAAGAGTTCAAAGAAAAAGTCATAAGTGTGCTAACTGATCTTGGGAGAAGAATGGATGAACAGAGTGAGAATGTCAACAAATGACTAGGTCAATGAAGAAATCAAAGGAGAAATCAAAAAACACCAGGAGACAAATCAAAATGAAAATACGACATGCCAAAACCTATGGGATAAGGCAAAAGCGTTTCTAAAAAGGAAGTTTGTGGTAATTCAGGCCTACCTCAATAAACAAGAAAAATCTCAAATAAACGATCTAACAGTGCACCTAAAGAAACCAGAAAAAGAAAAAAAAAAAAAGGCACAAATCAGCAGAAGGAAGGATAATAAAAATTAGAGCAGAAATAAATGAAACAGAGACTAAAAAAACAATTAAAAAAAATCAATGAAACCAAGAGGCGGTTCTTTGAAAAGATAAACAAAATTCACAAACCGTTAGCTAGACTCATCAAGGAAAAGAGAGAAAAATCAAGTAAATAAGATCAGGAATGAAAGAGGAGAAATTACAAGGGACACCTCAGAAATACAAAAGATTACAAGAGAATATTACAAAAAGCTATATGCCAACAAATTGGATAATTTAAAAGAAATGGATAAATGCTTAGAATCATACAACCATCCAAAACTGAATAAGAAAAAATAGAGAATTTGAATAGACCAATCAAAAATAAGGAGATCAAAACAGCAATAAAAGGTAAAGTCCAGGACGAGATGGCTTCCCCAGTGACTTCTACCAAACATTCAAAGAAGACTTAATAACTATCCTTCTCAAACACTTCCAAAAAACTTGAAGAGGAGGGGAAGCTTCCTAACTCATTATATGAAGAGAACATTACCCTGATATCAAAACCAGACAAGGACACCACAAAAAAAGAAAATTATAGGCCAATATCATTAATGAGCATTGATGCAAAAATCCTCAACAACATAGTTGCAAATCGAATACAACAATACATTAAAAAGATGACATGCCAAGATCAAGTGGGATTTACTCCAGGGATGCAGGGATGGTTCAACATCTGCAAATCAATCAACGTGATACACCACATTAACAAAATGAAGAATAAAAATCACATGATCACCTTAATAGATGCAGAGAAAGCACTTGACAAGATACCCCATCCATTTATGATAAAAACTCTGAATAAAATGGGTATAGAAAGAAAGTACTTGAACACATTAAAGGCCATATATGACAAACCCACAGCTAATATCATTCTCAATGGAGCAAAACTGAACATTATCCCTCTAAGAACAGGAAGAAGACAAGGATACGCATTTTCACCCTTCTTATTTAACATAGTATTGGAAGTCTTAGCCAGAGCAATCAGGCAAGAAAAAGAAATAAAAGGGATCCAAATTGGAAAGGAAGAAGTTGAATTGTCACTATTTGCAGATGACATGATTTTATACATAAAAACCCTAAACAATCCACTAAAACAGTTAGAAATAATAAATGAATAAAGTCAAGTTGCAGGATGCAAAATCAACATACAAAAATCAGTTGCATTTCTATATGCTAACAATGAAGTAGCAGAAAGAAAAACTAAGAATATAATCCCATTCACAATTGCATCTAAAAGAATAAAATATCTAGGAATAAACGTAACCAAAGAGGTGAAAAATCTGTACACCGAAAATTATAAAATATTGTTAAAAGAAATTGAAGAAGACATAAAGAAATGGAAAGATATTCTGTGCTCTTGGATTAGAACATAGTTAAAATGCCCATACTTCCTAAAGCAATCTACAGATTCAATGCAATCTCTATCAAAGTTCCAACAACGTTTTTCACAGAACTAGAAGAAAGAATCCTAAAATTTATATGGAACAACAAAGGACCCTGAATAGCGAAAGCAATCCTGAGAAAAAAGATCAAAGCTGGAGGTAGCACACTCCCTGATTTCAAAATTTACTACAAAGCTATAGTAATCAAAACAGAATAGTACTGGCACTAAAACTGACACAGAGATCAATGGAACAGAATCGAGAGCCCAGACATAAACCCACACATATATGGACAGCTAATTTTCCACAAGGGAACCAAGAATATACAATGGAGAAATGAAAGTCTCTTCAACAAATGGTGTTGGGAAAACTGGACAGCCACATGCAAAAGAATGAAAGTAGACCATTATCTTACACCACACACAAAAATCAACTCAAAATGGATTAAAGACTTGAATGTAAGACCTGGAACCATTAAATTTCTAGAAGAAAACATAGGCAGTACACTCTTCAACACTGGTCTTAGCAGCATATTTTCAAATACCATGTCTGACTGGTCAAGGGAAACAATGGAAAAAATAAACAAATGGGAGTACATCAAACTAAAAAGTTTCTGCACAGCAAAAGGAACCATCAAGATCAAAATACAACCTAAGAATTGGGAGACGATATTTGCAAACCACATATCTGATAAGGGTTAATAGCCAAAATATACAAACTCACACATGGCAACAGCAAAAATACTAACAACCCAATCAAAAAATGGGCAAAAGACCTGAAGAGACATTTCTCCAAAAAAGATATACAGATGGCCAACAGGCACATGAAAAGATGTTCAGCATCATTAACTATCAGGGAAATGCAAATCAAAACTACAATGAGACATCACCTCACTCCCATCAGAATGGCTCTCATTAACAAGACAGAAAACAACAAGTGTTGAAGAGGATGTAGAGAGAACAGAACCCTCATATACTGCTAGTGGGAGTGCAAATTGGTGCAGTTGCTATGAAAAACAGTACGGAAATTCCTCAAAAAATTAAGAATAGATTTACCATGTGATCCAGCTGCTCCACTGCTGGGTATTTATCCACAGAACATGAAAACACAAATGCATAATTATACATGCACTCGTATGTTCATCCTAGCATTAGTTACAATAGCCAAGACTTGTAAGCAACCTTGCTGCCCATCAAGGGATGAATGGATAAAGATGTGGTAGATATACAAAATGGAATACTACCTAGCCATAAAGAAATGATGAAATCCGGCCATTGTGACAACATGGATGGACCTTGAGGGTATTATGCTAATTGAATAAGTCAGAAGAAGAAAGTGAAATATTGTATAATCTCACTCATAAAGCAGAAGATCAAAACAACGACAAACAAACATATAGAAACAGAGACTGGATTGGTGGTTACCAGAAGGTAATGGAGGAAGGAGGAGGAAGAAAGGGATGATTAGACACGTGTGTGGTGATGGACTATAATTAGTCTTTGAGTGGTAAACATGATGAAATCTACACAGAACTCAAAATATATAATGATGTACACCTGAAATTTATATAATGTTATAAATCAATGTTACCACAATAAAAAAATAAATAAAATAAAATGGTTACTGAATAGATAGCAAAAATTCAATAAATGTTACTTATTATGATTTCAAAAAAACCCCACAAACCCTTAAGAGTAAAAACAAAAATTCTTTAGAAACAAGGCAAACTACATAAAGTGACATTTAACTTAAGGTGATATAGAGATGGCAAATAAGTACATGAAAAGAGGTTTAACATCATCAGCCACTTGGAAATGCAAATTAAATCTACAATGTGATATAACCCACACCTATTACAATGGCTAAAACTTTGAAAAGTGACACCATCAAATGCCAGAAAAGATGTGGAAAAACTGATCCCTCGTGAATTTCAGGAGGGAAAATAAAATAGTACAGCCACCCTGGAAAACAGTTTGGCAAGTTCTTTAAAATCTACACTTGTCAATTGCATAGGACCCTGTAATTGCACTCCTGTGCATTTATTCCAGAGAAATGAAAAATTTCATTTACTAAAAAATGTTCAAACATTAATGTTTATTGCAGCTTTATTTGTTAACCAAAAACTGGAAAAAATCCATATGACCTTCAACAGGTTAGTGGTTAAACAAACAATGGTACATCCACACCATAGAATACTACTCAAACAGGAAAGGAAACTTTCATACATGCCAAACCCTGGATGAATCTCCAAAGACTAATGCTGATTAAAAAAGCAAACTCCAAAGGTTTCTTAATGTATGATTCCATTTATATAACATTCTTAAAATGACAAAAGTATAGAAATGAAGAACTGGTTAATGGTTAGAGCCTGCGATGTGAAGGAGTGAAATAGGAAGAAGGATGTGATTAAAGGGTTAGTCTTGGAAATTAACCCCTTGTTGGATATATGATTTGCAAACATTTTTTCCCAGTTAGTGGGTTGTCTTTCCATTTTGTTGATGGTTTTCTTTACCTTGCCAAAGCTTTTTAGTTTGATGTAGTCCCATTTGTTTAGTTTTTCTTTTGTTTCCCTTGCCTGAGTTGACATGGTATTCAAAAATATACTGCTAAGACCAATGTCAAAGAGTGTACTGCCTGTATTTTCTTCTAGGAGCTTTATGATTTCTGGTCTAAAGTATATCAAGAACTCATGTAACTCAACAACAAAAAAACAAACAACATGATCAAAATGGACAGAGGACATGAATAGACATTTTTCCAAAGACGGCCAGAAGGCACATGAAAAGATGTTTAACGTCACTAATTATCAGGGAAATTAAAATCAAAACTTCAATGAGATATCACCTCACACCTTTCAGGATGGCTCTAATTAACAAGAAAAGAAATAAGTTTTGGAGAGGATGAGGAGCTGAGGGAACTGTCATAAACTGCTGTGGAAATGCAAACTAATGCAGCCACTATGAAAAACAGTATAGCGATTTCTTAAAAAGTTAAAAATAGAAATACCATATGATCCAGCTATCCTACTATGGGGTATTTATCCAAAGAACACAAAATCAACAATTCAAAGAGATTTATGCATCCGTATGTTCATTGTTGCATTATTCACAATAGCCAAGCTATGGAAGCAACCCAAGTGCCCATCAATGGAGGAATGGATAAAGAAGATGTGGTATATATATACAATGGAATACTAATCAGCTTTTTAAAAAGACAAAATTGTGCCTTTTGTGACACCATGGACGGACCTGAGGGTATTATGCTAATTGATATAAGCCAGACAGAGAAAGACAAACACTGTATGAATTCACTCATATGTAGAAGATAAGTAAACACATGGATAAAGAGAACAGATTAGTGGTCAAAAGAGGGGAAGGAGGTGGGGGGAGGCCAAAAGGGGTAAAGGGGCACATATGTATGGTGATGGATAAAAACTAGACTATTGGTAGTGAACATGATGCAGTCTATACAAAAACTGAAATATAGCGTTGTACACCTGAAATTTTCACGTTATAAACCAATATGACCTCAATAAAATAATTAAATTTATAAAAGAACTAAAAAAATAAAGGGTTAGTCTTTACAAAGTTATAAAAGCATCTTTCTGGTCATGGAACATTCTCTATCTTGATTGTGGTGATGTTACACAACTCTACACGTGACAACAGTGCCTAGAACAATATATTTTCTTTAAAAAGTACACAAAAAATAAATTGGTGAGCCATATTTGGCTTGCAAGCCATAGTTTGCTGATCCTTGGCCTAGAGTCTTAGAGGGCTATGGTCCATATTCCATGGATGAGGTGGTGTAAGTTTAGTTATGTATATTGTAATCCCTAAAGCAACTACTAAAACTTATAAGGAGATATAGCCAAAAATGATATACAAATTAAAATGGAATACTAAAAAATTTTTTTTTTTGAGGAAGATTAGCCCTTAGCTAACTACTGCCAGTCCTCCTCTTTTTGCTGAGGAAGCCTGGCTCTGAGCTAACATCCATGCCCATCTTCCTCTAGTTTATACGTGGGACGCCTACCACAGCATGGCTGCCAAGCAGTGTCATGTCGGCACCCGGGATCCGAACCAGCGAACCCCGGGCCGCCGAGAAGAGGAACGTGCAAACTTAACCGCTGCGCCACCGGGCCGGCCCCTAAAAATTATTTAAATAATCCAAAATAAGGCAAAAAAATGTGAATAGAGGAATAAAAACATGGTGAAAGATGGAAACTATTAAAGGGAAAAATCAACTAAAATGATAGAACAATCATGAAGAAATCTGAAAGACAAATAAATGTATAAAAGGATGCTCAATCTCACTAGTAATTATGGAAATCAAAACTGAAACCAGAAAAATATATCACTTCATAGTCATTCAATTGGCAAAAATTTTAAAGTTTGTCAACATTGAGTGTTGGTGAGAAAGAGGAACTGTAACTTTCATACACTGCTGCCAAATGTGTAAACTGGTCTCTCTCATTTTGAGAAGCAATTATTTTGTAAAGTGAGGATGTGTATATCCTAATGACCTAGCAACTGCACTTCTCGAGAAAATTTTCAAAGATATAAACAAGGAGTCATATGTAAGAATACTCATTACATCATTAACAAGAAGCTCGGATGGAGGCTCAAAGTGTTAATTCCTGTTCTCAGTTTGTGGCTAGGCCTTACCGAGGAGGGAGTTGAGTCTACACTTGGCTGCCTGAACAACACCTCTTTTGGCAATTGTCTAAAACAACATCTAGCATACAGCAGGTGCTTCATATATATTTATAGTAAAAATTAGAAATATACAAAATAATATATTTTTATCTGTAATAGTAAGGTTTACTTTTCTAGTTCAAAGTCCTATGTACTTTTTTAATTGAAATTCTGATCATAATTATGGATCAGTCATTAAATAATATACTTAAGTGCTATTATAGATGTTTATATTTCAATTACATGTTTTCTGTTAAAGTAATGCAATCCATAACATTGGAGGTTTTTTTAATTCATAAATGTACTTAAATAGAATTGAAGTTGAACAAATCCATCATTCTTCATTCACTTAAAAAACATAAACTTTCCAACAAAAAGAGAAATCTCCTTTGGTGACCTATTATATTCCAGGTACCATGCTAGGAGCTAAAGATACAAAATTAATGGAGAAGGGAGAGACCACTAGGAAACTAACATAAGAGTCCAGACAATAATGAGATCCTGAATTAAGGTATTAGCAGTAGTGGGATTTTTTTTGAAAAAAGTTTTGATTCAGGAGATAAGATGAAAGTAAAAATTACAGGACTTAACAGTGGGTTGGATGTTGAGATTGAAAGAAAATGAAGAGTCTGTCATAACTCCCAAGTTTCTTTACTGGGTGGTTGAATAGATGGTGGTACTGCCAACTGAGTTAAAGTATACAAGAGAGACACAGATTTAAGGATAAAAATGACTGAGTATAGTTAGGATTTAATTACTTTCATGTGCCTATGAGACATCTTGTTAGAGACGTACACTTCCTAATGCCACATGTCTTCTTCATAGCTCATACAGTTTTATTCTTGCCAAGGTTTATTTATGTTATTTTTTCTTTTTACATATACCTTAATCAATCCTTGCCTTCAGTGTCCCCTTCTCTGACTTTTCCAGTTCTACGTTTCTTCAATTACAGCAATCAGAATTTCTTACCATATTCTGGATGTGGAGGTACTATGTTTCGGTACAAGTTGACACATGTGTTCCCTGTCGTTTTCAGTTGTCTTCCAATTATACCAGAATTTCATTAGTTTTTCTCAGTAGGAAAGCTTTCTGGGACATAACATCTAGAGATGCAAATACGTTCTAGGGGAAAGCTTAAAAAACTCAAGTGAATCTAACGAGATTATAGATGTCCACAACACAGGGTCAAGTTGATCTTTGTATAAAGTTGTATTTCTCTGAACAAAGCAATCCAGTAGTTAAACTTTACTGAATAAGCTAATCCTAGGTGGTTCAGATAAGGATTCAGGCTCACAAGATTACTACAGCAAAGACTTAATAATGAGTCACACTATTGGGTATGGCTGTTGATCATTCCTTTATGTTTACCTCGCCCTGTTCAAGATAAAATTTCAACATCTAGTCAAATATATATAACTTTGAAATTGTGGTTGGAATTGTTTATCTTTTGAGTGGAATTGACATTTAACAAGGCATGACAGAACACCTCCAGGTGAATATATCTTGGTGATAAATAGACAAAGTCAATATACTAAACTTAGCTCCACATAGTAACTGTGACAATTCAAAGCAAGAACATCCATGGATATCAGATACTGCCTAGGATCTTAAATTATATAATTCAGTCCAGTTTTCCACAAATGTAATTGGTCTTTTGATCACAAGCTGATTTCTTATATCTATGTAATTAATTACAACTTAGAGGAGTTGAAAGATTTGATTGCCTCATTCCTATACCACCCACTTTCAAAACACAAACACATAACCTCTAATAAATAGTATCATTTTAAGCCAACTTGACTCACCTAATGATCAAAGCCATGCTCCTTAACAGAACATTGTAACTGGGTTTAGTCTTCTAACCATAAAATTTGTCACATAAAGTGAGCCTCATGGTCTATATAATCCAACTAATAATGAAAATCACAATTTAATCTATTAACAATCAACACTTATTGAACACTTATTATGTGCCAGGTTCTCTTTTTAGTCTTACTATATATTAACTCCTTTAATCTCAAAGTGATCCTATAAAGTGTGTTATTATATTAGTACCATTTTAGAGATTAGTAAATGAGCCAGAGAGAAGTTGAATAACTTTCCCAAGGTCACAGAATTGGTAATTACCAGAGCTTGGATTCAAATCTCAGGCCAGTCTCACTCCAAAGACTATAGCATTGACCATTGTTCTATTCTACTAGAAAATGGCCAAGGTGAGAATCCATCCCAGCTTTGTCTGTATTTCCCCACCAGTTTGGTATTTTGTCCCTAAAAGTGATACTAAACAATATGTTATGAAAGCTTACAACAACCTCAAAGTTTACCATGCTGCTTCAAGTGTCCTAGTTTCCCCTAGATATTGAAATAAGATTTAAATATTTACCGCAGATCCTGCTTATGAACTAAAATGAAAGAAAGAATGAATGAATGAGGCCTCTGTGAATGTATCTAACTAAACCAGTGCTTACTAAACTTAATTTCATCATGATACATGTAGACACTCCTTACAGCCACAGTGTCACCAGCTTAGGGGCTTTGACTATCCCAAGGTTCACCTAGTCACCTAAAGTCTCAGAAAATCAATATTTCAGGCACTCCTACAACTCTTTCATAAAACATTGGTTGTCAAGCTCTCATCTAAACCTTTCTTAAGCCTTTTTACATCTTTGAGCTTTACTAGCACTTAGATAATATGTTTGTATATTTTGATGTATGCTTAAAATAGCTGCGTAAAAGGCAGGAGAACTGTAGTATGGAGGATGGGGAAAGAGAAGAATATACAGAAAGTCTTGTTCTTTCTACTTTATTACACAAAATGCTTTCTTCTGCAGATATACGACAGTTCACTTTTTATCCTGCAGGATAAGGAATAAAAGTTATAAATCCAAAACATTAATGGACCTATACTATTATACTTCAAGAAGTATGTAGGGCAAAACTCCTTTCTGGAACTGACTGGGAAAATGACATAGGATGGAATGAAAGGTCATACCCACCATAGTGGCTTTCACATCACACAAAGAGAAATGCACAGTGAGTTGACTTTCATATTTGAAAAATTGCATTATTAACTCATCATTAGGAAGGGCATGTTCCTAAAAAGTTTTCTGTGTAGTTTATAAATGGAATCATAATTTAAATATACTAGAGGAACTTACTTAAAGAAATTCTATTTTGAAACCATAGCAAATAAAGAGTCAATTCACAAAAAAATTGACTAAATAAAAATGAAGAAAAAATAATTGTTTAAAAAGCTAACCCTGAGGTTGACATTTGAACTGCAAAAGGACAAATTAAAGTAACTTTCAAAGCTTTTAAAATCATACTTCTTTAAATCTGTAATGATCAATCCATGTCTAATTGACCATTTAGAATATGTCATGTGATTCTAGAAGTAAGTTTGAAGATAAATATAATTTCTCAATTCTTTACTGATGATAAAATTCAAAGACCTAAAATAAGAGAGAAATCCAGCATTATAGTGCATTTATAACAATGTTGGAAGAAGACAGATTAAGAGGAGAGAAGCTCGGCACTTCTGCTTACTTGTCTCTGTGATCTTAGATGAAATTATTTACCTCATTTGAGTCTCTACTTTTTTATCTGTAACATTGGGTAATAGGGATTTCCACTTCCAAGAAAAAACTTCCTATTCCTCCTGCTAAGTACAACCAACAACCCTAGACATTTTATATATATAACAAAACTCTGAAAAGTGGAGTGTAGAAGGAAGAACAGCTAGAAACCTCAGGACCCAAGGAACAACACAATAATGAGTTCTCTGGACTTTCTTTTTTAAATATATCACACATTTGGAGCTGAAGAGCCAGCAATCTAGAAATGCCACGTTGTGCACACACACACAAAAAAAATTCCAACTTTGTTTAGCCATAGAACCATGAAAGAGGCAGCCTATAAAGACAAGAAACTTTTAGGCAATAACAACTCTACTCTGGCCAGACAACATGGAACAAACTGTGACCTCAACACTATTCATACCAGCAGAGGTCAAGTGGAGAACTAAGACTACCACTCTAACCAGGGCATAATGAAACACCCCAATATCCTCAGTAGATGGTGTCATAAAAAGCTGAGTAAAGATCCAAGATGTTCAACACCACCAGGCAGTAACAACCACTCCCTCACGGCAGTGCCATCCCCTCATCCCACTACTAGATAGGTGTCAGAGGAAGCTAGCAAAGACAGAAGATTTAAATAAGATCCTGAGACTTGCAGTATAATACTAAAATTGTCAAGGTCTCAATAAAAAAACTACACATCATATGAAAAAACAGAAGAATCTTAAACTAATGAAAAAAGACAATCAGTAGATTACAACACCAAGATGACAGAAATGTTAGTTTCTCACAAAGAAATTAAAGCAGTCATCATAACTGTTTCAACAAGCAATTACATACATGCTTAAAGCAAATGAAAAAAATAAAGGCTTATCAAAGAAACAGAATTTATTCAGAACCAAATGGAAAATTTAGAACTGAAAAATATAATAATTGAATTTAAAAAAATCCTAAATGGATAGACCCAAGAGTTAAATGGAGGGCATAGAGGAAAGAATCAATGAACTGAATGACAGAAAAATAGAAATCACCCAATCAGAAAAACATAGAGAAAACAGATTAAAAATATTAAAGCAAAGCCTCAGAGATCTATGGGATTATAACAAAAGATCTAACATGCATGTGATTAGGTTCCAGAAGGAGAGTGGGAAGAAAATGGGGCTAAAATAGTACTCAGAGAAATAAGCATTTCGTCTGAAAACCTCCCAAATTTGGCAAAAAACAAAACATGAAACAATTGATTCAAAAACCTGAGTGATCCCCACACATGATAAACTCAAAGAAATTGATACCAAGGCACATCATAATCAATCTTCTAAAAACTGAAGAAAAAATCTTAAAAGTGGCCAGAGATAAACAACACATAACCCATAGAAGAAAGACAAAATGACAGTGGATTTATCAATAAAAAACATAGAGGCCACAAGAAATTGGCACAAC
The DNA here is from genome assembly GCF_041296235.1 of Equus asinus. Classification (NCBI taxonomy): domain Eukaryota; kingdom Metazoa; phylum Chordata; class Mammalia; order Perissodactyla; family Equidae; genus Equus; species Equus asinus. Next base: position 112,646,341 of record NC_091820.1, on the reverse strand, counting down.
ATTTTTCAAGTGCTAAAATAAAAAACTGCCAACACAAAACTCTATATCCAGAAAAAATATCTTTCAGGAATGAAAAGGAAATCAAGATATTCTCAGATGAAGGAAAACAAAAAAAGTTTGTCACCAGCAGACTTATCCTAAAAGAATGGCTAAAGGAAGTTTCCTAACAAAAGGGAAATGTTAAAAAAAGGAATCTTGGAACATCAGAAAACAAGAAATAATAGTATGCAAAAATATGAGTAAATACATAGACTTTTATTCTCCTTTTGGGTTTTCTAAATCACATTGGATGGTTGAAGCAAAAATAACACTATACAATACAGTTTTAACTGTATATGGAAGAAATGTTTAAGGTAAATAAATTATAAATGGGGGAGATAAAGGGAGATAAAGTTTCCACACATCACTTAAACTGATAAAATAATGACACCAATGGATTGTTATAAGTTATGTGTATACAAAGTAAATATCTAGAGCAATGACTAAAAAAGCTAGATAAAGAGATCATGAAAAAAGACTAGATGAATCAAAACGGCATTCTAAAAAAATTTCAAGAAACCTACAGGAAGGTGGGGAAAAGAAAACAGAAACCAAAAATGAGAAAAAAATGAAAATAAAAAATAAATGTATCAATAGTCACACTAAATGTAAATAGTCTAAATACATCAATTAAAAGACAGAGATTAATATAATAGATTAAAAAACCTGATCCAACTATATGCTGTCTCCAAGAAACTCACTGCAAATATCACAATATTGTCTTGTGAATGTGAAAAAATGGAAACGTATATCATGTAAACATTAATCAAAAGCAAAAAGGAGAGACATCATCATAATGGCAGTGTGAGAGGATCCTTTTGTCTCTCTCCTCCTATCTACAGGAAGTAAAACATCCATAACCCAACCAAAGCTACATTGTATAACACACCAAAATGCTGGAAAGATCCACACATCAGTACATACAAAGGTGGGTGAACTGGAGCACACAGAGGAGGCCAGGTAGGAGAACAACAAATGCAGAGCCCAGGAACCTGGGTCCCAGGCTGAGCCAGCCACCCCAAGCCTCAGAGAACTTGGTGGACAGCAGTATAGGTGGGTATGTGACTCCAGCCATGACGGCACCTGCAGCCATGGGAAGAGGAGCAACAGCAGAGGCAGAGCCCCATTATCCCAGGCCCCATGACTGCAGCTTGGAGCCCAGTAGCAGTAGTGGAAGTGCACACAAGACTCCTACAACCCAGCTGCAGTGGTACCTATGACCTCAAGGTAACAGACAAGAGCTGAGATGGTGACCCATGAACCTGTCTCCCTCCCCACCCTCCTTCTCCCCTCACCACCATGGCAGAGCATTCTGATCCAGGTAATCCCAGAGATGGCTAAAGCATCAGCCATTCCTGTGCTCCTGCTGGCAAAGTCAGCAACACCAGCAACATCAAGGAACCAGTAATTCCAAGAAGTGTAGGCAACAATGACAAGGATACTGGTAACACCCCAAATAGAGGCAGTGGAGGGTAGAACATGAAGAGCTTCAAATAGAGTCAGAAGCTGGTCAGGTAAGATATGTAAACCAAAAGACCAAGTAAACCAAATACTAGCACTATAGTATCACCTACTGAAAAGCAAAAGAAAGGCTTCTAATCTCCAAGCAATTGAAAAGTTTAAATCAAAACAAAGCTATATCTAAATTTTTAAAAATGTGTTTGCTACAGCAAATGCACTGGCATAGGAATAACTCAGCAAGCACCACAAAAAGTCAGGGTAATCATGGCATTACAAAAAGAAAACAATTATCCAGAAACAAAACATACAATCATGGAATGTAGTGATTTAACTGATAAAGAATTCAAACTAGCTGTCAGGAAGAAACTCAACCAGCTACAAGAAAACTCAGAAAGGCAGTTCAATGAGCTCAGAAATAAAATAAATGAAAAGAAAGGATACTTTCCCAAAGAGACTGAACTCTAAAAAAGAACCAATAAGAAATTCTGGAGCTGAAGAACTCAATAAATGAGATGAAGAATGCATTAGAAAGCACTCGAAATAGAACAGATAATTTGTAAGAGAGAATTAGCAAGCACGAAGACAGAACCTAGAAATAATGCAGATAGAAGCAGAAAGAAAAGTAAGATATTAAAAAAAATACAGAAATTCTACAAGAATTATCTGACTCAACTAGAAAGGGCAACATAAGGGTAATGAGTATCCCAAAAGAAGAGAGAGAGATGGGAGCAGAGAGCTTATTTAAAAAAGTAATAGCTGAGAAGTTCCCAAACCTGTGAAAGGAACTGGATATATAAATCCATGAAGTTAAAAGAACACAATTATCTCAATGCAGGAAGATCTTCTCCAAGAAAGATGATAATAAAACTGTCAAAAATCAATGACAAAGAAAGAATATTAAAAACAAACAGGTAAAAAAAAGAAAATAACCCACAAAGGAATCCGTACTAGGCTATCAGCAGATTTCTCAGCAGAAACCCTACAGGTCAGGAGAGAGTGGAAAGATATATTCAAAATATTGAAAGATAAAAACTGTCAGGCAAGGGGCCAGCCCCGTGGCCGAGTGGTTAAGTTCACGTGCTCCACTTTGGCAGCCCAGGGTTTCACTGGTTCAGATCCTGGGCGTGGACATGGCACCACTCATCAGGCCATGCTGAGGCGGCATCCCACATGCCACAACTAGAAGGACCCACAACTAAGAAAAATACACAACTATGTACCAGGGGACTTTGGGGAGAAAAAGGAAAAATAAAATCTTTAAAAAAAATTGTCAGCCAAGAATACTCTATCCTGCAAAGTTATCATTCAGATATAAATAAACGCTTTCCCAGACAAGCACAAGCTGAGGGAGGTCATCACACTAAATTTGCCTTACAAGAAACGTTGAAAGGAGTCTTCCTACCTGAAACAAAAAAAAGCAAAGGTACAAAAAGCTTAGAGCAAGGTGATAAATAAGTAGACGCTATCAGAAAATTGCAAATCTGTATCAGAATAGGATAGTCTACACTTAATTATAACATAAAGATTAAAGTGAAGGGAAGCATGAAAAATACCTGTAACTACTTCAATTTGGTAACAAACTCACAATACAAAAAGGGATAATTTGTGACAAAAAAACATAGAAGGGAAAGAGGAAAAGGATGGAACTTGCATAGGTAAATGAAGATAAGAGGCTATCAGCGGAAAAAAAAAAAAGGACTATCTTATCTTTGAGACCTTTTATACAAACCACATAGTAACCACAAAACGAAAATTCAGAGCAGAGTCACAAAATATACAAAAAGAGGAAACTGAGAAACACATCACAGAAAACCACCTAACTAAAATGGCAGACAGACACACAACCAAAAAGAAACAGTGGAAATATAGAGCAACCAGAAAATGAAACTTAAATTGGCACCATTAAGTGCTCATATATCAATAGTCACCCTAAATGTAAATGGATTGAATTCACCAATCAAAAAGCATAGAGTGGCCGCATGGATTAAAAAGAAGACTCAACAATATGCTGCTTCCAAGAGACACATCTCAGCTCTAAAGACAAACATAGGGTCAGAATGAAGGGACGGAAGATGATAATCCAAGCAAATGACAAACAAAGGAAAGCAGGTATAGCTATACCTGTATCAGGCAATATAGTCTTCACACCAAAAAAGATAATGAGACAAAGACGGACATTATATAATGAAAAAAGGGACAATCCATCAAGAAGACATAACATTTAATAATAGACATGCACCTAACATCAGAGCACCAAAGCATATAAAGCAATTATTAACAGACCTAAAGGGAGAAATTTACAGCAACACAATAATAGTAGGGGACTTTAATATCCCACTTACATGAATGGATAGATGATCCAGACAGAAAGTCAACAGGGAAACATCAACATTAAATGAACATTGGACCTAATGGACTTAATAGTTATATAGAGAACATTCCATCTAAAAGTAGTAGAATACACATTCTTCTCAAGTGTACACAAATCATTCTCAAAGATAGACCACATGTTGAGAAACAAAACAAGTCTCAATAAATTTAAGAATACTGAAATCATATAAAGTATCTTTCCTGACCACCATGGTATGAAACTAGAAATCAACTATAAGCAGAAAGCTGGAAAAGTCACAAATATGTGGAGACTAAACAACATACTACTGAACAACTATTGGATAAATGGAGAAATCAAAAGATATCTGGAGACAAATGAAAATGAAAACACAACATAGCAAAATCTATGGGATGCAACAAAAACATTACTAAGAAGTAAGTAAATAGTAACACAATCCTACCTCAAGAAACAAGAAAAATCTCAAACAGTGTAACATTACACTTAAAGTAAGTAGAAAAAGAAGAACAAAGACGCTCCAAATCAGGAGAAGGAAGGAAATAATAAAAATCAGAATGGAATAAATGAAATACAAAGTAAAAAGACAAGAGAAGGGGAACTAAGAGCTGGTTCTCTGAAAAGATAAAATTGACAAACACTTAGCTAGATTCACTAAGAAAAAACGACAAAAGTGTCAAATAAATAAAATCTGAGACAAAAGAGGAGAAATTAAAATGGATACCATAGAAATACAAAAGATTATAAAAGAATACTATGAAAAGCTATACACCAACAAACTGGATAACCTAGAAGAAGTGGATAAATCCCCAGAATCATACAACCTTCCAAAACTGAATCAAGAAGAAACAGAGAAGCTGAATAGACCAGTCACTAATAACAGATTGAAACAGTAATCTAAAACCTCCCAAAAAACAAAAGTCTAGGTCCAGAAGACAACTCCTCTGGTGAATTCTACCAAACATTCAAAGATTTATTACCTAGCCATCTCAAACTCTTTCAAAAAACTGAAGAAAAGGAGACTTTCCTAATTCATTTTATGAAGTCAACATTACCTTGATACTAAAATCAGACAAGGACAACAAAAAAAGAAAATTACAGGCCAATATCCCTGATAAACATAGATGCAAAAATCCTCAACAAAAATATTAGCAAATTGAATACAACAATACATTAAAAGGATCACACACCATGATCAACTGGGATTTATTCCAGGGACACATGAATAGTTCAACATCCACAAATCAATCTATGTGATATACCACATTAACAAAATAAAGAATAAAAATCACATGATCATCTCAATAGATGCAAAGAAAGCATTTGGCAAAATTCAACATCAATTTATGATAAAAACTCTCAATCAAATGGATATAGAAGGAAAGTACCTGAACATAATAAAGGCCATTATGTCAAACCATAGACAACATCATGCTCAATGGGGAAAAACTGGAAGCTATTCCTCTAAGAGCAGGAACAAGACAAGGATGCCCACTCATCATTTTTATTCAACATAGTATTGGAAGTCCTGGCAAGAGTAATTAGGCAAGAAAAAGAAATATGAGGGATCCAAATTAGAAAGGAAGAAGTAAAACTGTCACTATTTGCATATGACATAATTTTATATATAGAAAACCCAAAAGAATCCAACAAAAAACTATTAGAAATAATTAATGGATACAGTAAAGTTTCAGGATATAATATCAACATAGAGAAATCAGTTGCATTTCTATAGACTAACAACAAACTAGTAGAAAGAGAAATCAAGAATACAGTCCCATTTACAAACAGAACAAAAAGAATAAAATACCTAGAAATAAACTTAATCAAGGAGGAGAAAGACCTGTATGCTGTAAACTACAAGATATTGTTTTAAGAAATCAAAGAAGACACAAAGAAATGGGAAATTATTCCATGCTCATGGATTGAAAGAATTAACATAGTTAAAATGTACATATTACCTAAAGGGATCTACAGATTCCATATCAAAATCCCAAAAAAATTTTTCATAGAAATAGAACAAAGAATCTTAAAATTTATATGGAACAACAAAAGACAATGAATAGCCAAAGAAATCCTGAGAAAAAAGAACAAAGCTGGAGGCATCACACTCTCTGATTTCAAAATATACTACAAAGCCATGGTAACCAAAACAGTATGGTACTGGCACTAAAACAGACACACAGATTAAAGGAACAGAATTGAGAGCCGAGAAATAAACCCAAACATCTATGGACAGCTAATTTTTGACAAGGGAGCCAAGAACATACAATGGAGAAAGGAAAGTGTCTTTAATAAATGGTGCTAGTAACACTGGACAGCCACAAGCAAAAGAATGAAAATAGGCCACTATCTTACACCATATGCAAAAATTAACTCAAAATGGAGTAAAGACTTGAATGTAAGACCGGAAACCATAAAATTCCTAGAGGAAAACATAGGTAATATGTTCTTTGACATCAGTCTTAGTAGTATATTTTTTCTTCCTTTTTTGGTGAGGAAGATTGGCCCTGAGCTAACATATTTTGCCAATCTTCCTGTTTGTGCTCTAGAAAGATTGTCACTGAGCCAACATCGATGCCAATCTTCCTCTACTTTGTATGTGGGATGCCACCACAGCATGGCTTGATGAGCGGTGTTTAGGTCAGAACCCAGGATGGATCCAAACCTGTGAACCCTGGGCCACTGAAGTAGAGCACACAAACTTAACCACTACTCCACCAGGCTGGCCCCAGGAGTACCTTTTTAAATATATCTCCTCAGGCAAGGGAAACAAAAGAAAAAGTTAACAAATGGGACTCCATCAAACTAAAATGTTTCTGTATGGCAAAGGAAACCATCAGTAAAATGAAAAGACAACCTGCCAAATAGGGGAAGATATTTGCAAATCATATATCCAATAAGGGATTAATATAAAAAATATAGAAAGAACTCCTACTACTCAACAACAAAAAAACAAACAATCCAATTGAAAAATGGGCAGATGATCTTAACAGACATTTTTCCAAAGGAAATATACAGAGGGCCAATAGACACAAGAAAAGATGTTTGACATCATGAATAATTATTAGGGAAATGCAAATCAAAACTACAATGAGATATCACCTCATGCCCATCAGAATAGCTATTATTAAAAAGACAAGAAGTAACAATGTTGGAGGGGTTGTGGACAAAGGGGAACCCTCATACACTGCTGGTGGGAATGTAAATTGATGCAGCCACTATGGAAAACACTACAGAGATTCCTCAAAAAAAATAGAAATATCATATGATCAAGCTATTCCACTTCTGAGTATTTATACAAAGAACACAAAAACATTAATTCAAAAAGATATATGCATCCCCTTGTTCATTGCAGCATTATTCACAATAGCCAATAGTTGGAAACAACCTAAGTGTGTTTTGATGGATGAATGGATAAAGAAGATATGGTGTATAATATATACAGTGGAATACTATTCAGCCATAAAAAAGATGAAATTTTGTCATTTGTGACAACATGGATGGACCTTGAGGGTATCATACTAAGCAAAGTAAGTCAGACAGAGAAAGATGAATACTGTAATGATTTAACCCATATGTGGGAGATAAACATAAATATGCAGAACAGATTGGTGGTCACCAATGGGAAAGAGGGTGGAGGGTGAAAGAGGTAAAGGGGCACATGTGTATGGTGACAGATGGCAACTAGGCTTTTGGTGGTGGACGCAGTATAGTCCATACAGAAAGTGAAATATAATGATGTATACCTGAAAGTTATAAATCAATGTGACCTCAATAAAATAGATATATAGATAGATAAAACAAATTGGGTGATGGTTATGTGGAGGATCATTATATGATTTGCTCTATTTTTTTTTCTTTTTTTTTAAAGATTGCACCTGAGCTAACATCTGTTGCCAATCTTCCTCTTCTTTTTTCTTTCTTCTTATCCCAAAGCTTCCCAGTACATAGTTGTATATTCTAGCTGTAGGTCCTTCTGGTTGTGCTATGTGAGACGTTGCCTCAGTATGGCCTGATGAGTGGTACCATATCCCCACCCATGATTCAAACTGGTGAAACCCCGGGCCACCAAAGCAGAGTGCGCAAACTTAACAACTTGGCCATGGGGCTGGCCCCTCTATTTTTTCATATGTTTGCAATTTTTCATAATGAGAAGATATTTTTAATTTGACTCAAGAAGAAAGAGAAAATCAAAATCGTCCTTTAAACAGTAAAGAAATGAAATAAGTAGTCAAAAAAAAGAAAGAAAAAAGGTATGGCTACATTACCATCATGTAAAGTAAATAATCAGAGCAAAGAAAATCACAAGAGAGAGAAAGGAATATTATAGGGTGATAAAAGGGTCAATTCTCCAAAAAGTCATAGCAATTCTAAACGTATCTGCACTAAACAACTGAGCTGCAACATATGTGAAGCAAAAACTGATAGAACTGAAAGAAACAAACCCACAATTATAATTGGTGACTTCAAAACCCTCCCTCAACAATTGATAGAACAATTAGAAATAAAGTCAGCAATAATATAGAAATATTGAACAACACTATTAACCAACAGGATCTAATTTACATCTATAGAACACCCCACCAAACAATGGCAGAATACACATTCTTTTAAAGTGCCCACAGAACATATAGAAAGAATAGACCATATTCTGGGCCATAAAAAAGTGTCAACAAATTGAAAAGAATTGATATACAGAGTCTGCTCTTTGAACACAATGGACTTTAACTCAAAAGCAAAAATAGAAAGATAGGAAAATAACCGAACACTTTAAAATGAAACAGCACACTTCTAAATGATTCATGGGTTAAAGAGACATCTCAGAGAAATTAAAAAACTACACTGAACAGAATAAAAATGAAAATACAGCAAATCAAAACTTGAAGGACACATCTAAAATACTTCTGAAAAAAATATTTACAGCACTAAATGCATCCATTAGAAAAGAGGAAAGAGCAGAAACCAATGAAATTGAAAACAAAAAAACAATAGATAAAATAAATGGAACAAAGAGCTGCTTTTTTGAAATGACCAATAAAATTGATAAACCTCTAAGAAGACTGACAAAGAAAAAAAGAGAGAAGATGGAAAGTGCCAGAATCATGAATGAAATAGGAAATATCACTGCAGAACCTGTAGACATCAAAGGAATAATAAAGGAATACTACAAACAACCTACACACATAAATTTGGCAATTTGGTGAAATGGACCAGTTCCTTGAAAAACACTATCACAACTCACCCAATTTTTAAAAAATGATTTCAATAGCCCTATAACTATTAAGTAAATTGAATTTCTAATTTAAGAACTCTAAACAAAATGAAATTTAAAGACTCACACGGCTTCATTGGAGAATTCTACCAAGCCTTTAAGGAAGAATTAACACCAATTATACAAAATCTCCTCTAGAATATCAAAGAGGAAGGTATAATTCTCACTTCTTTTAATGAAGCTAATATTATCCTGATTCCAAAACCAGATAGAATGCAAAAATAAATAAACAAAAGCATAAATATCTCTCATGAACATAGACACAGAAATCCTGAATAAAATATTAGCAAATAGAATCTAGCAATATATAAAAACAATTATATACAGTGATATGGTGGGTTATATTCCATGGATGTAAGACTCTTTTAATACTTGAAAATCAATCAATGTAATCACCATATTAACAGACTAAAGAAGACAAATAACATGATCATGTCAATTGCCACATAAAAAAGCACATGATGACATTCAACACTCACTCATAATAAAAATAAAACAGTCAGAAAAATAGGAATAGAGGAGAACTCCCTCAATTTGATAAGGAGCATCTATATACAAAACCTACACCTAACATTATACTTAATGGTTAAAGACAAATGCTTTGCCCCTAGGATGGAGAACAAGGCAAGGAGTCTACTCTGGCTATTCTTAATCATCATAGTGTTACAAGTTCCGGACTCTAATAAAGCAAGAAAAGGAAATAAAAGCCATACAAACACAAAAAGAAGAAATAAAACTGTTCCCATTTGTAGATGCCATGATAGAAAATTCAAGAAATCTACCAAAAATGTCCTAGAACTAATAAATGTGTTCAGCAAGGTCACAGGATACAAGATAAATATAAACTATCAAATATGTTTCTATATACAAGCAATGAACCCATGGAAACTGACATTAAAATGCAATACCACTACAACTATTCAAAAAGAAAAAATAAATACTTAAGTGTAAATCTAACAACACATGTCCAAGACTTGTATGCTGAAAACTACAAAATGCTGATGAAAGCAATCAAAGAACATCAAAATAAATTGAAAGACTTACAGTGTTCATAGATTGGAAGACTCAAAATAGTAGTTATCAATTCTCCACAAATTGATCAATAGGTTTAATGTAATTCCTATCAAAATACCAGCAAGATTTTTGCAGACAGAGACAAGCTTACTATAAAAATTATATGGAAAGGCTCAGGTCCCAGAACAACTAAAACAATTTCGAAAAAGTAGGATTACATGTAGGGGCTATCACTCTACCTGATAGTAAGGCTTTCTATATAGCCACAGTAATCATGACAGGGTGATATTGGCAGAGTGATCAATGGAACTGAATAGAAAACTCAGAAATAGAACCATACAAATATGCCTACCTGATTTTTGACAAAAGTACAAAAGTAGTTTAATGAAGGAAAGATAGCCTTTTCAAAAAACAGTGCTGGAGCATTTGTACATCCATAGGCAAAAAAAAAAAAAAAAAAAGAAAGAAAATAAAAGTGAACCTCAACCTAAACCTCACAATTTATGCAACATTTAACTCAAAGCTGATCATGGAATTTAATGTAAAATGTAAAACAATAAAACTTTTAAAAAATAGCAAAGGAAAAAATCTTTGGAATTGAGGGCTAGGCAAGTGGTTTTTAGATTTGTCATCAAAAACATGATCGATAAAAGAAAATTTGATAAATTGTACTTCATCAAAATTAAAGACAGTTGCTCTGCAAAGGATCCCGTTAAGTGCATGAAAGGAAAAGTTACATAGTGAGAGAAAATATTTATAAACCACATATCCGACAAAAATAAAAGAGTAAAAAAGAAGCAAGAAAAAATGCAACAACTAGAAAATGGACAAAACACATGAACAGTTATTTTATTGAAGAGGATATATAGATGGGAAATAAGTACATGAAAATATATTTACTATCAATAGCCATTAGAGTAATGCAAATGAAAGCCACAGTGAGATGTAACTACACACCTATCGGGATGGCTAAAATAAAGTGACAATATGAAATGCTGGAAAGGAGTAGAGAGACAATCACTTACACATTGCTCATAGGAATATAAAATGTTACAGCCACTGTGGAAACAGTTTGGCAGTTTCTTTAAAAAACTAAACATGTAACTAACATACAACTCAACAGTTGCACTCCTGGGTATTATCCCAAAGAAATAAAAACGTATATTTACAGGAAAACTTGTACCTGAATTCTTATAGCAGCTGTATTTATAATAGCCAAATACTGAAAATGATTCCAATTCCCTTACAGGTGACTGGTTAAACAAACTATGGTACCTTGGAAAACTACACACTACAACTCAGATGGATCTCAAGTGAACCACATTGAGTGAAAAAAGCCATTCCAAAAAGGTTGCATACTGTATGATTCAGTTTACATAACATTGTTGAAATGATAAAATTATAGAAATGGAAAACAAATTAGTAGTTGTCAGGGGTAAAGGTAAGGGTGGAATGGGAGGGCAGTGAGAGTGGCTTTAACAGGGCAATATGAAGGATTCTTGTAGGGATAGAAATACCTGTATCATAACTGTATCAATGTCAATGTCCTAGTTGTGACATTATACTATAATTTTGCAAGATGATACCATGGGGGAACCTGGTTAAAGGGTACACAGAATTTCTCTCCATTGTTTATTAAAACTGTATGTGAATTTACAATTTTATTGTTTATTAAAACTGTATGTGAATTTACAATTTTATTACAATAAAAAAGTTTACTTTGGGGCTGGCCTGGTGGCGTAATGGTTAGGTTCATGCACTCCACTTCAGCAGCCTGGGGTTCACTGGTTTGGATCCCAGGACTGGACCTACACACCACTTATCAAGCCACGCTGTGACAGGCATCCCACATATATAGTAGAGGAAGATGGGCATGGATGTTAGTTCAGGGCCAATCTTCCTCTGCAAAAAAAGAAGATTCATGGCAGATGTTAGCTCAGGGACAATCTTGCTCAAAAAAAAAGTTTAATTTAAGGGAGAAGTTTTCTGACTGTGACCAAAACAAAAGGCTCATCATTTAAATTTCTCAAAATAAGTGTGATGGTGCAATGCAATATCTGAAAGATTTGCTTTGGGAATAATGAGCCCTGTTGGTTTCAGTTTCAGAGGCTACCTACTTTTTGTGTGACATTTTTTGTCAAGCCCTATGACATCCTCCACTGTTGGCACTGATGCTCTCCACATGTGTAGAGAAAGCTGAGAACCAAGAAACCTAAGGTTGGGATGTATTGGGAATGAGAGATAAGACAGATACATGCTTAAGACCATTTTTTGGAAGCATGGAAAACAAATCTTTTATGTCATTCTGATCATAAATAAAGTTTTAACTTCAAAAAGAGTTTAATTTAAAAAGTGGATAATACTACCTATTTTGTGTGTTGTACAAGAAATTAAGTGGGATAATGTTAATTATAATTGCAACAAAAACTCCAACTCAGAACTATAGTCCTCCTTATATGACCGGAGTAAGAGAATTGAAGATAATAATATGGTTGCTCCAAGAGGTAGGGAGTTTTGAGACAAAAAAGCCGCAAAACAAAAATTGTACAATCTGAAGCTACACCTCTATCTAGAGAACTCCTTCAGCTGTCAGTTCAAATATTCTACATTATTTCAGGATTGAATTTGATATAGTAAACAAAGGACTTGCCATATTATAGTATCCAATTTATGGGTCTGTCCACTCTCTAATCCAACACACACACACACACACACACACACACACACATTTGGTTCTAAGTCCCACAAGAGCAGGTAATGAATATTACATCTTTGTGTAAATATCACCTTGCATAGGAGCCTGGCACTTAGGAAGCCCACACATATTCATAGGCTAAGCTACTAAAAGTGGTCTATGGACCAGCAGCATCAGCACCTCCTGGGAGTTTGTTAGAAATAGAATCTGCATTTCAACAAGATCCTCAAGTGATTCATTTTTACATTAAAGTTGAAAATCATTGCTCTAGACAATCATCAATTGGAATGACCACTTTTATGATAGCATATTTCAAGTTAGAAAATAAAAAATATCTTTTATCTATATTGTTAAATAATTCTAGATCCTTCCCTTTGTCAAGTTTGTCACTCCTGTTTTGAAAACTAAGAAAGAGGATCGATAGTATAGGCCATACTGCTTCTCTAGGAAACCTCTATAGGAAACCTCTATAGGAAAAAAGACCTTGTTAAGTGTGTAAATGTGGACAAGAGAAGAGGATCAGGGGAAATGTGGAAGAAGCCATCAATCTTGATTCAAGCAAATACTTCTATCTCTAATTTAATATCTCAACTGTCACATCGCCATAGCTATACTTCACATAGTTTGGTTTATGATATTTATCTCCTGTGGAATATCTAGTAATTGCTCAACGGGCAAAGAGAAAATTAAACAAGAAAACTATGTCTAAATAATATAAAGAGACTGACTTCAAACCCCACTCAGAGTTATAGTTGAAAATATGTCATTATTTCATTTCTTTTTGCTCACCTATTCTGATGATGACCATAACATTACTTATACGTACTTGTTATTCCTGGTCAATGTCAATACCTAAGCTCAAAAGCATAACTATAATGTATGTTACCAAGACTCTAAGAGACATAGATCAAGACATCAATGGCAAATATATTAAAGACATTTTCAGTGGGAGTAGGCTTTCTTTATGATTGGTTTGAAGAAAATTGCTCTATCTCTAAAGAAAGTAATTTCCCCTGTAATAAATAGCAGTTTGTTACCAAGGGGAAAATATAAAATAAAATAATTCAATAGACTATAGTCTGCATATTAACACATCAGGATATATTTTTTAAGTTTTTATTTTGGGGGGGGGTGAGGAAGATTGGCCCTGAGCCAACATCTGTTGGCATTCTTCCTCTTTGCCTGAGGAAGATTAGCCCTGAGCTAACATCTGTACCAATCTTCCCCTAGTTTGCATATGGGACACTGCCACAGCATGGCTTGGTGAGCAGTATGTAGGTCCGCACCCAGGAACCGAACCCATGAACCCCAGGCTGCTGAAGCGGAGCATGTGAACTTAGCCACTATGCAACCAGCCAGTCCCCAGGATATTTATTATTATTATTTAATAATTATTAAATTATTATATATTATATGTAATATATTAATAAATTTACTGTCCCCTGAAAGACAAAATCGTTTGCATGATTATCATGATGAAACATATCACACAATAAGTGTATTTGGCAAGTTGAATAGTGAATTGGGAAATGAATCCTCAAAAGGCCAATTCTAGAAACACAACCATTTCCACATATCTATATATACAGACGAAGGAGTTAAGTTTACAAATTTTTTGACTGGTTGCTCAATCTTAAATGACAGAAATTTAAACATAGATCAGATTTCAGTTGATATTTCCCTGATTCTTGAGATATATGTAACATTGTCATGAGCCCGTCTATTCCATAGTCTTCCACCATACTCCCGTAATTCCCTCCTACGTGGCTTTCAATCTCTTTGCTTCCATAGATGCCTAGGATCCTGCTTCCTCTCTTAGAGTATCTACTCCTGCACCCCACCACCAATAGAGTTTCATTGGCCCTTCAACTCACCTAGCCCAAACTTTTCTCTAACTTTCCTCTTTCCATTTTACTCATCTCTCCTCCTCCATAATTGGAGCAAAAATAAAACTTCGTGGGCTGCTGTCCTATAAAACACACATACACATGCACATATATACACACACACACAACTATCTTTTCTTATGAGGTCTTGGTTTTCTCCAAGTCACCTCCTTATCTAACAATAAACCTGGTGTCTGGTGATAACTAATATTTATTTAAAAGCTCATTGCATAAACTAGTGGAAACTTTGAATAGTGGCTAAAATGTCTACCAATCTGATTCCAACTAGGACCATCAGAGGTCATTGGGACAACTCATTTCTTAAGAAATAGACATAATATTTTTACTTCATTAGAGTATCCAAAACCCTAAGCAAATAACAGTCCTTCCTTAAACACCATGTTCAGTCCTGCCTCTGTGACTTTGTTCACATTATACACTTTTCCAGCGTGTTATACTCTGCATCCACCTTAACTGCCAAACTCAAGCCTCAGCTCCTCCAAAAAATATTATGTAATATTGAATGCTTCCTTGACTTTTCCCTTCCCTACCATGCTATTTCCATTTTGTTCTATTTCCTTCTTAAGTCTTCTCATCAACTACGTTATGATCTTAAGTACAGGAACTGTGTCATTACTTCTGTGTTCTTCACCTTTTCATGATGATACGAAAGCTAGACATGCTTATAGGGGAAGGTTAGAGATGGAGGACACAGTGTTTGATGTGCCTGCCCTACCTCACTAATGGACGCACCTGTGGACTTGAAAACCTCTATCAGATTACTAGATTGTACATTGGGAAGTCCCTCTTCTAGTTATACAATATCCCTTCTTGAATTAATTCTTTATTCCTTTAACATGAAGATAAGACTGTGGAGAAAATAGGCATTTTCAAACAGCAGCCAGTGAAAATGTTATAGGATTTGGAGTAAGAGAGAATTGAGAATAAAACTCAACTGCCACCAATTAGCTATATGATCTTGAGCAAGTTAACTTCCTCATGCCTGAGTTTATCTTATGTAAAGTGGGGATTATGATAGTACATTTCTACTGGATGTTTGTGAAGATTATTGAGATAATATATGCACAATGTCTTTAATAATGCCTAGCAGTCAATAAGCAGTAACTTAGTGCTCAGTAAATGGCAGCCATCATTATCTATTCAACTAATATCCACTGAGTACTCACTATATGATAGCCCTGTTGTAAACACTAAGTATATAGAGATATACAAGATACATTCTCTGTCCTTCAGCAGCTCAGATACTACTTGGCTTATGCTGAATTTGAAATCAGGCCTATGCCTAGGCTTTTACCATTTGAGGTTAAACATCTACTACCGGGCACAGCAGTAGCACAGCGGTTAAGTTTGCACGTTCTGCTTTGGTGGCCCAGGGTTTGCCGGTTTGGATCCTGGGTGCAGACATGGCACCGCTCAGCAAGCCATGGTGTGGTAGGCGTCCCACATATAAAGTAGAGGAAGATGGGCACAGATGTTAGCTCAGGGCCAGTCTTCCTCAGTAAAAAGGGGAGGATTGGCAGCACATATTAGCTCAGGGCTAATCTTCCTCAAATAAATAAATAAATATAAATTAATTTAAAAAAATCTACTACCAAATTTTTGCAGTCAACTCACCAGGATCTTGTAAATATGATTTACTACTAGGCTAGGTATGCCCCATCCTTTACTTGCAAAATTGAACATTCTAAGTGAATTATATGATTTTACATAATCGTTGCCGAATTTCATCTGGGTGCTGTCAGCCCATGATTTCAATTTATATTTTATACTTTGATCTTTAGATTCAATGTATTGTCTAATACTGCTAATAAAAACTAATCAAGTCTAATTTTTGTATTTATTCAAGCCATTGAAAATTCTGAATGGTAGAGGAACAAACACCTAGCCCTAATTCTAAGTCAGTGCTTAATTAATAGTCAATACTCTCGTAGTGTAGTTGTGCATCTGCAAGTCCTTCAAAATACAGAATTGATCTCTATATCTATTATAGCACTTATCACAAAACCTTGTACCCTAAAATACCTCAAAAAATTGCTAAATAAATTAATAAAAAATAATTTTAAACAACAGCACAATTGTTATACCAACAAACCTTGTATGAATAACTGTTAAATAAATGGCACAATCAATAAATCTAAAGAAATTTGGAAAAATAAAAACTGGGGGCTCAGGGAATGTTTTACAAAGAAATAATTTTAGTTGAAAATTTTTTGGTAGAAAGTAGGACTAAAAATTGGGTTGCATTAGATAGCAGGGAATATTAAATACTGACTAAGGTATTAAGACTTTATATTTTAAACAATGGAGAGGCACTCAGGGTTTTTGAGAAGGGGAAATCACAAAACCAATTTTATACCCTATGAAGACATGAACATCAATGGGCAGATGTATTAACAAACAAATTTTGGGCACTTATTTATCAGGCACTTTCACATGAATTTTAACATTTAATTCTAACAAAACCATTACAAGATAGGAATTATTATTTCCATTTTATAAATATGAAAACAGTCTCAGAGAGGGTATATGATTTATCCAAGTCTACAAAACTAGTGAAAGAGTTACCATTTTTGTATCCCCAGTGCCTACTGCACTATCTAGAACATTATAGGCTGATAATAATATTTGTTGAATAATTACTCATAAAATTCTCTGTTCTAAAGCAAATGCTTTTTCAACCTATTAGGTTGGAATTACAAAGTATAGTGTTAGATAATGATGCGAGGTATTATCAGCATCATTATTTATATAGCAAGTTTACTTTTTTGAAGAAGTTTTCTATGATCTAATTTCATTCTCAGGAGATCTCATCAAGGTGGTGGCATAGGTGAACCTATTTGAACCCACCTCCTCCAATGAACAAAACCAGGTTACAACTATTCTTGGAAAAATTACCCCTGAGAGAGAACTGAAAAATGGATAAAAAGAACCCCCACAAGAAGCAACAGTCCTGACTGAGGGAGAAGAGGCAGAAATTCCTTTCTGAAGAGAAAAAAGCCACCTTCACAAGCCATGGAGTTTCACGGCCAGGTAGGAGCAACCCTAAGTTATGCATTTATCCTTCCCTGGAGAAGTGTGGGAACTAAGTAGGGGTGTGTTACCACTATAAGCATACTTCAGACTCAGCACAACTGAGATGAGTGTCATAATATCTGCCTTTGCTGGCTATTAACTGCCACAGAGAATAACCCCAGAAAAGCTATCAGACATAAGCAGGAAAACCAAGCTCTTAAAGGGCTCATGCACAAACTCACCCATCTCAGAAAGCAACCTAAAATCACCAGAAAGAAAGGTTCACAGTCCTTTAGTGAAAAGACTCACCTGGTAGGCTCTGGGTGAATCTTGGTGAGAGGTGAAACCTCTCTGAGAACTGAGACAGTGGTGGCAGTCATTGTAGTGACCTAGCACAGGCGTGCTGACATGGACACTGACAGACACCATTGGAGTTCTTCCCCTGGTCTGTTAGTCCAGGGTCTGCCCCACACACTACAGGGCAGAGTTAATCCAACTCAGCCAGAGCAGGTAGCCCACCCTAGGGAATGACCCCACCCAACAGCAAGTCCTCAGGCTACTTGTCAGCTGCCATAGACTGGGTGTCTTTAACCTCTGCAGCCAGGTGATTGTCTGCCTCTGTGTGGCAGGGCCTGTGTGAGGGGCAGGTGAACTGTAGGGGGCATTGGTGGAGAGTGTGGGGGCCTCTGCAGTGGGGCAACTGGGTATGCTCCAGGGGGTGAGGATGTGTTCAAGGCCAGGACTGTGTTGACAGTGTGTGTGGACCTGTGGAGGGTGGGGCTTATCAGTGGCAGAAGACCTGTGCTTCACAAACAGCCACATGGGAGATCAATCCCACTTTGCAAAGCCTGAAGCAATTGAGTGCTTCTGTGCCTGGCGCCAGCTCCACTCAGCTACAATCCTGAGAGAGCTGACAACAGCCTTGCAGGCCTGAGGCCTACAGCAACTGTAAGCCCCTGAGCCTAGGAACCAGCCACACTGGGGGCCTACTCACGTAGAAAAAATGTAGCAGGAGTGTGCTATTAGACCTTGCAACCACTGGTGTGACTGCGTCTTGTTGAATCAAAAT
Organism: Equus asinus; assembly: GCF_041296235.1. NCBI lineage: Eukaryota > Metazoa > Chordata > Mammalia > Perissodactyla > Equidae > Equus > Equus asinus. Next base: position 112,627,522 of record NC_091820.1, on the reverse strand, counting down.
ACTTTGGCAAGTTGGAACTGTGTCTTAGGTACTTGCTTCAGACTTTGGAACTGGAAGACAAAGTAGAGCCAGTATTAAGCCCAACATTATGTCTTGTATGATTCAGTAAGTGTGCCATTTTGTCATTATTTGTGGAACTCAGAAAGAACTCAAAACTCCTCCAAGCCTAGTTCTGAGTCTAGAGCACTATATATATATAAGATGGCCTATAGTGTACTACTATTCCTTGAACCAGTTGTAGAGAAAATGCCAGAGACTCTAAGATTTCTAGCACCCCTAAGAGCCAAGATTCTATCAATCTTCTCTCTGAACGCAACACTTCTGCTTCATTAAGACAGACTTCCACTTCTGAACTATTTTTTTGCTGATATATCTTTTTTAAAGTCAATCATTATAAAATTAGATAATTGTGGGAAAAAGTATGACAGTATTCTTACAGTTTATCTGACCAAAGTAAATTGAAAAGAGAGTCCTAAAATTAAATAATAATGAAGTTTATAACAATAATATTATACAGTGGGTATATGTAATTTAGACTTTTTCAAGCCAAAATTATCTTTGTGTCTGGAATGGAGAGGGCTAAAAACCATAATTCCCATAATACAACATCAGATTTTCTTCTCTATCCAAGCCAATTATATACCAATACATATATATCTCACTCAGATCAAATCTCCTTATAGAGAATTACAGAGGCATGTTGAAAATACTTTTGGTGGGATGTTATCTGTTTTACTTAATCCTTACTCTTAAAATAAAGGGGCCAGTTTATAAAGTACACGAATAATTTGGTTAAGATTGGTTTAATGGGATTTGACTTATATAATGACCTTGGGATGAGTATAACTAGCCTTATAATGAGATCACTCAGCTTTATGACAAACTCTTAAAAGCTAAGATTAGAGGTACATTCTGTAGATTATAAAATTCACAGCCATAATATATTCAGGACTGAGAACTTGGGTTCTTCTTCTAAAGGTTCAATGCTTGTCTCTGGACCCCTCACTGCAAACAGGCATTAGTGAATCATAACAAGTTTCATGTGATTCTAAATAGGCTAAATTTAAAATTCATATATGGTATTTCCTTCTATGACTTGTAACTCTTATGTATATTTTCTTCCATCAAATTCAAGTTTCTATAATTTGCACACAACATTTAAATTACAAGTAACATTACCAACTTTTGTTGTTATTGGTAAACTGTATACTCACAGTTGTCTTTCACAACCAAATCTCCCTCTGGTCCTATTCACAGGTTTTTTATACCACAAAGTCAAGGCATAATTCAAGCACAGCCCAGTACAACCTAAGTATTATTTCGTGAACCTCGCAGTAGATGATTTTCACAAATACATCACAAAGTGAAGCTGAATGTTTGGAAGATAACAGGAGGAAAACAACTTAACCAAAGGTACCAAATCCTAATCTATCTCCCTTTAATCACATCCTTCTCAACCTCCTGAGAAACCTTTCCTTTCACACATTCAGCCACCATTTAGCATACCTTAGTGACAAATGGAGCTGCTGTTTCACTGATAGTAGGACATTATATTTAGTCAACTTTCTATAAAATTTGAGAATACTTATCATATGCTTTCCAGGGCAAAAATTCATTACAAACATTTGCTCTAAAATATGAGTGGCATGTGCACCCAGTTTATTCTCATTGCCCTTTGAAAATTGGAGCCAAAGCTTAATTTACATTTTAGTTTGCAAAGCGTTAAATCATCTATTTGAGATAAGTAATTTTTATCCATTTATTTTTTCATTCAAATATTTACTTATTGATTCCTATTAGTGTGATTTTTGATGTGTCAGCTTAATAGTTAATTTATTTAATTAATTCAATTAACTAAATTAATTAAATTAATAGTCCTCAATTAATCAAACACTAACTAGATGTTACTATGAAGGTATTTAGCAGATGTAATTAAAGTCCCTAATCACTTGACTTTAAGGAAGACTATCCCAGGTAATTTGGGTGGGTCTGTCTGAGTCTTCTGGAGGAGCCTAAAAGCAAGACTGATGTTTCACCCAGAAAGAAAAGAAATTCCAAATGTTAACAACAGCTTCAGCCCATACCCATGGGTTCAAACCTTCCAATAATCTTCCCTTCCTGACTGCTTGTCCTAGGGTTTCAGGACTTGCTTAGACTCACAATAGTGTAAACCAATTCTTTGTCATCTGTCTCTTGCTTTTGCACTCTCTCTCTCTATATATATAGATAGACAGATAGATAGATAGATATAGATACAGATAGATAGAGAGATATCTCTATATATATGAGATATGTGAGAGAGATATGTGATGGTTAATTGTATGTGTCAATTTGGCTAGGCTATAGTACCCACTGAAAGTGTGGTTATGAAAGTATTTTATAGACATGGTTAACATTTACAATCAGTTGAGTTTAAGTAAAGGAGATTACTGTTGATAACGTGGGTGAGCATCATCTGATCAGTTGAAGGTATTAAGAGTAAAAATAAGATTTCCCAGAGAAGAATTGAGGAAGTGTATGTGAGAGACAGATACAGATATGGACATAGATATAGATCTCACACACTTCTTCATTTCTTATTATATATTACATAGTCATATATATTATGTATTTTATATTATATATTATATATATATGTATATCTCCTATTGGATCAGTCACAAATAGATAAAAGACACTGAACTGTGTTCTCTTGGAGATACAGACATAGGCGGGGAGCTTACCATCTAGTGGAAAAGATAAGACAAGAAAAAATAACAAATATGCAAGAAAAAGTGATAATAAAACTATAAAAGAGGTAAAGCTAAAGTGATCTGGAAGTTCAAAGGAGGAAGTTATAGATAAACCGGAAAAACCTAAGAAGGGGTGAGCCTAATGATTTATCAATTTATATCTGATTTTATTTAGAGTATATATAAAACACATAAAAGTTGCAGTTTTATTCCAGTTCTAAACTTACACAAAGTACATTACTTCCATTTAAAAATCTTTTTCACTGTGAACTCTCGAAAAATTGGTTGTGCTTCATAGTTTCATAGGTAGATATATAAATATATGATAGATATAGATAGATAACAGACGAATGATTGATTAATCAGAATTCAGCAAATGACTGTGACTTTTAACTGTGTTTAATTCATGGTACAGTTTAGCTCAATACTTGGCTTGAAAATCTGTTGTCCTGAGGGCACGATATACATTCTAATCATTTGGCATCACATAGAAACATTTTAGAGTAAGAGGGAGGATGATTAGATTAGAATGTCCCTAAGGGCAAGGAATATTTTTTTAATTTAATATTTTACCATGCCATATACAACAACTTTTGTGCAGAGAGACCTTTAATAAACACTAACAAAATAAGTCTGTGGCAATTACTCTTCATTTCTGGGACAAATCAAAATTTTTCATTAAGCTCAGACTTGATATTACTAATGTGCTAGTAGTCAATGTTATTTGGTAGAGAAAATCATAGATGTCATAATAATCAAACAAATACATATGCTGGCCAAAGTTCCCCAATTGTTTTTGCCTCTAGTACAACTGGTTTCCCCTCTTATAATTTCTCTGTTCTTGCTCATTTCCTTTCATTTTGACTTTAAATCTAGATAGCCAAAAAAGCAAGAAGTTTTTCACTGATGAAGCTAAGAGAACTAGGGCACAGTCATCAATGAATCTCACAATCTTTTTGACAATGAGAAAACATTCAATTAAATTCAGCAGAGAGCATTTCCCACCTGGTCAAACATTTAATACCAATCAGGTTCCTAGATAAACAAACAAAACTGGGGTTTTAGCTGGGAAAGAAAAAGAGCTGTCTCCACACAAAAAGAACATAGGGTTAATGTTAGCTGTCTTGGTGTGGGAGCCCACATAGCAATAACACAACATACACACATAATAAGTTTAGGTTGAGTAAATTTCACCAAATGTCTCCCTGTTTACATTTGTTCACATCCATTTTAAAGTGTATTATGTTACTTCACAGATGAAATAAATAAGAAGCTCCAAGTGAAGGGTTATAAGTTCTCTTCTACCCACTGCAAGGCTCTCAGCAGGGAGCATTGTTCCTCAGGAGGAGGTACTATGACACATTTTTAATCAGAGTTCTACTAATTAATCTACCTGGAATGGTACATATGAGAGAAGCAAATGCATTCTTTCTTTAAAATCCAAGTCCCTTCCATAAAAACCAGTAATTTTCATTTTGATTTACAGAAAAGGAGGTGAGAGTTCACAAAGTTGGCTCCTAGTGTGGTATTCCAGAAAAAAATATAAAGGTCAGAAAACAACTTAACACAATCAGATGCTGAAGAGCTTGGAATTGACAAGTATAGGAGTAGACAGTTGTTTCTTAAAAAAATTCCACATGAATGAAACCATTTAATTGAAGTGAGACAAGTCACTGAGTTAATAGTTTAACTACATCATCAAGAAGTTTAACAATAATATTTCTTTTATCAAAAATCAACAAGTGAAAAAGTACAGAGACCATTTCATTCCATTGATAACTAACATTATCTCTGTATCCCTTGGTTGTAATAGCCAGGAAACGTGTGTGATTTATTGCTCTTGAATCAAGGACCTGTTTTCAACACAATTCAATTGATGTGAATAAGCATCTAATTTATACAACAACAAAGTGATTACAAGAAATGCTATACGATAAACTGCAAAAAGATATAGTGGAAAGTACCTCAAACTATGAGAATTACCCTGTAATAGAAAGCAAGGAAGAGTGCCCCTATGCAAATTATTTCCAAATCCCATGTCCAAATTTGTCTAAGAGTGACCCTCCAATGTGAACATTTTCTCTCAAGATTATTTCAGAAATGAAATAATTTATCTATGTAGACTCAGCCTTAAGCTCATTTGAATTCAGTGAAAAGCCTACACTCCTAAAGTTGTAGTGTACCAACCCAACTAAGGCGTATCCAAACAAAATGACTTGTGAAGTCTGAAACAAAGTTAGTTCACTGAAAGAAAAAATTTTAAATCCATTGTTTGGCCTTTTATAGACAAAACACCTACATAAATGCTGGATTGTTATGCAGCTATTAAAAGTGTTTATTTTATAAGAAGCACAGTTAAGAGTTATACCACTTTAAATGCAAAGCAAAAAGCGTAGAATAATATGTATGACAAATTGCAATTATGTGAAAACGTGTGTGCAAGTGGATAAGGACAAGAAAGGAATACACAAGGATGAAAATAGCTGCTCTGTTAGGGTTATATAATTATAGAATTTTTCTCTTTCGAAACACCTTTAATATTGTTGATATATCAACTTTCTTACTAAAATCAAATAAACCGAAAATCCAAACAAAAAACTGACCTAACCAACAAAAAAATTCTAGTTCATGGCTCAGAAAATTTTCATTTCTAGCACTATACGTTATTATCACAAAAATGTGCTGCAGAATGCATAAGTCAAATTCTATACTCTTGTTATGGTTAGTCCCTCCCTCTTTCCATCCAACAGTTTCCTCAGAATATTTGAGAAAAAGCAGAACCAGTAGACAGTGTTGTCCATTACCAGGATTTCCATTATAGGAAAGATTTAGCTTAAAACATTAGAAGTATTCACTTGAATATCATCCTCAGTGTCTTATTAATCTTTGTATTCTTAGCTTAGGCCTGGCATACGCTAAGTGCTCAATAAAGGTTTATAGAATGAATAGATAAAGAAATGATTATTAATTATATCTGATCACAAACTTTTCTGCTACAATCTCTGTACAGCAGCAACTGTGAATAAGACGTATCTGAGATTCCAGAATAATTATATGGTCCATTATTTAAAATATAATAGTAGGTGATTTTTATAAAATTAGGCTGCTGAATCAGAAGCCCTAGATGATTCATTTTATGAAACTTTCTAAATATGTAGTAAGCACGTAAAAATGATTTTTAAAAATATATTGTGTAGGTTAACTGACTTCTCAGGATTCTAAAATGAGAGAGATAAGCCAACTATGTATTCTACAAAGAATGTACTTCCAAGGTGTTTGGTAATATACATCATCATGAGAGCAACATAAGTAGTGTTTTTCCTGCACTTAAGTACTATTCTTTCATATACATAGGCACGAGCACACATGCACACAGATACACACACACTCATGAGCTGTAGTGTAACCATGCAGTTAAGAGACGTGTTAAAATGGCAACTAATGACAAGAGAAGTCATTGGTATGAACTTTTTGTCAAAATGAATTCCTAGGAAATCAACCAGGTATCTGAAAAGTGATGTATATCAACCTATCCATTTTCCAGTGAAACCAATTGAGTTGGCATCACAGGAATTCTTCAACCTTTAGAAGATAGTTTATCCTAACTTGCCTTCTCTAATGTTTATGAAAGACAAACTTTTCTGACTATCTTGAAGAAAATTTCTAGGCTAAAACTATCCATCATTGTTCTAAGCTAATTTAATATACAGGATTTATAATTTTATGATACTTCTAGAGAATATAATAATTTTATTTCACATAACTCCAAGATTAAAGTTTAGGAAATCCCCAGCCTGAACTACATTATGTGACATCTTACATAGAAAAAAGTAATTTGCAGGCTAGCGCTATTACACTTTGTATATAGGCAAAGGAAAACTAAAGGTGAGATAAAGTTGAGTTATTTAAAATATGGAGCCACACTGCCCACTCAGGCAGTGCCAACGGAGATACAGCAAGGCATTCCATCCCCCCAGCCCACTTGATGGGAGTAGAGGTCTGTTATGCCTACAAAGGAGTGCCAGCAAGACTAGTGTTTCCTGACCCACCACTTAGCAGCAGAGGAGGACTCAAGTCCTGCATCACCCAGCCATCTACCCAGCAACAAAAGGTAACCAAAATCTCATGTTTCCCAGCCCTATACCCAGGGGAAGAAGGTGGTCCAGGCCTGGTGTCTCCCATTCAACCACTCAACAGTATAAGAAAATGAGACTTGATGTCTCTTGATTCCAAACCTAGTGACACAGGTTGACTCAGAAACATTAATCAACCCCTGACCAAGTGACAGAAGGTAGCCCAGGTAGGTGTTTTCCTCCCCCCAGCAGAAATAGCAGAGATTGGCCAGGAACCTCACTGGCATCAGGCAGCTCAGAGAACAGGCTTGGAGAAAGGCTCTCTGTCCCATAAACTCAGCGTTATCCATGCCCCTAGTGGCACCAAGGGGCCTAGTAAGTCCCTTCTGACAACACAGGCATAAGCAGTAGGGATTAAGACATCAGAAAAATGATTCATCTTGCAATTATAAATCATCTTGAAACAAGTGAAAAAATAAAATATCAGCAAATAAATAAAAGCATAGAAAAGAGTCAAATGGAAATTAGAGAAGTGTAAAAGACAAAAAATGAAATAAAAACTTAATGCATGGTCTCAATACAGGAGAGGAGAAGACAGAGGAAAGAATCAGTAAACTTCAAGACAGATCAGTAGAATTCACACAATTTGAAAAGCAGAAAACAGACTAAGAAAAATAGAACAGGGCCTCAGAGACCTGTGACACAATAACAAAAGATTGAACATTTGTATCACTGGAGTCCCATAAGGAGAAGGAAAAGAGAGTAGAATTGAAAAATCACTTAAAGGCTTAAAAATGGCTAAAGAAAATTCTCCAACAAGAAAGGAAATGGAAACAGAATGAGGCTTGAAACTTCAGAGAGGAAAAGGAGAATAAAAGGATGAATAAAAACACGGGTAAATATAATATGCTATCCTTATACTAATGAGTTTTTAGAATCATATTTGATGTGATGCTCAATGTTGTTATGTTTGTTTATTTGTATATCTATAGCAACCATGAAGAAAACTATGCAAAGTGATATAGGAAAAAAAATTGCCATAAATAAATTAAGATGAAATGATAAAAAATATTCAAATCACCCACAGGATGGAAAGCAAAGAGCAACAGAGAAACAAGAAACAGAGGAAAGAAATAGTAAATAAATAATAAAATGGTAGACTTACGTATAACATATGAATAATTAATTTATACGTAAATGTTATAAATATACCAAAGAAAAGACAGAGACTAGTAGAGTAGCTAAAATCCAGGAGCGAACTGTATGCTATTTACACAAAATTCACTTCAAACAAAGAAATAAGTAGGTGGAGTATAAAAGAATGGAAAATATATATAACCCAAACATTAAAAATAAGTGGGAGTAGCTGTGTTATATCAGATAAAATACACTTCAGAGCAAAAAAAGTTATTAGGGATGAAGAGCAACATTACACAATAATAAAGGTGTAAATCCATCAAGAATACATAAAGATCCTAAACCTGTATGCACCAAACAACAGAGCTGCAAAATATGTGAAGTAAAAACTGATTGACCTGTACAGAAAAATAGATAAATTTACAACTAAGGAACTTCAACACCTTACTTTCACCAATTGGTATAACTACTAGAAAGAAAATCAGCAAAGACAAAGAAAATTGAACAATACTTTCAACCAACAGAACCTAATTAACATTTCTAGAACACACCCACACTAAAATAACATAGATATTATCTCCAAGTACCCATTGAACACTCACCAAGATATACCATATACTGAGTCATAAAACAAACATCAACAAAATTATAAGAATTGATATTATACAAACTATGTTCTCTGAATACAATGGAATCAAACTAGAAATAAGTAATAGAAAGACAACCACATTTGTTTAAAGACAAACATTTAAAAATTAAGTGATATACTTCTAAATAACCATCAGCCAAAGAGGAAGTCTCAAATTTTAAAAAGTATCAGAATTTAATGAAAATCAACATACAATATATCAAAACTCATAGTATACAGTTAAAGCAGTGCTGAGAGGGAAATTTATAGCACTAAATGCATACATTAGAAAAGAGGAAAGGTCTCAAATAAATATGCTTAGTTTCTTTCTCAAGACAATAGGAAAAAGAAGAGTAAAATAAATCCCAAAAAAAGCAGAAGGAAGGAAATAATGAAGATTAGAGAGTAAATCAATAAAATTGAAAATAGAAAAATAGAGAAAATAAACAAAAACAAACAATAAATAAACAAAAAGTTGAATCAAAAAAAATCAATAAATATGATAGACTTCTAGCAAGACAAAGATAAAAAAGAGAAAAAACATAAGTCATCATCATGAATGACATGGAATATCACTATAGAATCTGTAATCATTAAAAGTATAATAGGGAAAAAATACCAATAATGTTACGTTCATAAATTTGACAATTTAATTGGCCAACTGCTCAAAAACTACCCAAACTCAACCAAAATAAAATATATAATTTGAGTAGACCTATAACCATTAAAGAAATTTAATTCATAATTTTAAAATCCCTTAAAAGAGAAATCTCCCATCCCCCATGGCTTCACTGCAGAATTTTACAAAACAGGTAAAGAAGAATTAAAATCAATTCTACACAATCTCGTTCTTCCAGAAAACAAGAGAGGAGGGAACACTTCCCAACTCATTTATGGGGCCAGTATTAATCCAATACAAAAATCAGACAAAAACAATTTCAAAAACCCTACAAACCAATACCTCTTATTAAATTTGATGCAAAAATCCTCATCTAATAATTAGCAAGCCTAATTCTACAATGAATAAATTTAATCATACAACATGACCAAGGAAGCGGAATTTATTCCAGGAATACAAGGCTGGTTCAATGACCAGAGATCAATCAATATAATCTACCATATCAACAAGCTAAAGAGAAAAATTGTATGATCATATCCATTGACACATAAAAATCATTTGACAAATTCCAACATTCATTCACAATACAAACTCTCAGCAAACTAGGAATAGAAAGGAACTTCATCAACTTGATAAAGAGCATCTATAAAAAAAACTAGAGCTCTTACCATACTTAAAGGTGAGACTGAGTGCTTTCTCTCTATGATCCAGAACAAGGCAAGGATATCCGCTTTCTTTGCTCTTATTCATAATAATACTGGAAGTTCCAGTCAGCACTACAAGACAAGGAAAAAAAAACAAAACCCATATAAATTTGAAAGAAAGAAGTAAAACTATCTCTATCTTCAGATGATGTGATCATCCACATAAAGAATCCCAAGGACTCTAGTAAAAAAAACTCTCCTAGAACCAATAACTGAGTTCATTGAGGTCATAACACACAATTTACAAGTCCTTTAAAGAAAATGAAATTCTTAGGTAAAAACTTAGCAAAACATGTACAAGATGTATAATTGGAAAGACTTAACATGTACCTGGATTGTAAGACTCACCATGTAAAGATGTCAATTCTCCCTAAGTTGGTCTATAGCTTTAATACAACTCTTATAAAAATTCCAGCAATTATTTTAATATATAGATGAGCTAATCCAAAAAGTAAATGGAAAGCCAAAGGACTTTTAGTATCTAAAATAATTTTCCTAAAGATGAAGCGAGAGGAACCACTCTTCCCGATGTTACGGCTTATATAGCAACAGTAATCAAAAGAGTGTGGTATTGGTGGAGGGATGGATATATAGATCCATGTAGCAGAATAGAGAATCCAGAAATAGATCCACACAAATATGTTCAACCTATTTTTGACAAAGTTGCAAAAACAATTCAATATAGGAAGGAAAGAATGTTCAACAGATGGTGCTGGAGCATTTGGACATCTATAGCTCAAGAAAACCAACTTTTGCCTAAAATCTCATACTTTATCCAAAAAAATACAAAATGGATCATAGACTTTAATGTAAAAATGTAAAACTATAAAACTTTTAGGAAACAAATACAGGAGAGCCTTCAGGAATTAGGGACAGGCAGAGTTCTCAGACTTGAAACTAAGAACATGATCCATAAGAAGAGCAATTGCTAAATTGGACTTCATCAAAAAAGAAAAAGTAAATGCTTTGGAAAAGATCCCCTGAAGAGGATAAAAAGACAAGTTACTGACTAGAAGAAAATATTTGCAAACCTCATATCTGAGAAACCTCCAGATTTAGAATATATAAAGAATTCTCAGCAGTAAAAAAGGAAACAATTCAATTTCAAAATGAGCAAAGGACATGAACAGACATTTCACTGAAGAAGATATACAGATGGCAAATATGCAAAAAGGGATGTTAAAAATCATTAGGCATTGGGAAAATGCAAATTAAAACCACAATAAAATATCACTACACACCTAACAGATAGGCCACTGATACATGGGACAAATTTTGACAGATTTCAAAGGGAATTATGCTGAGTGAAAAAGCTAATCACATAAGGTTAAATACTGTATGATTCAATTTAAATAACACTCTTGAAATGACAAAATTTTAGATACAGATAACAGATTAGTAGTTTCTAGGGGTTATGGAGGGGGAGGGAAAACGTAGGGGGAGAGGTAGCTTTATAGAACAAAGGATACTTGCAGCGATAGAACAGTTCTGTATTTTAATCATGGTGATCATGGCGACTGCTACACAAAGCTACAGATATACATATATATATTATACGTATACAAATATACATATACACATATATAGATGTATATCAGCTTTCAATAAATCGACAGAAAAATAGAATTTGCTTTAAAACTAATGCTGCTAGACTACATGTCTTCTGTAAACAAATAACTACTTATATTATACCTTTTCCACATAAAGATGGTCACACCATAAAAGTGAATAATAGACACTGGATCTGTATATGCAAAGTGAGGAAGAAAGACAAAATTACTTTCTGGATAATTCATGCCAAAACACTTACTGGCTTCTGAAATCTGGCTTTTCAAGGCAAATATATCGGAAGGATTAAAATGCTTATTGGATAATAATCATTTCAATTATCTTTATTTCACTTTGTAGATGCAGAAAAACCTTAACGATCTCACCTTAGATGATTGAAAGCTTTAACCATATAGCAATGGGAAAAAAAAGATGCTTTTGTTTTATCTTAGCAAACCAAATCATTTTCAGTATATGTTTGGGATATTCTACACTCCAGAGATAAGACTGGCTTATGATGAACTGCTAGAGTGTGTGCAGCAAGGGAAAGGATGAAGGAAACCAACAGCAGAATTCAAAATGCAGTTCTTAATTGCTTTGAAAAGATTTATAGGACATTTTAAGTAGGCACAAACAAGGGCAAGAAATACCTTTTAACAGAAGTTTTATTTGCTTATTTAGGAAATACTTCTGCCTCTGGAGGAATACGTTTCATTTTCTCTGTTTAGTTATGTGAATTTCACATATGCATATGTATGCTTTTATTACGCCAAAAAGCATGGGGTGTTTTTAGTATTTATTTTCTTCTCTCTTTCTTTTTAAGTTAAGAATTACACATCAAGAGACAATATATTATTTTGTGGCAAAATATATACCCATAGGCAAAGCAGGAGGTAGCATTTAAGCACTGTTCCTATGGATAGAAACTTGAGGCCAGCAATATTTTCTAATTAGAAGTTTGCTCTGAGTCATCCTTTTCTAATCCATTAGGCTTTTAAATGCTAAACTGTGATTGGCTTTTAAATATTGCTTTGATTACGGCTCTTAGGATAAAGTTTCGAATCTGAAATACTGTATGAAACATAATAATAGATGGAAAGAAATAAATGTCTAATGGGCATCTCTACCTAGATTGTTCACAGGCAATTCAAAACAAGAAATTCCTATATAGAACTTCACCATTTATACTACCAATACTCTTTCTATGTTCCTTATTCTGATAAATTGCTCCAAATTTCTTGCAGACCTCAAATTAGACATTTTAGTTCATTGATTCTCCACCATGGCAGGACATCAGAATAACCTAGACAGTTTTTTAAATAATTAATTGACTTTGGGGTTTTTAAGAGTAGTTTTAGGTTTATAGAAAAATTGATAGGAAAGTACAGAGTTTCCATATATTCCCTCTCCCCCTGTACAGCTTCCTTTATTATTTACATCTTGTTTCGGTGTATAACAATTATAACAAATGGTACAATTGATGAACCAATATTGACACATTATTACTAACTAAAGTCCATAGTTTTCACTAGGATTCATTCGTTTTATACCTTCTATGAGTTTTGAAAGATGTATCATGATATATGTCCATCATTACTGTATCATATAGAACAGTTTCACTGCCCAAAAAATGCCCTGTCCTCCACCTATTCATGCCTCCCTCAGTCCCTCAGAACCCCTGGCAAGCGCTAATTTTTTAATGTCTCCATAGTTTTGCTTTGTCCACAATGTCATAGAATTGGAATCATAAAATACATAGCCATTTCAGCTTGGCTTCTTTCACTTAGCATTATGCTTTTAATGGTCCTCCATGTGTTTTCATGGCTTGATGGCTAATTTATTATTATCTCAGAATAATATTCCATTTTCAGGATGTAGCACAGTTTATCCATTAACCTATTGAAGAACATCTTGATTGCTTTTTGGAAATTATGATAAAGATACTATAAACACTTGTATGCAGGTTTTTGTGAAGATATGTTTTCAGCTTATTTGGGTATATACCAAGGAGCAAGACTACGGGACTGTATGGTAAGATTATGTTGTTTTGTATGAAACCACCAAACTATCTTACAAAGGGACTGTACTATTTTGAATTCCTACCAGTAATAAATGAGAGTTCCTGTTGTTCCACATTCTCCCCATCTTTTGTTGTCAGTGTTTTGAACTTTAGACATTCAAATAGGTATGTAGCACTATCTCATTGATGTTTTAATTTGCAATTACCTAATGGCATATGATGTTAAGCATCTTTTCACATGATTCTGTGTCATCTGCATATCTTCTTTGTGAGGTGTCTCTTTATACATTTGGCCAATTTTTTAATTTATTTTATTTATTTATTTATTTTTTGCTGAGGAAGTTTCACCCTGAGCTAACATCTGTTGCTAATCTTCCTCTTTTTGTATGTGAGCTGCCACCACAGAATGGCCACTGACAAATGAGTGGTGTAGCTCCATGCCCAGGAACCAAACCTGGGCCACAGAAGTAGAGTGCGCCAAATATAACCACAGATCACCAGGGCTGGCCCTGATTGTTTTTTTATTGTTGAATTTTAGGAGTTCTTTATATATTTTGGATATTGGTACTTTATCAGATAGGTGTTTTGCAAAAATTTTCTCCCTGCCTGTGGATTGTTTTTTCACTATCTTAAGAGTGTCTTTCACAGAGCAGAATTTTTTTATTTTACCAAAATCCAACTAACAATTTTTTCTTTCATGGATTGTGCTTTTGGTGTTACAGCTAAAAGATCATTGCCAAATCCAAGGCCCAGTTTTGTTCTGTTTTTTAGTGGTGATATCCAGCCCCACATGAGAATCTATAGAGGTGTTACATAGGCAATAGCATTTTTAAAGCCCATCGCTGCCCCTATGATTCTCATGTGCAGCTAGAGTGAGAAACTACTACTAAGACAGTAGCCTTAGAGTTGTCAGGTTATCACAGTTCTTAAAGCCTAAGAACACCTGGTCATAGAGACATTTCTCAATCTGTTAATGATAACTCCTTGTTGCTACTTTATTCCAAAGTACACAGTGTGTCCCAGATATATGAATACATAACTCATAAAGACTTTTACAAGACTTCAATGCAAGTTTTTTCTTTTAATAGAGCATAGCAACATTTCAATGTAAGAATTACATTGTTAAACTTTAGCTAGATCTAAAAGATGTTTTCATACTCGTTAAGAATGAGATCAGTATTAAAAATGGTTACATATCAGGGCCAACCCTGTGGCTGAGTGGTTAAGTTCATGTGCTCCACTTTGGTGGCCTGGGGTTTGCAGGTTTGGATCCTGGGCATGGAATTACGCACTGCTCATCAAGCCATGCTATGTTGGCATCTCACATAGAAGAAGTGGAATGACTTACAACTAGGATATACAACCATGTACTGGGGCTTTGGGGGAGGAAAAAAGAGAGGAATATTGCAACAGATGTTAGCCCAGGGCCAATCTTCCTCAAAAGAAAATTTAAAAAATAAATTGAAAAATTTAAAAAAAATGGTTACATATGGCCATGCTCCACTGAAACATTTAGGGTCACAGATTGGCTAGGCATCATAGTTCTGTCAAAAATGTTTCCATGGTGCCATTTTTGCTTCATTAAAAAGCACCCCTCACCACCATATCCTGCTACCATCATGTTCTATTTATTCTACCTCTCAATGACTTCCACACGTTTGTCTCTCTCCAATGCTTTTACCATCACTGCCATAATTCAGATCCTCATCATCTCTCACAAGATTTATCACCTGCCTTCGTGAAACATTTCAGTTGGATTCCCACTGTATATAGAATAAAGGCCAATTTGCTTAGCAGGATATGGAAGACCCTGTGAGTAAGCCACATCTGTTTCAGTCTAAAAGTAAACCAAATATGTGTCAAAATACATTTGGTCCACAGAAGTGGTAGGGAATATGAAAGCTAAATTTACCAGATCTGACATCATTGTCCTCCCCTACTCATCCCTTTGTAAAACATGGCACATGCCCTTTAGCACTCAACGCATCTTCCAGAATGCTTCAACTTCAGCAGTCTCTCTCTTCTCTGAAATCTAACCGTATTTAGAGCCATTTACCATACAGTTTACAATTTATTGGTTTCTAGTAATTTTACAAACATCAATTCATTCTCCTGAGCAAAACTATATGTTGCTTGAGGGCATGAGTCCTGTTTTTTATTACTCGGCATCTCCAACATCCCCTAAGATTAGTCTGGTTACACAGTAGGTGCTCATAAAAATTGCCAATTTATTTATTAATTAGAAAACTCTAGGACTCTTCAGTATCCATCAGTCCACCATTAGGTCTTTTACCTATATGGTTGCATTAATATTGATATATCAGTAAATGTATATTGATTGTCCATGTACCAGGAACTCTGCTACTAGAAATACAAAGATTAGTAAGGTAGGGTCCTTGCCTCTAAGGAGTTTACAATCTATTGGGAAAAGCATGTTTGTAAACAGATTACATTACAGGTTGCTAATTGCTCTCTTAGAGAGAATCACAGACTTCTATGGCCACAAAGAAGAAGAACAACTAACCCAATTTTGGGTTGGGGAGTGGGGAAGCCTTCTTAGAGGAGATGATATCTAAACTGGGTTGAGTCATAAAGAAGAATAGAATTCGTTCTTACATATTTACTCAACTGAAATGAGCACTAATATGCATCAAGAGACATATATAAGAATGCTCATAGCTTAATTTGTAGTAATCTCAAAGTGGAAACTACTGAAATGTCCACTAACAGTATAATTATTTTTTCAATGATTGAAATTTCATACAATGGAATACTAAATAACAATGAGAATGTGTGAACTACTGCTACAAGCAACAGCATGGATAAATCTCACTTTATATAAAGGGAATGTATATATTACTTTATATCTTGCAAAAGAAGAAATTTAACAATGTAATTCTTACATTGAAATTCCAAGAGATAAAGCTAGAGGGATCATGGAGGTGCTTATAACCATGAAACTGAGGTCAGACTTTATCCTGAAGAGAATTTAGAAGCGATGAACAATAGTTAAACACAAAAGGGATATAATACTTATAGTTTTAAAAAATTTCTCTGGATTCTCTAGGGAAAATAGTTTGGACGGGATAAAGAATGGCAGCAGGAAGACAAAAGAAATGGCTATTGGAGTAGTTTAGGTGAGAAATAAAATTATATTAAAGTCATAGTGAAGATGGAGAAAGGTGGACATAATATGGATGTTTTAAAGGTAGTGCTAAGAAAAAATTGGAGTATTATTTAGATTTGATACCTGAAGATAAAGAGAGAAGTTAAGAATGATTTTGGGGTTTCTGGATTAGTTTACGTGAGTTCATTTTATATGATAAATGGTGTTTTAGCCATAAATATTTGTTTTAGATTGTAAGTCTGAACAGCAAGAGACCAGAGCTCCATAATGCCAGCATCTGTCTGCTCCAATCCTGTGTATTTAGGCTAGTCTGATCACCTTCTGTCCCCACACACATACCACAGTAAGTTATAGATACTTCAGTATCTATACTCTCCTGCTGTATCCTAGCTATTGCCTTGCTCCTGACTGTTGACACTGTCCCTCTTTCCAGTCAGCTCTGCTCTAACCCTTTATTGGCTGATCTTGATTCCTTAAGTCAACTCTTTGCATTCATAGGGTACAGAGATTCCCAGACTGTGATTTGCAGAAAAACAGAATTAGAATCATCAGGGAAACCTGGTAATTAATACAGATTGTGAAACCATTTCCATTGGAGCTACCTTAAACATAAAAATGGGAATGTGCCAGTTTTGCAAGGATTTTGCTATAAATGGAATTATGTCCATCACAAATTCAACTGTTGAAGCCCTAATGCTCAAAGTGATAGTAGTCGGAAATGGGGCTCTTAGGAGATAAATAGGTTCAGATGAGGTCATGGGAGACGGCTTATGATGGGGTTAGTATCCTTATAAGAAGAGGAAGAGACACCAGAGCTCTCTCTCTGCCATGTGATAACCCAGAAAGAAGGTGGCTGTGTACAGCCAGGAAGAGAGCTCTCACTAGAACCTGACTGTGCTGGCATCCTGATTTAGAAATCCCAGGCTCCGGAACCTTGAGAAAATAAACCCTTGTTGTTTAAGCAACCCAGTCTGTTGCATTTTGTTATGGCAACCTGAGCTGACTAATACAGACACTGAAAGCAAAGGCAAGAAATGTAGTTGGCCTACATGATGGAACAAACCAAGAACCAGAAGACTGACAGGAGCTCTAATTATTTTATTCCTATCTCTGGAGCTACAAGAGCACTTGTCTCCCCTTATTCTTTGTGATTTTACTTCAATCTTCTCTCTTTCTCTGAAGACTGATTTTCTCAAGTTTGCCATAAACATGATCCAAATATGGTTGATCTGGAATGGCAACCTCAGTTCCTGAGTCTAGATCTTCTCAGTTCAAGGAACCAATAGAGACTAATTAGAATTGTTTGTGCAATTCCAAATTTCTAGCATGGAGAATATGAATTGTTCTCCCCAGATCAAGTGTCTGCCCCTGGCTCAATTAACTGTGGCCCGAGGAGAAACTCATATAACCCACTGCTCACTCAGTAGGCTGTATGAGTAGGCTCTCTAAGAACTAAGTATAGGTACTGGATTGTATGTCACAGCAGTTTCAAGAGATGTGAGTCTTTTGAGGTACTATAGACCCACTGTTCAAGGCAGTGATCTGTGTCTTCGTATATTTTGACTACTTTTATCAGCACATGTCTACTTGTTTGTTATTCTTCTCTCTTTTTCATATTCTTATCGGTATATATCTACTTGTTTGTTTCATTTGTACCTCTTTTTTTCATTTTCTGCCCTTTATAGTTCTCTCTTCTCCCCGCCCCCTGCTATTTTTTTTCTTTTCTTTCTCTCTCCTCCCTTGCTCCCTTCTTCCCTCCTATTGTTTTTGGAAGCCAACAGTGCATTAATGCTTGTAAAGTACACCTCTAACTATTATCAGGAACACTAATTTAATGAAATATGATAGTGAGAACAGATTGACATTGCCAAGGTTAATGGACAAATCATCTGTAACAAGATGTATTTAAAGTCAAATTGGCTGTGTTATTCACACTATTTGAAAATGTGAAGGGCATTAAGTACATTTTTCTGAAGCATTCCACTGTTTCATCTTGGATAGGTAATTGCTACAGTACCAAGTTGGATCTGTAGCTTTTTGGAGATCAGTCTTTAAAATCATTCCAGCATGTCTTTCCTTCTGAAAAGATAGAATGCTAGGTGAAATTGTGATATAGAGAAAGAAAGGGAATGAACAACTCTAGTGCATAAATAATGATGATTCATCTGGGATTTTCAGCTCATAAAAACTGGGCAAGGTTATGCAAGGAAAATCTATTAGCAGTGCAGTTGCATATTACCCCACTCATTTGGAATGCAGTCAAAGGCTAGTAGATTACTTTTATGGTGCTACCTACAGTGATGTCCTTTGAAATAGTGCTACCCACACTTTTGTCCTTTGCCAACAGAACTTTACAAAAAGCTGCACTTTGGAAATTTTAGAACAAAGTCCTAACCCTACCACCTCAGTAACCTGGTGAGACTTCAGCTACTTGGTGGTTGCCAAGTAGGTAGACATTTGGTTGCCTATGGTAATAATTACCTGTAAAGAGCTACAGTTTTCTTCTCCTTGATAAGAGTCCATTCAAATAAAATAAACAAAATAAAAGAGAAAAATAAAACCAGAGTAAACCTTTAAAGAAACAAAACATAAAAATATTACAATTCATCTTATCATAGGAAAGTATATATTCCCCAATCAAACAATTCCTAATAGAGTTTCCTCCATAGAAAACAAAAGCCAATTTGCTCAAAGCAATGATCAAACCTTTATTAGCAAAATTTTCTAAGTTCAATTTATTTAAGCAAAAATTTATGTAGCACCTATTCCACACACGTACTGCATTAGGCCCAGTGGGGGACAAATATATACAATATGACCTCTTCATCTTAGAACTTAAAATCTGGCAGGAGGGTGACATTAGCATCATGGCAGAATAAGATCTCCCCTTAAATTCTCCCCTCTAAGATACAATGAAAAGGATAGTCATATACCAAAAGAGGACATCCACACAACATAAAAGATGTGTGAGACTGACACTGCCATACATCTGAAGGTGGAGGTGCTGCACCCCCTGGAGGAAGTAGAAGAAGGAAAGGAAATCTCCTCTACATACCAAATGGTGGTGACCCTGGGAGTGTGTGTGGCTCAGAGAGGAAAGGGGGAGAGGGTGGCCCTCCATGGGAACACCATCAGTTTCCAAGGTCCCTCACAGTCTGAGGGAAAGCCCCACAAAGAGGTGACCAGCTATTGCAAATGTGTCCTCAGCAAGCTAGCACCCCAGGAGAGCAGATAGCAAGGGAAGAGTGAGAAGCCCCTGGGATCATGCAGGTGTAAGCAAGTGTCCCTCCCCCTGCCTGGTGCACCAGTTCAGCTGATCCAGAAAAGCAGTAGCTGTAAATGGAGCCACAGATTGCAGCAGGCTCAGAATACACAGCTCTTGACCCACACCCAATGGTGGCAGGTGGAAGTGGCGACCACATATCACCACTATGTGGAGAGAAATATACCACTGTCAAGCAATTTGAAAAAAACATATTAAATCTCCAGACCAAAAGGAAAATGACAAGTACCCAGAAATCGATCCTGAAGGCATAGAAATCTATAATTTAAATGATGGAGAATTCAAAATAGCTATCATAAAAAACTCAATGAGATACAAGAAAATTCAGATAGGTTGTTCAATGAAATCAGGAATTTCTTCACAAAAGAGATTGAAACTGTAAAGAAGACTCAATAGAAATATTGGAGATGAAAAACACAATGGTTGAGATTAAGATAAATATAGATTCTATGAACAATAGAGCTGACATCATGGAAGAATGAATCAGTAATCTTGAGGGCAGAAGTACAGAAATTCTTCAGATGCAGGAGGAGAGAGAATTAAGACTAAAAAGAAATGAAGAAATTCTCTGAGAAATATCCAACTCAATTAGGAGATGCAACATAAGGATTATAAGTATTCAAGAGAGAGAAGAGAAGGAGAATGGAGCAGAAAGCTTGTTCAAAGAAATAATAGCTGAGTACTTCCTAAACCTGGGTAAGAGACTGGGAATACAAGTGAAAGAAGCCAACAGATCTCTTAACTATATCAATGTAAAAAGAACTTCTCTAAGGCATGTAGTAGTTAAGCTGGCAAAAGTTGATGACAGCAGATCTCGTCAAGATGGCCATGTAGGCAGACTCTGAATTCACCTCTTCCCATGAACACAACCAGGTTACAACTATCCTTGGAAAAATTACCTATGAGAGAGAACTGAAAACTGGATAAAAAGAACCACCACAAGGGACAGTCCTGACTGAGGTGGAAGAGGCAGAAATTCCTCTATGGAGAGAAAAAAAGCCTCCTTCATGAGCCACAGAGCTTCAAAGCCAGCTGAGAGGGGGAAACTCTAAGGTCCTCAGCCTTCCTTGAAGGAGTAGGGACCTGAGAAGGGGCGTGTTACTGCTATATGCATGCTTCAGACTCTGCACAACTGATACGAGTGTCATAATACCTGCCTTTAATGGCTATTAACTGCAATGGGGAATACCCCCAGAAAAACTATTGACATAAATGGAAAAACCCAGGGCTTAAAGGGCCCATGCACAAACTCACTCATCTCAGAAGGCAACCTAAAATCATCAGAAATAAAGGTGCATGGTCCTTTGGTGAAAAGAGACTCATCTGGTAGGCGCTGGGTGCATCTTGGTGCAAGGTGAGACCTCTCCAGGGACTGAGACATTGGTGGCAGCCACTGTTGTGACCTAGTACAGGCATGCCGACACAGACACTGGCAGATATCATTGAAATTCTTCCCCTGGCCTGTTAGCCCAGGGATCTACCACACCTTACAGCACTGATTTAATCCAGCTCAGCCAGGGCAGGCAGCCAACCCCAGGGAATGGCCCTATACAACAGCAAGCCCTCAGGCTAATTGTTGCCCTGCATAGACTGAGTACTTCTATCCTCTGCAGGAAGGAGAGTGTGTCTGCCTCTGTGGAGCAGGGGCTGCATGAGAAGCAGGTGGAGTGTAGGGGGGCATTGGTGGAGAGAGAGTGTGGGGGCCCCTTCACTGGGGCAACTGGGTATCTTCCAGGGGGTCGGGATGTGTGCCTGGGCCAGGACTGTGTTGACAGTGAGTGAGAACCTGTGGGGGGTGGGGTTTGTCAGTGGCAGAAGACCTGTGCTTCACAAACAGCCATGTAGGGGATCAGCCCCACCTGCCAAAGTCTGAAATAATTGTGTGCTCCCATGCCTGGGGCCAGCCCCAATAGATGCAACCCTGAGAGCGGACAACAGCCTTACAGCCTAACAGCTGCAGCAATTGTAAGCCCCTGAGCCTAGCTATAAACTATAAAACATTGTTGAAACTAATTGAAGAAGACACAAAGAAATGGAAAGATATTCTGTGCTCTTGGATTGGAAGAATTAACATCATTAAAATGTCCATACTTCCTTTTTTTTTTTTTAAAGATTGGCACCTGAGCTAACAACTGTTGCCAATCTTCCTTTTTTCTGATTTTCTCCCCAAATCCCCCCAATATATAGTTGTGTATTTTAAGTGTATTTGTGGGTCCTTCTAGTTGTGGCATGTGGGACGCCGCCTCAATGTAGCCTGATGATTGGTGCCATGTCCGCACCCAGGATCCGAACCAGAGAAACCCTGGGCCCCCGAAGTGGAGCGTGCGAACTTAACCACTTGGCCATGGGTCCAGCCCCAACAATGTCCGTACTTCCCAAAGCAATCTATAGAGTCAATGTAATCCCTATCAAAGTTCCAACATTTTTCTCATAAATAGAAGAAAGAATCTTAAAATTTATATGGAACAACAAAAGACCCCAAACAGCCAAAGGAATGCTGAATAAAAAGAACAAAGCTACAGGTATCACAGTCCCTGACTTCAAAACATACTACAAAGCTATAGTAACCAAAAGAGCGTGGTACTGGCAGAAAAACAGACACACAGATCAATGAAACAGAATCAAGAGCCCATAAATAAACCCACACATGTATGGACAACTAATTGTTGACAAGGGAACCAAGAACATACAATGGAGAAAGGAAAGTCTCTTCAATAAATGGTTTTGGGAAAACTGGACAGCCACAAGCAAAAGAATCAAAGTAGATCATTATCCTACATCATGCATTAAAATCAACTCAAAATGGATTAAAGATGTAAGATCTGAAACCATGAAACTTCTAGAAGAAAACACAGGCATTACGCTCTTTTACATCAGTCTTAGCAGCAATTTTTCAAATATCATGTCTGATTGGGCAAGGGAAACAAAAGAAAAAATAAACAAATGGGACTATATCAAACTAAAAAGCTTATGCAAGGCAAAGAAAACCATCAACAAAATGAAAAGTCAAGGTAACAATTGGAAGAAGATATTTGCAAACCACATATCAGATAATCAGATAATATCCAAAATATACAAAGAACTCATATGTCTAAACAACAAAAAAATTAACAACCCAATTAAAAAATGGGCAAAAGGGGCTGCCTGGTGCATAGCGGTTAAGTGCGCATGTTCTGCTTCTCAGCGGCACGGGGTTCACTGGTTCGGATCCCAGGTGTGGACATGGCACCACTTGGCAAGCCATGCTGTGGTAGCTGTCCCACATATAAAGTAGAGGAAGATGGGCATGGATGTTAGCTCAGGGCCAGTCTTCATCAGCAAAAAGAGGAAGATTGGCAGTAGTTAGCTCAGGGCTAATCTTCCTCAAAAAAAAATGGGCAAAAGATCTTTTTTTTTTTTTGAGGAAGATAAGCCCAGAGCTAACAACTGCCAGTCCTCCTCTTTTTTTTGCTGAGGAAGCCTGGCCCTGAGCTAACATCGTGCCCATCTTCCTCTACTTTATACGTGGGGCACCTACCACAGCATGGTGTGGCAAGCGGTGCCATGTCTGCACCTGGGATGTGAACTGGCAAACCCCGGGCCCCTGAGAAGCAGAATGTGCGCACTTAACCACTGCGCCACCGGGCCAGCCCCATGGGCAAAAGATCTGAACAGAGATTTCTCCAAAGAAGATATACAGATGGCCAACATGTATGTGAAAAGATGTTCAACATCATTAACTATCAGGGAATACAAATAAAAACTACAGTGAGATGTCATCTCACTCTCATCAGAATGGCTATTATTAACAAGACAGGAAACAATAAGTGTTGGAGAGGAGGTGGAGAGAAAGAAGGGAACCCTCATACACTGCTGGTGGGAATGCAAACTGGTGCAGCCACTATGGGAAACAGCATGGAGATTCTTCAGAAAATTAAGAATAGATCTACTATATGATCCAGCTATTTCACTGCTGAGTATTTATCCAAAGAACTTGAAAATACAAATGCATGAAGATACATGCACCCTTATGTTCATCACAGCATTAGTCACAATAGCCAAGACTTTGAAGCAACCCAGATGCCCATGAAGGGATGAATGGATAAAGAAGATGTAGTATATATACACAATGGAATACTACTCAGCCATAAGAAATGATGAAATCTGGCCATTTGTGACAACATGGATGGACCTTGATGGTATTATGCTAAGAGAAATAAGTCGGAGGGAGAAATTCAAATACCATATCATCTTACTCATAAGTAGAATATAAAAATAATGACAAACAAACAGATAGCAATAGAGATTAGATTAGTGGTTACCAGAGGGGAAGGGAGCAGGAAGGAGGGCGAAAGGGGTGATTCAGTACATTTGTGTGGTGGTGGATTGTAATTAGTCTTTGGGTGGTGAACATCATATAATCTACACAAAATATGAAATATATTATGATACACACCTGAAATTTATATAACGTTATAAACCAATGTTACTGCAAGAAAAAAGTCAATACAAATATTAAGAACAGCAAGGTAGAGAAAACTAACTTACAAAGGAACTCCTATCAGGTTTTCAGTGGACATTTCAGCAGAAACCTTACAGCCTAGGAGAAAGTAGAATGATAGCTTCAAAATTCTGAAAGACAAAATCTTACAGCCAAGAATACTCCATCCAGTGAAAATATCCTTCAGATATGATGGAAAAATAAAAACTTTCCCAGATAAAGGAAAGCTAAGGGAGTTGATCACCACGAGACCTCTCCTATAGGAAATCATCAAGAAGGCCCTCATACCTGAAAAAAAAGAGAAAAGGGTCACAAAGCCCTGAGCAAGGAGAGAAATAGGTAGACATATCAGAAAATTGCAGCTCTCCATCAGAAGAAGATAGTAAACAATTATAACATTAAAGACAAAGAGAAGGAAAACATCAAAAATAAATATAATGTCATTTTAACCACAAGCTCACAACACAAGATGGAATAAGATGTGACAATAACAACTTAGAAGGGGTAGAGGAAAGGGATGCAATCAGCTTAGTCTAAGGAAATAAGAGGCTATCAGAAAATGGACTATCTCATCCAAGCGATTTTTTATACAAACCTCATGGTAACCACTAAACAAATAATTAGAACAGAGATACAAATGATAAAAAAGGAGGAAGCTAAGAAAATCATCATAGAAAACTATTAAACTGAATTGGTAGTCTGAAATACACAGGAAAAACAAATGTAGTGCAGAAGAAGTGGAAAATGAGTGATAAAATGGCAGCATTAAGCCCTCAAATATCAATAATCACTCTAAATGTAAATGGATTTAATTCTACAATCAAAAGACACAGATTGGTGGGATGAATTAAAAAACAAGATCCAATGATATGCTGCCTCCACGAAACACATCTCAGCACCAAAGCCAAACACAGGCTCAGAGTGAAGGGATGGAAGACAATACTCCAAGCTATGGCAAACAAAAGAAAGCAGGTGTTGCCATACTTATATCAGACAAAGCAGACTTCAAGATAAAAGAGGTAAAGAGAGACAAGGAGGGGCAGTATATAATTATAAAAGAGGCATTCCACCAAGAAGACATAACATTTATAAATATTTATGAACACAACACAGGAACACAAAGTATATAAAGCAACTATTAACAAACCTAAAAGGAGATATTAACAAGAACACAACAATAGTCGGTGACCTCAACATGCCACTTACATCAATGGATAGATCATCCAGACAGAAAGTCAACAAGGAAATAGTGGAATTAAATGAAAAATTAGACCAGATGGACATAACAGGTATATATAGAATGCTCCATCCCAAAACAGCAGAATGCACATTCTTTGCAAGTTTGCATAAAACATTCTCAAAGATAGACCATATGTTGGGAATCAAGGCAAGCGTCAATAAATTTAAGAAGATTGAAATAATATCCAGCATCGTTTCCAACCATAAAGCAATGAAACTAGAAATCAACTACAAGAAAAAAGCTGAGAAAGGCACAAAGATGAGAAGAATAGACAACATGCTACTGAACAATCAATGGATCATTGAATAAGTTAAAGAAGAAATCAAAAAATATCTGGAGACAAATGAAAATGAAAACACACCATACCAACTCATATGAGATGCAGCAAAAGCAGTCTTAAGAGGAAAATTAATTGCAATACGCGGTCACATTAACAAACAAGAGAAATTTCAAATAGGAAATCTCAAACTACACCTAACAGAATTAGAAAAAGAAGAACAAACAAATCCCAAAGTCAGCAGAAGGAGGAAAATAATAAAAATTAGAGCAGAAATAAATGAAATTGAAACAAAAAAGACAGCAGACAGGATCAATGAAACAAAGAACTAGCTCTTTGAGAAGATAAACTAAATTGACAAACCCTTAGCCAGACTCACTAAGAAAAGAAGAGAGAAGGCTCAAATAAATAAAATCAGAAATCAAAGAGGAGAAACTACAACAGATACTATGGAAATGCAAAAGATTATAAGAGAATGCAATGAAAAACTATATGCCAACATATTGGACAATCTAGAAAAATGGATCAATTCTTAGACTCTTACAACCTCTCAAAACTGAATCAAGAAGAAATAGAGACTGTGAACAGACCAGTCACAAGTAGAGAGATTGAAATAGTAATCAAAAACCTCCCAAAAAATAAAAGTCCAGGACCACATGGCTTCTCTGGAGAATCCTACCAAACATTCAAAGAAGATTTATTACCTATCGTTCTCAAACTATCCCAAAAAATTGAAGAAGATTGAACACTTCCTGATACATTCTATGAGGCCAACATCACCCTGATACCAAAGCCAGACAAGGACACCACAAGGAAGGAAAATAACAGGCCCAAATCACTGATGAACATAGATGCCAAAATTCACAACAAAATATTGGCAAACTGAACACAACAAGACAATAAAAGAATCAATACACAATGATCAAATGGGATTTATACCAGTGACACAGGGATGGTTCAACATCCACAAATCAATCAATGTGATATACCACATTAACAAAGTGACTAATAAAAACCACATGATCATCTCAATAGATGCAGAGAAAGCATTTAACAAGATCCAACATCCATTTATGATTTTAAAAAACTCTCAAAAATGGGTATAGAAGGAAAGTACCTCAACATAATAAAGGCAATATATGACAAACCCATAGGCAACATCATACTCAATGGGTAAAAAATGAATGCTATCCCTCTGAGAGAAGGAACAAGACATGATTCCCACTCTCACCACTCTTATTCACCATAGTATTGGAGGTTTTGGCTAGAGCAATAAGGTAAGAAAAAGAAATAAAAGGAATCCAAATAGGCATTGAAGAAGTGAATCTCTCATTGTTCACAGATGACATGATTCTATATATAGAAAACCCAAAAGAATCCATTGGAAAATTATTAGAAATAATCAACAATCACAGCAAAGTTGCAGGGTACAAAATCATCTTACAAAAATCTGTTGTATTTCTACACTCTAATAACAAACTAACAGTAAGAGAAGTCAAGAATACAATCCCATTTCCAATAGCAACAAAAAGAATAAAATATCTAGGAACAAATTTAACCAAGGATGTGCCAGACCTATTCAATGAAAACTATAAGACGTTACTGAAAGAAATCAATGATTACATAAAGAAATGGAAAGATATTCCATGCACATAGATTGGAAGTATCAACATAGTTGAAATGGCCATACTACCTAAAGCGATGTACAGATTCAATATAATACCAATCAGAATCCCAATGACATTCTTGATGGAAATAGAACAAAGAATCCTAAAATTCATATGGGGCAGCAAAATGCCCCGAATAGCTAAAGCAATCCTGAGGAAAAAGAATAAAGCTGGAGGCATCAGAATCCCTGACTTCAAAATATACTACAAAGCTACAGTAATCAAAACAGCATGTTAGTGGTACAAAAACAGACACATAGATCAATGGAACAGAAATGAAATCCCAGAAATAAAACCACACATCTACGGACAGCTAATCTTCAACAAAGGTGCTAAGAACATAGAATGGAGAAAGGAAAGTCTCTTCAATAAATGGTATTAGTAAAACTATACAGCCACATGCAAAAGAATGAAAGTAGACCATTGTCTTTCACCACACACAAAAATAAACTAAAAATGGATTAAAGATTTGAAGGCAGGACCTGAAACCATAAAACTTCTAGAAGAAAATATAGTCAGTACACTCTTTATATATATTATATAGTCAGTACACATCAGTCTTAAAAGGAACTTTACAAATACCATGTCTACTCGGACAAGGGAAACAAAAGAAAAATAAACAAGTAAGACTTCATCAGACTGAAGAGCTTCTGCAAGGCAAAGGAAACCAGGATCAAAATGAAAAGACAACCCACCAACTGGGAGAAAATATTTGCAAATCATATATCTGACAAGGGATTAATATCCATAATATGTAAAGAACTCACACAATTGAACAACAAAGAAACAGACAACCTAATCAAAAAATGGGCAGAGGATATGAACAGACACTTCTCCAAAGAGGATATACAGATG
The DNA here is from genome assembly GCF_041296235.1 of Equus asinus. NCBI lineage: Eukaryota > Metazoa > Chordata > Mammalia > Perissodactyla > Equidae > Equus > Equus asinus. The sequence continues at coordinate 112,599,132 of NC_091820.1, read as the reverse complement.
GCTAACAGGCACATGAAAAGATATTCAACATCATTAATCATCAGGGAAATGCAAATCAAAACTACACTAAGATATCATCTAACACCAACTAGAATGGCTATAATCACCAAAACAAAAAATAATACATGTTGGAAAGGTTGTGGAGAAAAGGGAACTCTCATGCACTGCTGATGGGAATGCAAAGTGGTGTAGCCACTATGGAAAACTGTATCGAGATGTCTCAAAAAATTAAAAATAGAAATACCATATGACCCAGCTATCCCACTTCTGAGTATTTATCCAAAGAACTTGAAATCAACAATTCAAAGAGACTTATGCACCCCTATGTTCAATGCAGCACTATTCACAATAGCCAAGACATGGAAGCAACTCAAGTGCCCATTGACTGATGAATGGATAAAGAAAATGTGGTATATACATACAATGGAATACTACTCAGCCATAAAAAAGACAAAAATTGTCCCATTTGCAACAACATGGATAGAACTTGAGGGTATTATGTTAAGGGAAATAAGCCAAAGACAAATACCACATCATTTCACTCATATGTGGAAGATAAACAAAAATACTGACAAAGAGAACAGTTCAGTCATTACCAGGGCGAAGGGAGTTGGAGGGTGGGCACAAAGGGTGAAGGAGTGTACTTATATGGTGACAGACAAATAATAATGTTCAATTGAAATTTCACAATTTTTTAAACTAATATGACCTCAATAAAAAAATATCTGACAGGAAAAAGCAAACATGCAGATGAGCTTATATTGGAGTTACTTAGATGTAGTAGCATGTGCACAACCAAGTAAAAGAGGAGCACAGAGAGAACAGCCTTCTACCAGGGAGATGGGTTGAGCAGGTCCTTGAGAGAAGTTTTAAGATATTAAAAAAAAAACCCAAAACATTTCCAGGCATAAGAGGGAAGTGAATGGATGAGAAATAAAATGAGAACCAGAATTGGGATGAAATAATTAGAATATAAAAGAGGAGATGGATGGGGGCCGGCCCCATGGCCGAGTGATTAAGTTTGCACGCTCCGCTTCGGCGGCCCAGGGTTTCACCAGTTTGGATCCTGGGCGCAGACATGGCACCACTCATTGGGCCATGATGAGGCAGCATCCCACATGCCACAACTCAAAGCACCCACAACTAAAGAGAAGCAACTGTGTATCAGGGGGCTTTGGGGAGAAAAAAGGAAAAACAAAATCTTGAAAAAAAAAAGAGGAGATGGATGAAATATTACAAAGGAAAAATAGGTTAGACTTTGCGAATGATTGAAATGTTTGTGGAAGGGAGGAAAGATGAGAAAATGGAATTAAGGATGACTAGATGTGGTGACTAGACAGACGCTGTAATCATAACAGAGACAACATATGAGATTAAGAACACACCTTTGGAGAAGTAATGATGTATTTGACTGTTTACATATTAAGTTTGAACTCCACAAATTTATCCATAAAAGTCATAGAAATAGAAATGAGCCTGAAATACATGTCTGAAATTTATAAAGGGTGATATTTAGACATGTGAGTCATTAAATAGGGAGAAGAGTTGAATTCATTAGAATAGATAGACCGTGAAGGTAGAAAGGATAGAGTACATGAGAATTATGGATAGAGGCCTGGGGAAAACAAAAACTTTATGAAACATATAAAGAAAGAGTTGTCTATGAAGAATATCAAAAGGAAAAATCAGAGAGTTAAGAGGAGAACCTACAGAGGATTATGCAAAATCAAAATAGATGAGTTCTTAAAAGAAGGTAGATAACAGTATCAACCTTGTTCTCTAGTAACTATCAATAGAACACTTGCAAAAATCTCATGAGAAGTTTGTTATCTAGCAGAGGAAACATCAGTCAATTAATCAAACTGATAATTTCAAATCAAGTGAACAACATAATCAATATCCCCTTTCAAATGATTGCTACAATCTCATAATGTTGCTGTATCAAAAAATCTGTATTTTCTTCTGAAAAGATTATACACACATTTACACCCACACACACATACACATATATAGACATATTTGAGCATAGGTGGCAAGTATATATACACAAAATTATACATATATATGTATAATTAGATAGATAGATAAGAATTAGGACTGTACTTCTGTCTATCTTAATCTAAGAGTGAAGGTTATTATAAGTGTCTACTCAACTCAACCTCACTCGGTTTTTCTTCCTTCTCAGGGTTAACATTGACTATATCTAACACCTGAGTGTAAACCACCTCCAACTGAAGCCCAATCCTTCCTCGCTGTCTCTCCACAAAATCCACTGGCTAACAGCTTCACCAGAAGCCAAACAGCAACCTTAATATAGTATTCTTGTATCCCAGATTCTATTGCATTGCCTATTGTAAATTAAAAGGACAGATACACCATTACCAGTTTTTAAATCTTCATATTGGACGATTATTGCACTATCATTTTAATCACTCCAAATTGTTCACTGTAGAAGGACATTCTGTGAACGGATTATTCATTGAAGCATCAGGCCAATGACTTCATAGTAGATCCTGGAAGAGCTCCTTGCTTGAAAAGATTTCTGTTCAAAAAATAGTTTGAAAAGAAATCCTAATCTAGATATATTCCAGAATGCTATCATGGTTTATTTAAAGTCTTGCTAAAAATTGAAGACTTCATTACTGGAACTCTTTTAAAGGCATGAAAAAGTGAACTACTATTCCTAATACAGATTCTGCATGGCATAGGAATCACAGCAGGGAAGAACAATTAGAAAATATAAGTATCTTCTGTTTACCCCTCAAATATATATGTTTATTATCTACTCACTTAACTTGCAGGTTGTGCTTTGTTTAGAAGATATCAAGGGCCTTAAATTAATAAAAAAATATTTAAAACACATAAGCACGTTCAACCTTCAAAATCACCTCCAGAGTTAACCTCAGGGAGCCAAGCTAAGTCAACAGTTTTCATAGAAAAGTCCTCTGATTAGGCTCAAAGGGTAATTTAAATTAACATCCTGCTTTTGAAACTAACCTGTAAATGGAGAAATAATTTTTGGACTTGCTACATGTTGTTCTTTAATTGAAAAATGATACCACATCCATCTTTAGCTCTAACAAAGATAATCAGAAAAATATAACAGATGAAGAAAGCATATTTCATAGCAAAGTTGATACAAAACCAAGATAAATCTAAGGACACGTTTGAGAAGGATATGTAACTGGTTAGAGGGGCTTTTGTTGCCAAAGACATTTGAGAAGGTTTGTTTTTCCCTAATACCACAAATTATAGATTTTTTTCACCATACTTTAACTTAGTATTTCCATAGCTCTTGTCCAAAAGCAATGCAATTTTTAACTAGAATTTTAAAATATTCAAAGACCTTTATCTTCAAGAAGGCTAGGAGGTATGGTTGGGAAGAATTGTTGAGGACACAGCTCCATGGTATGGTTTTCCGTATTCATGTATTCACAGCACAACAATCCTTGTTCCAGTCCCTTGGTTATGAGTAAGGAGAAGTTAAATGATACCAACCTATTTTAGACTTCTCTCTTTCCTTGAGATAATCACTAGTAGTCCACTTTGGTCTTTGAGTCAGAAAGTGATACATTTCATAAAATTAAGAAAACTCAAAATATAAAGAATTCGTAAAAACCTTATGAGAAAGTATGCTGAAAATTCATTAATGTACCTGAAAGGGTATTTCTACTTTGAACAGGTAAAGGAAAGTTAATTGCCTTATTGAACAGAAAGAGCATTCTGGTGCTGCTTCAAAACAGTCCTAATTATGGAACATACCTATTGAGGTTGCAACAGTTTTAACTTATATGCCAACCAAGTTGGCGTGTTCTCTAGTTTATTTTCCCTACTCAGATCACTCCTTTGCTTTGTGTGGATGCACACCTAATTCTTATACTATATTCATTTGTACTCACTTGCTGAGTAGGGGCACTATGCCTACTGTTTATTCAGATAATTCATTTATTCCATAATGCCTAGTTAAGTGTTCTCTAACTTTCAATGTGATCTGCAAACAGTAGACATTCAATAAATGTTTATGTTTAATAACATAACATAAAGTGAGCAGTCAATAAATATTGTTGATTGACTGGTGGTGTTATTCTAAACATTTTTCTAAATATCACTTAGGAGAGTTATTTTTCAAATCAAAGTAATTTATTCAGTGTCATTCATCATGTTTTAGTACTATAAAGAAGAATGGCATGTTAATTTATTTTGAAATAAGCTTCCCAGCTTATCACATTCACAAATCTCTCACAAATGATTGTTACTGACCCTAGTATCAGCTAGCATTATTTTTAGTGAAATCCTCTCTTGTCCAAATTCACTGAATACTCTCCTTTTAAACTTCATCATCATCTAAATTTTACTATGAGCTGAACTCGTTTAACTTCACCTGTAACATGAACAGTAGATAAATAAGTACTGTGCACAAAAGTATTTCATGTCCTGCATGGCAGGAGTATAATATGATGAATGAGTTTCTGTGAGGAAGAAAAAATTTCTATGTAATAAAGGCCAATTTTAATTTAGAGGGAATGTCTCTTTGAACTAGTTAAATCAAGGAAATGTCACCTGAGATAAATAATTTGGTATTGGTGCATACAACTATCAGTAGTCTACTACAATATTCTGAATGAATAACTTAATAGAAAGTATACCCGAACTGAATAAGTCATGCCTAATAGAAGAAATTTTACAAAATTGTAATAAAATGCCATCTATTTACTTCTGAGATAGTGTCTCCTTAGAAATTGGTATCATCACTCTCTGACACCAAACCCTGCTGTCACTATCCCATCAGAATATGGAATAGCTTAAGTGTTTGTTGTGTATACAAACACCAAAGTGGTTCTCACAGTTAATGCCCCCTTTGATTGATTTTAAGGTGTATTCTCTCTAAATTAAGGTTGGTCTATCTTACCTAGGAATATTCTATTCTTCACAGAAACTGTCATTTCTCTCACAGAGCCACTGTCAATCTTTTAATTCTTTCCACAGCTTCCCTGAGACTGTCCCCTGCAGCTCACAAAGTGAATAAGCATTCTTAAATGGTAAGACCATCCAATGATTTTACTTACATATTTCTTACTCTCATTTAAACATAGAACAAAATAGTGTATTCCAAAAAAACGCATTACAAATTTGCAAGATATTGAACAAATGTGGGTTCTGAAAACCATCCTTTATTATCGAGAGATTTACAGAATATAAATCCCAAGATCCCAGAAGCCTTCTTTAAAACTAGACCAACCTTCTGAAGTAAGTGTGCTTCCAGTGGGCCTTGTTCCCAGACAGAACTCAGATGGCATATGATCTATCAATAGTCAACCCACTAAAAAGCACCTGGTAATCAGTCTACTCCAGGATAAGCTGCAGCAAACATACGTGAATCTCTCCTTATGCATTTAAATTGCACTTCTAAAAGGCTTCTCCTTTGTGCCTCCACATTTTCCTAATTATTTTAATTGCCTGAGCAATTATCATTTGTCAGTTCAGAAATTAAAGGGAAACAATGATAAATGCCACACTTTAGGTATTTATTCTTGGCAGTAATAACTTTTTGCTTATTACCTCGGTTTGAATGGCAATATTTTACTCTGGGTGAGAGTTATTTTTAATTCAACAAGTAGCCAAAATTTTTAACTTTCTTTAAGACGATGCCTCTCGGGTAAGGTGACCTACATGTAGAAAAATCATATTGAAAACTTCCTTTTCATATAAAGCATAGGGTCATAGGTGCACATTTCTTTTCAGAGTTTACATGGGAGGTAGATGGGGTAGAGGAAAAATACATAAACTAAAAACCAAAATACAAATACACATAGGAGACTTCTACTTTTGGTTATGATTTAGAAAGTCACAAGAGAATATCTTTCCCACTGTAAAAATGAGAACAAGTTGTAAAAGCTATAATGATCATATTTTTAACACATTAGAGAACTGAGGATTTAAATGATCTAAACCAAATGACCTAAATTCCATAAAGTCATGAGCCCTTCTTAAGAGGGGAGAGACACACAACTGCTTTATTCTCTGAGCAAAGCAGGAGGAGGACAGACTGAAGAAAAGATAAACCAGCCAATATATTAACTAATTTTTAACCACTGCATGTGGGCTGGAATGGTGGAGCAGAATTCTGCAAAGCCCTAGTCACAGAAAATCTGCATCAACCTGCAGATCGTTTTTTTTATGGAACTTTCACTAAGTGCACAGTGGCAGCATACCAAAGGCTGGTGACAGAGTAGGAGAGCTAAGAGACACTTCAAAGGTGAACAGGATCCTCACTGAGTTAATGACATGGACACATCAAAGTTTGGGACATTAAACCAAATATAAAATCTTGAGATATACCAAGTGTATATCTTCACCAAGTGTAAGAAATGGCCCACCAAAGGCTTGGGACACAGTAATAGGATGGAGACATAGAACCCTAGGCTTGCAAAGCCAGAAGTACAGCTACAGAGCAAAGAGAATTTCCCAAGACTTAAAATGCTGGTTTGAGCTGTACAGCATAAAAAAAGCCTCTGTGACTTGGAAATTTGACAGCTGGGCTCTAAGGCACAGAGAGATCAGCAGAATCCCACTAGTCTACTGGTAACAAACTCTGAATAAGGGAAATTCCTGACCACATTTAAAATATTTGACACCAGTGATGAACTAATGGACTGCCACTAACTATATCTGCAACAAAGATCCATAAAGTCTTCCCTGACATGAGGAGAATGAGATCAGAATTCAAGGAGGCTGAGACATCCAAAAATTTGGGGGAAGAATACCAAATAGAAAGTAAAACCCAGGAAAAGAACTCTAGAAATCCAGACAGGGGTCCCTCTGCATCATTAGATAAATACTAAACTGAATGACCACAGGATAAAACTTCACAAGGCCAGGAAAAGAATAAATATGAGGTAAGAACAACTACTAGAGGGGGCAGTAAGCACAACAACTAGCACTGTTCATACAAGACAAAGAGATGTTTGATTAGCAATCAGAGAAAAGAGACCTCATTGAACACCCAAAGAATTCAGTATGAACACCAGGAAGGCCAAAACATAGGGATATAACTAAATTGGCACTAGTAAGTACTACTCTAGAGTCACACTAAAAAAGTTATAAAAAATTTTAAAAGGATATAACTGATTCACAAATATCTTCTCTGCTTGTCAGAACAAAATTCATCATTCTCTATAGAGAGACATGTATAAACAGAAACACAACAAAATAATGTTCACAATATCCAGGACATAATAAAATTTAATAGATATATGTGAAAAAGCAGGAAATTGATAGCCAGGGACTAAAGGGAGGGGGAAATGGGGAATCGTGGCCCATTGGACGTAAAGTTTCAGTTATGCAACATGAATAACTACCAGAGATCTGCTAAACAACTTAGTACCTATAGTTAACAATACAGTATTGTGCAATTTAAAATATGTTGAGAGGATAGATCTCATGTTCAGTGTTCTTACTACGTGTAAAACACACACATACAAGAGCACAAAGGAATTTCTGGAGATAATGGATCATTTAGTACCTTGATTGTGGTGATGGTATGACCGATGTACGCATATGTCTAAACACATCAAGATGTATACATTAAATGTACGCAATATTTGCACATCGCTTATATCTAAATAAAGCTTAAAAACCAAACATAAACATACAAGTATAAATTTGTATTTGTTTCCTATGGCTGCCTAACAAATTACCACAATCTTGTTTTTTTTTTTAAGATTTTATTTTTTTCCTTTTTCTCCCCAAAGCCCCCTGGTACATAGTTGTATATTCTTAGTTCTGGGTCCTTCCAGTTGTGGCATGTGGGATGTCACCTCAGCATGGCCCGATGAGCGGCACCATGTCCACGCCCAGGATTTGAACCTGCAAAACCCTGGGCCACGGCAGTGGAGCGTGCAAACCCAACCAAACCCAACCACTCGGCCACGGGGCCAGCCCCCAAATTACCACAATCTTTGCTGCTAAAAACAACAGAAACTTATTCTCTCACAGTTCTTGAGGCAAGAAATCTAAAATCAAAGCACTGGCAGGTCCTCATTCTGTCTGGAGGCTCTAAGGAGTATCCTTCTATGGCTCTTCCAGCTTCTGGTGTCTGTTAGCTTTCCTTGGCTTTCTTGGCTGCATCATTCCAATCTCTACGTCTGTGGTCACATTGCCTCCTACTCTTCTTGTGTCATAAATCTTCTTCTGCCTTTATCTCATAAGGACACCGACCATTGGATATAGTGTCACATGAATAATCCAGGATAACCACATATTGAGGTCCTTAATTACATTAGCAAAGATATTTTTATCCAAATAAGGTCACTTTCACAGTTTCTGGGTAGATGTATTTTTGGGAGCCACAAGTCAACCCACTCTAGCACCTAACAACAGAGAACCAAAATATATGAAGCAAAAACTGACAGTAATAGAGAGGGATTCCAATATCCCTCTTTCAATAATGGACAGAATAACAAGGTATAATATCTTCAAGGAAATCACATGACTATAAACCATCCAGACCTAACAGATATTGATAAAACACTCCACCCAACAGCAGCAAAACACACATTTTTCTCAAGTGTCCGTGGGATATTCCTCCAGGACAGATGATGTCTTTAACCAAAACAAAAATATCAATAAATTTAAAAGGATGGAAATCATACAAATATCATGGATGAAATTAGAAATCATTAGGAATCAAGGAAAATCAAAGAAATTTAGGAAATCCTCAAATATGTGGAAATTAAACACCACATTATTATATACTAAATGGGTCAAAGAATCAATCAGAAGGGAATTAGAAAATATCTTGAGCTTAATGAAAACAAAAGTAAAAATATGAAAACTTATAAGATGCAGCTAAAGCAATGCTTATAGTGGAATTTATAGATGTCATTTTTTTATTAAAAAGATCTCAAAAAATAACCTAATCTTCTATCTTAAAAAAACAACTAAAAAGAACACACTAAATCCAACATATGCAGAAGGAAGTGAATAATACACTAGAATGGGAATAAATTAAATAGAGAATAGAAAAACAATATAGGAAATTTTTTTAAAAGTTAGTTCTTTGAAAAGATTGACAATATTAACAAATTTTTTGCTAGATGGACCAAGAAAAAAGAGAAGATTCAAAATTAATAAAATCAGAAATGAAAGAGGGAACACCACTATTGATCTTTAGAAATAAAAAAGATTATAATGGAATACTATGAACAACTGTATTTCAACAAATAGATAAATTAGACTAAAGAAAATGAAAAACTTTTGTGCTTCTTGGTCTTCATCAAAACTTTGAAAGATAACCCACAGAATAGAAAAAAATATTTGCGAGTCATATATTTGATAAGGGACTTTTAGGTAGAAAAAATTATAAATAGCACCTCTTTCAACTCAAAAATAAAAAACCCAAATAACCCAATTTAAAAATGGGTACAGGAATTGAATAGATATTACTCCAAAGATGATATAGAAATGGCCATTAACTATATGAAAAGAATCTCAAAATCATTAGTCATTAGGGAAATTCAAATCAAAACTACGATGAGATAATGCTTCACACTCACTAGAAAGGATATCATTAAAAAAAAGGAAAAAATGTTTTGGAAAGGATGTGGAGAGATTGAAACCTTTATATCTTGCTGTTGGAATATCAAATGGGGCAGCATCTGTAGAAAACAATTTGAGTTTAAATACAGGTTTCAAAATATTGTACAATAGGATTGTTTTTAATTACTAAAGAAATTTGGGTAAAGAGAAAACAAGAGTTGTACAAGACAAATTCAGTTTTAAGTTTAATACACGAGGTGCTGCACGAAGTCTTGTACACTTGGTAGAAGTCAACCATTTAAGTGAGCTTTGGCTCTTTCTTTCTAACAGCCAATGCAAAAAGCAAAATATGATCTCTTATCTGATCATAAGATAAAAACTTGACCTGAAAAACATCTCTTTCCTGTGTTCTCATAGAGGTGACATTACAGTTTACCCAACAATATCCTTAGGGCTAATAAAACAACTATTTTCATAGGGCTGTTTCTTATCATGTATATTGGTAAAATCACGATAAAGCTTAATTCAGTAAAACAAGTTCTATCAGCAGCCTGAATAACGTAGTTGAGGTGTACAACTTTCTGATGCCTGCCTTTGACTTTGAGCCATTTTGAAGTATTTACAAAATGGAAGAATTGCATCCTTTAAGAGATCTTCCATCAAAATTCTTTTTTTAACCAAGTTTTAATAATATGCATTAGAAGGGTGGCAAACTCAAATCTCTATAGGAGCCAGGACAGTAAAATAAATAAGAGAAGTGAGATTTTTAAAATAAAAACGAACTACAAATACAATGAAAAGTGATATTTAACTTATGGCCACCTCCATTTGAGGGGTTAGGGGCTATGATAAATTAAAGCCTACTACTTGCAACCAGCCTATTTTTACTAGAACCAAAACATGTGTTGGATATTGCCGGATCTCTTAGTTTTCCTTGTGTGTGACTGAGAGGTCAGTTACAGAAAATTGAAACCACTAAGGCTATTTTAAGCATAAAGAGTAAAGGGCTTCAATACGGGAAACTGAGTGCTTGCAATTTACTGAGGTTAGGTCTCCAGGAATGACTGACTGCCAGGAGGACAATGAAGAATCAGACCTCAAGTAAGCTGCCAACTCTACTTCAATCAGGAAAGTGAGAAATCCTAAATTTTTCACTTGAACTGTTGATTCCAAGAACAATACAATTAGAAAGCTACTACTGCTGTTAATTATTAGTTCCAGAGGCATGCCTTTCCCATTAGGTCCACATTACAACAAAAATAATAGCAACAACAACTAAAGGATGTGTCTTCTGGCCCTGCTTCTTGATTCCCAAAAAAGCTGGTGACAGGAATACTACTACAGACAACCCAAAAACCTCCACAATCACATTTCTCACCAGGAGCAGCTGGAATCTCTGCTTTTTAAAATCTCACTTAAGTATATCTGATTGGTGAAAGCTAAAACTAAACAATATCTGGAGGTTCCACTTAGAAACGTAATTTTTAAGTTTTCAGCTAAAAATATGTGTGCGTGTGTGTGAGATGTATGAAGAGTAACAATCCACTTTATCTACCAGATGCTTTTATGCAAAAATCACTGGAGTTTTAAAGTGTTGGCAATTAATTCAATTTTTTAAAAAAATTAATAAGCAGGCCAACTATCTTGGAGTTGATAAAGTACACCTGCAAGCAGATATGATTTCATGAGAAATAACTGGATGGTAATTTGTAGTCCACTTCAGCATAGCCAAATAGAAGATCAAGCCCTGCTCTCCAGTCTATAAAGGAATATCAATCTGTATACAGTGCTTTTCTCTATTAAAAGTACTTAAAATTGTATTTATCTTACAAAAGTAGAAATGCTTGATAAAACAATACACATTTATACAGTAAAAATGAAAATTTATCCCCTCTCACCTACCACTGTAGCTCCTCCTTTGTAACCTCTATTAACATTGTGAAATAAATCATACTTCATGGTGAATCAGAGACCTAAATATAAAATACAAAAATATAAAACTAGAATAAAACTGAGGATAAAATCTAGATGACCTTGGATACAGTGATGACTTTTTAGATACAACAGCAAAGGAGCAATTCATAACAGAAATAATTGATAGACTAAACTTCATTAAAATTAAAAACGTCTGCTCTTTGAAAGACAATGTCAAAAGAATGGGAAGACAAGCCACAGACTTGGATAAATATTTGCAAAGGATACATCTGGAAAAGGACTGTTATTGAAAACAAAGAACTCCAAAAACTCAACAATAAGAAAATGAACAACCTGATTAAAAACAGGGCCAAGGACATTCACACACACCTTATCAAAGAAGATTTACAGATGGCAAAAAAAAAAAAAAAACATATGAAAAGATGGTCCACATCATAAGTCATCAGGGAAATTCAAATTACAACAGGAATGAGAAACTGCTACACACCTATTAGAATGGCCAAAATCCAAAACACTGATGATATCAAATACTGGGGAAGATGTGGAGCAACAGGAACTCTCATTTATTGCTGCTGGGAATGCAAAATGACACAGCCACTTTGTAAGACAAGTTGGAATTTTCTTTAAAAACTCAACATACCTTTGCCATGTGATCTAGCAATCACACCACTTGCTTTCCACGCAAATGGACTGGAAACTTATATCCACATAAAATCTTGTACTAGAATATTTATAACAGCTTTTTTTTCATAATTACCAAAACTTAGAAGCAACCAAGATGTCCTTAAGTAGATGAATGGATAAATAAACCGTGGTTCATCCAGAAAATGGAATATTATTTAGCACTTAAAAATGAACTATCAGGCCAAGAAAAGACATGGAAAACTCTTAAATGTATATTACTAAGTGAAGTAAGCTAATATGAGAAGGCTACATACTGTATGATTCTAACTATATGACATTCTGGAAAAGGCAAAACTACAGATTCACTAAAATGATCAGTGGTTGCCAGGGGTTGGGGTGGGGGTGGAAAAATATGAATAGGCAGAGCACAGAGAATTTTTAAGGCAGTGAAATTACTCTGAATGATACCATAATGATGGGAACATGTCATCATACATGTGTCCACACCCTAGAATGCACAACACCAAGAGTGAACTGTAATGTAAACTGTGGACTTTGGGTGATGATGATATGTCAGTGTAAGTTCATCAGTTGTAACAAATGTACCACCCTGGTGAGGAATGTTGATAATAGGTGAGGCTATGCATGTGTAGGGGCAAGGAGTATATGGGAAATCTCTGTATCTTCTGTTCAATTTTGCCGTGAATTGTAAACCTCTCCAAAAAAAAAATCTGAATTTAAAAAAGGAAAATATGGATTCAAGAAGAAATAGAAAACCTCAATGGAATGGACACATAAGAATAAAAGAGACTGAATCAGTAATTAATCCTAACAATAATAATAAAAAAGTAATAATAAAAAAGAAAATAATAAAAAAATTAATCCTAACAATAAAAAAATCCCTAAACCAGATGGCTTTACCAGCGAATTCTATTAAACACCTAAAGAAGAAATAATCCAAATCTTTCAAAAACTCTTCCCAAAAATACATAGAAGAGAACGCTTCCCAATACATAATATGAGGCCAGAATTACCCTGATACGGAAGCCAGGCAAAGGCATCACAAGAAAACTATAGAACAATATTCCTTATGAATATAGATGCAAAACTTCAACAATATATTAACATACCAAATCCAGCAGCATATTATACACATTGACAAAATGGGATTTATCCCAGGAATGCAAGGGTGACTCAGCAAATTATAATTAATCAATGTAATACATCATGTTAACAGAATGAAGAGAAAACAGCAAATGATCATCTTTATTGATCCATAAAATGCAATTGCCAAAATCCAACAACTTTTCACGAAAAAAAAAAAACACCTCAAAGACTAGGAATAGAAGGAGGCATCCTCAAAATGATAAAAATAATTTATCAAAAACTCACACATATCATTACACTCAAAAATTTAGATTGAAGTCAGAATCTTGAAGAGATAGTTGCATTTCCATGTTCTTTACAGCATTATTCATAATAGCCAACAAATAGAGATAACCTAAATGTCCATCAATGAATAAATGGATAAAGAAAATGTGGTATATACATATAATGGGATATTATTCAGCCATAAGAAGGAAATTCTGTCACATGCTATAACATGGATGTATCTTGAAAACATTTTGCTAAGTGAAATAAGTTAGTTACAAAAGTACAAGTGCTGCATGATTTCCTGTAAATGAGGTATTTAAAGGAGTCAAAGTCATCAAAGCAGAAAGTAGAATAGTGGTTGCCAGGAGATGGGGATGGGGAAAAACAGGGAATTGCTGTTCAATGATTACAGAGTTTCAGTCATACAAGGTGAAAAAGCTCTAGACATGTGCTGCACAACATAGTGCTTATAGTTAACAATACTACACTACACACTTACAAGTTTGTTGAGTGTAGATCTCATGTTATGTGTTTTGACCACAACAAAGAAATTGGAGCTAATAATAAAATTAATCAAAGTTGTGCAACATAACATCTGCACACAATTGACACTAGCAATCCACAAGGAAATTAAGACAACATTTTCATTTACAATAGCATCAAAAATAATAAAATACTTAGGAATAAATTTAACTAAGGAATGCGAGACTAGCACAGTGGAAACTATTAAACATTGGTGAAAGAAATTGATGACAAATAAATGGAAAGGCAACCCATATTCATGCATTGCCAATGGCCTTCTTTTTTTCTTGCAACAATGGAAAATACTAAACATTATTATCAGTACTAAAAATCATACAGAATAGCAAGGGAATCTGAATTGCCAAAATTTGATTTGAAAAATCTTGAAAAAGAAGTGTGAGGAATCACACTTCCTGATTTCAAATTACTACAAAACTCTGTAATCAAAACATTGTGGTAGTGGCATAAGGATAGACATATAAATCAATGAAATAGAATTGAGAGTGCAGAAATAAACTCATACATCTATAGCCAATTGATTTTTTATAAGGGTGTCAAGACTATTAATTGGGAAAAATAGTCTTTCCACCAAAGAGTGTTGGCACAACTAGAGATCTACATGAAAAAGAATGAAGTCAGACCTCACCTCGTACCACAGATATATTAACTCAAAATAGAATAAAGACCTAAATATAGGAGCTACAACATAAAACTCTTAAAAGAAAACATAAGGGCAAATATTCATAATCTTGGATTTGGCAATGTTTTCCTAGATATGATACCAAAAGCATAAGCAACAAAAGAAAATAAATTGGACTTCATGAAAAAGAAAAACATTTGCACGTCAGAGGATGCTATTAAGATAGTGACAAAACAATCCACAGAATGAGAGAAGATATTCACAAATCATATATCTGGTAAAAGTCTAGTATCCAGAATATATAAAGACCACTTACAACTCAAGAACAAAAAGTCAAACAACCCAATTAAAAAGTGGGAAAAGGACTGGAATAGACATTTCTCCAAAGAAGATATAAAAATTGTCAACAAGCAAATGAAAAGATACTCAACATTATTAGACAACGAGAAAATGCAAATCAATGGCACAATGAGGCACCACACCCACTAGGATGGCTAAAACAATAATTTTTTGAAAACCAAAAATAAGAAGTGGTATGAGGATATGGAGATACTAGAATCCTTCTATGTTGCTGGTGGCAATGTAAAATGGAGCAGTTGCTGTGGAAATCAGTTTGGAGGTTCCTCAATAATTTAAACACAGAATTACCTATGAGCCATCAATTCCACTCATGGGTAAATATACAAAAACACAGGTTTTCAAATAGGTATCAAGCAAAAGCTTGCACATAAATGTGCATTGTACCACTATTAATAAGAGCCAAAAAGTGGAACCAACTCAAATGTTCACCAACTGATGAATGGACAAATAAAATATGGAACATCCACACAATGGAATACTATTTAGCCATAAAAAGAAATGGAAAACTCATACTGGCAATATCACAGATGAACTTTGAAAACATTATACTAAGTAAAAGAAGCCAGATGCTACAAAAAAACAGTCACATATGGTATGATTCCATTTGTATGAAATGCCCAGAATAAGCAATTCGAGAGAGACAGAAAGCAGATTAGTGGTTGCTGGGGACTGTGGGAAGATGAGAATGGAGCACGAGTTTTTAATGGGTATGGGTTTCCTTTTGGGGTGATAAAAATGTTCTGGAACTAGACATTGGTGATTGTTGCACAACATTATGAATTTACTAAATGTCATTGAATTGTACACTTTAAAATTGTTAAAATGGTAAATTTGTTGTGTATTTTACCACAATAAGAATGGCAAAATATCTGAATAAACATTTCTCCAAAGAAGATATACAAATTGCCAATAAACACATGAAAAGATGCTCAACATCATTTGTCATTAGGGAAATGCAAATCAAAACTATGAGATACCACTACACACATAGGATGGCTATAATCAAAAAGACAGATGTCTTTTGAAGCCCTCACTTGTAGTCGGTGGAAATGTAAAATGTTACAGCCACATTTAAAACTGGTTTAGCACTTCCTTCAAAAATTCCTTCAAAAGCATTACCATATGACCCAATAATTTCCACTTTAAAATCAAGAAATTCAGAAACACATATCCATATAAAAATGTGTACATGAATATTTGTAGCAGCATTATTCATAACAGCAAAAAAAGTGGAAACCATCCAAATGTTCATCAACTGACGATGGATAAAATATCATGTATCCATACAATGGAATATTATTCAAGCATAAAATGGAATGAAGAGGAATGAAGTACTAACATATGCTACATCATGGATGAACCTTGAAAACATGTTATATTTTCATGGTGTGAAAAAATCCAGCCGCAAAAAGTCACATATTGTATGATTACCTTTATATGAAGTGTCCAGAATAGTCAAATCCATAGAGACAGAAAGCAGATTAGTGGTTGCCAAGGGTGGGGGCCATGGGCAGGAAGATGAATAGTGACTTTTACTGTGTATTGGGTTTCATTTATGGAGTGATGAAAATATCCTGAAATAAGATACTAATGATGGTTGACAACCTTGTGAATCTTCTAAAAATCCATCGAATTTGTACATTTTTTAAAAGTGAAATTTATAGCATGTGAATTATATCTCAGTAAAGTTATTTTTTAATGTTACTTGAGCCTTTGAGAAGAGTGGTTTTATAAAGGTCAAGCTTCTAAAATATGATGAATTAGATTGCACAGGAAAAGGAAAGAGAGAGGAACAAAGGAGGGAGAGAGAAAGGAAATGCATGAACTTACTTTGAAAAGCATAAAAATGGGAGTCCCAAAATTGGATGCATATCAGAATCACTCTGGAATCTGAATAAAATTAGATTCCTTGGACTCATCTCCAGATATTCTGATCCAGTAGGTATGGGATGAGGTCAAGGAATCAGTATTTTAAAATGTTTCACCAATCAATAACATACTGTGCTATACAAAATAAGGGTTTACTATTACAACTGAGCAATAATAATAATGTAATGGGGTTCCTGGTTGAGTCTGGATTGCACAATTTTTGAATCCGCAAAACTGCCATTTTAGTGATTAAAGGTAGTCTCTGCATTGTGGTACAGAAACAGGAATTTACCACTAGGATAGGCTGTCCCTTTAATTTGAGGAGAAAACATATAAGTGGCCTCTTTCAGTTACACAAAAATAAGTTTTAATCCAATACTTGTAGTGACTAAAGACATAGATATTTCAGGCTTAGTCAGGGCTTTGAGCTATAATGCTTTTGATGGATGAAGCAAAATTCCTACCACAAATATCTACTTTTATTCATAGATTTTCATAGGGTTCAAGAGGCTCCTAGGAAGAGGATTGGAAAACCCTCCATCCCTTCCCAGAGAGTGTCAAAGTTATTAAACCATGTCTGATGAACTGAAGTAACCCCAGCCAATATAACCTGGCAGAAAACTGGAGCCTGAAAGGGAAGAAGCCTTAACTGATGACCAAACTCAATATAGGGGCTTAAATCATTGGAAGGGAGGTCTGGTTCTGGACATAGCGCATAACTATTGCCAGACTCACTTTAGACCCTGCTATGCAGGCACCATGGATACTGCCTCATAAATGTATAGATGTGTTCTTTGGAAAAAGTTATCACAACCTTCTCCAACAGAGAGTGAGCAATTTTGCAGATGGGTATCGCTGAATAAACATGATAGTAAAAGAAAAGCTTACTCCCTCATAATTTAAATAGCCACAAAGGTGTCGTGTAAATATCAGACGTGAGTAACAGTGAATGGGGCATCTGGATCTTTTAGATGTTGAGGTGATGACATTTCTATCTAATGGTAAGCAGGGACTTTTTATCCTGCCAGCATTTTCCAGATTTTATAGACTACTTTCATGCTCTGAAACCAGTAGTAAGGCAATACTTAAGACAACTGTGACTAGCAGAATGGACTATAGAGACGGCAGCATTTGTGGAGATTGGCCTCCAAAGATTCTGGAAGCTGAAGAGTGTGGAGAAAACCAATCAACAGACTAGGAGGAGTAAATGTATGAAGTCCTTGAGAACATCCATGGAGAGGAATAATAGAAAAAAATTTCCTCTTAATGTGGACCGGTGGTGTCTGTAAGTTCATAGTATTTTATTTAAGTTCAAATCCTTCATCTATTCTATGCTTGTACCCATGGAGCTTAACATGTCTGGAGAAAAATACATGCCAACTAATACATGGCCACAAACTGCAAGTGGGCCCTTAATGCTGCCCTGAAGTTCTCTCTTATTTTTCTAATCCATTTATTCTCCCATCTTCCTTAATTATTGTTCCACAATTTTTCTTTCCTAAAATCTTTAGCACTTTTTTCCTCATCCTCACTCTCAGCTGATGCCTTTGCTTCCTACTTCACTGAAAAGACAGAAACAATCAGAAGAGAATTTTCTAAAACACCCACATCTACCAGCCTCTCTGCATCTAAAACCATATACTCTTTCTTTCTCTTCTATTATAATGAATGACTTGTCCATATTCCCGACTAAAGTCAATCAATTCCCTTATGCATTAGATTCCATCCCATCTTCTGTACTCAAAGACACTATTTCAGCATTTTCCCCCCTCTACTATATCACATATTTTCCCTCCCTGCTGAATCATTCGCATTTTTTCTATATAGGGAAAAAACCCAAACTTCTCTGGACTTCACTACTCTTCACCAGCTAACTGCCCCATTTCTCTGCTTCCTCTGAATAGCAATACTCTTCAGAAGAGCTTTTTACACTATCACCAATTTCTCTTTACTCATTTGTTGTTGAATTCACTCCATCTAGGCTTTTACCTAGACAACTTATTTCAATGATTTCCATGTTGCTAATTCAAACAGTCAATTCTGAGCCTTCATCTTTTTTACGTTACAGTAGCACAATACACCATACATCACTCCTTTCTCCTGGAAACACTGTATTTTTAAAAAAATTGCTTTCCAGGGTACCATACTATCCTAGATTTCCTCCTACCTCACTAACCATTTCAAGTCAACTTTTTCTACTTCTTCCTCTTCTCTCCACCTTATTAACTTCAGGGTGTCCCAGGGCTCAGTCCCTGGACTGCTTCTTTCTCTGCATTCACTTGTAAGGTGATCTCATCTATCTTCATGTTCTCAAGTTTTGTCTATATGTTGTTGATTGCCAAATTTATATCCCCTTTTTAAGATTTCTCCCCTGAAATCCATACTTACACATCCAACATCTCTACCCACAATGTTTAACAGACATCTCAAATCCTACACATTCAATATGCAATTCTGATCTTCACATTCAAAAACCTGCTTCAACACCAGTCTTTCTTTTTTCAGTGTATTAGTTATATATCGATGCATAAAAATTTGCAGTACAGTTACTGGCTTAATATAACACACATTTATTATTTTACAGTTTCTTTGGGTCAGAGCATGGCTTAGCTGGGTCTTCTGCTTTCAGAGTCTTTCAAAAGGCTGCAAAATCCAGGTGTCAGCCACGTTTGGGTTCTCATCTGAAAGCGTGATGAGAGAAGTAACCACTCCCAAGCTCGTGCGTTTGTTTGCAGGATTCAGATACTGGCTGGCTATCCACCTGAAGCCATACTCAGTTCTTTGCCACATGGACGTCTCTAATACATTTGCTTGCTCCATCAACACCATCAAGGGAAAGAGTCTGCTAGCAGTATGAAAGTGACCATCTTATATAAGGTAATCATGGAAGTGACTTCCCGTCATTTTTGCCATATTCTGTTGGTGAGAAACAAGTTACTGGTCCCTTGTACACTCAAGAGGAGGTGATCACACAAAGGTTTAAATACCAGTAGACCCAAACCATATGGGGTCGTCTTAGAATCTATCTGCCACACTCAATTAATGGCAAAACCATTCAAGCAAAAAACTTTGGCATTACACTTGGCTCTTCTTTCTTTCACACCCTAGATCCCATCAGTCAGCCAATCCTGCCAGCCCTACTTTCAAAATATGCAGAATCTGACCAGGTCTCACCACTTCCACCTGTACCACTTTAGTACAAGCAACCATAATTTCTCTTGGATTACTTAATAGCTCCCTAACCGACTACCTTATTTCCACCTTTATCATCCCCCCATGATCTACTCTACATATTGCAGCCACAGTGATCCATTTAAAAGATAAGTCAGCTCACATCACTTCTCTGCTCAAATCTCTCCAATGACTTCTGATCTCACTCAGAGTAAAATCCAAATTTCACACAGTGATATACAAGGTCCTACATGATCTGGGTTCCTGAACCTCTTTGATATCATCTCCTACATCACTTCTCTTTGTTCATTCTACTTTAGGCACACTGAAAACTTCACTATTCATTTAACACACCAGGTACACTGTTGTCTCAGAGTTTTCCTGGATGTCCCCTCTGCCAGGAACACACTTTCCTCCGATAGCCACATGGCTCTCTTCCTCATCTCTTTTAAATTTTTGCTTAAATGACACTTTTTCAGACAGACCTACCCTGATTGTCTAATTGATATTGTAACCACTTACCTCTCTCCCCCCTGGCACTCCTAATTCCTTTTCCTACTCATTTTTTTTCCATAGGACTTATCACTTTCTAATATACTATACAAGATACTTATTTATTGTGTTTAGCAGCCTCCAAAAGAATAAAAGCACAAAAAGTTAGCAATATTCTTTTGCCTTATTTGTTAATATATCTATAGTCCTAAGAATAGTATCTGGCACATAGTAGGTACTTAATCAATGTTTGAGAATGGAATAAATGAAGACTTCTATTTTGAAATCACAGGTTGGTGATTTCTGGGGTCAAATGAGGAATAAAATAAACTCTAACATTTATTCAGCATTCAATGGTACCAGACCCTTAGCTTTTACTACATTATCTCATTTAACCTTAAAATTTTATGCGGTAGGTACCATCTTTATGCCCATTTGATACTTGAGGAAACTGAGATGCAGAGATTTTTGTTAATTTGCCCAAGATTGAACAGGTATGTAAGTGATAGCACCACTTTTAACTACTTCTTAGTGAGTAAAAACATAATATCTTAATTCTACATGTCTTGTCTGCTTATAATAGTAACAATAACAGTTATCTTTTAATCATGTTTAATATATGCCAGGTACTCTGTCAAACACTTTACATGCATTATTAAATTTACTTCTCACAACAATCCTGTGGAATAGTACTACTATTAAGTGTCCATTTCACAGGTAAAGTACAGTGACAGACCCTAGGTCACACGGGTAATGTAGCAGAACAAGGTCTCACACCTAAGTCTGCCTGACTTCAAAGCCTATCTTTGTAATTATTAGGTTCTAGTTCTTTAGCAGTATTTCTGACAGGCGGGGTTGTAGTAAGGATAAAGCACTCTTGGAGTTCTCTGGTTTAAGTTTTCTCATTTTTCTGCTTATCTTCTCGCTATAGACCTATTGTTCGCAAAGTCCATTCCAGTTATTATTTTCTCTTCCTCAAGTCATGCCTCTAATACACTAATGTATAGATTCTGCAAACTTTACCAGCCTTGGTTTGTATATTGTAATCCATTTAGATGCATGGCATATCTTTTCCCCAACCATTGTCCTTTCCCCTATTGTTTCAAATAACTCAGAGACAGCATAATACAAGGAGCTGAAGTAGACAGAAATAAGACAATTCTTTCTATCAATTATACCAGATAACCAGAGATCACATAATTAGAAAAGCATCTGAAACTGATTCCCTAGAAAACTAGTCTCATTTCAAGGTGAGACTAGCAGATTCAGGGAATATTAATACTTTAGCCAACATTCTCTACATTTATGATCTTCACAAAAATCAAAAGAAAGAAACAACTCAAATCCCTAATTTACCATGACAGAATTTGTACAAGAGACCTCTAGGGGCTCTAGAGGAGCTGCTTAAGCAAGAACTAGCTGAAGAAATATTTTACACAGGAAGCATGGAGGAACCTATTAGCTGAAAAAAGGATCTGCAGCAAATTGGGCCTGTTTAATTTATGAAGGTTGCAAACTCCAAGAGAAAGAGGAGTCTTGCTTTAACGACTGAAATCCTGAAGGAATAGTATAGGGCATCCAGACCCCCACAGACACCAAAAGCTGGAAAGCAGCAGCAGCTTTAAGGTAGTCAAATAGCATCATTTAGCCCCTTGATACATAGCAGGGTGTGGTGATGGGATTAGAAGACTGAAATTTGCTGCAGTGTGTGTATGGGTGCTGAGTTACTGGGACCAAGTTGAGCTTCACAATTGTAAATCAATTTACATCCCTACTTTCTATATCATTTCCACAGAGATAAGTGATGTCTCTCTCTCTGTTGGATTTTAACAAAAGAGATACATTTGAAGGAGATGGGGAAATTTCTTCTGATTCAAGCCATACATTTGAAGAACACAAATGGAAGACATCCTTGCAGACATCTTTTAGGAATTTGATAGAGCACTGAGAGAGAGGCTGAGCATGTAGAGTTCATCAACTCACTGACCTCAGGCACAAAAAGTCTCAAGGCAAATAAATTCAGTTACTTCCTCAAAGGAGTTAAGATCACTGTCTGTGTTTCTACTCTGAACATATGCTCCTTTAAACTGCCAACCTTTTGTTTTCAGAGTTCTACAGATCCCATTAACCAACCTAAAGAAAGATGCAATATTTAATTTTCCTATTACAGCTAGGATAACTAGTCTTAACACTTGCATTATTTCTAAAGAACTACAAGCCCACAAGCAGGATGTCCCCTCTCTCCAGTATTCACATCACATAGGACTTGAAGTGGGAAAGCAGAAAAAAAAATGAAAATGACATCTTCTAATTTTCTACACTTAGAGCCATTACTTTATTTTTCCCCTTCCCAGTGGTCATTTTTGCATCTAAAGAGAAAGGAAAAGGGGGAAAAAGAGTTCTGATGAGAAAAGGATTTCAAAAGGACAGAGTGGAAGACATGTCATAAGGGGCACACTCATGTAGTCTGTAGCAATTCTGCCTTTGGGAAATAAAAAGTTAAATCTCACTCCCCGACTACCCTCAGAACTCCACCAAATGCTACCACACCATCTACTGCATAATGGCCACAGAGGAAAAAGCATCATCCCTAATGATACAGCCATTAAATGGGTAAATCAGTTAGTAAAAATGATAATTACAGATTGTGATAAGTAATATAAAATCAATAAGCAGGATAATATCATAAAGCATGATGATGGTGGGCTAGTTTAGACTGAGTGTTCAGAGAAATATTTTCTGGGAAAATGACATGATGAAGAGAAAGAATAAGCCACGATGGTAGCAGGGGTAGTGGTGGAATAGCTGTGTGATGTGGGTAAAATTAAGGGTGCACTAAAATCATCTTTCCTTGTAATGTAATAATATCATTTTCCACAAACTGATTGCCTGGATAACTGCAATCCTACTAATAGTCAGGGATGATTTAATGCCATTTATCAATGAAGTGACTGTGACTCAGAGAGGTTGCTGACTCAGAGTGACATAGCTAGTAAGGGATGGAGCTAGGCCCTTAGTCCAGGGTCATTCCTGTACAATATTCTATCTCAGTAAAATGGAAGGGTAAAAAAGATATAAAGGAAGGGATCTCATTTCTTTTGGATCAAACCATTCTGTATCACTCATCAAGTTCATGACAGAAACTTTATACTTTCAGCATGAATTGGTAGGTAATATTGCTGGAATTAGGTTGTTTGTATACATTGAACCAATAACAGAAGAGACCCTTAAATCATAAATATCAGAGAAATGAGAGCTGACCATAGCAAGGTATTCCATAAGACCAGTATGCCAGAGACCTCAGGATGGAAGTGCTTAAGCATCCTTTCTTTGAAAAAGATCTCTATTAATAATAGCAAATGCATGCCTATGATGTTCCAGACACTTTTGGAAGTATTTTACATGTATTAACTCACTTAATTCTTACAATTTCCATATGAGATAGGTATTATTATTTTACAGATGTCACAGAAAAGTTATGCGTCTTGCCTAAAATCACACAGCCAGTCCATGGGAAAGTACAGATTTGAACCCAGGTAGATTGGCTCTCGCATCCCTACCCTTAACAAAAATGCTTTTCTTCCTCTTATTACTAAATCTGGCTCAAAGACCCACTTGATGCATGAGGGTGAAAATACAATTAGTGCAGTTACTTGAGGATCTTCCTTTGTACAATATAAAAGTAACCCTTCCACCACCACCAGCACCAGCTACAAGAATAGCTCTTTAACCCAGCGGAAAAACTACAAGAGTTCCCACATATTAGTGGGCCAATGTCCATGTTCTCTGGAGCAGTCCTACCAGGGGCTGGATTGGTATCTAGTTTGGGCTAAGATTCAGAGAGCAGAATCAGATCCAGAGGAAAATGGGCGACAGGAATTCCTCTTATTTATTAATAACTTGGATCTCATAAGTGAAAGAGGCTCTTCAGGGATGGTATTGAGGCCAAGAGTAAAGATATGATCTGACATCTTTTTCTTCAGTGCCAAACCCCTCTATTTACATTTAAGAGTACCCTTGGAATGAAATAACTCTCCAGCACAAATGTTGGAGAGTTAATCATAATTAGGCCAAACATTTGTTAGCTCACCCCAACCCCAAGATCTCACAGTTAACATGTAACAATTTTAGCTTCTCTGTCCCTCTTTCATTCTGGGGTTGGTTTCGATTGTAAGTTTAAAATAACCTTATAAATAGAAATAATATTAGTGGCATTCAGAGTACTTAAGAAACTCAAGCAGAGTGATGTCATCAAGATGGCAGACTAGGAAGCTACAGCACCTTTCACCCATAGACACACCAACTTAACAACAATATATAGACCAGAATAACTCTTTGAGAACTCTAGGACCAACTGAGAAGATACAACACCCAGAGCATTGTAAAACCAAGAATAAATTCCAGCAAAAGGGGTAGGAAAATTCACAATGTTTGACTCAACCATTTGTGCTCCTTCCCGTACATAGCATAGTGTAGAGCAACCAGAAGGAAAGCCCTCATACTGGAGCTCCTGCCTTGGGATGGACACAAAAGAGTGGACCATGTGGCCAACATTCTGGCTTGTTTAGGAGCTGCTGAAGGGACTGATTTCTGTCTCATCTGACTCAGAGTACTGATGGGACTGGAGCCAGAGTATAGAAATTGCTAAAAACAGAGATGAGTGATACATTAGAGTTGAAGTTCTGCAGGCAGATGCCAGGGGGTGCAAGAGATCAGAAAAGGTTTGAGAAATCCTAGAACCTTCAGCCAGGCTGATTGATGAAGGTCTTCTCCTACACAAAGCCAGTACGATAAGACTAGGAGAGGTGGTTGTTTCTTTAAGTGCCCAAATCCCAGTAAAAAATTAAAAGGGATACAAAGAAACCGGGAAACATGGTACAACCAAAGGCACAAAATAAAATGTCAGAAACAAACCCTAAAGAAAAACAGATCTATGAGCTACCTGACAAAGAATTTAAAATAACTGTCATAACAATGCTCAATGAGCTAAAAGAGAACACAGATAGACAGCTAAATGAAATCAGGAAAACTATACATGAACAAAATGAGAATATCAACAAAGAAATAGAATCTATAAAAAGAGAACCAAACAAATTCTAAAATTGAAAAATACAATAACTGAGCTAAAAAAGTCATTAGAAGGGTTCAACAGCAGACTTGATCAGGCAGAAGAAAAGAATCAATGCACTTGAAGACAGGTGAAATCATTGAGTCAGAGGAGCAAAAAGAAAAAAAATGAATGAAGAAAAGTAAAGAGAGTCAAAAGGACTTAGGGGACACTATCAAGCAGATCAATATATGAACTACAAGAATCGAAGAAGGAGAAGGGAGAAAGGAGCAGAGAGCTTATTTGAAGAAATTATGACCAAAACTTCCCAAATCTGAGGAAAGAAATTAATATATAGATTCAAGAAGCTCAGAGAAGTCCAACTAGGTTAAATCCAAAGAGAATCACAATGAGGCACATTATAATAAAACTGACTAAAGTCAAAGACAAAGAAAGACTCTTAAAAGAAGCAAGAGAAAAGTAATTTGACACATAAAAGGGAGCTTCCATAAGACTATCATCAGGTTTCTCAGTAGAAATATGTCAGGCCAGAAGGGAGTGGGATAATATATTCAAAGTTCTGAAAGAAAAAAAAAACTGTTACCAGGAACACTGTATCTGAAAAAAGTGTCCTTCAAAAATGAAGGAGAAATTAAGACTGTTTGAGATAAACAACAGCTGAGGGAGTTCATTACCACTAGACCTGCTCCGCAAGCAATGCTACAGGGAGTCCTTCAAGTTAAAACAAAAGGATGGTAGGCAGCAACACCAAGCTGTGTAAAAATAAAAGGTTATCTGGTAAAGTTAAATACGTGGACAAATAAAGCAACCTGTACTATAGCAATTTTGGTCCATAGAATTAAATGAAAAAAGCATAAAAAGAACCCTACAATTCTATGCTAATGAGTATACAATATTTAAAGATGTAATTTGTGAAATCAATAACATAAAATGGAAGGATTTGAGCTGTAAATGATTAGAGGTTTTGTATATGATGGAAGTTATGTTGTTATCAGTTTACAATAGAGTGCTACAATTTTAATATGTCTTATGTAATTGCAATGGGAACACAAATAAAACATCTATAGAATATACACAAAATTAGATGAGAAGTGAATCATAGCATACCACAACATAAAATCAATGAAACATAAGGAAAAACAACAAGAGACGAAAGAAAGACAAAAGGCTACAAGACATACAGAAAACAACAAAATGGCAAAAGTCCCTCCTTATCAGTAATTATTTTAACTATAAATGGATTAAATTCTCCCATCAAAAGACACACATTGAATCTTAAAAAAAACCTCAGTATCCAACTATATGCTGACTACACAAGATTCATTTTAGATCTAAGGACACACATAGGATGAAAGTGAAAGGATGGAAAAAGACATTCTATATACATAGTAATCCAAAGAGAACAACAATATCACTTCTGGGTATATATCCTATAGAATTTAAAGCAAGGTTTCTAAGAGACATTTGCACACCCCTCCTCATAGCAGCACTATTCCCAATAGGCCACAGGCGGAAGCAACCAAAATATCCATCAAGAGATGAATAAACAAAATGTGGTATATACATACAATGAAGATTATTCAGTCTTGAAAAGGAAGTAAATCCTGTCACATGCTACAACATGGATAAACCATGAGGACATTATGCTAAGTGAAATAAGCCAGTCAAAAATAGACAAATACCGTACGATTCCACTAATATGAAGTATCTAAAGTAGTCAAATTCATAGAAACAGAAAGAAGAATAGTGGTTGCTGGAGGCTGGGGAGAGAGGTAAAAAAAAAGGAGACGTTGTTAAATGGGTATAGAGTTTCAGATTTGCAAGATGAAAAAGTTTTGGAGAACTGTTTCACAACGATGTAAATATACTTGATACTACTTTACTGAACAGTTAAAAAAAAAGTTAAGAGTATAAATTTTATGTTATGTGATTTTTTTGCCACAGTAAAAGGAGGAAAAGAATACTCAGGCAACTTTAACCCAATAGAGATCATTCAACTCCATAAATGAGCCATCAACACTACTCACTGGTGCTACTTGTGCTTCTTTGACCACCAGAACTCTGGAAACTCTCAGGCTAGGGCTGCAATATCTAATTAGATGGTCCCAATCAAGACTAGCCTGTCATGGACCACAACTTTGTAAGATAATAAGTAGATGCATTCTAATATTGCCATTTTAGAAAACTGAGTAATGTTCTTGGGCTGCTGTTTTCATCCTCACAAAGAGCATCTCCTGAAAAAACGCACCTAAACCTGGAAAGCCTCTGAAAGCTCTTTCTTTAATGAGTATCTACCTCCATTATTTTATGCCAAGAAAGCTCATTTAAAAATTCAAATCCTTGGAATGATATAAAAGAAAAAAATTATTAACTAGCCCTCAATCCTCTAAAATCAGACAACTCTACAGATGATATCCATTCCACTTTATAATATAAACAATATAAAGAAAAAACTGTACATCCATTTGGGTTTGTTTTCTTTTGCATTTAGTTTCCTAACAGGGCCTACTAGGGAAAAGCTTACCTGTGTGTCTTTGAGTTCTCCTCTCCTTTCTGATTTATCCTATTATTAATTGTCGTGTTTTATATTGCTACCTACGTTGCTTTTCAACCATGGAGGATTCTTGTAAGGAACTAAAAAGAGGGCTGAAGATAGATATTTCTATTTGATAAAATATTTCTCTAAATTATCATGAAAATCAGGAAAATGTCATGTAAATTCAGCACTTAATATATTTCCATTTTTATGATTTTTTGGGACTGCTATTGAGAACTGAAAGCACCATCAAAGATAAATTTTCCTATCTACTTGATAACAAACTAAGTTATATTCAGTTATTTGACTCCACTGTGTAAGGCTCCAACATAATATGGGACATTTATAACATCCTCTCATTGTGAGCTTAACATATGAAAATGTTTTTTCAAATTTTACTAAGTCAGCAAATTCATTCTCTAAGAAATATATCATTAGATTGATGTCAGATTGCATGATATTAATGTTCAGTTATTTTGGCATGTCATTCTCCTAGAGATATATTTTTAAAAAGCAGGCATAAGTCAAATAGCTTTAACTTCAACTCAGTTTCTTTGGGGAAAGTTGCAAGTTGGGAGAATAGTTATTCAAAGATAATACTCTTCTGCAGTCAACTCTTACAAATATAGTCCATTTCTCAAAAGTTAGTTCAATACGGATAGTGCCTAGCTCAGATATCTCTAGCTTTAAGAGAAAAACAGATGGGTGTCACTTTCTAGGGATCCTAGAACTAAAAATAATCATCACTATTAAGAGGGAAAGAAAATAAGTCCAAAGTCTTTTTTGTACAGATCTCAGAATAGTGCTAGTTTGGCTTCCCATAACCAGACAAATGAACAAAATCCACAGGGTTATTAGCTTTCTTCCCAAACTGATTTTGCCATGGTAGAAGTGAACAGTAGGAATTCATATCCTTTGAGATGAAGAGCAAGTCTTTAAAACCAGACAAGAATATTTGCAGTTATCAGCAAAGCAAAGGTCTTACCTTCACCTTTTCTGGTCTCCATCCCAACTCTTAAGTAAGCCCAATGGTATTTTCTGAAAGCTTAATCAATAAAGAAAGGAACTGATCTCAGAACATTCTAAACTGGAGGAAAGTGGAGGGTGCGGTGATAGAGTTATAAAGAATATTTTTCTAGTTTTCCTTATCATCTAACCATCCTATGATAGCCAGAATATAGGGGGAAAAAAAACAAATGTTTTACTTCTTTTCCTCTCTAAAATTAAACTTCCAGTTGAATGCCCTTTCTAAAATCTGACCCCAAACAGCTTCTTTTCAGGGCAAACGACTGCTATAATTACACAGATCATAAATTATTGATTAAATTATAAGTCCAAGATTCCCATTCTTCACTGATGCTGTCAATGTCTTAACTTATCTGACTCTTGTTTCCCCAGCAACATTCTAAGGTTAAAGCTGCTCATTTTCTCACAACTTCCATGTACCATCAGGATTTGAAAATGAAAATGACACTTCACTTATTCTCCATGTCACTTTTAAACCATTAGTCCTCTATCTTCATGTAAAAACACTTGTTCCTTCAAGATTAAAGCCATCTGGCTGAACCAACTTGCCTTTCATTCTTCAAAGATTTTAGCATCTGGCTTATAGTCTTCCCATCATTTTGGGTGACTTCAGCTCTATAGAAGACCATGCCAAATCCTAGCACCCTTGAACTCTTCATCTCCAGGGTCCTCATCTATGTTACCCCTACCACTCTGTCAAACTTGGATCCTTATCATAAACCGGAACTGACCAGCCTTTTAAATCTAAAATTCACATGTGCTACCTTCAGAGCATTATCTCTTTTCCTTCTAGCCTTTCTCATGCCATCATCTCAGGACACTTGCTCTTTCTTCATTCTTGATGAGGAGGCAATATAGCATAAGTTTACTGATGCACATTAATTAATACCTATAGGACTATTAAAGTTCTCTATTTCTTCTCGAGTCCATTTTGGTAATTTAAGTTTTCCTAGGAATTTGGCCTAGATTTTTAAATATATAAGATATAAAGTTGATCATAATCTCAGATTTTTCACATTCCCTCCTACATTTGTATTTATATCTAGTTTTCATTCCTAATAATGATTGCCTTCTCTTTCTGTGTTTTTTTATTTTGCTCAATCTTGCAAAAGGTTTGTCCATTTTATTTATAATTTCTATTGGGCTTTTCTCATCCTATCATATTTTTGTCTGTTTTTTTCTTTCTACCTTTTATTTAGGTTTCTCATGTTGCTCTGCTTTTAAATTATTTTATATGCCTAACTCACTAATTTTTAGCCTATTTCATAAACATTTAATACTATAACTGCTCAACTGAATACCACTTTAGCTGCATTCCACAAGTTTGATATGTAGTATTTCACAGTCTTCAATGAAAATATTTTCAATTTCCATTATGCTCTCTTCTTCGATCATGACTTATTTACATGCGTGCCTGTCAATTTCTAGATATATATTTTTACACAGTTTTCTGCTATTGATTTCTAATTTAATTGTGTTTTGGTCATCAATGTGGTCTTTATGATACGTTGAAATTTGTAGTAACTTGCTTTTTGACAAAAACATGATGAATTCTCAAATATTTTCAATGCAGACTTGAAAATAATGAGTATTCTGTAGTTAATACACAGTCTTTTTCATATTCACACACATGAAAACACATCAATTAGATTAAACTTGCTTATTTTTATATAAAATAAATACAGGAATACAGAAAATCTATAATCTTACTTTTTAAAATCTCTGAACTATAAAATACTGAGAGAAGTGTATTAAAATCAGCCTCTATTTTGGTGAATTTTTCCACTTCTTTCCATTTTTTTCCTTTATTTTATATTGAAGTTGTGTTATTAGGTGCATTCAAGTTTAGAATTGCTCAATCTCCGTAAGGAACCAACCCTTCATTCCTATGTATTGCCTCTCTTCATATTTAGTAATTTCTTTTAATTAAAGCCTATTTTAGCTGATATTACTATTGTCACTCTAGCATTATTTGGGCTAGTATCTTACTAGTATACATATATTTTTAATGTTTTTTTACTTTCATATTTTTTGTGTCCTTAAGTTTTAGCAGTGTTTCTGATAAATACCATACAGTTGGGTTTTAAGAAAACTCTGTTTGGTCAAACTTTGTCTTTTAACTAGCAAGTTTACTCCATTTACATTTATTGTGATTCTGCTATATTTATATTTAGTTTTACCATATTATTTTCTATCTTCTATTTGTCTCTTTTCCCATACTTTTGTTTTCTCTCTCCTTTCTTACTCTTTTGTATTTTTTCTCCCTTAATCCACTTTTTCCACTCAAAATTTTAAGTTATACTCCTTTTAATTATCCCAGCAAATTTAGCAAACAAATTAGATACTAAAATTTTAATATTCCATATCAGACATGCTGTGGCAAGCTGGAAACATAATGGGTTTGCTATAGGAAGGCTTAAGCCATCACAACTAGAAAAGGGGAACAATCTTGGGCTGGTATCCATCTTCCAATGACCTGTAAACCATAATTATAAAGTCTAATAACCAGAGTCAATTTGGAATTTAAACAACTCTTCCTGTTTCAGAATTAGCCTTCCAACTCGTTGGGCTACATGGTAGGCAGCAGCCTCAGTAAGTATCATGATACTTAACACAGCTAACCTAAGAAGATCTTGGGGGAGGGTAGAGAGTACAGAGATAAAACATCCTTGTTATATCAAAGTCAAGAATACTGAAAAAGGGGAAAAGAATTTACTTCAATGTGCTACAATTTTCAAGTGTCATTGGGTCCAAATCTCAGAGAAATTGTATTTACCTTTTGTGGTCTATTAAAGCAAGTAAAATAAGCTTGAAATTTAAGATCTCAGGTATCTTGTTTAACCCTCCTAGAGCAACCCATGAGCAGGTACATAGTACTCTGTACTAGTTCCAATATTCTAAGAGAGTTCTATCATGGCCAATGCAGGCCCTGCAAGAGATTCTTTTCGCCTGATGAATTAAAAAAGAGTAAAAATTCAAAATCATAGGCAGCAGGTAAAATTTTTGAACATTTTGGGCAAGGAGTTAAGGTAAGTGCTGGCTAAAGCACCAATGAATATACAGGTATAATCCAGGATAGCAGCAGTGTCACTCAATCTAGAAAAAAGAACAATGGTCTGGGAGCCCTGAAATATGGACATTGCTTCTGTTCCAACAAGTGAAAATCCCTTGTGCATACAGCAAGTCACCTGCTTATAAAAAATAAGGACAATTATAAATAAGGACATTGATAAATAAGAATAATGTTACCAGGTACAGTTGGAAGCAGAGTCAAACAGCATAAGCTCTCATAACTACATACAGAAATAACTTGCTTCAAAAGGGAGCTGTGAGAATAGCAGGCATTTAGAGTTTGACAGAAAGCTAAAGATAGATCTCTATTCCTCTCTAATAGTCATATCTATAATTATTGAGAATCCAATAAATGCCAGACTCAGAACTAGGAATTTTACATATATTGAGTCATCTAATCTTCATAACAACCATATGAACTAGGAACTATCAGTATTCATTTTTTTCACAGATAAGGAAACTGAGACACCAAGTAGTTAATGGATTTGTTCATGGTCAGACATAAAAAATGACAGAGCTAGGGCTTCAAATTTCATGTCCCTGAACCCCTAGAGTACTTACTATCTCTGCCATTTACTTTGTACATGAAGATGAAATTGTTTGTAACACAAGAAATCTCCCAATGAGAGCATATAAAAATCATGCACCAAGTAACCATACATCACCTACTACAGAGATAAGGACAGAGTAGATATTCAGTAAATATTTTTTTGAAATGAATCAACCAATTACATTGGGCTTCCACAGCTTTTTATATCTAAATACATTCAATGCTCAGTTTTGTAGCAAATGTTCTCTAATGAATTCCCAGGAATGGATTAGAGAAACAAATGTTAGTGGTAGGAAAGCATGTGCCACTTGGTTTATACATTAAAGCGAAGTCTTCATAGTTTAGTTTATAAGGAACAATTTGTTGAAATGCAACAGGGCCATCATTTTATTAGCAGCTCACTCATACTAGATACATGCTCAGGGTACTTATAACTCAAAAAGAGAAGACACTGTCTTGAAATAACAGACTCAAGATTGAATTTATTAAAGGGATAACAAGTAGATTTTTTCAAAATAAAGAGAGTAAGAAAATGAATTTAATGAATCATTGAAATAGCAGCCTACATCTTGAGGGAGTTGTTTTCTATATTGTAATTATGTATGTATTAGAATAAGCTCATCAAGAGTTGTGTTCAAGACAAGGGAAAGACACAAGAGATGAGTGTCTCAGGGTGGAAACTCCAAACGGAGTGACTTGCTACTAGGTTTTACTGGTAGAAGATGGATAATGTCACCTCAGCTTCCTCATGGAGTTGACATTATTGACTTACCTCTTAAGTAGGTTATGTCCTTTAAAAAAATCCTTTCAGATTATAAAATTAGTAGGACTTCAGTGTAACAGTGTTGAAAATAGAAAAAAATATAAAAGAAATTCAAAGCATTTCTAATCTCACCACCTAGAGATAATCAGGATTAAGATTTTGATGAATTCCCTTATTCTCTACTTTCAAATTCCAGTTTTTTTATCTTGATGCAGTGAGTCATTGGTAACCATGAAGCCGTCCACGTGATGGCCTGTATCTGAGAAGTCTGACTGTTCTAAGGGGAGAAGCTTGTGGTTAGATGATGGAGGACCAAAAGAATATCAGCCAAAACTAAGGCCAAAGCTATGATCTAGCTTTGATTAACATGGTAAACTAAGCAGCAGGTTCTCAAAGTGTGATCCCTGGACGAGCACCATTAGCATCATGTGGGAACTTGCTAGAAATACAAGTTTTCAGGCCTACCCTAGCTCTACTGAATCAGTAACCCTGGGTGTGCAGCCCAGTAATCTTTAACAAGCTCTCAAGAGAATACTAATGGACACGCAAGTTTTGGAACGACTATTCAAAGCAAATTTGTTACCTGGAAATGCACAGTTGGGGTGAGAATGATAATAGCTAACACTTTTTGAGTACTTACTATGATGTATTGGATTATAGTAACTACTCAAAATACATGATGTATTTATTCTCACACATACATGAGGTAAGTACTATTATTTCCATTTACAAACAAAGAAACTAAGGGTTCAGTTGCCAAAGGTTTCACAGATAATAAATGGTAGGGTCATGTTAAAAATCTGGGTAGTCTCTCTCCAGAGACCCTGCTTTTAACTAGCATGATATATTACTTTCTACTTCAGAATACTAAAGTAAAACTAGCTTGAATATCCCTATTTGTAACACTGTATACAAATAAAGATACTAATCTCAAAAATAATTCTCACCACATGGTATCTCCATAATGAAAATAAAAGGAGGGAGAGAAATGATTTATTCTTTTGTTCCCTGATTGATCAAGGTATCTCCTATTTCTTTTATCCCAAATTTACCAACACCATAAAAATAAATTGCAATATAGTAGTTAAATTTTGGGGCCAGTGGCTCTGCAGTTCCTAGTTGAATAATTACTTTCTCTAAATTCTCAGTTTCTTCCTCAGTAAAAATTGGAAAATAATGGTATCTATCCACAAACAAATTTGTTGTGAGGATTAAATTAAGCTGCGTGTTTATGTGTGTGTGTATGTGGGGGAGAGAGAGAAGTAATAGTAGAACATGCTGTTGCTATTGTTATGGCATTTAGAGGTTACAGAATGTCTACATTCTGCCCTTCTTTTTGATAAGCTCATCAAGGTTCTCTACGTGAAAGATGTTTGGAAGGATTTGGAGACGTGAAGACTGCCTAAAGAAATTCAATCTCTAGCATCCAAGTCTGGTACTTCATATTCAACTCACAGTCAAGCTCGTTACATTTTCTTCCTTTGGTTATTAAAATATATATATTTTTATTGTTATACTTGGAAAATTACAGAAGTTAGCTAACTGGAGCAGAATTTCATTATGAAATTTTACAGGAAGCTTACAATACTGGGAGCTTCTAATATCTAGGCAAAGGTCTTATCTTAGTTTTGGAGCTTAAGAGAGCTTCTACAAAGCTTTCCTCACCCTTCAGGGACCTCTGAATCCCCAGAGCACTAATCTGACAATCTGACAATTTGGTACTTCTTTATATGCTGACTTATATTGGTCATATATGTTAGATTTAACTCTCCAATGATATGAGAAATTCTTTGAAAGCATGGACATTCTCTTAATAGCATAGTACCAAACATGTGGAAAGGACCTAATGCTCACTTAATTTTCAAAGTATTTATCATTAATCCCAGATTATATACTTGTATGCGTGCAAAAAGAATAATGTAACAAGATGTTCATTACAGTACTGTTTGTAATAGCAAAATACTGGAAAAAGCCTAAATGTCTATATAGGACAGATTTGTTTAAGAGCCATCATGTAGTCATATCTGCCATATGGATGTACATTCCATGGAGACTGGATATTTTAATCAGCCTGGGACAGTGCTTGGGTAAGCAATGTCACTCTATGTCTCCCTATTTCCCATGCATCTGTGCCTGACCAATTGCTCCTTTTGATTGATGCAGACTTTCTTGTAACTTACAGTAATACTTTCTTTTGGATTATATATCAACTCCTGCTGCTATGGAAGCCATTTTTTTCTCTTAAAAGTGATTCTGCATCTCTTCTGTATTTTCTATATGCTGATTTCACATTTTAATTCTAAGTTACTTTCAGGTTCTTGGAGGTGAGCTTCATTGCTCCCTGTCACATATTGACTTGTTTTATACATGAAGATATCACAAAATATAGATTGACATCACTACACAGATATTTTCAGAATTTTGTTCCTCTCTCTGTGCTTATCTGCAAACATTTGCAATCATCTCAATATTTCTCTCTCTATAAAGCCTTTGATATCAATTTCCTTATGATGGGGGTAAGGAGGAGATTCTGTCTTCATTACCTCCTTCTGGAGACAGGCAGAAATACAGGAGTCAATTCATTTTGTTAGTCACTATATCACAAATTCTCTACATATGTTAAAAAACTACTATACGTCACTATGCTTTACATTTAAAGTAAATCATTATGCTATGAAGTGAACATATTATTCCAGTTAAAAATATGAGGCTTAGGTAGAGATAGATATGGAGGTTTGGATAGATTAAGTAACTTTCCTAGAGTGACACCCTGGATTATAATTTGCAAAGCCAGAGTGTGGAACCCAGCCAGGCTGATTCTGTGTTCTTTGAGCACAACATACAGCCTCTCTCTTTATGCTGTTATTCCCACTTACACAAGGAAATTATTGATGGTGGTATTACATCAGCCTTTGAAGTTAAATCAGACTTGACTTTAGGTCTCAATTCCGCCCCCCTCCCCCCAACATTAGAAGGGAGATAATAATAGTGTCTTCTTCCCAGAGCTGTTGTGGGAATTAAGTGAGGTAACTAACGAATATAAAGTGCCTAGTTCAGTGCCTGAAACATAAGCACTTATTTAAAAGCTTTCTATATTAAGTTGTAACTTTTATTTCCTCCTTTGAATCAAAAAGAGAAGAAAGTAGTATAATCTCTTTCCTCTATTCATTTTGTTGGATTGCTGGGTTGGTCATGTTTCTCCTTTGGATGTTACTATATAGTTTATTTCCTTTCCTCAGCCTTAATGAAATCACATTGGAATTTTCTATATTTAAAATATTCCATGTTTACTCAAGTAAATAATAATCACCTTTCCACTCCACATACTCAGTGGGTATATCATACTTAGATTAGGCACTTACTACATACTGAAGTACCTTCTCTTATAGTTACCTGTATTGGTTTCATTTCTCCTGTAAGCTCCTTGAGGTCAGGGACTCAACTTTTTAGTCCCAAAGTGCTTAACAGTGTCTAGTATATCATAGATATACCTTAAATATACACTAAATAAGTTAACTAATAGAATACAAATCTGAGTGACCTCAAGTGTACTGTGAATAAATTTTATCATTTGGCATGATACTTAAGTCTATTTTCTTGCAAAGAATTATTTAAAATGTGTTGCAATATACAATTTAACTGATTTGTATAAAGACACTTGTAGCTTATTTATACAAATGACATAATTCATTTGACAGTGTGTACAGCCTTAAATCCCATGGAATAAACTTTTACACCACTGTGAAAGATTCCTCCAAAGTGGGTAATAAAGAAAAAAAATATATATAAGTGGGAAAAGATAACATTAAAGATAACTATCCTTTTCCAAGGTTTGGCATCCAGTTTCTAAATTATCAAGACTCCTGGTATCTTTTCCTATTACTCAGTGAGACAAGATAGCATTGGTTCTGGAGTCAGAAAAACATGGTTTAAATTCAAGTCTGGCTTTGCTTCAGCCACTTTACCTCACTGCACCTCAGTTTCCTGGTGGTAATTCCAGTTTGCAGATTGTCGTGAGAATTGAGGTATGTGTATATAGCCTAGTATATATAAAACGCTCATTAAATTATAAAAATTATCTTTACTAGGGTATTCACATGCAAATTAGATGGTAAAGGGTTTAAATTCAAACCTGTTGTTTTGTGTGTGAGCTGTTTTGGTAAATGATTTGAAGGGAGAACAAATTGAAATTAAGCATTTAAATGAGAAGGACTATATATGGATTCCAATTATCCTTATCTTTTGGTTCTTCCATAATCCTTCCCCATTATTTTCAGTTAATTGGGCTTTTCTCTGTCCCCAAATTTCCCCAGAATTAGGTGGTTTCATGAATAAATGTGAAAGCTTCTTCAACAATATTATAAAACGCAGTTTTTGCCAAACACAGTGGCACTTTTCATGGGTAAAATAGAAGCATTTCCATTTTTAAAATAATAGTATGTAGAATTATGCATTGGAGTTAGAGTCAAAATTTGATCCATATTTTTCATTTTATATTTACTGTTCTCTTTGCTATAGCAGAGAGGGTAGGAAAAAATGGCCTGCATGAACTAGCAAAGAATATATTTAAAGCCACCTTTCTTCTAAAATAACTGAGGCCTTGCTACAATTTCAGACTCATTGTACTTAGCTGTTCAAACCAAGCCTTCTATTTTTTATGCCCCATGCCCATTGCAATGGATTGTAATGGTTTTGTGCTCACAATTGCATATGTACCCTCTATTCTCATATACGTTTATCATTTTCAATGTAAATTCACCACCAGGGCTATAGACTATGGCTCTATACTATGCACTTACAGAAAACTTAATGAAAAGAATAAATTATAGAGGAAGAAATTACCAGCTACCAATATGATCCTAATACCAGGGGCCCTGAAATTCTTTACTGTATGGCAAAACTGCTTCCAGTGATTACAGCATCAGTGGGGAAAGTGGATAAAAGGAATTAACATGAATTGAAAAGAACCTTCTTTTTGCTTTTGTTAATATAATAATGTGGTTATGCAGCAAATTAAGTGAACCAGGTAAATTGTTGGCTGTTGTGAAACACAGGGTTATATGTTGTTATATTGTTGTCCTGAATGAATGGAGTAGAGAGCTGTACCACTCTAGAGTATTGGGAGAGCAGTAGTTACATGAAGCCCAAAGATATTTCCAGAGACTTCTCCCTTGAAATAACTTCCTCTCCCCTAAGTGCTCAGAAACTACAAATAATAAGTTGCTTCCCTATGATTTGGCAGGTACCAAAAGACTCCCCTACCCCAAATAGTTCCCTTCCAAAAAACCAGAAATTTTCAGATTACTCACACCTTTGGATAGAGTTTATAAAGACTCTGGTGACCACAATTTTATCATCTGAATGGATAGCTTAAACACAATGGCCTATGAACTGTATCAGATCTGTAGATTTGTTTTCTTTGACCAAAAAGCAATAAAAAAATTAATGTACATTTAAACATGGAGAACTTTCACATTAACATTTAGGTTCCACGCTTCTTTTGAAAATTCATGAAATCTGACAAAACTAAACTCACATTCCTCCACAGAGAACACTGACTTTGGGTCACTCCATCTCTGAGACTTAGTTTCCTCACCTGCAAAAGGTAGATAATGATATCTAGGTCACACACTTGTTATTAGGATTAAATGAGATAATAAACAGAGAGAGCTTAGTACATATTAAGCACTTGATAAATGATAATAATTATCAGTATCATTGATTAGTGGCTGCCCCCTGTAGACAGGGCATGTACCCTCCAATTTGGCACCAACCCTTCTGTACAAGATTTTTCTCTCACAATAGAGATGATGAACATTAGTTGCCATTTTATCAGTATACTTGCACTGCTCCTTCCTCATAAGAATACTTCTATTTTTCAAAATGAATGATAAACTGAGAGAATTTGTACATTTTTATAGAAAAATAGGAAAGAACACTAAAACACTAAATAATCTCCAGATACTTTATACACTGCCTGGTTTCTAAGCAAGGTGGATCTTGTCCACCATGAAAAGTGCTAATTTAGTTAAAGTTTCTCCCCACTTGGAAGTATTGTTGTTGTTCTCACATTGTGTGTTTCAAACTGGCCAATCTTAGTTTCACAGTTTCAAGACTTCAAAAACATCCCAAGATATCTGAGTAGTGCATTAAAAACAAAGTTGGTAGAGTTTGCTTTTAAAAATCTGTTTGAAGTCAAGATGTGTTCAAGAAAAAAGATGCTCCATCTTCTGAAGCTGTGATATTTATTCTCTGTTTACCCTTATCCCTTTTTCCCCAGATCCATTTTCTACTCTTTTCTGACCTGCTCTGTGTTCTTGGAAGGCTTATCTCTACTAACAGCATTACTGGAGCTCTCTTGCTGGCTGGCTTCTATTTATGTCTTACTTCTAGTTAATTGACACCAGGAGGAGACTGGAAGGGTGGAAGAGAGGGAGGGATAAAAAAGAGGCCAGAGAGGAGAGGTCCTTATATTTAACCCCATTCATACTCCCTGGCTCTGTTTCATTGTGGTTCTTCTATGGTCACAGTTTTTGTAGTATGGCCCCTCTTCTATAGCTCCAAACTCGCTCTAAACTCCAGTAACACCATTCTCTCCCCTTGCCCCTTCAGGTCTAAGGGTGGTAATGGCTTCCTATTGTGGTTAGTTTCTGGGAACCTCCACATCTCTTATTAGTTCCTTTAACCCTGACTATTCCTCTCTAAGCAATCTCTTGAGACATTAAATTCTGACAAGACTCTGACTGATAAAGAAGCCATTACCAAATTTGCTATTTTATTTACAATCTTTTATATAGCCTTAATTTTTGAGCTATCCTTGTTAAAGCAATAAAAAGAAAACCTGTGAACAGTCTACAGTGATGATTCTATTAAGTATATAATATTTATAATTGAACAGGTATATCACTATTTAAGTGTTTCTTTTTGCAAAGCCAAGTTTGCATAAATGTGTATCATTTTAATATCATTTATTTTGGCATGGAAGAAAACACAGAATAAAGTAATCCTAGTAACAACATTAATTCTTATTCCATATCATAGAGTGTCACGTCTCAAAACTCTTGAATCAATTGAGGTTGGGTGATAAGTATTACAGTGTTTCATGTGTTGAAAATACTTATTATTTAATAGGGCACTTTTTTAGCCCTGGATTGAGTATGCCTTGAAACACAAAGCACCAAGAAATATTTATTTTTATTGAAGCCAAACCATTAGGATAGTCAAATAAGTGTAATTTTAGCACCTCGGCAACCATGAAAGACAAGTAACAACTAAGGATGGTGATGACAGTGATTTACTAAAAAAACTAATCCTCCAGGGCCTGTCCTGTGCCAAGGATAGAATTACTTAACATCTTTTCATTTCTAACCAAAATATTAGTCAATAATCATCCATATTAACTACAATGACCCTAAACTCTCAAAATATTCTAAAATGCCTATTGAATTATTAAATGAATTAAGATATGCTATGTCTAGTTTTGGTTTTATGTACACTTAATTGCATAAGTTTTATATTATTTTTGGTAATTGCTAAGGCATATGTTATACATTTCTTTAAGAAATGTGTTGATGCCTACTTTATGCAAGATGTGCTCAGAACTGTGGATGAAATGACAGTGAATAATAATGGTGTCTGAATATCTTGGTTAATTGAGAATAATTTTGAGGTTCATTAAACATTTACTCCACCTCCCTACCATGATGGATACAATGAATTTTGCTCTACATGGCCAAATACATTAAATAAAAATGTAAAATTACAAGGTTTCACTTTATATTATGATTTTAACATTCTTACCAATTTCTAAACTCTCTCACCACAGTTGTTACATTTATAACAATCAGTAGAATGTTAGCTATGGCTACTTTGGGTAAATATTTGTATTTCTTACTGTTTACTTGATAACGTATTCTGCCTTAGGCTGTCTTTAGGCATCTGTGATGGTGACAAGGAGATTCATCTCTCTCAAAGATGATACATATAAATCAGTTTGAGTTTGAGATGGCAAAGGGTAAACTGCTCTGAAATGTGATACCAAGTAGGATGCATTTAATTGTGGTCTCTTGGGTGAAAGAGAATTTGAACATGAGACCTCACCCCATGCTGCTCTGGAAAATGGGAAGCCCATCCCATTGCCAGATATCATTTGTGTTTCATATACGCATGGGTAGCTCAGGGTATACGCCAAAATGAGTTCAATTTTTTAAAAGCAGGATTTTCAACACTGAGATTTGAGAAAGAATGTGTCGGTGGGCACTATACTTTCTCCCTCTGCCTCATTCTCTACATCTAATCAATGTTTTATAAATTGTACCTCCTAAATATCCCTGGAATACACCATTACTCTCCATCCCCATGTCACTTCCGTAGGAGAAATCACTCTCATCTCTTACCTGGACCACTCCATCCTAACAAGTCGCCCTGAATCCAATCTTTTCCCCTTTCAAACTAGTTTTCATATTGCAGCGTCACTGATCTTTCTAAATAAAGCACCACTCTGATGCCACCCTGTGCCTTGCCTTCAGGCTTCCCATTGCCTGCTAAGTTCAAAAGTCTTAACAAGGCATGCAAGTCTAAGTCTCATCTCTTGTTACTAACTACCCTTATTCCTATGCAGTTATACTTCATGCTGTAATCATACTAAACTGCTTACAGCTCCAAATATATTTATTTCCTTCCTCATATTCTGAATTTAGCACATGCTAGTCCCTCTGCCTAGTACACCCTTTTCCACCTCAGCCCTGCTTTTTCTAATGCTAACTCTTAGTCATTCTTCAGGTCTCAGCTGAGACAGCCTTCTCCCAGGAAGCCTCCTCTAACTGTCAAAGACTGTGTTAAATATCCCTCCTTTATTTTACCAGAGCACTTTGTAATTCCTTGATCATACCACTTAATCTCACTGAATTTCAACTGCTTGTCGAGCTTTTTAACTAGACTGTAAACTCCATGAGAACAATTTTATCTTGCGAATCATTACATCCTCAATCCCTAGTATAATGGGTCCAAATAGTTTTTTTTTAAGTGATTAGGCTTCCTATCCTATATTTACAGATTTTTGACTTGAGAGAATCAGTAGCCAGGTGAGCAACCTGAAAATGGAGGAGCTCTAAATTTTGGAGGAGGAGGACTGCCTCTTGGGTTGTCTGTCATATTCAGAAACTCAATCTATAAAATGATATGCTATATAAAGAGCTCTCTCTTTCAGGATTTTTTTTTTTTTTTTTTGCATTAGCAGTACAAGGCACCCATCAAGCTTGAAAATTACTGGGGTTTTCCCCTTTATTACAAAGGTTGGGCAAATTAAAAACATCTTGTCAAGGCAGAAAATCCTCTTCACAAGATACATAAAAGAAAAAAAAACATTTTTTTATTGAGTAAGCACTAAACCAGATTACAGTGTGCATCATACTCAATCTTCCTGGAGATTACAAAGACGGAAAGTAATTCTATCCTATATATCACCAAGCAGCCTCAATCCATCACATACATGTTTTCAAGATTAACCATAACTTGTCTTCCCATAAGAGAACTTTACAACACCTTTGTTATACATTCTTTTATAGTTCATCCC
This sequence comes from Equus asinus, assembly GCF_041296235.1. NCBI lineage: Eukaryota > Metazoa > Chordata > Mammalia > Perissodactyla > Equidae > Equus > Equus asinus. Next base: position 112,556,019 of record NC_091820.1, on the reverse strand, counting down.
ATATTCACCTGGCATTGAAGTAGCCAATGGGTTAGCTAATTGCCTTTCTCTGAAGGAAAAATAAAACTTCTATCACTAGGATAAGCATTTGGTTACAGCTCAAGGCAAGGCATTCCCACAGTGACAGGGAGATAGAAGCACTATATTCCTTGATGTTTACATTTCAAAGAGATGGCTCCCTGACACTTAAGAAAAACACTCCGGGATTGTAAAGCTGGCAAGAGGCTTGTCTAGACTTTAAAAAGATCTACAGAGAATCAAAAGGAGAAGAAGTATTCACAAACAATAGGGTTTTTTTCACAGAAATGTACTGAGAAAGGGAGGAGAGAAATCACTTTCCCTCTTGGCAATGGGGAAAAAATCATTTAAAAAAAATTTACGCTTAAGCCAGTCAGCTCAAATAGTTAGGTAGGACTCTGTTCCTTCTTGAGATGTAGGCCTCCCTAGTAGAACATATTTTCTCTCTCACAATCTATGTACCTCACATTATAGAATAAATGTATTGAGAAAGCCACACTCATGGCTTTAAAAAAATACATATGCTGATGAGATGCCCAGATTATATCACTGGTCTAGACTTTTCCCTTGAACTAAAAACTCATATACAGAGGATATATTAAAATATTAAAATATTGGTACTACCTGGTATTGACCAATCAAAAGAGATACCAGCCTGTATGCATATATGCAAATACCTACTGAAATTTCCACTGAATAATTAACAGTCATCTTAAATGTAATGTGCCCAAAACATCTATCCCTAACCTTCTGGTACCATAGTCTTCCCAGTATTACTAAAAGTTGACTCTATTCTTTCGTTACTTGAGCCAAAAAGTAGGAGTCGTCACTAACTCTTCTCTTTCTCTTATGCTCCACATCCAGCTTATCAGGAATCCTGACTTCTCAAACTTAAAAATAAGTTCCTGAATCTAAACACTTTTAATGACCTCAACTGTTAAGACTCTAGTCAAAACTATTACTTTTTGCCTTGATTATTGTCAAAGCCCAGTAACTGGTCTCCCTGCTTTGTACCTTGTGCTCTTACATTCTCTTCTCCACACAAAGCTAGAAGGATTCTTTAAAAACCCAAGTAAGATCATGTTTCTCTTCTACTCAAACCTCTAATGACTTTCCATTTCAATAGAATATGAGTCAAAGTCTAGACAATGGCTTACAAGATTGCACAAGGCCTCCTATTATTCCTGCCACCTCATCTCCTATTACTGTCCTTTCTGCTCACTGCACTACATCCACACTGGCCACTTGATGTTCCTAAAACATGCTAGGCATGTTCTGGCCTTGAAGCCTTTGAACTGGGTATTTCTTCTATCATGAACTCTCTTTCCCCAGCTATTGGCATGGTTCTTGCCTTTACTTCCTTCACCATTTCTGGAAGTATTTTTCAAATATATTTTCATTTGAGACATAATGTACATACCACAAAATTCACCATGTTAAAGTGTAGAATTTGTTGGGTTTTAGTATATTCAAAGAGTTGCACAATCATCACCATTTTATAATTCCAGAAATTTTTCATGAGCTCAAAAGGATACTCTGGGGGAAGTGACATCAGCATCATGGTGGAGTGAGTTGCTCCCTTTGTCTCTCCCCTCAAAGTCATAAACAGTAGGACTTCTATTGACCAACAAAGGACTTCCTGCACAGTACATCAGAATTCCTGAGAGATACATGCATCTATACATCTGAAGGTGGATGGACTGCACCTCTGGGAGGCACTAGACCTAGAAGAGCAGGCTCCTTCCTTACCCCTGGTGACAGTGATCCAAAACAAGAATGCTCCTGTCAGTGGGTGGAATGCCATGACCTGAGGTTTCGAGGAGCACACTGGCATGCACCAGAGACCACAGGCTGCAGGAGCAGCAACAGCACTTATGGCTTTGCCCCTGCCCCATCTTAGTGGTGGTGGGTGGTGCTCACAACCTGAGGCTTTAGGAAATAGAGCAGTATTGTCAATCCCTCCCCCTCCCCAGGCAGCAGCAATCTCAGTCTTTTCAACAAGGGCTACACCCAAACCAGGTATACCACTGGCAAAGGTGGTTTTGCACTTACTTGATGTTTCAAAAAGCACACTGGTGCTGGAGACCAGAGGCTGCAGGAGCAGCAGTGGCACTCACACCTTAGCTCCTGCCCCTAGCCCAGCAGTGGCAGGTGACACCTGAAACCTGTGGCTTTGGGAGCCACAGAGTAGACTCTGGGCCCCTGACAGTGACAGCAACACCTGAGAACTCAGCACCATGGCAGCAGTGCAGCTAGCTATCCAGATAACTCAGGAGCAGCAGTGCAGATGGTGCACGGAACATCAGTACCCAAGCCCATGGAGAGCCCACAGAGAGCAACTGGGGGGACAGGAACATGGCAACTCAAGAAGCAGCAGAAGTACTCACAGCCTGGTGACATTGATGGCAACATCTGAGACTGTAGTGACACTGCAGGCAGTAAGGCACCAGCAACCTTGGAGGCAGAAGCAGCACAAGGAAGGCAGTGAAGATGACTCTGGCAGAGGCAATAGAGGGTGGAAAGTGCAGGCTATCAAATACAACCAGAATCAGATCATAATCATTGTAACCAAAGCCTTACCTAAATAAGAAAGGTGTTTACTACCACAAATGTTCCAGCATAGGATCAACTCATCAAGCACCATATGTAACTACAGTAACATGGTAGCACAGAAAGAAAGTGACAGTTCTTCAGACATGAAATGAAGTCACAGAAGATTTTGATCTAACTGACAGAGAATTCAAAACAGCTGTCATGAAGAAACTCAATGAGTTACAAGAAAACTCAGAAAGGCAGTTCAATGAGCAGAGAAATAAAAATTAATGAACAGAAGGAGTACTTCACCAAAGAATTTGAAACTCTAAAAAAACCAAACAGAAATTCTTCAGATGAAGAAAACAGTTAATGAGATAAAAAAAATAAATAAATTAGAAAGCATTGGAAATAGAGCAGACCATGGGGAAGAGAGAATTGGCAAACTCAAAGGTAGAAATCTAGAAATGATTCAGGTGGAAGAGGAGAGAATAAGATTTTAAAAAATAGAAGAAATTCTATGAGAAATATATGACTCAATTAGGAAAAGCAACATAAGGATAATGGGTATCCAGAAGGAGAAGAGAGGGGAAAAGGAGCAGAGAGCTTCTTCAAAGAAATAATAGCTGAGAACTTCCCAAATCTGGGGAAAGAACTTAATATACAAGTACATGAAGCTAAAAGAACTCCTAATTATCTCAGCACAAAAAGATCTTCTGAAGGCATATTATATTAAAAAATGTCAAAAGTCAATGACAAAGAATATTAAGGGGGGGGGGTCAGAGAGAAGAAAATAACTTACAAAGGAACCCTCATTAGGCTATCAGCAGATTTCTCAGCAGAAACTCTACAGGAGAAGAGAGAGTGGAATGATATATTCAAAATATTGAAAGATAAAAAAATTTCAGCCAAGAACACTCCATGCAGCAAAGTTATCCTTTACCTATGAAGGAGAAATAAGGCTTTCCAAAACAAATGAAAACTAGACCACTAGACCTGCCTTAAAAGAAATGTTGAAAGGACCCCTCCTACCTGGAACAAAAAGGCAAAGGTTTACAAAGCTTTCAGCAAGGTGATAAATAGAGAGACAGAGGCAGAAAATTGCAATTCTATATAAGAATAGGTTAGTAAACAATTATAACATAAATGCTAAAAGGAAAGAAAGCATTAAGAATAACAATAATCACTTCAATTTGGTAACAAACTTGCAACCAAAAAAAGGATAATTTGTGCCAACAAAAGTATAGAAGGGGAAATGGAAAAGGACAGAACCTGCATAGGCTAATGGAGATAAGATGTTATCAGCAGAAAAAGGACTATCTCATCTATGAGATCTTTCATACAAACTGCATGGTAACCACAAAACAAGAAATCATAGCAGAGTCATGAAACATAAAAAGTGAGGAAACTCAGAAAAACATCACAGAAAACCACCAAACTGAAATGGCAGACAGAAATACAAGAAAAGACAAACAATGAAAATATAGAGCAACCAGAAAACAAAAGATAAAATGGCAGTAATAAGCCCTAATGTTAATCACGCTAAGTATAAATGGATTGAATTCACCAATCAAAAGAAACAGCATGGCTGGAGGGACTAAAAAACAAGACTCAACTATATGCTGCCTCCAGGAAACTCATCTCAACTCTAAAGACAAACATAGCCTCAGAGTAAAGGGATACAAGATGATACTCAAAGTATATGGCAAGTAAAAGAAAGCAGGTAGCTGTAGTTATATCAGACAAAATAGACTTTGGCAAGAAAATCAATAAGAGACAAAGATGGATATTATATAATGATAAAAGGAGCATTCCACCAAGAAGACATAACACATTTATTAATATATATACACATAACATAGGAGTACCAAAGCATATAAAGCAACTATTAACAGACCTAAAGGGAGAAATTGACAGCAACACAATAATACTGGGGGACTTTAACAACCCACTTACATCAGTGGCTACATCATCAAGACCAAAAGTCAACAAGGAAACATTGGCCTGAAATGCAACACTAGACCAGATGGGCTTAATAGATATATATAGAACATTCCATCCAAAAGCAGCTGAATACATTCTTTTCAAGCACACATGGAATATTCTCAAAAGAAGACCATATGTGGGAGACAAAACAAGCCTCAATAAATTTAAGAAGATTGAAATCATATCAAGCATCTTTTTGACCCACAATGCTATGAAATTGGAAATCAACTACAAGAAGAAAGCTAGAGAAGCCATAAATACGTAGAGACTAAACAACATGCTACTGAACATGAATGGATCAATGAAGAAATCAAAGAAGAAAACAAAAAATACCTGGAGACAAATGAAAATGAAAACACAACATAATAAAATCTATGGGACACAGCAAAAGCAGTATTAAGAAGTAAGTATATAGCAACACAGGCCTACTTCAACAAAGAATAAAAATCTAAAATAAGCAATCTAATATTATATCCAAAAGAACTAGAAAAAGAACAAAGCCCAAAGTTAGTAGAAGGAAGGAAATAATAAAATCAGAGAGGAAATAAATGAAATGGAGACTAAAAAGACAATAGAAGGTATCAGTGAAACTAAGTGTTGATTCTTTGAAAAGAGAAACAAAATTGAAAAACCCTTAGCTAGACTCACCAAGAAAAAAATAGGGCTCAAATAAATAAAATCAGAAACGAAAGAGGAGAAATTACAGTAGATACCACAGAAATATGGAGGATTATAAGAAAATACTATGAAAAGCTATACACCAACAAATTGGATAGCCTAGAAGAAATGAATAAAGTCTTAGAATCATACAGCGTTGTAAAACTGAATCAAGAGGAAATATGGAATCTGAATAGAACAATCACAAGTAAAGATTTGAAACAGTAATCTAAAACCTCCCAAAAAACAAAGTCCAGGACGAGACAGCTTCTGTGGTGAATTCTACCAAACATTCAAAGATTTAATAGATATTCTCAAATTCTTTAAAAAATTGAGGAGGATGGGATGCTCCCTAACTCATTTTACCAGGCCAACATTACCCTGATACCAAAACCAGACAAAGACAACACAAAAAAGGAGAATTACAGGCCAGTATTGCCAAGGAACATAGATGCAAAAATCCTCAACAAAATACTAGAAAATTGAATACCACAATACATTAAAAGGATCATACAATATGATCAAGTGGGATTTATTCCAGGGATACAGGGATGGTTCAACATCTGCAAAACAATCAATGTGATATGCCACAACAAAAAAAATGAGGAATAAAACAAACAATTATCTCAATAGACACAGAGAAAGCATTTCACAAGATCCAACATTCACTTATGATAAAAACTCTCAATAAAATGGGTATAGAAGGAAAGCACCTCAACTTAATAAAGACCATTTATGACAAACCCACAGTCAACATCATACTCCATGCTGAAATACTGAGTTATTCCTCTAAGAACAGGAATAAGACAAGGATGCCCACTCTCACCACTCTTACTCAACATAGTATTGGAAATCCTAGCCAGAGCAATTAGGAAAGAAAAAGAAATAAAAGGGATTCATAATAGAAAGAAAGAAGTAAAACTGCAACTATTTGTGGATTACATGATTCTATATATAGAAAACCTTAAAGAATCTACAAAAAAACTATTAGAAATAATTAATATTGTAAAGTGGAAGGGTACAAAATCAACATAGAAAAATCAGTCACATTTCTATACACTAACAATGAACTGGCAGAAAAAGAAATGAAGACTGCAATACCATTTATAATCGCAACAAAAAGAATAAAATAGATAAGAATAAATTTAACCAAGGAAGTGAAAGACCTATACACTGAAAACTATAAGATATTACTGAAAGACATTGAAGAAGGCAAAGATATGGAAGGAAATTCCATGCTCACAGACTACAAGAGTAAACATAGTTAAAATGTCAATATTACCTTCAGCAATCTACAGGTTCAGTGTAATCTCAATCAGAAGCTTAATGATATTTTTCATGCTTACAGAACAAAGAATACTAAAATTCATATGGAACAACAAAATCATCAAATGGCAAAATCAATGCAGAGAAAAAAGAACAAAGCTGGAGGTATCATAATCCCTGAATTTAAAATACACTACAAAGCTACAGTAATCAAAATATCATGGTACTGGCAGAAAAACAGACACTCAGATCAATGGAACAGAATTGAGAGCCCAGAAATAAACCCATACATCTATGGAGAGCTAATCTTCGACAAAGGAGCCAAGAACATACAATGGAGAAAGGAAAGTTTCTTCATTATATAGTGTTGGGAAAACTAGACAGCCATGTGCAAAAGAATGAAAGTAGACTATTATTTTATACCATACACAAAAATTAACTCAAAATGGAGTAAAGACTTGAATGTAAGACTTGAAACCATAAAATTCCTAGAAGAAAACATAGGCAGTAAGCCCTTTGACATCAGTCTCAGCAGTATCTTTTTGAATACCATGTGTACTTGGGCAAGGGAAAAACAGAAAAAAATAAACAAAGGGGACTACATCAAACTAAAAGGCTTCTGCATGGCAAATGAAACCATCAACAAAATTAAAAGATAGCCTACCAATTGGGAGAAAATATTTTCAAATCATATATCTGATAAGAGGTTAATTTCTAAAATATATAAAGAACTCATGCAACTCAACAACAAAAATACAAACAACCAGATCACAAAATGGGCAGAGGATATGAACAGACATTTTTCCAAAGAAGATATACAGATGGCCACCAAGCACATGAAAAGATGTTCAACATCATTAATTACTAGGGAAATGAAAATCAAAACTACAATGAGATATCACCTCACACCTGTCAGAATGGCCATGATTAACAGGGCTAATCTTCCTCAGCACACACACACACAAACACAAGAAATAACAAGTGTTAGAGAAGATGTGGAGAAAAGAGAACCCTCATACACTGATTGTGGAAATGCAAACTGGCACAGCCACTATTGAAAGCATTACGGAGATTTCTCAAAAAATTAAAAATAGAACTACCATATGAATCAGCCATTGCACTACTGGGTATTTATCCAAAGAACAGGAAAACACTAATTTGAAAAGATATATGCACCCCTATATTCATTGCAGCAATATTTACAATAGCCAAGACTTGGCAGCAACCTAAGTGCCCATCACTGGATGAATGGATAAGAAAGTTGTGGTACATATATATACAATGGAATGCTACTCAGCCATAAAAAAAGACAAAATTGTGACATTTGCGACAACACGAATGGACCTTAAGGGTATTATTCTAAGCGAAATAAGTCAGATGGAGAAAGATAAATACCGTATGACTTCACTCATATGTGGAATATAAACATATAGATTCAGAGAACAGATTGGTGGTTACCAGAGGCGAAACAGGTAGGGTGAGGTCAGAAGAGGTAAAGGGGCACATATGTATGGTGACGGATGAAAACTAGACTTTTGCTGGTGAAGATGATGCAGTCTATGCAGAAGCCAGAAAATAATGATATACACTTGAAATTTATATAATGTTACAAAGCAATGTTATCTCAATAAAATAAAATTTTTAAAAAAGGATACTCCACGCTCATTAAGCAGTTGCTTCCCCATTCCCCCTACCTCTTCAGCCCCTAGCAACCATTTACTTTCTGCCTCTGTGAGTTTGTTATTCTGATCATTTCATACAAATAGAATCATATAACATGTGGTCTGTTGTGTCTGCCTTCTTTCACTTAGCATGATGTTTTTGAGGTTCATCCATGTGATAGCACGCACCAGTACTACATTCCTTTTAATGGTTGAAAATATTGCATTGTATGGATATGCTATAATTTGTCTATTTATCTCTTGATGGGCAGGAACATTAAGTTTTAAATATTAAAAGTATAAGTTCAACATTAGTGTATCCACAATTATAATTGGTAATGTCAAGATTATACATGGTGTGAACAGAATGCTGTGTAGACATACGTAAATTATTTGCCAGCCAGTGTTTTTTTTAATAAAGTCTCTTCTAGCTCTTGTTTTATTAAATATGTGAATGTAGTGTTTTTATGACTCTCTTACCTCTGAGAACTTGTACTTGGGGTGGGGTTAGCCAGAACCCTAGGACAACAATGGAGTTTTCAGTCCATGTCCGTAAGAGCAGCCTATTGTAGTTACAACCATGAATCTGAATCTGATCTGGAATAAGAGAACACCAAGGCATCACCCTCAGGAATTCAGCCATCAGAGAAACAGCTGTGCCACAGTAATTTTTTTTTCTGTTCAAGGCACTATTCAGTGAGGTACTCAATCCTGTGACCCTTGTGTGCTGTGCTCACAGATGACTGGAATGTTCTGAGAGGGCTTTATGACATCATGATTCTCAAGGATCTGCCCACTTGGGACTGACCAGCATAGTATTCAGAGAGTGTCACCTTTATTGTTGAAGGATGGGCTCCAGCTTGAGAAAGGCCTTGGGCTTCTACCACCTCCTTTCACTTCCAGGGGCACTCTGGTTTCCTTTAGATTTGAAGCAATATCACTTGGCCAAATCTGCATACACTCTGACTAAATATAACTTTGTCTTGAAGTATTTAAAATTAATATAAAATATAATAATATAATAAAATATAACAATATAAAATTACTATAACTGACCATTTTAAAGTGCATAGTTTAGTAGTTTTTAGTATATTCACAAAGTTATGCAACCATCACCACTATCTATATTTAGAATATTTTTGTCGTCCCCAAAAGAAACCCCATACAAAGAAACACTCATTCCTTACCTCCCCTCCCCAGACCGTGGCAACTACTAATTCACTTTATCCCTGTGGATTTTCCTATTCTGTACATTTCATATAAATGGAACATACAATTTATGTCCTTTTGTGTCTTGCTTCTTTCGTTTAGCATGTCTTTGAAGTTCATTCATGTTGTGGCATGTATTAGAATTCATTCCTTTTTGTGGCTGAATAATACTCAATCATGTAGATATACAATATTTTATTTATCTAATCATCTATTGATGGACATTTGGTTTGTTTCATCTTTTTGAATATTATGAATAATACTGCTATGGATATTGATGTACAAGTTTTGTAAGGACATATCTTTCATTTTTTAAAATCAAATATCCCCTTCTGATCAAGGCCTGCCCTATTCATCCTATTTAAAATTATAGCATTCCTTTCCCCTTCATGGTATTCTCTATTCCTATTCCCTGGGCTACTTTTCTCCATGACACTCACAGCAATTTGTTTACTGTTCATCTTTCTCCCCTAGAATGCAAACTACATAATGGTAGAGAAACTTGTGTTTTGTTTCTAGCTGTGTTCTCAGTGCTAAAAAAGGGCCTTATACAGAGAAGATGTACAATATGTATTTGTTGAAACTTCCTATGCCCTTTGCTTACCGCTATTACTGTGTACCCATGTATATCCATGGCTTGAAAAGCCAATCTCAGAAAGATTTTGTCCATCTACGTTCCATACCAAAGGAATTGGAAGGTGTTTGTGAACATCCTCTAGATACTCTGTTTCCTAGATACCACCTTACTCTCTTCTAAGTAAAAGAGAGGACCTAGCATTAACACTACAGGGAGAGATGGGAAGAGGACACATATCCCTCAACTTCCTAAAGAAAACAGTGTGATAGAACTGTCAAAATTTCATAACTGTATAATATGGAGGTTAAATACATAGATTATGGAGGTAAAAGGGCCGGATTTGAATCCCTACTCAGCTGTTTTTAGCGGTATGACCTTGAATAATTTAGTTTCTTTACCCTAGTTTTCTCATGTGCAAAAAGGGTAATTGATAGAAGTGCACAAGATGGCGCCGTGAGTAGTCCTCTCTGTCTCTCCCCCTTCGAGTCTACAATTATTTGGACACTCATCGCTTACCAAAGGATATCCAGATAGCATCTCAGGATGTCTGAGACACCCATGCAACTATACATCGGAAGGTAGACGGACTTCCCTCCGGGAGGAGGTGGAGATAGGTGAAAACTCTCCGACCCCGACCGAACAGCCTAGTACCTGCAAGCGGCTTTCTTCCAACGGATGCCCCCAGAAGATCAACACACACCTAGGGCAGAAGCGAGCACACACCAGAGGAGCGACGGTGGAAACAGGTGACCAGAACTCTACCTAAGCCCCCCGCAATTACTCGTAAATGCAGAGGGAAACTCTAGAGTTACACATCTGAGCCCGTGGGGAGAGTCTCACCCCGCCATTGGTGGGGAGATCCCGCCTGGTGTCCACGGCACCCGGAGGGCCCCAGAGAGAATCATAGAAGGCGGGGCGGCCCCCCGGCTGCCACTGCCTGCACAGTGGGGCAAGGGATTGCCGGAGATCTCGGAGAGGACTGGGGCTGGGTGGAGCTCCAGAGGCCGGCTCCGCGGCCCGGGGGGGAAGCTCCAGAGTTCCGTCCAGGCAGCAGACAAAACTCTCTGTCTGCCATTAGCAGAGGGGCCAGGCCCAGCATTCACAACTCCGGGAGGGTCCCAGAGAGGAGAATATCATGCAGGGCAGCAGCTGACCAGTTACCACTGAAATCAGGATCTCCGGCTATCCCCCAGACAGGGCAAAGGGCTCCCCGAGTTCCTGGGGAACAGGACTGGGGCTGGGTGGAGTTCCAGCAACCCGGCTCCGTAGCCTAGGGGGAAACCCTACAGGCTCACAGCAGCCTCAGCGAAAGCCTCTGCACAGCACTAGTAGAGAGCACCCATCCGGCAGCCACAAGGCTGGAAGACTCCGGGACAAAAGTAGCATAGATAGGTGAGCTAACCACAGACTGTAGAAGATGCCAATAGTTCTGCTGCGACCTATAGTGGACAAGTGAGATTTTGTGGGCGCCAACAGTGACGGAGCGGCAAATATAAGTGATCCTACCCCTGGCTGCTGGAAAAGCCCATAACACCATTGCAGACCCCAAGGAGGGAGCATGTCTAGGTGGGCTGCAACAGTAGGCACCAGCAGCCTGAAGCCCCCCCGTGATGGCCCCCATGGCAGAAGAGGGAATCCAAAGGACCACTGTGACTACGAGGAGGGGCCCAGGCCCAGTTAGCAACTGCGGATAGGGTTCCTGGTTGGTGCAGTATAAACAGCTGCTCCCCCACCACACCAGCAGAAACAAGTGGGAGGAGCAACTAATCTCTATCTCTATGCGGAGGCACAAATCTACAACATCAAGCAATATGAAAAAATACATTAAGTCTCCAGAACAGAAGGAAAATAACAAATACACAGAAAACAATCCCAAAGAAAATGAAATATATAACCTAAATGACGATGACTTCAAAACAGCCATCATTAAAATACTCAATGAGTTAAGAGAGAATTCAGATAGACAACTCAACAAGTTCAGGAGCTATGTCACAAAAGAGTTTGATACGATAAAGAAGAACCAAACAGAAATACTGGAAATGAAGAACACAATAGAGGAGATTAAGAAAAATCTAGATGCACTGAACAGTAGGGCTGATACTATGGAGGAAAGAATTAGGAATTTGGAAGATGGGAATATAGAAATGCTGCAGGCAGAGGAGGAGAGAGAAGTAAGACTAAAATGAAATGAAGAAACTCTCCGAGAATTATCAGACACAATTAGGAGATGCAACGTAAGGATTATAGGTATACCAGAGGGAGAAGAGAAGGAGAAAGGGGCAGAAAGCCTATTCAAATAAATAATGGCTGAGAACTTCCCAAATCTGGTGAGAGAGACGGATCTTCAGGTGACAGAAGCCAATAGATCTCCAAACTTTATCAATGCAAGAAGACCAACCCCATGGCACATAGCAGTGAAGCTAGCAAAAGTCAACGACAAGGAGAAAATACTAAGGACAGCCAGGCAAAAGAAACTAACCTACAAAGGAACCCCCATCAGGCTATCAGCAGATTTCTCAGCAGAAACTTTACAGGCTAGAAGAGAGTGGAGTGATATATTCAAAAATCTGAAGGACAAAAAACTACACCCGAGAATTCTCTACCCAGCAAAAATATCCTTCAAATACGATGGAGAAATAAAAAATTTCCCAGATAAACAAAAATTAAGGGAGTTCATTGCCACAAAACCTCCTCTTCAGGAAATCCTCAGGAAAACCCTCATTCCTGAAAAATCAAAAAAAGGAAAGGGGCTGCAAAACCAAGAGCAGAGGAGATAAGTAGAAGGACAACAACAGAGAGTAGCAGCTCTTCATCAGAACAGATTAAACCATGGGACGAGAAACAAAGGAAATTGAAGAAAACTGGAAAACAAGACATAAAATGGTAGTGGTAGGCCCCCACATCTCAATAATCACTCTAAATGTAAATGGATTGATCTCCCCAATCAAAAGACGCAGAGTGGCAGGATGGATCAAAGAACAAGACCCAACAATATGCTGCCTCCAGGAAACACACCTCAGCCCCAAGGACAAACACAGACTCAGAGTGAAGGGATGGAGAACAATACTCCAAGCTAATAATGAACAAAAGAAAGCAGGTGTCACTATACTAATATCAGACAAGGTAGACTTCAAAGCAAAACAGATAAAGAAAGACAAAGAGGGACAGTATATAATGATAAAAGGGACTCTCCACCAAGAAGACATAACACTTATAAATATATACACACCCAACACAGGAGCACCAAAATTTGTAAAGCAACTCTTAATAGAACTAAAAGAAGACATCAACAACAATACAATAATAGTAGGGGACCTCAACACACCATTAACACCAATGGACAGAACATCCAGACAGAAAATCAACAAGGAAATAATAGAATTAAATGAAAAATTAGACCAGATGGACTTAATAGACCAGAAGAACTTAATACACTTCATCCAAAAACAGCAGGTTACACATTCTTCTCAAGTGTACATGGAACATTCTCAAGGATTGACCATATTTTGGGAAACAAAGCAAACATCAATAAATACAAGAGAGTTGAAATAATATCAAGCATCTTTTCTGATCATAATGCTATGAAACTAGAAATCAACTACAAGAAAAAAGCAGAGAAAGGTGCAAAAATGTGGAGACTAAACAACACGCTTCTGAACAAACAATGGATTATTGAAGAAATTAAAGAAGAAATCAAACATTATCTGGAGACAAATGAAAATGAGAACACGACATACCAAATCATTTGGGACGCAGCAAAAGCAGTCCTAAGAGGGAAATTCATCGCAATACAGGCTCACCTCACTAAACAAGAAAAGGCTCACATAAGGAACCTCAAATGACACCTAACAGAACTAGAAAAAGAAGAACAAACAAAGCCCAGAGTCAGTAGAAGGAGGGAAATAATAAAAATAAGAGCAGAAATAAACGATATTGAAACAAAAAAGACAATAGAAAGGATCAATGAAACAAAGAGTTGGTTCTTCAAAAAAATTAACAAAATTGACAAACCTTTAGCCAGACTGACCAGGAAAAGAAGAGAGAAATCTCAAATAAATAAAATTAGGAATGAGAGAGAAGAAATCACAACAGATACCAATGAAATACAAGGGATCATAAGAGAATACTATGAAAAACTATATGCCAACAAATTGAACAACCTGGAAGAAATGGACAACTTCCTAGATTCCTACAACCTCCCCAAACTGAATCAGGAAGAAAAGGAGAATCTGAATAGGCCAATCACAAGTAAGGAAATAGAAACAGTAATCAAAAACCTCCCCAAAAATAAGAGTCCAGGACCAGACGGCTTTTCTGGAGAATTCTACCAAACATTCAAAGAAGACTTAATACCTATTCTTCTCAAACTGTTCCAGAAAATTGAGGAAGATGGAGTACTCCCTAACACATTCTATGAAGCCAACATCACTCTGATCCCCAAACCTGACAAGGACAACACAAAGAAGGAGAACTACAGGCCGATATCACTGATGAACATAGATGCAAAAATCCTCAACAAAATTCTGGCAAACCGAATACAGCAATACATCAAAAACATTATACACCATGATCAAGTGGGACTTATACCAGGGACACAGGGATGGTTCAACATCCACAAGTCAATCAACATGATACACTACATCAACAAAATGAAAAACAAAAACCACATGATCATCTCAATAGATGCAGAGAAAGCATTCGACAAGATCCAACACCCATTTATGATAAAAACCCTCAATAAAATGGGTATAGAAGGAAAGTACCTCAACATAATAAAGGCCATATATGACAAACCCACAGCCAACATCATACTCAATGGACAAAAACTGAAAGCCATCCCTCTGAGGACAGGAACAAGACAAGGGTGCCCACTTTCACCACTCCTATTCAATATAGTACTGGAGGTGTTGGCCAGAGCAATTCGGCAGGAAAAAGAAATAAAAGGAATCCAAATAGGCAATGAAGAAGTGAAACTCTCCCTGTTTGCAGACGACATGATCTTATATATAGAAAACCCCAAAGAATCCATAGAAAAACTATTAGAAATAATCAACAACTACAGCAAATTAGCAGGGTATAAAATCAACATACATAAATCAGTAGCATTTCTATACACTAACAATGAACTAACAGAAAAAGAACTCAAGAACTCAATCCCATTCACAATCGCAACGAAAAGAATAAAATACCTTGGGATAAACTTAACCAACGAAGTGAAGGATCTATACAATGAAAACTATAAGACTTTCTTGAAAGAAATTGACGACGACATAAAGAGATGGAAAGACATTCCATGCACATGGATTGGAAGAATAAACATAGTTAAAATGTCCATACTACCTAAAGCAATCTACAGATTCAATGCTATCCCGATCAGAATCCCAAGAACATTGTTCACAGAAATTGAACAAAGAATCCTAAAATTCATATGGGGCAACAAAAGACCGCGAATTGCTAAAGCAATCCTGAGCAAGAAAAACAAAGCCGGCGGAATCACAATCCCTGATTTCAAAACATACTACAAAGCTACAGTGATCAAAACAGCATGGTACTGGTACAAAAACAGGTCCACAGATCAATGGAACAGAATTGAAAGCCCAGAGATAAAACCACACATCTATGGACAGCTAATCTTCGACAAAGGAGCAGAGGGCCTACAATGGAGAAAAGAAAGTCTCTTCAACAAATGGTGCTGGGAAAACTGGACATCCACATGCAAAAGATTGAAAATTGACCATTCTTTTTCACCACACACCAAAATAAACTCAAAATGGATCAAAGACCTAAAGATTAGGCCTGAAACAATAAGTCTTCTAGAAGAGAATACAGGCAGTACACTCTTTGACATCAGTTTCAAAAGAATCTTTTCGGACACTATAACTCCTCTGTTGAGGGAAACAATAGAAAGAATAAACAAATGGGACTTCATCAGACTAAAGAGCTTCTTCAAGGCAAGGGAAAACAGGATTGAAACAAAAAAACAGCTCACTAATTGGGAAAAAATATTTACAAGCCACTTATCCGACAAAGGGTTAATCTCCATAATATACAAAGAACTCACATGGCTTAACAACAAAAAAACAAACAACCCGATCAAAAAATGGGCAGAGGACATGAACAGACATTTCTCAAAAGAATATATAAATATGGCCAATAGACACATGAAAAGATGTTCATCATCACTAATCATCAGGGAAATGCAAATCAAAACTACACTAAGATACCACCTTACACCCGTTAGATTGGCAAAAACATCCAAAACCAAGAGCGACAAATGTTGGAGAGGTTGTGGAGAAAAAGGAATCCTCATATACTGCTGGTGGGAATGCAAACTGGTACAGCTACTATGGAAAACAGTATGGAGATTTCTCAAAAGGTTAAAAATAGAAATACCCTATGACCCAGCCATCCCATTACTGGGTATCTATCCTAAGAACCTGAAATCAGAAATCCCATGAGTCCCTTGCACCCCTATGTTCATCGCAGCATTATTTACAATAGCCAAGACGTGGAACCAACCTAAATGCCCAGAAACTGATGATTGGATAAAGAAGATATGGTATATATACACAATGGAATACTACTCAGCCATAAAGAAAGACAAAATTGACCCATTCGCAGCAACGTGGATGGACCTCGAGGGTATTATGTTCAGCGAAATAAGCCAGTCAGAGAAAGACGAACTCTATATGACTCCACTCATAGGTGGAAGTTAACATATTGACAAGGAGATCTGATCGGTGGTTACCAGGGAAAAGGGGGGGTGGGGGAAGGGCACAAAGGGGGAAGTGGTGTACCCACAACATGACTAACAATAATGTACAAGTGAAATCTCACAAGGTTGTAATCTATCATAACATTAATAAAAAAAAAAAAATAAATAAATAAATAAATAAATAAAGGGTAATAATTGTATCTGCCCTCATGGCATTGTTGTGAGGATATATGTATTAAGGAATTTGAAGCATTTATGACAGTGTCTGGCATCTAGCAATTAACTATTATTATCATTATTGTCATCATCTTCACCATCACATAAAATGTAAAACAATTCCTAATTTTCTTTGTTTCACAATGACATTGAAATTATAAAATTTCCATCAATGTAGAAAGCAAAGAAAAATCACACACACTTTGACATCACCCAACTGACAATGGCATTTCAAGTAAAAGAAAATGAATAATGATAATTATATCAGCTAACATTTAATGAGAGGCAGTGAAGTATGGTAAATAGGAGCACAGTCTCTGGAGCCATATTGCCTGGGTTCAAATCATTATTATACTGCTTACTAGCTGCATGACCTTGGGCAAGCTACTTAACCTCTCTGTGCCTCATTTTCTATAAAATCGAGATGATAATAGTACCTAGTTCATTGGATTGTCTTCGAGAATTAAGTAAGTTCAGTGCCTGGCACCTAGTAAGTGCTCACTATATTTTAGCTAATACCACTGGGTACCATGTGCCATGCACTGTGCACAGAGACCTCCATCACAACTACATTGAAGTAATCCAAATCAGTCCCAAACACTTTATCTATGTTGTGCCTATAATAGAAAGGTTTGTGGCACAGTGAATTTCTATCTTCTTCACTCAACTCTGTCTCCTTAAGGATCCATAACTCTTTTATCTCCATACCTCAAGTATCTAGGAGATTGCTAGACTATAGTATGTGATAGTGCCTAAGATATGGTAAATAATTGATAAATGCTTGTGGATGGAAGGAAGGGAGGGCAGAAGGGAATAGGCCTCAGTCAAGCTAACTGTTGCTGCCGCTCTCTCCCAGAGTCTACAGTTTCTCCATTTATTTTATATCTAAACCTTCTGACTCATGTGACTCTCCATGTTCTCCTCTCTCAAGTGTCTATGCTCAAGCGCTAACAAAGGTAGCAGAAAGGTCTCAGAGGTTCCTACATCATTAGCCTATACACGTGCCCGGAATAGTTAAGCCCCAATGTGTAAGTTTACCATCAATCACTTCACACTTCTAACACTGTTTTTATGGATGGCCTGAATGGGCACATCTTCAGTTTTGAGTAAACTCATAAATAACTACACTGATCCTAATAAACTACTTCACTAGGAAATAGGAGGATCTGTCTATGAAATTTAAAGATAGATTTTAAATTGTCAAAAGAAGGCTGATTTCTCTGATAAAGTAATGGAGCAAAATAGGTCATTTTATAATAAGCATGGCCAACATGTGTCAGAGTCATTGCAAGACAGTATGATAGGGCAGGCTTGATTTTCACATGACAGACTCAAAACTATCAGAGGGTGGAGGTCTGAAATCCTTTATTTGTATTTACGATTGTACATTTGAAATGTGCGGTCGCTATCAAAATTGGGTAGTTGTCATTTCCACAGAAAATTGAATATCACAAGCCAGTCAAAGAAAATATTCATCATTTTTGGAAGTTTCTCTCCAAAATTTGATTCAGATTCTAATTAGCTAATACACCACTCAAGCTTTTAGTTAATACTAAAATGCATCATCCAGACAATTTTTTTTCATTTCTCATGAAAAAACATGACTGTGACAAAATATTATTGATTAGTGAATTGTTTAAATTCCATGCCTCCAAACAAAATTTTGTTATTTTTGAGGGGGTGCTAGGATCAGAAGAAAAATGATTCTAACTTTATCCTCATAAATGATATCCACTGGTCCCCCAAGCAACGCCAGGGCATCTACCTTTATATAACAAAACAAGCAAAACACGAAAACAAAAACTGTGTATTTTCCCATGTTTAACTATAATTCCCCTAACCTTCAATGAAGTATGAGCAGTGGCTCAGGAGTTTCAGGGTAGCAAAGAACAGAACTTCTGAGCTAGAAGTAACAGTGTACAAATAGAAAATAATGTATGTACTCACTGGATACCCTCAGAAATGTTGAGAATTTACTCTTTCTGAGCTCTCTTGAACTTCTGAATTCAGCATCATTATCTTTGATTTGGATATTCATCTACCATTCTTTCTGTCTGATTAACCCTTTTTATTCTACAAGGTCCAACTCAATTGCCACCAGTAGTTATAATACAAGGTAAAAAGTTTAATACAAGTAGAAAGTGATAGAGGCTGTGAAATGGTACAAGAAAGGTACTGTGGAATTCTAAATTTTAAAAAGGACAATTTAAAAAAGATAAAAAGGACAATTAGGTTAAGGCAGTATCTGCTAGGTTTCTCCACTGTAAAGTTATATGCCAAAGAACCTTCCTTTATCTTTCCAGTCAAAGGAATCTCTCTTGATAGCTCAGAGGCCAGGGTTGGCTAGTGGCTGGATGGTGAAAACAAAAGTACATGTCTCAACTAAAAATGGACCCTACTCTTCTGGAGGGAGGGATTTGGCTATTTTATGCACACTCAAGTAAACAAGGTTTCCTGATTTGTGCTGCAGCCATGGTTATTCAATTCAATTCATTTCAACCAAAAACTATTGATCAAGCGCTTAATAAGTGTTCAGCTATGTGTTGGATGCTATTGTGGAGAAACGAAGAAGATAATACCACTCCTGCTCCTGAGGAACTCATAACATCATTGTGTTTAACAAGCATGCTACAGTTAATAACCTCACTAGGCCATAAATGATCAAGGACTCAAGTGAATGGTACAGATTATGCATTCTGAAGCAGTTCATAGGAGGGGAAGCCCTGGTAAGTTGGATCAGTCATGGAAGACTTTGGGGAAGAGTTGGAATTTGAGCTGGGTCATTGAAGTAGAGTAGAAATTTAATCATGTGCTATTTGAAAATATCATATCCATTAATTAGAAGTAGCAGCTTCTAATGAATCATGAGCTAATATTTCTGATACCAGTTGTTTTAGAAACTAAAGATCTTAGGCAAGTTACTTGACTCTTTAGATTCATAAAATGAGGGGATTTGGCTAGATGATATCTAAGGACTCTGAGAGCAATACCACATTCAAGCTTTGAATCAATGATTGATTCCATGCTCTGAAGAATTATGTGCTTGAAGAGAATAACTGCTTTTCTTTTAAAATTATTGTAATTTTCATCTTTCACTGATTCAGGCTGAGTTTTACTCACGTAGCGAGTCTCAAACATAGTTGTACACTTATAGAAACCAATCTGGTTACCTAAATACATGAAGTGGACTGGGTGTTAAAAATAGGAATTGGTGGGCACAAGGGGTGAAGTGGTGCACCTACAACAGGACTAACAATAATGTACAACTGAAATTTGACAAGGTTGTAAACTATCATAATCTCAATAAAAAGTTTAAAAAAATAAAAAAAATAGGAATTGGTGGGAGCTGTGGCAATCTTTAGAGTTCTTGCCCTTCCTGAAGAAGGGAAGATGCCTCTTATTCTTAGCTCTAGCTTACCATTGCCAGCATAAACATGACACCACTGTGTCAAGATCTTCCAGGTTTAAAGGAAGCCATAAATCCGGATTTTTAGGTGAAATCTCCAGATTTTTCCATTTCTTTTAAGCCATATGGAGGTCTACATCCTCTTACTCAAGAAGTGCACATATGTGCTTTCCAAAATAAGCCCAAGGATTGCCAGTTTGAAACTTCTCTTGTACTACACATTCTCTATTATTCAGGATAAAATTAATACATAGGTATATTGACTGCTATGGTGTTGTCAATTTACAT
The DNA here is from genome assembly GCF_041296235.1 of Equus asinus. NCBI lineage: Eukaryota > Metazoa > Chordata > Mammalia > Perissodactyla > Equidae > Equus > Equus asinus. Next base: position 112,535,488 of record NC_091820.1, on the reverse strand, counting down.
AGTTCAAGATGAAAACTTTCTTTCATATATAGATGACTTATTTGACTGAGCATCAGGTAGGCAAGAAACTTCAGTCAGTCATGGGGTTAAATTTATCCCAAGCCACAATGAGTACCTGCTAATACTCATGCACTTTTGACCAAAAGCACACACTTGTAAAATGGCTAGCTAATGTCAATATGGGACAGTAAAGCCTTTTTTATGCATAAATTATTCCATACCATGAGGCAGAAATCAGCACAGTATATGTCATTCTAAGTTGTGGAAAAAAATTCCATGTTTCACCTATGCTCATTTTAGAGATCAGCTATAACACTCCTGCTGTTCTCAGCAGCTGTTACTAACAGACAGTTAACGGGGAGGGATCTCTCCTGCCCAGTCCCTGCTCTTCAATGCTTCTCACCCCATTAATAGCTGCCTAAGTAAAATAAACTGATCCCAATTTTAGGGAAGTTTGCTTATTTGTTTTTTAACCTTCAAAAGGTAATCTATACTGAGAAGCACATGTCAACACAGGTGCTTAAAACCATCATCACGATTTCATTAACTGGCTACAATCAACAGCCTTCACGGCCCCAGGAGGGAAAAAATACACTAAATCTAGATACAGAACAACATATTTGAAGTATTACTTCAAGTTGTAAGTTATATTTACTTGATGTGATTGAGAGACAAGAGGATCCAGTTTTGTTCTTTCCTAGAAGAGGATTTGTCTCTCCAGTTCACAATCTGTCTTGGTTCCTTCTGAGTCTTCTACTGCTGGGAGGTCAAAAAGAAAAATTTCAGCTCTGGGGTGCTGGTTGCACTGGGATTTGCAAGGACTGCCACTTGGAACATTCTCTAAGGAACATCCAAGGAGCTTAGCTTCATGCTATCAGAGGCTGAGTTATTTGGATTATAAATCTTTGTGACATTATTGTGTTTTCTCTAAAGCTTGCCCCAAACCGTCTAAAATGTTGGCTTGGCTCTATAGCTTACTGTTTATTAAAATTCATCTCACAGAGCACAATTTAAAACTATTATCAGGAAAGGGCAATATTTGAGATGGAATTGGAAAATGATTAAAAAACAATGAGAAAAAACAAAAACAATAGCCTAGAGTAAATAGAGATTTTTAGCTTATTCCTAGAGAGACAGATTTATATCTGAGGTCTGATCTAGGCATCACTCTCAAAAAATTTGAGAAATAAACAGCTCTTCTGTGTTAGAACCAGAGGCCATGGAAAGAATGTACAGTTTTTCCACAACATCAGTGAAATGTGGAGTGAGAAGGCACTATCAAAAGTCATCAAGTATTCTACAGTACTCCAAGTTTTTGCAACCTTCTTATCCATACCAAACTTAACATTTTTATACATGTTGTTCTCCACGCATGGGATGCTTTATTTCCTCAATTAAGTTAACTTACATCATTGAACACCTACTCGTATATAGCAATGTTCTAGGCACTGAGAATTCTGGAATAAATAGACATTGCCCTTCCCTAATGGAGACTCCAATCTAATATTGCCTAATATATTTACTAAACCACATCTGTAAATGTATTCAAGACTTGGCTTTAGACTCCTGTCTCCCAATAAAAAGCTTTTGCCACCAACACCAATAGTATTTCCACCATTATACATTATGAATGTCATTAACTTTCTTTTGTTTACCTGCCATTTTGCCCTTATATTGCCTCAAATAGGTATGTAGATCTACACAGCTGAAGGTTAAGCTCTTCAAAGTTATTGACTAGTTAAAGTGTATATATATACATATATATAAGAAGGACTAGGTGAACAGCGTCAAGTGGTTAACTCCACAACTGCTATAGAATTAATAAATCTCATGTAATTATGTTTTTAAACTCAAACGCAAATTTTCACATTGAGTAACATGATAATTTATATCCACAAGAAGACAGCTGGTTCAGAGGAAAGAGTGTTACATATGATGAGAGAAAATGTGTTCAAGGGCTGTCTCTCGTTTTCTGTGTGACTTGGAGAAAATCATTTCCAATTTCTGAGCTCTAATTCCCATCTCTGTAAAATTGGATAATAATATTGGCCTTCTCTTCCTCTTATTGGGAGTTGTGAGACTAAATTTAGCAATCATTAAGAGTATATAAATTGTTAGTTATTTTTCATTAAATATTGTTACTGCCTTTTAATAAAATTACATTAACAACCTTCCCTCATGGTTTCTCTCCTTTCTATTAAATAATTTCTATTCTTTAAATATTTCTTCAGATACCTTCTTCAGATACCTACATGTTCCAAAAAATTCCAAATAAACAAGGTGATAAGTTATGCCTATACATGTTTTTGTAATTAATCCAGGATCTCACAGATTTCTTTTCCATTATACTTTAATAAAACTTCCCTTCTTTAAAAGCAAGCAAGGTATTCCAGGTAATCACATTTTCTGTTAACAAAGCTACCATATGTGACTCCTTTAAGTGAAAATTTTCAAAAATATATAATGTAATAAATTACCCTGATAATAATCTTTTTAATTTTTAAGAAGGCCTTAAGAACTAACAAGTTTATCCTAAAATTCATATGGAAATGCAAGGGACCAGAATAGCCAAAACAATCTTGATAAAGAACAAAGTTGGAAGATTCACACTTCCTGATTTCAAAACATATTACACAGCTGCAGCAATCAAGGCGGTGTAGTACTGCATAAGAATAGACATATAAACCAATGGAATAGACTTGAGAGTTCACAATTGAATCCTTAGTGATTTTCAATAAGTGTGCCAAGATGATTCAATAGGGTAGGAATAGTCTCTTCAACAAATGCTTCCGGGACAAATGGCTATCCACACGCTGAGGAGTCTGGCCCCAGGCCAAAATCCTATATGTGATCGTTCAGGCCAGATCATAAGCAATTATAAAGGCTTTATCTGGCAGGTCTTATAGAGGAAAGCTGCCTTCCCCACTGCAGACTTGGTACACAGCCAGTACACTGTAAGCTCTAAAAGGAATTGTAGGCAAGAACTCAGCCACCTGGCCCCCAACACTGGCCATGCTTCTATACATATCTGTATTTCTTCCATTCCATGTGCCTCAATGGAGACCTTATCAGGGGCCTTATCTCTAGTATTTAGTACTTTTCTACTCTACACGCTTCCTCCTTTTATTCTTCTAAGCCCCTGGGTCCATAAAATAGCAAGAATCTTTTGTTTGGGAGATCACTCATCACCTTTCCCATCCACCCTCCCTGCCCATCTGTGCTGATCCATTTGACTCTCTCCTGTGCCTCCATGGAGAAAAATGGAACACTGGGGAAGCTGACATCTTCTCTCTGGGATCTTGCTTATACTATCACAATAAGTGAATAAAGGCAATTGTTACTTTCAATTTGGTTTGTTGTCCTAATTCACCACCTTAACACCTGGCACCTCTTGATACTTGCAAAAGAATGAAGTTGGACCCCTAACTCACAGTATATACAATCATTAACTCAAAATGGATCATAGACCTAAAAGGTGGGAGCTCAAAATATAAAATTATTAGAATAAAGAATAAATGTAAATTGCCAGACCTTGGGCTAGACAAAGCCAAAAGCGGAAGCAACAAAAGAAAAAAATAGATAATTTGACTTTTTAAAAATTAAAATCTTTTGTGTTTCAAAGGACACCATGAAGAAAGAGGACAGACAACCCACAAAATGAGAGAAGATACTTTGCAATAACATATCTTATAAGGGATTTGTAACCAGAATATATATACAACATTTACAACTCAACAATAAAAAGACAAATAACCCAGTTAAAAAATGTGTAAAGGATCTGAATAGACTTTTCTCCAAGGAAGATATACAAATGGCCAATACACACATGACAAAATGCTCAATATCATCAGCCATCACGTAAATGCAAATCAAAACCAGGAGATACTACTTCATGCCCACTAGATTGGCTAAAATTACAAATTAAAATGATAGACAATAACAAATGTTGGTGAGGATGTGGAGAAATTGAAATCCTCGTGCATTGTTGGTAGTATTGTAAAATGATTCAGACACTTTGGAAAAAAGTTTGGCAGTTTGCCAAAAAGTTAAAGAGCGTTACAATATGACCCAGCGATTCACTTTCTAGGTGTATAACTAAGAAATGAAAACATATATCTGCACAAAAATTGTTCATGCATATTCATGTCAGCAATATTCATAATAGCCAAAAAGTTGAAACAATCTTAATGTCCATCAACTGATTAGTAAATAAACAAAATGTGGTCTATCCAAACAATGGAATATTATTTGGCTTTTAAAAGGAATGAAGTATATACTACGCCATGGATGAACCTTGAAAACATTAGGCTAAGTGAAAAAAAACAGTCATAAAAGACCATATGTTGTATGATTCCATTTATATGAAAAGACCAGATTCAACAAACCCATACAGATAGAAAGTAGATTAGTCATTGCCAGGGGTTGGGTGGGAAGGAGAAATGGGGAATGACTCTTAATGAGTACAAAGTTTCTTTTTGCAGTGATGAAAATGTTCTAAATTTAGATGTGGTGATGGTTGTATAACTCAATGACTGTACTAAAACCTACTGAATTTTACAATTTAAAAGGGTGAATTTTATGGTATGTGAATTATCTTAAGGACACTTTGTGTGGAAAGTCAATCATTATGACATTTAACCAAACAATAAAATGTAAATTATGCGAGCCTGACAACTGACAGAATTCTTGACAAATCCCTTTTATTGTTCCTTTATTCACGCAAACACAAGCCTTTTCTCCATACCCCAAATCACAACTACTTATTGCTGTTTCCAAAATAGTATCATCTGAGCAACAGAATGATACAATAATTAATGGATTTCTACTGAAAAGATCAGGATGTTAGTCCCACTTCTGTTACTTTGTGACTATATACAAATAATAAAGTTTCAAAAAGCACACTGTTGCCTGAGACAAGAGGCTTCAGGAGAAGCAAAGGCACTCCTGGCTCAGCCTCTGCCCTTCCCCCAGCAGTGGCAGGTGGTGCCCATGACATGATGCTTCAGGAAACACAGCAGTGCCGGCAACCCAGCCCTCCCTCTGCCCCACAGAGGCTACTCCAACACCCGCCCTTACAACAGCAAGAGCTGCACCCAAAATGCAGATAACCCCAGCAGTGGCAGTGGTGCCAAAGACATGAGGCTTCAAAAAGCGTACCAGCATGAGAGACCAGAGAATACCCCTGATCCAGCCCCCAGTGGTGTCACCCACAACACAAGCCCTAACAGCAGCAGGGGCTACATACAAGACCCTGGAGTCCTGGCGGCAGCAGCTACATCCATAAACACAAAACTCCCAGCAGCAGTGCACAGGTGGCAGCAGCAGTTGAACCCAAGAAGACCCATGAAGAGCCAACGAGGAAACATGAGACCCAGGTGACCCCAGAAACAGTGGAGGTGCTTTCAGTCTGGTGACCACATGGTGAAACCAGCAAGTGTACCAACTTCATAAACAGCAAGGAATCAGCAATCTCAGAGGCACAGGCAGCACAAGGAGGGTACTAATGATGCTTCTGGCAGAGTCAGTGGAGGGTGGAAACTGCAGGCTCTCAAATACAACCAGAAGCAGCTCAGAATCATTGTAACTAAGCCTCAGCTAAATAAGAAAGGTATGTACTACCAGAGATGCACAAGCAGAGAAACAACTCATCAAGCACCATGAAGAAATACAGTAACACCTTAGAACAGAAAAAAAAAATGACAACTCTCCAGAAACCAAACTAAAAGTCACAGAAGATTACAATCTGACAGTGAATTCAAAATAACTGTCATTAAGAAACTCAATGAGTTACAAGAAAACTCAGAAAAATAGTTCAATGAGCTTGGGAATAAAACCAATGAACAGAAGGAGCATTCCACCAAAGAGATTCAAACTCTAAAAATAAAACAAACAGAAATTCTTGACATGAAGAATACAATCAATGAGATAAAACATAAAGTAGAAAGCATTGGAAATAGAGCAGAACATAGGGAAGAGAGATTAGTAAGCTCAAAGATAGAAATCTAGAAATGATTCAGGTGGAAGAGGAAAGAGAAAATTAAGGTTTTTAAAATATGAAGAAATTCTATGAGAAATATTCAATTTAATTAGGAAAAGCTACATAAGGATAATGGGTATCCCAGAAGGAGAAGAGAGGAATAAAGGAGCAGAGAGTTTACTTAAAGAAATAATAGGTGAGAACTTCTCAAACTTGGGGAAAGATCTTTATATACAAGTACATAAAGCTAATAGAACTCCTAATTATCTCAACACAAGAAGACCTTCTCCAAGGCATATTACATTAAAACTGTCAAAAGTCAATGGCAAAGAATATTGACAGTCAGAGAGAAGAAAATAACTTACAAAGGAACTTCTATCAGACTATCAGTGGATTTCTCAGTAGAAACTCTACAAGGGATGAGAGAGTGGAATGATATATTCAAAATATTGAAAGACAAAACCTACCAGCCAAAAAGACTCTATACAGAAAAGTTATCCTTCAGATATAAGGAGAAATAAAAGCTTTCCCAGACAAACAAAAGTTGAGGGAGTTCATGGCCACTAGACCTGCCTTAAAAGGAATGTGGAAAGAAGGTCCTCTACCTGAAAAATGGTAAAGGTTTACAAAACTTTGAGCAAGATGATGAATAGACAGACAAGATCAGAAAATTGCATCTCTATATGAGAAAGGATTAGTAAATAATTATAACATAAAGACTAAAGGGAAAGAAAGCATCAAAAATAAACATAACCACTTCAACATGGTAACAAACTCAAGATACAAAAAAAACATAATTTGTGACAACAAAAACATAGAGGGAAAGAGGAAAAGGAACCTACATAGTCTAATGGAGATAAGATGCTATCAGCAGAAAAATGACTAAATCATCTATGAGATCTTTTAGACAAACTCATGGTAACCACAAAACAAAAATCAGGGCAGAGTCACAAATCACAAATAAAGAGGAAACTGAGGAAAACATCACAGAAAACCACCAAATGGAAAAGGCAGACAGAAACACAAGGATAAAGAAACAATGGAAATGCAGAACAATCAGAAAACAAAAGATAAAATGGCAGTATTAAGCCCTCGTATATCAATAATCACTCTAAATGTGAATGAATTGTATTTGCCAACCAAAAGACACAGAGTGGCCAGATAGATTAAAAAACAAGACCCAAAAATATGTTGCCTCTAGGGGAGCCATCTCAACTCTAAAGACAAACATAGGTTCACAGTGAAAAGATGGAAGATAATACTCAAAGCAAATAACAATCAAAAGAAAGCAGGTAAAATAGACTTCAAGCCAAAAAAGATAACAAGAAATAAAGATGGGCATTATATAACGATAAAAGGAACATTCCACCAAGAGGACATAACACTTATTTACATATAAACACTGAAGATCGGCACACCAAAGTATATAAAGCAACTATTAACAGACAAGGGAGAAATTGCCTGCCACACAATAATAGTAGGGGACTTTAACACCCCAATTACGCCAATGGATAGATCATCCAGACAGAAAGTCAACAAGGAAACATTGGCCTTAAATGCAACACTAGACTAGATGGACTTAATAGATATATATAGACCATTCCATCCAAAAGCAGCCAAATACACATTCCTCTCAAGTGTACATGGAACGTTCTCAAGATGGACCACGTGTTGGGAAACAATACCAGCCTCAATAAGCTTAAGAACATTGAAATCATATCAAGCATCTTTCCAACCACAATGCTATGAAACCAGAAATCAACTACAACACGAAAGCTGAAAAAGTCACAAATGTGTGGAGACTCAACAACGTGCTACTGAAAATGAATGGATCAATGAAGAAATCAAAGGAGAAAACAAAAAATATCTGGAGATAAATGAAAATGAAAACACAATAAACCAAAATTTATAAGATGCAGCACAGGTAGTACTAAGAGGGAAATGTATAGCAAGACAGGCCCACTTCAAGAAACAAGAAAAAAATTTGAATAAACAATTGAACACCGTACCTAAAAGAACTAGAAAAAGAAGAACAAACAAAGCCCTAGATCAGCAGAAGGAAGGAAATAAAAAATCCAAGTGGAAATAACTGAAATAAGACAATAGAAGGGATCAATGAAACTAAGAGTTGAATCTTTGAAAAGACAACCAAAATTGACAAACCCTTAGCTAGACTCACCAAGAAAAAAAGAGAGAGGCTCAAATAAACAAAATCAGAAATAAAAGAGGAGAAATTAGAACAGATACCACAGAAATCTGGAAGATTATAAGAGAATACTATGAAAAGCTATATGCCAAAAAATTAGATAATCTAGAAGAAATGGATAAAGTCTTAGAATCATACAACTTCCTAAAACTGAATGAAGAAGAAATAGAGACTCTGAATAGACCAATCACAAATAAAGATATGAAACAGTAATCAAAAACTTGCCAAAGAACAAAAGTCCAGGACCAGATGGCTTCTCTGGTGAATTCTGTCAAACATTCAAAGATTTAATACATATCCTTCTCACATTCTTTAAAAAATTGAAGAGGATGGAATGCTTCCTAACTCATTTTACCAGGCCAACATTACGCTGATACCAAAACCAGACAAGGACAACCCAAAAAGGGAGAATTACAGGCCAATTTCCCTGTTGAACATAAATGCAAAAATCCTCAACAAAATATTTGCAAATTGAATACAGTAATACATTAAAAGGATCATAAGCCATGATCAAGTGGGATTTTTTTTCTCATTTATTTGTTTATTTTCAGATGTACATCATAATATATTTCGAATTCTGTGTAGATTACATGATGTTCACCACCCAAAAACTAATTATAGTCCATCCCCTCACATGTGAGCCTAATCACCCCTTTTGCCCTCCCCCCTCCCTGCTTCCCCTATGGTAACCACTAATCCAATCTCCAATGCTGTGTGTTTGTTTGTTGTTGTTTTTATCTTCTACTTATGAGTGAGACCATATGGTATTTGACTTTCTCCCTCTGAGTTCCTTTCTTTTCTCTTGCTCTCTTCCCTTGTGGTTTGATGGCTATCTTTAGTAATATGTTTGATTTATTTTGTCTTACTTTTTTCTTGCTTGTTATAGGTTTCTGATTTGTGATTACCATGAGGATCCTATTTAATATACTACGCATATAACAGTCTATATTGAGTTGATAGACTCTTTAGCTTGACCTCTTTCTAAAAGCTCTATTTTTCACTCCCCTCCTCCCACATATGTTTTTCACATCATATATAGTCTCTTGTTTAGTGTGTGTATATCCATTACCCTCTTATCATTGAAATAGGTGATTTTAGTACGTTTGTCTTTTAACCTTTACATTATCTTCACAGGTAGTTGATCTGCTGCCTTTACCATATTTTTACCTTACAAGTGATTTTATTGCCTGGTTTTTTGTTGTTGTTGTGTTGTTTTTTTGATAGTTTTTTTAATCTCTATTTGTGGTCATTGCTTTCTCAAGTGGGATTTATTCCAGGGACACAGGGATGGTCCAACATCCTCAAATCAATCAATATGACACACTGCATTAACATGAAGAACAGAGATCACATGATCATCTCAATAGATGCAGAAAAAGCATTTGACAATATCACACACTATTTATGATAAAAACTCTCAATAAACTTGGTATAGAAGGAAAGCAACTGAATATAATAAAGGCCATTATGACAAGTACACAGCAAATATCATACTCAATGCTGAAAAACTGAAAGCTATTCCTCTAAGAACAGGAGTAAGACAAGGATGCCCACTCTCGCCACTCTTACCCAACATAGTATTGGAAGTCCTAGTCAGAGCAATTAGGCAAGAAAAAGAATAAATGGATCCAAACTGGAAAGGAAGAAGTAAAACTATCACTATTTGTGGATGACCTGATTCTATATATAGAAAACCCTCAAGAATCCACCAAAAAACTATTAGAAATGATTAATGAATACGGTAAGGTTTTGGGGTACAAAATCAACATACAAAAATCAGTCACATTTCTATACATTAAGAACAATCTAGCAGAAAGAGAAATCAAGAATACAATCCTATTTATAATTGTGACAGAATATATAAAATGCCTAGGAATACATTTATCCAAGGAGGTGAAAGACCTAAATAATGAAAACTATAAGACATTATTGAAAGAAATTGAAGACAACAAAGAAATGGAAAGATTACCCATGCTCATGGAATTAACATAGTTAAAATGTCCATATTACCTAAAACAATCTATAGCTTCAATGCAATCCAAATCAGAATTTCAATGACATTTTCCAAAGAAATAGAGCAAAGAATCCTAAAATTTATATGGAACAAGACACTCCAAATAGCCCAAGCAATCTGGAGAACAAAGGACAAAGTTAGAGGGACCACACTCTCGGAATTCAAAATATACTACAAAGTTATAGTAATCAAAACAGCATGGTAGTGGCAGAAAAAGAGACATTCAGATCAATGGAACAGAATTGAGAGCCCAGAAATAACCACACATCTATAGACAGCTAATCTTTGACAAAAGGAGCCAAGAAATACAATGGAGAAAGGAAAGTCTCTTCAATAAAAGGTGTTGGGAAAACTGGACAATCACATGCAAAAAAATGAAAGTAGACCATTACTTTACACCATGTACAAAAATTAACTCAAAATGGATAAAAGACTTGAATGTAAGACCTGAAACCATAGAAGTCCTGGAAGGAAATACAGGCAGTACACTCTTTGACATCAGTCTTAGTGGTATCTTTTTGAATACCATGTCTCCTCAGTCAAGGGAAACAAAAGAAAAAATAAACAAATTAGACTACCTCAAACTAAAAAGCTTTTGCACACAAAGGAAACCATCAACAAAATGAAAAGATAACCCACCAATTGGGAGAAAAAATTTGCAAATCATATATCCAATGAGGGGTTAATTTCCAAAATATACAATGAACTCATACAACTCAACAACAAGAAAATGAACATGTTGATCAAAAAGTAGTCAGAGGATATGAACAGACATTTTTCCAAAGAAGATAAATATACAGACAACAGGCATATGGAAAGATATTCAACCTTAGTAATTATTAGGGAAATGCAAATCAAAACTACAATGAGCTATCACCTCACACCCATCAGAATGGCTATTACTAAAAAGACAAGAAATAATAAGTGTTGGAGAGGATATGTAGAAAAAGGAACCCTCAAACACTGCTGTTGGGGATGTAAACTGGTGGAGCCTCTATGGAAAACAAAACGTAGATTTCTCAAAAATTTAGAATTAGAAATACTATATGATCCAGCTATTCCACTTCTGCTTATCGATCCAAAGAACATGAAAACACTAATTGAAAAAGATATATGCATCCCTATGTTCTTGGCAGCATTATTCATAATAGCCAAGACTTGGAAATAACCTAAGTGCCCATTAACAGATGAATGGACAAAGAAGATGTGGTATATATGTACAATGAAATATTACTCAGCCATAAAAAGATGAAATTTTGCCCTTGTGACAACATGGATGACCTTGATGGTATTATGCTAAGAAAAATGTCAGATGGAAAAAGATAATTACCACATGATTCACTCATATGTGGAAGATAAACAAACAAACACATAGATAAGGAGAACAGATTAGTAGTTCCTAAAGGGGACGGGAGCGGGGCAAGTGCAAAAAGGGTATTGGGGCACATGTGTGTGATAACGGAAGGCAACTTGTGTTTTGGTAGTGAACACAACACAGTCTATACAGAAGTCAAAAATAATGATGTACACCTGAAATTTACACAATATTATAAACCAATGTGACCTCAATAAAATAAAGCAAAAAGTAATAAACCTCTCTCATACCAACAACCATCAGAGAAATTAGAACCCTTGCACATTGCTGGTGGGACAGTAACAGCTGTTGTGGAAAACAGCTTGGTAGTTTCTCACAAAGTTAAACATAGAATTACCATATAACTTAACAATTCTACCCCTAGGTACATACCCAAAAGAACTGAAAACAGGAACTCACACTATTATACAAGAATGTTTATAGCAGCATTATGCATAAGAGCTAAAATGTGGACCCAACACAAACAGCCATCAACAGATGAATGGTTACACAAATTGCTGTATATGCATACAATGGAATATTATTCATCTATAAAATAGAATAAAGTACTGATACATAATAAAATGTGGATGGACCTTGAAACCATTTTGCTAAGTGAAAGAAGCCAGACACAAAATGTCACAAATTGTATCATATTTCTATTTATATGAAATATCTAGTATAGGTAAATTTCACCTCAATAAAAAAAAGCAGGAAATTTGTGTCTGAAAGCATTATTTTGCCTGGAAGATTAACTTTGAACATATCTTCTGTGAGGATTATCTTCAAACACATGAATCTTTAGCCTCCCATGCCCTAGTAATGAGGCTAGATGCCGAATATTTGAAAAATTGATATCCTAGAATAAGTTCTAAAACTGTTTGGTGAAAAGTTCATCCAAAAAGGAACTGGCTTCACTGATGAAGGGAGTACAAAACTGTAAATAATCACCTCCTTTCTTGTACCATCTAAATTAGTCTAAAACACCTGGATGGTTGACTCATTCTTTCCTATTACATCCAAATATTTTTCCTTTTATAAATGTCCTCTTCCTTCTTTCCTCAGGCTCCATTATAACAAAGCCATCTGCAGATAGAGGCTCTAATGTAGAAACTGAATTCATTTTTATTCAGATCCTTCATTTATATTCTAATTCATTAATGTGATCTCTCTCTCTTCTTCTCTAATCTCTCTCTTTCTCTCTCCTTCTAATATTCAAAGGAAAATCAGGAGGAATAGAAACTCCCAGAGCCTCTAGGAAATAGATTAAGTTATCAGCTTCTCATAGTCAATCTAAACTAATCACAAAAGTTCTTCAATCTCATGGGAAGTATCCTCTAAGCAACTGTATATTTTCAGTTTTTAAAGCAATGTAAACCTCAGTGTTATCCTTAAACTGGACTAGTAAACATACTGCACCACTCACAAGCCCGTTTTCACAATGGTCCATGTAAATAATTTTTTGGTCTATACAAATAATTTAAGAATTCATATAAAGAAATGAACAATTATTTATTATTATTTATAATAATAAATAATTTATATAATAATAATAATAATGTGCCAATTTTACAGACATTGCCTTGTCACACTCACCTTCTCTGTAAAAGTCTCCCAGTGGTTGTAATGAGAATTGCTCAGAGGCAATATGAAGGCCCCAACTGTGGTATAACATTATTGATATTTAAAAGTGTGTTAGACCCAGTCCCATAAATTTGAACCCCTCCCCACTCTGAACAGGGGGCTAAGAACTTAGATCCAGTGAGTCTAATTGAGGACCATTAAATCTGGTATTAGCCAGAATGCACAAATGTGTATGCATGTTTTCATTTGTACATGTATCCACACAATTCCCCACCCCACACCCTTCTAGCTACCTATTCCTTTCAAAAGAAACTGGTACTGTGAATGAAAGTGGACTACAATAGTTTCAGCTCTGAGATTTGCTTTCCAAAGAGAACTGAAATCTGCAAAACAGCAAGCTATATGCCAACTACCGGGTGTGAGCCCAGCTACACAGCACCTCTCTCTACAAATTCCAGAGAGAGAGTAGGCTTAAAGAAGCATTTCTTCTCTAAAAAGCATTTTAATGCTTAGATACCAAGGTGACAGTTTCCTTAGAAACACAGCAACAGAGAGATGATATCAATTCTGAATACAAATACCCCAAGTATGCAATTATTCTATTAGCCCACAGAAGAATACCTATTCTAAACTGTCTCTTTTGTGAAAATATAGGGCAGGTCTTGCTATTTGGCATTGCATTTTTATTTCACTTATCTTGGTACGACACTTAATGAAGAGAGAAGATTTGGTTAAGTGTGAAATTATAGTTATACAATTGAAGAAAAGCCTGCTGCTTTCACATATTTCTAATTCCTAAAAAATCTGACAAATGCCCAAAGAACTCCCCACTATCATTTAGATAAAAGTATAAACTTCCAACAACACTTATACTATAATTTTATACATATATCTCTATATTTTTTTTTCTGGGAGAAAGGAGGTCTTGCTGAATCAATTGAAGGTGAAATTAAAGTCAGGAACCTACAATCGTCATTCCTACTAGTGCTCTTCAGTGGAAAATAGGAACTGTGATGGATACAACTTGAAGTTTAGAGACACTTTCTTTAGTTCTCACTCCATCATTTTCCACTGGTCATATGGCTACTGCTTTAGTTTGTCCATATTGGTTAATACTGTGATTTCAGAAAAAGTAGGAAAGAGAAAGAAAGGGAAATTATGATAATAATACACATCTGACATGCACATTTTAATGATACATTTCTCTCCTTTCTGAATGAACCTAAAGACAATTATGATGAATGAAAAAAGCCAATTCCCAAAAGATTATGTACTGTATGATTTCATTTATACCATATTCTTTAAATGACAATATTATACAAAGAGTAACAGATTAGTGGTTGCCAGAAAATAAGGAGGAGTAAAGGTGGGAAGGAATGATGGGAGTGGACGGGGCCATTATAAAAAAGCAACATGAAGGATCCTAATAGTGATGGCAATGTCCTGTCTCTTTACTGTATCAATGTTAATATCTTCGTTGTGGTGTTGTATTATAATTTCACAACATGTTATGACTGAGGCAAACTGGGTTAAGTATACATGGGATTTTTCTGTATTATTTCTTACAATTGCATGTGAATATACAGTTATCTCAAAGTAAAAAGTTTATTTAAAAATTAATTCTATTTATCCTATCAATGAACAATAGAAATTTCAATTAAAAAACAATACTCTTAAAGAGCACCAAAAATACGAAGTACTTTGGGATAAATCTGACATGTAAAACCTATAAACTGAAAACAACAAAATAGTGCTGAAATGAACTAAAGAAAAACTCACTAAATGACAGAGATCATGTTCATGGGTTAAATTTAATTTTGTTAAGATGTTAACTCTCCCCAAATTCGTCCATACATTCAAAGCATTCGCTATCAAAAATTCTGTAGGCCTTTATGTAGAAATTGACAAGTTGAATCTAAAATTCATATGAAAATGCAAATGCAAAGGACTCAGAATAACCAAAATATGAATATTATAAAGCCATAATAATCAAGGCAGCATAATATTGTCATAAAGATGGACAAAGAGATTAATGGAATGCAATAGAGAGTACAGAAATAGACCCACACAGAAATGGGCAACTGATTTTCAACAAAGGCAATTTGATGGAGAAAAAATAGCCTTTTCAACAAATAGTCTTGGAATAATTGGACTTTCATATGCAAAAAATCAAGAAACAAG
Organism: Equus asinus; assembly: GCF_041296235.1. Classification (NCBI taxonomy): domain Eukaryota; kingdom Metazoa; phylum Chordata; class Mammalia; order Perissodactyla; family Equidae; genus Equus; species Equus asinus. The sequence continues at coordinate 112,520,172 of NC_091820.1, read as the reverse complement.
AAGCCTCACACCATGTATAAAAAGTTATTCAAAATGGATCATAGACTTGAACATAAACCTAAAACTATGAAACTTCTAGAGGAAAATATAGGAGAAAAACTTCTTTACTTGGTTTAGAGAAATATTTCTTAGATATAACACTGTGGTAGGCAGAATTCTAGGATGCATTCCCCCCCACCACTAAGATTTCTGGCCCCTGGTATACACATACCTTCCCCCAGTTAGCCAAACACTTCTTCAAATTCCATTACTTTCTAATCTACTCCAATGTGGTTTCCATACTCATCACTCTACTGAAATCACTCCTTGGCAAGATTACAGACATCCTTGTCGTTGAATCTAATGAATCCTTTTGGAATACCCTAGAACCTTTTGATACTGTTAGCTACTACCTCCTTTTCAAGGTATTCTTCTCCCTTGCTTTCCATAAAACCACATTCTCCAAATTTCTCTCCTTTTCAATCTCTTTTGATGGCTACTTTTACTATGGCCACCCCTTAAATATGAGTTCGCATTCCTCAGGGTTCTGTTCCAAGCTCTTTTCTTGCTACTCTATATACTCTTTCTGGGTATTCTCAACTCAAATGGAGTCGATCACCTCCCCATATGTTGATGACTCGCAAATTTATATCTTTATCCCAAATAATCTTCTATATTCCACATGCACATATACAACTGCTTTGTAAATAATTCCAAAGGGATGTCTCACTGGAAAAACTAAATTATCATCACTCCAATTCCATAATCCTTTTCCTACAGTGTTTCCTCTCTTAGAAAATGGTATCTACCATATTGTCTAAGTCAGAAAGCAGGATTCATTACTGAGTCTCTGATCTCTTACCCTCTGCCCTAGCTGATGCACCACCAAGTCTTGTGAACTACAACATCAAAATCTCCTGAATCCATGTTCACTGCTACAGTGCTAGTCCATGCCTCCATTTATCTTTCACATAGATTGTTGTAACACCTTCCTAAGGGATCATACGCCTCTCCTCTTTTCTTTCCACTGCACTCTGCTCTGTTATGTTGCACACAGCAGTAAGAGTGAACTTTTTAATCATACATCTGGTTATGCCACTTCCTTGCTTAAAACCTTTCAATGGTTTCTCATTGCAATCAATACTGAATCTAATACGTGGATTTATAGTCTTTATTGTTTAGCTTCTGTTTCCCTCCCAAGTCTTATCTAGTACTACTCCCACCTTCAAGCTCTTTGCTCCAGGACTGAATTTTCAGTTCCTGAAGATTCTGTGCTTGCTCTTACCTCCAAACCTTTTCACATTTTGTTTCTTCTACAAAACCAGATTCATTCCTCCATTCTTCTCTTGGCTAACTACTACTTAGCCTTCATGTCTGATCTATATGTTAAATCCCTCTAGGAAGCCTTACCTGAAAACCAGGCTGACTTAGATACTTTCCGTCTCTGCTTACATACTACTCTGACTTCTATCTTAGCATTTGTCACACTGTATTTGAATTTTTTTGTCTGTGTCCTACATTATAATATAAGCTCCAAGATGGCAGGGATCATGCTCTTGTTTACCGTTAAATCATTAGAGCTTAGCAAAAAATCTGATACACAGTAGAGGCTTAATAATTTTTTTCTGGTAAAGGTAAAGGAGAGAGAAAAGGAGGGGGAAAGAAAAGAAAAAGTCTGAAGAGCCAGTCCAGAAGAGTCGCTCCCTTGTTAACTGTTGATTGGATACAATTAGCTCAGAAGACAATCTGGCATTTGCTTGAAATTAAAACTTTGTTTTTTAACTTTTCCTACTGAGGGAAGGAAAAATAGTTCCCTACCTCCAAATTCTTACCCCTACATTTCTTAATTCCTGATCAAAAAATAAATTCTTCCATCAGCCTGACATTTCCCAAGTCTACCCAAAAGAATGTGTTGCAGAATCCTCGATATCAATTAAAAGTTGTGATTTTCTTGGAAGAAAGTCAAGACCTTATTACTACTAATATACTTAATCCCATATAATAGGTCATTTGCATGGAAGCATGGGAAACATCAGTAACTTCTCAGACATCATATGTTACTTATGGGAGTTTTTTTTTTTTGAAAAAGCACAATTCCAATTTTTCCCCTAATGAATCTGTTGCACTTTTCAGTTCTTTTAATCCTTATTTGCCATATATAAACTGTATTTATGAGTCTCAGAGGTTAATTTTATGTTACTTAAAATATTTCCTTTAACCCATTTTTTAAAATTTAACACCATTAATTCCATTTCAAGGATTCTTATTAAAGGCAAGTGGAAAACATGTTTATCCAAATTCATAAACAAATAATCAATTTTCCACTCTTCTCTCAAATCATTATCCAGTATGTATTGCTAAGCTTTTTCATTGTAATTGATTCCATACAGCCTTTCTTCAGATATTTAATTCAGATTATTTGTGACCTTGACTCCATTACCAGTAATGCACTTCATTCCAGAGGTTTCCATTTTCTTGGTAATGTGTTGAGATTACTTTTCAGAGTCTAAGCTGGGTCATACACATGAGTAACTCCAGGCAGTCAAGGCAACTCTGCAAGTATCAACATAGCTCCCCAACTGATGTCACAAAACAGATATATTATTGCTCCTTATTATATTATCTTAAAAATCCTACACAGCCTGTACTAAAGACCTGAGAGAAGAATGAGAAAAGTAATATTTTCTACTTGCTACTGAGGGAAAGAAATCTTCCCTTAGTTTAGATCTTAGTTTAGATCTTAAGACTAAAGCTGTATCTACAGGAAATCAACTCTAAGTGCCTGAAAAGAGGGAAAATCCTGTTAAACCACTACTTTGGTTTATTAATTTGTCCACAGGACCCAAATAATCAGTTTCACTGAGTCTATAAATGAATTGAACAATTTCTTATGGAAAGTACAGGCAATAAGACCACAAGATTTTTTCAACTACTGTAATGAATTGTTTCTGAGTAATAAAGAAATCTCCAGATAGTTGATCTGATTGAGTAGTCCAGACAATCTAACTATGTCCATTGTGAACACATTCATTTAGGCAGAATTGGGCTGATAAGATTTATATACCCTCTTGTATCCAACTAGGTAATACACATACACATTGTTGGTATCTAGAGGGCTTTCCAATCTGTAAGAAACAAAGTCATTGCTGATTTTGCTCCTTCTCACCACCAATCTATCACAGTCACTGTTTTTCTGTCTGATCTATCTTCTTGCTTTTGTTTAAACTTTTAAGTTTCCCCAAATAGGATAATATATTGATTTAGCTATGTCAACATATTTCATTAAGAGACTCTAAGTGCTCTTGAGAAATAATAATTCTAGCTAGCCTATGAAATTATAAGAATTTATACATAGGTAGCGTGGTGGCATAGAATGAACACAAGCATTGAGAGTTACACCTAAACTCAAATCTAAGATTGGTCACTTAACAACTATAAAATTTTAAGCAGGTTACTTAGTTTTCCCAAAATTCATATTCCTTATCTTTAAAATGGGAATAATAATAATTTCATAGGGCTGCGGTGAGAATTAAATATAAGAATATGGCATATGGAAAGTGATCAGTAACTAACTCATGGTTCCTTCCCTTTCTGTTTTATAAACCTGTTTAGATTTGGAGCTTTCCAAGCACTTTACAAAGTAGCATAAGTCTTTCACTTTTCTCTAGACAGTAGAAATGGTGTCTTCTCACTGTATGTAACTGACACATTGCCCACATTCAATACTGAGTCCTAACACATTGAAGTATACATCCAATGTAGCTTTAGTATTTGTTGAGATTCCACTAGTTAAGCATTTCTCTTGTTCTTCCTGGCTCCTGTCTTTTCCTTTCCCATTGAATGGTTCTGGCAGCATTGATGTTCTCCTGCAGTTCCAATCACCATGAAGGAGCAATTTAGAAAGTCTAATAAATAAACAACCATTCAGCCATGCTCCTTTAGTTTTCATTCCCCTAAATCTAGACAGTAGCAATAATTGAAGTCTCCTAAATGCTAGAGCAAGGAAAACTATGAGACTATTTCTGTGGCGACTTACTCAATTCTACAATTGTATAGTTGTGAGCAAAAATCTCGATCTCACAGCAAACTGGTCCCTATATAAAGGTTTTGACTGAATTCAACATTGTGATTGTACTCATAAAATTATAAATCCTATGCAAGTACAGAAGTATAGGACATGCATGGGATTTGGCATCCAAGAGCAAGGGTTATTGTTGGGACACAATTATCCATGAGTTTCTTATAGTTCTGCATATCTTGTGATCAGAAGCATTGAGAGATTTTGTTCCAGAATATCTTTTCAAGGAAGTTTGTATAGCAAACAACTTTGGAAGATGCAAATAGTGTCTTCCTCTAAGGCAGAGAGCAGATTTGTTTGCTTTCCAGGATAATAAAGATAATGTCTTCCTCCAGTGAAAATCGTACAGTGTTTAAAATATTGGGGTTTGTCACATAGATACAGAGAACAGATTGATGTAACCAGAGGGGAAGGAGGGAGAGGGAAGGCAAAAGGGGTAAAGGGGTACATGTGTATGGTGACGGATGGCAACTAGACTTTTGGTGGTGAACACGATGCAGTCTATACAGAAGCTGAAATATAATGATGTATACCTGAAACTTAGATAATGTTATAAACCAATGTGATCTCAATTAAAAAAATATATTGGGGTTTCCTAAGTTTAGGTCTCCTCAGCTGTGAAGCACACCCACTGCATACACAGCAACCACTTGAGCCATTTCACATTATTCCCACGGTAATTGAAGGGCAATAGAACAGATGTAAATGTGATCATACTGCCTGCTGAGCCATGAGTAATAAGTCCTTTGTCTCTGACCCAGGAATCTCAAGTTTTCTTCCAGACTCCATGAAACTGTGGCAGACTAATATGTTAGCTTGCAATTTGGGTGAAATCTCAGACACAGTTCTTGACAATTACGACATTGAACATTCATAGAACATCTACACACTTCTATTGATTTATTTGCATAAGGGAAATGACAATCATAATACGTATGTCTATCTTATGAAGCTCTTAAGAAGATTTAAATTAGCTAACAGTTGTGAAACTTATTTTTAAACTGTAGAACATTGTACATATTAGATCATCATTGCCATCCATTTTCACTATTATTAAAAACACTTTAATTTCCTCGGCCCCTGACTCATTTCTCATTCCCCAATACGTGCTGTGTGATTTAATTTGCTACTTGACATTTTTTTTCTTTTAGTTACTCATTATTAATCTCTTACCTTAATTACTCCAATAGCTTCCAAAATAGCCCCTCATCTCCATTTTTGAGCCCTCAAATTCATTTTCTACACTATAATCAGATTAACTTTATAAAACATGAATCTGATCACGTCCCTTTCCTGCCTAAACCTTCAATGGTTTCCTATTACCCTTAGAATAAGGCTCAAACTCACAAACTGGCTAACAAGATCTTTTATGATCTGGCCCCTGCTACTATCTCCAGTCTCACATCTTCTATTCATGCCAATGCATTATATGCTCCTGTTGTATTGAATATATTTCAGCTCCTTAAAAGTGTCATGCTCTTTTTTATCTCTGGGACTTGGCATTTGCTGTTCCATCTGCCCTGAACTCACTTCCATCTTCCCAGCCCTTGTTTATTTATCTAACTTCTGCTATTTCTTTAGGCTTCAACCTAGAAGGAGAAAACAGTACTGGAGAGTCTACTCTTAAATAAATAACACACATAGACACTCAAACACACACACACACACACACACACACACACACAAACACACACCTCCATATAGAATGATTTACTCTGGATGCATGCTCTTTGTTCCTTCCTCTCTGTTAGTGGTAACTTCACTCATCACCAACAAAAGTTTGGGTTTTTTTACAGCAGTAATCATGCTGTATCAATAACAATATCATTGTTATTTAATAACTTTATTAATATCACATTCAATGAAAAATGATATCAAGGGGTGTCTAATCTGAAACCATGAATTACACCCTGATTCAGGAGTGTTTGTTGCCCTGGGGGAATCAAAGTAAGAAAAGGTTATCTTCCTCTTTGAAAGCCGTTTTTTTGAAAAGTAAATGCAATAAGCCTATTAGAGTAAGAAAGAGTTTTCCACAACAAGATTTGCTCTTTGCTGACACTTTCCCACTGTCTTGATACTGTCCTAAAGTACAACACCCATGACCTCAGCATTTTCAGAAGACCTTAACAAATAAGATTACCTGTCTAGGAATCTTGCCTAAGCCAATTTTTATGTAACTGCTATTGCAACAGATAGGCTTTATTGTCTTTCCTCTGAGCTTTGTATTTAGACCTGAGTTGTTGAGAAAAGCCAGAGTAACACTACTCAAAATGTCTCCAGTTCCTGCCAAGTCCTCTCTAGCTAAATTCTCACTAAGAGAGGCCCTATCAGTGGGTTCCACTGCATAAGATGACCAACATTTCCTCAGCCTGGATTGTGGGCTGAGGTTACAAATTGTTTAATGAACCTAAGAATTCAGCACACAGCAAGGAGAAAGGTTTGGCTGGTAGACACTAGTATTTCCTACTGAACAAAAAAAAAGATACCTTTTTTCCCAGAGATGCACGTTCTCCAATCTGAGAACCACATTTGACTACAGATGCAGAGAAAACAAAGAATTTATATAACTTCCACATCCTCTTCCAAAGCTATTAAAACTCTAAATAATAAAGTGATGGAAGAGAAAGAATTGCCAATCATTTAAGGTATTGATTATTTGCATTAATGATGGGGAGCACTGGTGCAGAAAATCAAAAGCTACAGATGATCCAATAAATATCTTAGCTATTGTAAGTCTAAGCCAAGTGAGAAGCAAATATTAGGTTAAAATAAAATCACCACTCAGACATTCATTTATCATTATGTAGGGTTTTGTTTTCCTTACCAAATGGTCAACTGAGGAGATCAAGTGAATAAATTATGAGGCATAAAACTGTACCAAATTAATTATGGGAGAAAACTAAAACCCTGGAAAATCAGAATGTAGTGAACTTTATCTGTTCACCAGCTAATGTAACAAATGCAATCCTGACTACAAAGGATTGACCTCATTTTCAGTTCAGACTTTTTGAACTTCAGACCAAATGCCATGTATTCAGCTTGATATGCCATCCTTAAACGTAAAATGTTCTAATTGAAATATTTAGAATCCTTCCTGCATCTCAAAATGAAAAGAAGTTCAGACTCAAATGTTTCTGATTCATTTACAACTGACTCATCAAAATGCACTTCTTCCTCTTGTGATACTTTATATACAAAGAGTCCTTAGATTACTTTGATGAGTCAAATTAGCATTTTCCCCCTTGTATAAACAGGAAATCTCATTTTTCATGAATAAACAAATCACAGATGATCACACTGAGAGATGGTCTCAGCTTTAAGTGATCTAAGTAACTTCATGAAGGGTGTGATTTGAGGGGTATGCTACAAGTCTCCCCACTCCAATCTATTCTTCGCCCACCACCATCCAGTCTCACAACACTGCTCACTCTTCCTACTGAGCTAGAAATTCTTATCATCAGTCAATGGATTACTTCATGAGTTGGATCACAATTGCTCTTACTTATATTCCAAAGGCCACTGTTTAAATGGATGACACAGACTACTATATCAAATTCATAAGTTTTTTCTTTTGAAAAGTAAAGAGAGTGCTGCCCTTTGGCAAAGGCAACAGAAGGCTGATTTTTTTTATTTTGACAAGTGAAGTGTGAAGTTGGCCATGAGTCTACCAGTAAAAGGGAAGCAAGAAACATAACAACTATGAAAAAAACAGGCCAAAATACTGTGAAGATCAAAGCTTCACACAATAAAGTAGATGGCTCTGGTTCCCATTTTCTAGTTTCTTATTTTTATGTATAGCTGCCTCTATGGATTCCAAAGGAAATTTGTATGTGTGCAACCATAAAGGGCTCAACTCTTTTTCTGATTATTCATAGATTTAATTCTAAAATTATTGTGGCCTTTACAATCTCCTCTTTTATAAATTTAAATATGTGTACATGGTGCTCATTTAATAGAAAATACAGGATCAAATGGAAACTAATTTCATTACCTCTCAAAGAAATTTTAGCAAAGTTGTCGTAATCTATATGATATACTATCTAATAGGTTCACTGCTTTATCAATTCTACTTCGGTCGGGAGTAACTTGACAACTGTCTTTTTAAAATTGCTTTTTTCTTTTTTCTGTTAGCAGACGTAGCATGATACGTGTGATAAATACACAACTAACTACACAACTACTGGCACTACTTAATGTATGACAAAAAAATATTTCCCCCACTTCCTACTGCAATATCCCTTTGGATACATTGATTTATAAATGCCCTTTGCATATACTCATTTTCAGTCTGAGGCCCTGGAAATTCTGAACCTCCCTTGTCAGTCTCCACATTGGTTAAATAAATGCTTCTACTTAAATTGTCAACTACTCACTCTTTGCAATTTATATACAGGGAATACAGAAATGAATAAGGCACATTCCCTTCAGGAGCATACGGCCTATTGGGAAGACAGGCATGTACATAGACCATATAGCCTAATAAGTACAGGGATAGAAGGAAAAGCAGATGCTACAGGATTACAAAGACGGTTCATTACTCAGATTAGGAATATAGGGTTTCAATGAAGACTTACCAAAGGAGGTGTGATGATTGAACTAATTCTTGAACTCCAGAAGAGAATTACAGATAGAGAAGTATTTGCAAAGGTATAGATGTGAAGAAAATACAACACACTACAAGTGTACCTTGCTATGGCTGTAGCAAGATCATGGCTGAGGCCAAATCACGTAGGGTCTTGTATATCATGCGAGAGTGATTGCATTTCATCCTGAAGACAGCTAAGTTGGGCTGTTCTCCATATAATCTCAACATCCAGAAAGCTAGCCTGGGCTTTCCCACATGATGGAACCAGGTTCCAAGAGAATGAGAGTAAAGCTGCAAGACCCTGAGGCCAAGGTTCAAAAATCACCCAACATCACTTCCACTAAAGAAAGTCACAAGGCTAGTCCAGATCAAAGGGTGAGGAAATAGACTCCATCTCTTGATGGGAAGAACTACAAAGAAATTTTAGCCATTTGTAATCCACCACAGTAGGGCATATGGAAAAGGAAGAAATCAAATTACTGCTTAATGACTTCATAGATGGGTACTGATGGTATTATATTGAGTTAAAATTTACTGTGAGAAAAGTGGATCGGGGGAAAGATAAAGTGTGGGGGTTTTTTTTCATGTTGAGTTTGAAACATCCAGTAGGGAGTTAGATATACACATCTAGAGCTTGGAGGAGACTTCTGTACTAGAGATATAGACCTGGAAAGCAACAACTTACAAGTGGTAGAGGTGTAGTTGAAACTATGGCAACAAATGAACAGCCCAGGGAGAGTGTATAGATTGAGAAGAGAAGTTGAATATGGAATTTTGGGTAACACTAGTGTTTGAAGCGTAGGTGGAAAAAGAGGAGCCAAATAAGAAGAGAGAGAAGGAAGAAATAGAGAAGTGAGAAGAAAATCAGGAATATGAAATAAAGAAGCCATGTTAAAAGAGCTTTTTTAAGAAGGCAGAAGAGCCAACAGTTTCAAATCCCATAGAATCATTAAATAAGATAAAGACTAAAATGTGCCCATTAGTTTAATAACTAGGAAGAGGGAAACATGGCTATTCCTGAAGTCATTCCTCACTATGATTCTAAGGGTTTCCCAAGGAGACTATGGTAAACTTTACAGAGACTGAATTCTATGATACAAAAAAGTCTTGGAAACGTTGAGGTCATTCTGATTATGAACTTACCCCACATTACTACTACTCAGCACAATGCTTTACACTGAATACAGTCATCTCAGCTCCATTCTGTGCATACTGAAAATAGATATTTGGGCACCACAGATTTTTAATGAAGAACATACTGTATCAGGAAGATATATCCAGAACATCTTGGTCATCTGGTGAAATGGAAAATAGAACTCAGACATAGTCACTAGTAAATCAGAAAAATCTTCCTTTGTAACATTACACAGGCATCTATTACAGAACTATAGAGTTGAACATGAGAGAGAGAAAACAGCGATCAAAGACTTAATCTGGGATTGTATGAAAACTCAGAAAGGCCCGAAGAAGAACCCATAAGTGAAAACCTAAGACACTAAGGAAGAGGAATCTTGGGGAAAGGATATGTTTTACTATTAAAATAAGGCAGGAGAAGAAATAAATGAGGGAGGGAGGAAAGTGTTCTGAACACACAGTACAACATCGATAAGAAGTTCTGAGTGAGAACCTCAGGATCTGAGACAGCACCTGAGACTGTATTTAGGCCATATGTGAAGCAACAGTAGGGTAGGAATCCAAAGCCAGAGTGAGTATGAGAATAATCTTTGGACTGGAACGTTTGGAATACTCATTAATAAGAAGAAACTGGAATCCCAAGCAAGAGAGGAAGATTTTAAGAGGACAGCTATAATCTTAAATGAAGTTAAGCTACCAGAACTAAATAGATTGTATTCCAGAGAAATAACAACAGACCATCTTAGTATGTACTATGAATTAGGTATGTTAGATATAGCACTTCTAAGTTTCACAACTCTTCTTGCCAAGTCAATAGCATTGTTTACATTTTACAAAAGAAAACACTGAGGCTGAGATATTAAGTAATCTGCTACACAACAAGAAAATTGTGGAGTCAAAAGCTGAATACAAATCTGATTCTATGGCTACTGTCTTTCTACCGTATGCCAGGTTGCCCTGTTTCTATATGACAGTGGTGATATTTGAAGGATCCTGGGAAGAATATTGGAAGACTAGAGATACATTAGTGTTTCCTATTTTTTCTTAAAGGAAAAAGATGTGAGACAAAAGTTCATATTGATCATTTAAAAGATGGATTTTATAAAGACTTTGCTAGAATTATACATGGATTCATGGAGAACAAGTTATACTAAAGTAATTTCATCTCCCTTTTTGGTAGGGCTTATTTGACTGGTAGATCAGGGAAAATATTGTAAACATACTGCATCTGGCCTTCAGTTGAGCATCTGACAAAGCTTGTCTCAATGTCCTTAATGCAAAAGAGACAGCAAAATATGGACTGAGTGCTGATAGAGTTAGATTGATTTGTATTTGAGAGATCTTATTAAGAATTTAGTTATAGGTGAAGCAGCATCAACTTAGAAATTCAGTGACATTCTATGGTCACTCTCATTCACAATTATTACTAATTACTTGGAAGAAAATATTGAAGTTTGGCTCATCAATTTTGCCAATGATAGGGGAACTCAAATGAGAGTGAACACATTAGATGACAAAAGCAGGCACCAAAAATATTAACAAGATGAATTATTCCTAGCATTATTGCAGAATCTTGCCCTTGGGTCTAACTAATAAAGTGTTCAAGTAAAGACTGGGGAAATCATTATTATGAAGCCACATATGTCAACGAAATAAGGTTTGAGTGGACTGACTTTACATTTACTATGAGTCAGCTGTGTAATATTGTTCTTTAAAAATGGATCTGATCCTAGGATGTAATCCAGTAAATACGATTAGTAAAATAAAAAAGACGGTAGGCTTGTTTACTCTGGGAAAGCCAGACAAACCACTGAGTTATACTGATTCGGTCCTTTCTGGACTCCATAGTGGCAAACCACACATCCAAAGGAGGCTGAGCAAGATGGTGAGGGGGACAGAAACATATCATGTAAAGAACAGTTGAAAGAACTGGGGAGATTGAGCCTAAAAAAAAAAAAAAGGATTAAGAGTGGCTTCAAATATCTGTTGGACTGTTACTTAGAAAAGGAAATCAGATTTGTTCCAATTTCCCTCTATGATTAATGGTTGGAGTTATGGTAACACAGATTTTGGCCCTACATATGGGAACTATCTTCTAATGAACAGAGATGTCCACCATCAAAATCAGGTAATTCTGCAGATGAGTTTCTTGCTACCACAGGTGATCAAGTGGAGACTGATTAATAACTTAGAATGTTCGAGTCCAAGAGTCTTGAGAGTTAGAAGGGATCTCAGAGAGGATCTTCTAGTCCAACATTTTCATTTTATATGTATAGGGACTAACATACACAGGGGAACTGATTTGTCCATTGTGTCAGAGGTGGTACTTAAATCCAGGTTTTCTGTCTAAGTCAAGTGCTCTTTTTTTCTACATACATGGCAAGTTATGGGGATCTCATTATCTCATTATACTACATGTCTACAGAGTCCTCATCCAGTACCAAGATCCTTTTGGGCTTAGGAAGAACCATTACTAGACAGGTGGTAGGAAGAAAAGTTCCCAAAAGAGGAGGAACCCCAGGGGAAGCCTAATCTTGCTGCCTGTGACATACTGAAAAGATACTCTCTCTCCTTCCCTCAAATGTGGTCCACTCTGTTGCACAAATTCTTTGTGAAATGCTAATTGAGGTCACTTTTTGCCTCTTATCATTGTCTTTCACATTCATTTACACCATTGTACTCAGCCGAAATCATCTGTTTCATATATCCTGAGAACTTATTGTCCAAACTCTGCTAAGAACTTCATCTTGAGACTTTGGTAGTATCTTTTCCCTTTCTGCAGACATTACCTTATCTATTAAGTGAGAAGATTGGACTAAATAATCTCTAATGGCTCTTCCCGCTCTGACACTTGATAATTCTATATCAAATGGCCTTCCATTCTATTGAGAAAAAATCAAGTCACATAACAATTTACTGCAATTCAAAATCACCTAATCATTCACATACATCCATATATATTATTTATTTATTATACATACATGTAATTTATTTATTTATTGAAAAGTACCTTAATATTTCACTGGCCTATATATTCTCAGTTGAAATTCTCTTCTGTGTAGTATTATCCGTCCTAATGAGAGATATCATATAATCAATATGATGAGTACCTTTTACAAAAACAATATAGAGAATAATACTAATATTTACACTATATTACATATGGCTTCTAATGGATGGAGTTGTTACGATTTCTATGACATCATTTGACCCAAAATGCATCTGGGTCTGTGTAATAGTAAGCAATGTTACCCTAAGGCTCTACTGTCTTTGACTTAAGCTTGATTTTGGAACAGTAAATCTTTTAGAAGTCAGGATCTATATAGAAATTAGTGCTCACATTTCTCCTTGAGGGTTACATTTGCTGAGTCTGTATTCAACTTTCAGTTTTATTTCTGCCACTTTAAAGTGAAAACTGCCAAAGCCAACATTTGGTTTCAAGGAGAGCTATCTCTCTACCAAGACACCAAGGACACTATGTACGTACGTGAAATACATTTTTCAATCATGAAATTTATCCAGTTTTCCAGACCTTACCTTCCCCACACTCAAATTTCTCAGCACTAGGGTCTTTGTCACCAAGAGTCATTTCTCTTCCCCATTCACCTGTGTTTCCTAGCAGAGAATGAAAGCCAGAGGTTTAGCATCTTCCATTAACCAATTAATCCCCATGAACACCATAGCCTTGACTAGCTATCATCTCTAAAAACGATTTAGAGCAGATACAAAGAGAGGGTGGCAAACACTGACACGTTAAAAAAAATGATAACTTGAGAAAGATGGGCACATTCTCAAAACTTATGCTGTGTTTGATAGCAGGGTGGTATTGCCCAGGGGCCAGCAAACCTTTTCTGCAAAGAGCTAGATATTAAATATTAGGCTTTGTGGACCATACAGTCTCTGTCACAACGACTCAATTTGCCACTGTAGCATGAAATCAGCCATAGGCAGTTAGGCAATACATAATGAAATGAGCAGGGCTGTGTTTCAACAAAGAAGGTGATGGATCAGATTTGGCCCATGGACTGTTGTTTGCCAACTCCTGGTTTATTGGGTGGATTCTGAGAGACAGGGGTTCAAATATCACTTATTAGCCCAGTGACCCTAGGCTGCTTACTTAACACCTTTCAGATTTCATTCTGTAAAATAGGGATAATATTTTGTAGGACTGTCCTGAGCATTAATTATGATTGCTATAAACTGAATTTTCTCCCCTCAAAGCTCATGTGTTGACGATCTAATTCCCAATGTGACTGTATTTGGAGATAGAGTCTTTAGGAAGTAATTAAGGTCAAATGAGGTCATAAAGGCAGGGTCCTAATCCAATAGGACTGGTGGCCTTTTAAGAAGAGGAAGAGAGATATCTTTTTAGGTGGACATGGACACACCAAAGGAAAGGCCATGTGACAGCACAGTGAGAAAGCAGCTGTTTGCAAGCCAGGAAGAGAGCTCTCACCAGAAAACTAATTGGCTGGTACCTTGATCTGGGACTTCTAGCCTCCAAAACTGTAGGAAAATAAATTTTCATTGTTTAAACCACCCAGTCTGTGATATTTTGTTACGGCAGCCTGAGAAGACTAATACATTGTGATCAAATAAACAAAATGTTCAGTAGAGGGCTAGTCCCATGGTATAGTTGTTTAGTAAGCGTAGTTCAATTTCCTTAAGCAATTTTCAATTCCCCATAGTCATAAAGCTAGCCCTAGATCAACATAATGAAACTAGAGAGATGAGACATGGTATCCAAACATATGGTGCCAGGAACATTTGAAGTTAATGCACACTGAAACACTGAAATAAACTCTGTATTGAACTCATGGCTTGATGGACCGAAAAGAGACCAATGCTGAAGGAGTTCAGTCAAGACATTTCTACAGCATAAAAGTAAGCTCTACCTTGAATCCTATTCAAGTCTCATGACTTTTTTTGTTAACTTCTCAAACATTTCTCAAATGTGCCCTAATACTTCTCTATCCTACTTACTTTATATTCCAGGTCCTAATCTTGGTTGCCTGGAGAACTCCAGCTTTACAACTTCATTATTGGCTTACCTGCCTCTAGTCTTGTCTCCTTCTATACTACAGCCACAATGATGTATGTAAATTGCAAGTTTAACTATATTTAAATACTCCTCATCAGCCATGGGCTAAGTCTAACCTCCTTATATATGCAATAATTTCGAAAGAATGAGATTGATTTGTATGTACAGACATGGGGAAAAACCCAACATATACTGTTAGTTGAAAAAGCAAGTTACAAAAAATGCATGATTATGATCCTGTTTGTGTGTGTGTTTTAGTAAGGTCATAGTTACCTCTCAGATATAGCTAGAGAGATACAAGGATAGATAGAAAGACAGATATACGGATGTAACATATACACATGCATTTATATATACATATATAGCATCTATCTATTTTTCTACCTGTGTAGCTATGTCTGAGAGATAACCATGTCTTTACTAAAATACACACACAAATAGGATCATATCATGCATTTTTATATATTGGAATCTCTATAGTGTTGCCTTGTCTCAGAAAGTCATATGACTGGAATCAAACAGTATGTAATCTTTTCAGATTGGATTCTTTCACTTACAGTATGCATTTAAGGTATTGTGTGTATGTATATGTGTGTATACACACATGTGTGTATATATATAGAACTCCAATCAATGACAGATAAACCCAAGGGTTAGCACATAATCTAATGGAGTTGCAGAGTGATGCTCTGAATGTGGTTATAGGAATCATTCACCAGGGCATGAGCATCTAAAAAATGAAAAATTGACTACAATATAGATTTCTCAAAAAATAAAATAAAATCACTCAAAGATATTCAAGTTCTCCTTTCAACCAAATAAAATTGTGGTTGGGATTTCCAATCCTAGCCAAGATAGAGTAAGTCAACTACACCTTATCTCTCCTACTGATTACAACTACAATCTTTGAACAAAATACAAAATCTCTATCTGAGGGCTCTGAAAAGTAAAAAACAGGAGGTGGATTGAGGACTGTAGTCACTACTTGAACAACAGTAAGCTTCACAGATTTTGTCCCTCCTTTGTATCCTGAGTTTGATGTGAGACGAAGTGTAAATGCAGAACTGCGCAGTGAGCACTGAACACAGAAACTCCAAGAGAAACTCCCTATTTACATCCAGACCTAGAAGGGAGGCCCCTGAAAGCCAAAGAATGTGGAGTAATCCCATTTTTTTAAGTTTTAAATAAACTTTATTTTAGAACTGTTTTAGATTGCAGAATTATTGTGAAGATAGTACAGAGAATTCCCTATACCCAACATCCACTCTATTATTAGCATCTTACATTAGTATGGTACATTTGTCATAATGAATCAACATTGATAGATTATCATTAACTAAAGTCCATACTGTTTTTAAGATTTCTTCGGTTTTTCCCTAATGTCTTTTTCTGTTCCAGGATCCTACGCAAGATATCACATTATATACAGAAGTCTTGTTTCTTTAGGCTCTTTTCGGCTGTGAGTTTCTTAGACATTCCTCATTTCTGATGACATTGACAGATTTTAAGAATTACTGGTCAGATATTTTGCAGAATGCCCCTCATTTGGGACTTATCTGATTGTTTTCCTCATGTTTTGGGTAGGGCGATCACAGATGTAAGGTGCCATTCACATATTATCAATCAAGGGAACATACTATCAATATGACTTACCACTGTTGAGGTTAAGCTTGATCACCTGGCTTGGGGTAGTGTTTGTCAGCTTTCTCCCCTGTAAACTTATCTTTTTTCGCTCTCTCTGCATAATGTAATCTTTGGAAGAAAGTCAGTATGTGCAACCCAAACTTAATAAGTGGAGAGTTAGTCTCTACTTCCTTAAGGGCCGAGTATCTACATAAATTATTTGGGATTTTTCTGCATGAGAGATTTGTTTCTTCCTCCAATTTATTTACTTACTTGTTCAAATCATTCATTTATATCAGTTTGACTCGAATATTTATATTATACTTTAAGTTATAATCTAATACTATTTTATTCATTTTATTGCTCAAAATTTTCCAGCTTTGGAAATTGGAAGCTCTTTCAGTTGGCTCCTGGTATCCTTTGACATACCTCACCATTGCGTTTTGGTTCTTTTATTTCTTGGAGGGGAACACTTTCTTATTTTCTGGCATTACAAGATGCTCCAAGCTCATTTTGTGTATTTTCTGCCCCAGTCATATAATCAGTTATTTCTGAAAGGATTTTTGGTCCCTTTTATTGGAGAATAGTATTAGAAATGAAGATTTGAATGCCAGGTGTGCTCATTGATACTAGATTGTTGTTGCTTCTATGCTTTCTCAATGGACAGAGCAAAGAAATACGTGCACATACTAACTCATGTATATACATCTCTCTCTCTCTCTCTCTCTCTCTCTCTCTCTATATATATATATATGTATAAATAAAATATACAAATAAAAATAAAAATATATATAAATATATATATATCCATTTGTATCTATATTAAGCTAAACATGAACTCATACTAATGTCTCCAACTCTAATCCATTAACACATGTATCATTCGATCCTCCTCCCCGTACTTATCTGTAACCTTCCATGCCAAAAGTGAGAAAACTGGTTCCTACCACCTGCCATCCATTTGGTTAATTGTTTTATTCTAGTATACATGTATAGTGGTTTCAAAATCATCAACTGATGCACCCACAGGAAACAATTTTATCAAAAAGACTGTAATGCTTATATACAGTTCCTTGTCTTTAGTCTTACAGACTCCATCCATTTCCAAGATTACTATGTCAGTACCTTATTCCCTACTCTGTTGAACTGTTTCATACATTTGCAATACATTTAAAATTTTTTTACATATTCTGCAATCCATCCTGGGATTCCCCCACCTCCTAAATAATTTTTTTAAAATTTGCATACATTAAGGTTCACTCTTCACTGTAAAGTTTTCTAGGTTTTGATAAATGTGTAGTGTCATGTAGCCATCATTAGAGCATAACAGAGAATAGTTTCACTGCCCTAAAAAAATCCCATGTATTGTCTACTCAATCTTTCCCATGATCCTCTGGCAACCATTATCTTTTTTAGCGTCTCTATAGTCTTGCCTTTTCCAGAAAGCCATATTATTGGAATCAAATGGTATGTAGTCTTTTCAGATTGGATTCTTTCACTTAGCAATATGCATTTAAGGTTCCTCCATGCCTTTTTGTGGCTTGATAGCTCATTTTTTAATCACCAAATAATATTGCATTGTATAGATAGACCAGTTTGTTTTTCCATTCATCTACTGAAGGACATCTTGGTTGCTTCCACATTTTGGCAATTTTGAATAAGGCTGCTATAAACATTTATGTGCAGGTTTTCATGAAGATGTAAGTTTTCAACTCATTTGGGTAGATGCCAAAGAATGTGATTGCTGGATTACATGGTAAGGTTATATTTCAATTTGTAAGAAACTGACAACCTATTTTCCAAAGTGATTGTACCATCTTTCACTCCCACTGGCAATAATGAGAGTACTTGTTGCTCTGCATCCTCACCAGCAGTTGGTATTGTCAGTTTTTTGGATTTTAGCCATCTTAATAGGTGTGTGGTGGTATTTCATTGCTGTTTTCCTTCTTATCATTTTGCTAGTTTTTATCTCTCTTTTCTGTCTTGGCCTGGCTCTGGAGATATCCCTAGGCCATAAATTGCACTGTTGTTTTAACCGTGGTCCCAGCATTTAAAATCCTAAGACAAGGTCTCTCTTGATAGAGGAACCAGAAAAAGGGTCATGTTGTTCAAAGAGTGCGGAATGAGTAGCCCCGTTATTTTTTCTCTCTCTCTGTTCTTTCTTGCCACTTCATCACAAAAGCAGCCCAGTTGAGAGGAACTGTACAACAGCACAGTGAGGCTAAAACTTGAAGAGAAACCTGTCTATCTAGCCAGAGGAACTGAGGAAAAGTGGAGCCTGGGAGATGGAGAATATGGTGAGAATTCCTGTGAGAAGAGAAGTGGATGAGGAGGTCCCCAATTTTGTGTAGGGAGTGACATAAGTCCGGAGCTCACTCCAGTCTGTGCATGCAAAGAACAAACATAAAGAAACACTGCAGAGACTATGAGAACTGAAATAAGATATAAACCACCACTCCACTCCCAGAGTAACCGCTGGGTGGTACTTGTGCTGGTCAGACTCAAACAGCACAGCAAAAGCTTGGAAAAATGAACTGACATTGAAACCACCATCCACAGAAAGCAAGAAAGAATTAGCAGTCTGAACATGACTGGGTTGATTAGATACTAAAATAACAAAATCAATGTTCTCCAAAGGATTTTAATAGGACCCATAGTCTCATAACATAATGCTCATAACTCCAAGAATACAATCTAAAATTACTTGACATTAAAAAAAACACAAGGAAACCTGACCAATTCTCAAGGGAAAGGACAATCAAACGATGCCACTCCTGAGATGAACTAGATGTTGGGATTATCAAATAAATACATTAAAGCAGTTATCATAATCATCCACCAAAAGGTAAAGGTGAAAACTCCTGAAATAAAAGAAACAATAGAAGTTCCAAGCAAAGAAACGTATATTATAAAAAAGATCCAAATGGAAATTTTAAAACTGAAAAATACAGCATCCAAAATAAAAACTGAAAAACTGGGTAAGCTCAATAGCGGAATGGAGATGACAGAGGAAATAGTAAATGGACTTGAAGATAGATTAAAGGAAATATAATCAGAATAACAAAGAGAAACAGATTTCAACAAAATGAACAGAACCTCAGGGACCTGTGGGACAATATCAAAAAGCCTAATATTTGTGTTAATGGAGTCCTTGAATAAGAGGAGAAAAACATAAAATAAATTTGAATAAAATAATAGTTGAAAACTCAAATTTCACAAAAGAAATACATAGAATCAAGAAGTGCAGCATACTACACAAAGGATAAACTATAATAAAACCATGCCCAGATACGTGATAATCAAGTAGCTAAAAACCAAAAAAAAGAAAAAAATCTAGAAAGCATCCAGAGAAAAGTGGCACATTACATATAAGAGAATTTGTATGATTGGTGGATTGCTCATGAGAAACCACACTGGTCAAAATACAGTAGAACAACATCTTTGAAGACCTGAAAGAAAAGAATTGTCAACCTGGAATCCTATATCCAGAAAAGTTAATGACATTTTCAGGTGAAGTAAAACTAAGAGAAATTGTTATCATCAGATCTGAGTTTACAGAAATGCTAAAAGAAGTTCTTCAGGCTAGAGGAAAATGATACCAGAGAGAAATTATGAATTTCAGGAATAAAGGAAGATTGAAAGAAATGGCAAATATTTGGGCAAAATATAATAGAGTATTTCTTTCCACTTAAATTTTTTTAAATACGTATGATTCTTGAAAGTAGTTATAATATTGTCTAAAGGAGAGTTTCAGTATATGTAAATGAAATACATATGGCAACTATAACAGAAAGGGGAGAAAATAAAGAACCCTATATGGTCATAAGGCTTCTACATTTTACTTGAAGTGGTAAAATATTAACTCTAAATAGAAAATGAAAAGATAGATGTGTACATTGTAGTAATTTGAGAAAGCACTAAAAATCATGAATGTATAGGCAAAATAAAGTAGATAAATTACAATGGAATACTAAAAACTATTTGGATGATCAAAAAGAAGTCAGAAAATGAAGAACAGAAAAACAACAATAAAAAGAAATAGAAAGCAAGGAATAAAATTATAGACCTAATCCCAGATAAACAACGATTAACTTAAATGTAAATGGTGTGAGAACACAAATGAAAACAGAGATTGTCAAATTGAATAAAAAAAAATCAAGACTCAACCTATGTTCTCTATTAGAAACCTACTTTAAACAAGAAGTATAGATAGATTAAAACTAAAAGGCTGGAAAAAGAAATACCAGGCAAACACTAATCAAAAGAGAGCTGGAATAACAATGTTGATATGAGACAAAGCAGACTTATATATGAGGATAATTACCAGGGATAAAGATGGACATCATATAATGATAACAGGGTCACATCATCGAGAACAAATAACAATCTTAAGCGTGCATGCACCTAACAATAGACCTTTTCAACACATGGTTCTGGAACAACTAAACATTGAAAAAATGCACCTCAATCTAGTGCTTACATCTTATTCAAAAAATTAACTCAAAATGGATCATAGACCTAAAGGTAAAATGAGAAAGTATAAAACTTTTAGATGAAAATATAGGAGCAAAATCTTTATGTGCTTGGATCTGGCAGAATTCTTAGATATAATACCAAAAGTACAATCAATTTAAAGAGAAAAATTAGTAATTTGGACTTCATCAAAATTTAAAACTTTTGCTCTACAAACGACTCTGTTAAGAGGATGAAAAGACAAAGTGCATTCTGACAGAAAATAATTGGAGATCAGATATCTGACAAAGGATTTGTAGCCAGAATATATAAAGAACTCTCAAAAACCAAAAATAAGGCAACAAAACCTAATTTTAAACATGGGAAAAACACGTGAAGAGACACTTCACCAAAGAAGATATATAGACAGCAAATAAGCACATGAATAGGTATTCAATCTCATGAATCATTAGGGAAATAAGCACAAATTAAGATCATGATGAGATACCACTACATACCTATTAGAATGACAACGCCAAATGCTGGAGAGAATACAGAACAAGCGGACCTCTCATGCGTTTCTGATGAGAATGGAAAATGGTACAGCCACTTTAGAAAACAATTAGGTAGTTTCTGGTAATGTTAAATATGTACTTCCCATTTGACCCAGCAATCCTACTCCTAGGTATTTATAGCAAGAGAAATGAAAATTTATGTTCACACAAAAATCAGTATGAGAATGTTTATAGCAGCTTTATTCATAATCACCAAAAACTGGAAGCAACCCAAATGTCCATTAACAGGTGAATGTATAAACGAACTGTGGTAAATTCATACAATGGGATACTACTTGGCAATAAAAAGAAATGAATTACTGACAAATGCAACATCATGGATGAATTTCAAATGCATTATATGCTAAGTGAAAACAGCAAGTCTCAAAAGGCAATGTACTAGCTATGATTAGATTTATATGACCTTCTTGAAAAGGCAAAACTATAGGGACAGAGAATTGATTGACAGGAATTAAGAATGGGAGCAAGTTTTGACTATAAAGCGGCAGCATCAAGGAGTTTTCTTGGGGTGTGGGAACTATTCTGTATCTAATCATTCTGTATCTTGATCTTGGCGATGGTTACACGACTCTATGCATTTGTCAAAATTGATAAACTGTACATCATAAAGAGTACATGTAAATTTAGTACATGCAAAATTTTAAATTGGAGTAGGACAAAAGAGGGGATCATAATCACGTCCACATTTACATTCCAGAAGAACAACATCTCTTGACAACTTTGAGTCAGACATAATTGCATGTTTTATTTTTATTGCTTTTATTTTCATTCTGCTACACCTTCTATGCTGCGAAACCTTAGTGATGTTGATCATTAACTGGGCCATCATAAACTAAGTCTCTAGCCTTCATTTTTGTCCTCCTGCACTGAGTAGATCATCTACTCTCATGTCTCATATAGCACAAGGGCCTTTACTTTAACCTATTAGATAAAATACCTCTATAAAGAGGGCCACAGCAGTCCAGAATAGCTCTAAATGCTTTCATCTCTTTGTGAACAGATATTATATAAAGTCAGTACACAGTTTATTTATTAAGAATAAAAGAAGCAGTCTTAAACTCACCTGACGATTGGCAATTCCATCTCCTGCATAATAAAATGAGAATATCTTTCATTTTCAGTTTTATTATAAACTTAAAATACTTTCTACTACTGCAATAACATTCAGATGAGACTCCTAAGGAGCTTGCTGCTCAAGTACTAAGGGAGGATTTTCAGGGCCTGAGATATTCTCAACTAAAAATTCCCAACATTTGTATATTACTGAACAAATTTTAAAATCTTCTTACATTTAATATCATTGGATTCTCCTAACACAACCCAAAATATTAGGCAGGGCCAATTCTAACATCCTTTTTTTATAGATAGAAACTGTGGCTCCAGGAAGTTACGTGACATGTACAAGATCACACAGTTCAGAAGTAATGCAGCTCGGGCCAACATTCAGTTCCTGGGACCCTAATGGAGTTCTCAGAATATTTTAATATAAAGCGGAAACTAATTTTGGCTTTACCTCTTCTTAGGGTTTGTTTCTCTTGCTTTGGGAAGAATAATATACTGAAAAGAATTTTGATCATTCTTGGAGGATTAAAGACCTTTCAGTGCTTCAGGGAAGCTCAGAAGTTAAAGTAGAGGTCATGGAAATCGATTCCCTGGCTAGGAGACCTTCGGGATGACTCTCACTTCAGATGACTGGAGGTTCTATGACCTTTGCCTCAACCTCCTGGTTTAGAGGCCTTTTACTTAATTCTAGCCATGTCTAATTCCCTGAACCCTACTTTAAGTGCCAGTGTCCCAGTTCTTGCATAATATTCCTCCTAAGGTAGAAGTGCAGGGGGCTGGCCCCGTGGCCGAGTGGTTAAGTTCGCGCGCTCCGCTGCAGGCGGCCCAGTGTTTCGTTGGTTCAAATCCTGGGTGCGGACATGGCACTGCTCATCAAACCACGCTGAGGCAGCATCCCACATACCACAACTAGAAGGACCCACAACCAAGAATATACAACTATGTACTGGGGGGCTTTGGGGAGAAAAAGGAAAAAAAAAATTTAAAAGAAATTAAAAAAAAAAAAAAAAGAACTAAGGTAGAAGTGCAGCCTCCCCTCACTTATTTATTAAGGGATCAGAGGCCCCACCTGGTACATTCTCAGTCTAAGACCTAGCCCACTTCCTAATAAGCTCAGTGTCACACAGAAGTATTTTGAACTCGATTATATCTCCAGTGCCTACTAGAGTGGTAGACATATTATCAAAGGTAATATAGATTTGTTGAGTAAATAACTAACTGAATCAATGAAGTACATATGGTTCTTTATCTCAAGGGCAGAAAGTTGGTACTTGAAGCTATTTTGATAATTACTTGCTGCTGAGGAGAAGGAAGTGGTGGCCGCGGTCTCAAGGACAGCGAGAAATATTTGTAAGTGGTCAAGTAATTAAAAGCAAACAAACAGAAACAACTATAGCTATAATTGTGCTCTGATCCCAGCTAGAAAAGAGGTCTGAAATCTAGGATTACAGTTCAGTAGATATTTTTTAATGAATACAAGCCTTGAATAACTTTGCATTTTCCATATTTTGGTTTAAAAAAAATAACATTCACATTCTAACTTTCTCTTTAAAATCCTCTTGGAAACTTAAGAAACTCACAAATGTTGTCAATCTAAACAAACACCCCTGATTGAAATTTTCCTTCCTGAACACTCATTGAAGATTATGCATTTAAGGACTTTTTATAACTTAATCTGCATAACCTTGAAGAGTTTCTTCATCCTTTAGCTGATTAAAAATATTTTTCACAGCCCGTAAAGCAAGATATGACTCCATGCTATGTGTATTTAATAGAGGAAATATGCTTTATGTGCTCCATTAAGTCATTTGTGAAATTGCATTAGTGCCATGCCATTAGCACACCTCTTTCAGATACATCTGTGGTCCTCTCTTGACAGGTAAATTAACAGTTTCATCAGTCCACTCAGAGATTTGTAATGACCTTCTAATACAAAGGAAAATACCCATCTTATCAGGAATTGCAAAAGAAATCAAACACAGTTTTCAATAGAATAGCAGAGAAATGAATGGGACAAGATAATATCGCACTTCTTGATGGATGATAATGGTGTATTTTAGAGACATTATTAAATTATATCCATTTATGAGGCTAAAAAATCAAAATATAATATGGGACAGAAATAGGTGATTATAAAATGATGCATTAAATATGGCAACTTTTTTAAGATGTCAAAAAATATTAGTATAAAATTCATAATATGTTTCCATAGCATGAAAAGTGTTAATTTGCAAGCAGATTCTTAAATGTTGACAGTATACACAGAGCAAGTGCTCCTTTTTGAAAAAAATACCATTATTAATTCTAATCTTTTGCTATGGTATGAAAGGATGGTATTATAGCAAAATGGTATCATCTTTAACTTTCCTGTTTAATGCTTTTAATATGAAACATTATTTAATCTTTTGGAGATAGATTTAAGATGTCACTTCCCCCTTCCCTTTGGTCTTTGGTTCTGTTTTTTGAACATCTATTGTTAGTGTATACGGTTTATAGCATTTATCGCAACAATAAATTACAACAGAAACAACTTTTTCTGATATACCATTGTCAAATCATCCAGCATTTCTCTGGCATTTTTGCCATTCCCATCCCACTCCTACCTTGCAATTTGTGCTTTGCTAATTTTGGACTGACTGGTATAAAAATTAACATTACCATCACCTCTTCTGTGTCCAACCCAGCCCAAAGTGCTCTCTTCTTCCTCTGAATTTTCACAGCACTTAATGTCTATTCAGTTCATTTCATAAATGCCATTGGGTACTGTTAGTAATAATTTCCTAGGTATATTCCTTATTTTCCCAGGCAGAGTGTAAATTATTTGATGACAATATGTAAGATGGTTAAAGCTTAGGCTTTGGCATCAGACAGGTTTGGGATCAATCCTGGTTCTTCCATCTGCCTAACTACGTGACCTTGGACAAGCTGCTACAAATCTCAGTTTCCTCATTTGTGAAATGAGGATGACATAGTGCCATACATAATATTATGGTATCCTTCCTTAGTATTTAGCACTCTGTTGTATATATAGACAAAATACCACAGAAATGTGTGGATGGCCAAAAGATTTGTCTTACCTCAATGTAACTTTCAAAATACAGTGATACAAAATTCACATGGTTGGAAGTATATTAACCTCATTTTCTAATTCTTTAAAATTGAGTTTCAATCTCATCTGCCCAAAATCATTAACGAATTAGAGCCCACCAGAAGAGGTATACTAAGAGTATAGTCTCCGGAGCCAGACTACCTGTGCTTAAATCTCACTTCTGCCACCCACTATCTGTGAGACATAGGATAATTTGCCTAAACCCTTTAAGCCTCAGTTTCCTCATCTGTAATATGGGGGTAATAACAATACCTACTTCATAAGCTTATTGTAAGGATTAAATGAGTTAATGAACGTGAGTCATTTGGAACATCACCTAGCCCAAAGCAATTATTGTTACAGTTGTGCCACTCTTTCAGATATGCTGAATTCTCAGTTTTTGATTCTTATGAAAGAAAAATGAAATGGTTAGTATACATAGAAAATTTATAATGGTAAATCTTATAGAAAGGGTGACAAAGAATGCCATCCTCATCCATAGGTCCAGGAAACTCACAGAGTGGCCAAAGCTTTAAAAGCCTATTTTTAAATTCTATTTTCAGTAATTTAAAATCAACAGTTCATACATTTTTCAGAGTGACACATTGAGCAACACTTTTATCAGTTGTTCTAAGAAGAATTACCATTCCAAATTATATTTATGATCCATTCATTCTCTAAGACCCAGATCAAGCCCCACCTTTTACAAGAAATTCAACATGCTAGCTAATATCCTTCTAGCGATCCTACAGTACTTTATCATCTGCAGCAGGAGTTGGCAAACTATGATCTCTGGCTAAATCCAGCTCAGGCCTATCTTTGTAAAACCTGTGAGTTAACAGTAGTTGTTATATTTTTAAAGAGCTGTAAACAAAAATATAGAACATGTGACAGAGATCATACGTGGTCTGCAAAATCTAAAATATTTATTATGTGTTCCTTCACAGAAAAAAGTTTGCTGACCTTTGATCTGTAGCCCTCATTTGGCACTTAATCGTATACTGTCTAA
This sequence comes from Equus asinus, assembly GCF_041296235.1. NCBI lineage: Eukaryota > Metazoa > Chordata > Mammalia > Perissodactyla > Equidae > Equus > Equus asinus. Next base: position 112,493,546 of record NC_091820.1, on the reverse strand, counting down.
TGACACATCCTTTGTTCACTGTTACCAGTAGATGATAACCATAATAATCATATCATTATCATATCATATCATGTGTTTCATGTTATGAAATATGCTATAGTATAATATGTATATAGTAAATATATGGTATATTTACTGTTACATAGCAATATGTAATATAGTAAAATATAAATATGCTAAGTATCTAACCACATTATGTTATTTTTCAGTATAGCCCTATGAGGTAGATAATATTAATTTCCTCATTTTATACATGAGGAAACTGAGATTTAGAGTAGCATGATCATGCCAAGGTCACATGGCTAGCCAGTATTTAAACTTAAGTCTATCTTACTCAAAAACTCATGGTTTTTCTACTGTGGCCCATTGCTGTTGTTTTTATTCTCTTAAATTATTTAAATCATGTGCTTGTGTGTTTAAAACCTAGATTATAAACTCCTTAAAGGCAAAGACCACGGGTTTCCCACAATACTTAGAGAATGCTACATGCACAATGGCTGTTCAATAAATATTTACTTAATGTATGAATAAATGGGTGCAGGTCAATGTTTAACCTTTTACATGCCCACAGAGGTATATGTTATTAAAGAACACAATCATACATTCATAAATTAGGGATGTACATAACACTTCTTTGCTTTCCCCAAATCTTTAAATAGATCTTTCTATTATGACCTTTATTTTCTTAGGCTAAACTGAAGCATTGTTTGGAATAGTGTTATCCATAAGTTTCTTTCCTTCCTTCCTTCCTTCCTTCCTTCTTCCCTCTCTCCCTCCCTCCCTTCCTTCCTTTCTTCCTTCCTTCCTTCCATCCTGCCTCCCTCTCTGCCTCCCTCCATTCTTTCCTTTCCTTACTTCCATTTTCTTTTCTTCCTTAAAAAAATATTTAGCATGCTACTTAGTATATATGTAAAATGGTGAACAAATAATCATGGTCCATGTTCTCATGTAAACTGTAGTCTAGGTTTCTTGGTTCTTGTTTATATTTATCTTAGATGGATCACTTTCAAGTTTTAAAGCATGTCATTTAGTTCTCATTAACATCTAGACATCAACTGCAATTACTCTCCACTTATAGTCCAGGTATATTTGGCTTAAAAGTCTAGTTGCCAGGTGAGTCTAACATACTCCTCTCATATTTCTGCATATCCTAGGAATTTAAGTTTTTCTAATCTTATCTAGCTCTGATTTATGACTTTTGCTGAATTTTTTCCACTATGCATTCTGCTGATGCTACTTTATCACTGACTTGTCTCCAACCAATTACCAGATATCAATTCTCGTCCTTCATCTTAGTCCAGTTTCCCCTTTCCCCACCTCACCCAGCAGCATTCATGTAAGGCAAGTGAGCAGAAAAGACTTTAACCAGAGATCTAGATGCATTGGTATTTGAACCTCTGATAAACAAATGAACAAATAAACAAAATATAGCTTCTCATAGATCCCACAGTCTTTTTAGAGGACACAGGTTTATTTTGAAGTATCATCTGTAAAATTACAAAATGGTAAAAATAAACTTCCATCATTTAAAGATTAGCTTAAAAAGTTATGCTACATCCATACAATGAAATACTAAAGCAGTCATTTAAAAAATTAAGTATGTGTTGGTTGGGTGGGTGGATGTGTGTATATCATGAAAAGATGGCTCCTGACATTATTTCTGTATACCTAGAAAAACATTCTAAAAGTTATACACCAAACTGTTGTCAGAGGTGATTGCAGGAGAGTGAGATTGGACTGAGGAGTAAAGATAAATAAGAGCCTTTCACTTTTTATATTTACACATTTCTGTATTTAACGTATACGATGAACAAAATTTTATAATTACAATATAAATAAAACTGGACCAAAGAATCATCTAGTTGACATAAACTGATTGTAAAAGTGTACTTTCATTTATTGGATTTTCACACAGTCATCATATTTGTGCACAACAAGGCATTTTTGTAGTTTGGGGATGGTTTTAGCATATTAGAGAAAGTTTTAGATATTTTTGGTAAATTTTTTATAACAAATTTCAGAAAAGTCCCTTTCTCCATGGTCCATAAGTATTACCAACGGTGAAAAAGCAGTAAATGAAAAGAAACATTCATCTTAAAGCAGTACAACCTTCAGACCATTTGGTCATTTTTATTCATTTGTCTTCAACTAATCTGTTTTTGACCAGCCCACCTGAGAGTACTTGGTAGGAGCGATTTCAGGATTTGCTAAAAAGTAATATAGAATCTATATATCTTGATTTCATCAAGAGCTGTCTTTTGATGTTCCAAAATGTTGAACGGAGTGGGTATTGTCTGCTATGTTAAGTGATGGCATACGGATAGAAATAAGAGCACAAGTGTGAAAAGAATGGTGACTGTAGCGCTGTTGTAACAGAAAAAAACTGGAATCAATCTAGGCATCCATAAGTAAGTATTTATATGAATTCATATGGTACATTCATGTTACATAGCCATAAAAAAATGAGGTAAGTTTCTATGTACTACCATAGAAAAGTGTCCAAGATATATTTTTAGATCTAGAAATGCAGAAGAAGATATATAGTATGATGGCATTTGCATAAAAATAGATTGATAGATAGACTTCTATGCATATAAAAGATATCTGAAAAGATAAACAAAAGTCTAAGGAAGGAGTTTGGGTAGGCCAGGGTGGAGAGAGAGTGAGGAGAAAGAACAAAATTTTCTTACCTTATACTCCTCTCTACTGTTTGAATTCTTTATGCAATGCATGCATGGCTTTGACAGCAATGAAAGGAAGAAAGATATCCCAGGAAAAGAAAACAAGCAAATGAAAAAGTTTATTATTAATATCACAGGTCTGCCACCTTTGCTTTCTTTGCCAATCCTGTCACCGACAACTTGTCAAAACTTCCTCTCAGTTTGGGCCACATGCAAATTGTCTGTCAGTGTGGTGCCTTTAAAAATATTTCAGGCAACTGTGAGAATACAGAAAAGTTTGGGGCAGAGATCTTCCTAGTTGTTCTATAATGATACCAAATGAGGGCAGCCATGCTTAATATCTACTAAGCTGAAGTGAGAATGGATGTGATGAGCTGAACACAGTGGTGAAGATTAAATTTTGGTCACCCAGGCAACAATGTCAGTAAGAAAATCCTTAACCTTTGTTTCATTGGCAACCAATATATCTAGAGGGTAAGAACAGCTTACCCTCTGCCCTTTTAGTCCCTTTCCCCCAAGTCTGGAGTTCTCATGAAAGGAAATAGTGGGATAGAGAAAAGAAAGAGGCTTTGGTTTGGAGTTAGATGGATCCAGAATTTAATCTATGTGTGTGATCAGCTGTATGGGGTTGGGCAAACTAATTAACCTCTCTGAATCTCATTTTCTTCATCTATACAATGGAGTGAGTAATACCTAACTAATAGGGTTGCCATGTGGATTTAGAAATAATGTGGATTGGAATAATGTATCAGGTATTCGATCAGTGGTGGCCATTATTATTTACCATAACTTCAAATGAATCTTATTCAGGCATCTGAGGTTGTTTAGCTCAGTTGAGTAAGCAGAAGGGCACTGTGTGCTAATGAGAGTGAAGTTCTGTTGCAGCATGTGCATAGTGCTTTACATGCATCATTTTGTTTAATAGTCACAGTAACCCTTTATGAAGTAGGTATTATTATCATTAAGATCAAGAAAGAGAGATTTGGAGAGGTTAATTTACTTGCTAGTAACACAGCAGCAAAGACAAAATTGGAAGGAAAATCTGGTTCATCCCAAAGCTAAGCACCCGCTCTTAAGCACTACGCTATGTTTCAATTTTCTCTCTCCTGCTGCCGAGGCAAGTCACAGTCATGCCATTTCCACTATTCTCCAACTTCAACTCATCCACCAAATTTCACCTCACCTACTAAAAGTGATAGATTTGGAAACCTTTATTGATATATTTCAAGATGGCAAACTAATCCAGAAATCAAATACTTAAGTGTCAGGACAAATTTGGTCTCAATAAAGTTCTTCAAAATCCTCCATATAAGAGACAAAATATTGTGAAAAGTAAAAAGCAGTGAGTTGAAAAAGATGTCTCGACTGTTCTGTCAACAAAAGATAAGGGACTAATAATAGCCTAATTGTTCTGAAATAAGAATGCTAGTATGTAGCTTAGCTAATGTTTAGAACAAATAGAACAAAAGATTATAAACAGTTTAGGCCAATAAATCTTCATGTCAGTAAAATTTTTTTTGAATTAAGAAACGTAATGCTGTTTTTCAATACTAGGGATGATCCCTTGCTGGCCAAGAAAAGTTATTAAAATGAGTAATTGCAGAAATCAATGGAAGAAGACAGTTTGGGATCACTGCTTGAATTCTAAAAACCTAGCTTACAAACAAATATGGGAAACATTGCATGTAATATTTTCAGCTCCCTTGGATGAAATGGTTGAAAAGTTACAGAAAAGAAACCTCCAAGAATTGGACACATTCAAGACAAAAGTAACATTAGGATAGTAGTGCCACTGGAAGCAGCTGTCTTGTTTTATTTTCCATTTTTATTCTCTGTAAGAGCACACAGAAATAAATTCTAACAAAACTCAGAAAATCAACGCACATGCACAGAAACACAGTCACATGGACAGAGGTTATATTGGACAGCTAAGCTGGGGTAGCAAATAAACAGAGAATCCCATCAAAGATGTATTTAAATAGCAATTACCTCTGTATCTACTTAGAACTTTTTCTAGACCGTCTGAAAATACCTACAAGTCAGAAACTCCTCCAAGGATCTGAAGGTGGTCCCTGAATACAAATCCTCACCTAAGGAGCATATGGAATTTATCATCACTCTGTTATCTGAACTACTACGACCACAGGAAAGTGTAAGCAATAGTCTTAAGTTTTATAGGAGGGAAAGAATGGATGGTACAATTTTGGAAATATGAGGTGGAAAGAATAACAATACGATAGTGTTGTAAGTCTATTTACATCTGGGAAATATAGCCTCAGTGCAGTATGTACTGTAACTCTCTTAACTATTTACTTTTTGTCAGTCCCTTCAATCAGCGGTTCTTAACTAGGTGATTTTGCCCCCCTCCCCAAAGAGACATTTAGCAACGTCTGGAGACATTTTTGGTTCATGGGAACTCACAATAGGGAGGGTGCTATTGACATCTAGTGGGTAGAGGCCAGGGATGCTGCTAAACATCCTGCAATGCACAGGACAGCCGCCCACAAGAAAGGATTATCCAGTCCAAAATGATAATAGTGCTGAGGTTGAGAGCCTCTGCTTTAAATTATCTTCAACATGACTATGTCAGTACTCTTCAGAACTAAAGAATTTTCATATCTCTCTAGGTTTCATGTCCTAAATTATGCCAAGTTTATCTTTTAATTGTTTTGTACCTCCTCACTTTTCCACTCCAGTTAGCCCCTGCTTTGACTTTCCATCTCAGCTCTTAATTTCTATAACTCCATTCTGATTTGAGGCCTGATTTCAAACTGCTTCTTCTGGTAGAGAAAATACTCAATGTTTCTTCTGATACCTATCCTTGTGTTCTATATTTTGATCTCAGGCAGGAGATATTCTGCTTTCATATTTCAGGCCTCCAGACCAGTCTATCCTTGCCAGAGCTGCAAACAACAGTGGAATCTGGAATATTGTCTGCTAACTAGAAAGATATTATAAACAACCAACATTTCATTGGAACTCTAAAGGTTGCATTTCATTGCAGTGGAAAGGAAAGAGAGTAAGAATTAAGGCACGTACCCTTAATCAGCATAACAAATCAATTAAAGCAATAGAGCAAAATTCCTTTATAATACTGGTGTTTGGATCTAGGAGTAATACACACTTCCTGCCAAGTTAGCCATTATATGAGGCTTTTCAAAGTCATCTTATTTTGGGAATAGGTCTTGACCCATGATATATCTAAGAGTCTGTAATGACAACTGTTAAAATAGGTTTTCATTATATTGCTAGAGCACAGGGTATACTACCACTGAAGACCAAACGAAGATAGTCATGATTCATATGGGTGTCAGCAAAATACCACACCAGAGAAGAAACAAACTGAGTCTTTTGGAAACAAGGAGAAAAAAGACACTATTTAAGTTTACTGTGTATTGATTAATCTTGCTATCTTTTCAGAAACGTTTTAAGTTCTGTGGGAAGGTTATTGACAAAGTTGTACTAAGAAAGATAATAGGTGTTTGAGGGGGAAAATGTGTCTCCTACAGTCACAAATTTCTTAACTCCTAGTTCGGAATCAAAGTTTAATTGAGGGTTGCTATGGGGAAGCTTTATATGTAAATGTCAATTCACATTTGACTGGACAAAGATATTGATCATGCCTCTATTATAGAACTTATCACATTGTATTATGTAACCTCGATGTCAGCTTCCCACACCTTCCAGGCTTCTAAGATTACTTCCCCAGTGTATTTCCAGTACAAGGCAAGAGTTTGTCAAATGGCCACTTTTTAGTCTAAACAGGTTAAAACTGCTTTTTGTCTGCATTACTCAGATTCGCATTTTTGGCCCCTGCTCGTTTTGTTGTTGGTCACTTCTTGGAACTCTTAGTCCACTCTCCCTCCTGATTCAACGCTCCAGTCTCCACAAACCATCAGTAGAGTTAGTACAGGGCAAAACAATGTTTCTCTTTAGACCTGTATCAATTCATTCCTTGTAAACTTCAATTTAAGACTATATGGGTATATCAGATCTTACTGGAGGTTTGAGAAGAGGTAAGAATTTTATATTATAGCTATACAAATAACTAAACATTGAATATTATTGACTTTTGCTTTTAAAAGTCCTTCAACTATCCTACCACTATTGTGTCACTGGACACATCCTTCTGTAGGCTCTAGCCTTCTCCCATATAGCCTAACTTCTTCCTTTCTCCTTCTTGTCCTATTATTTCTGCCCCCCTCACCTCCAGCCCTATATTCCTGCTACAACTTCTTATACAAACCAGTTTAGCAATCTTTTTTTTTTTTTTTGAGGAAGATTAGCCCTGAGCTAACTACTGCCAATCCTACTCTTTTTTCTGAGGAAGACTGGCCCTGAGCTAACAATCGTGACCATCTTCCTCTACTTTATACGTGGGGCACCTACCACAGCATGGCTTTTACAAAGCGGCGCCATGTGGGCACCGGATCTGAACCGGCGAACCCCGGTCCGCTGAGAAACAGAATGTGCGAACTTAACCGCTGCACCACCGGGCCGGCCCTGCAATCTTTTGATGCTAAGTTTACGCCCAACTCGCATTCTCAGAGATTCAATCCCCTACTCTCAAGATGTCTATCAAGTAATTTCCCCCCAAAAAACATATTTTTCCCTAAGTGGAATCTGGGATCAGCTGTTTAACTACAGACTATGCCTAAATTCTTCCCTAGAATTCTTTTTACGCAAAATACCTATGCATTAAAGCACAATGCCTTGCACATAGCAGTTACATGATAGAAAGAGAAACTCCTATACAATGGAATATTATATAATCATTAAAACTTATGCAGAAAAATATTTATTGATATGAATATTCATAATAAATTATTGGAGAGAAAAAGCAAATTGCAGAAGTAAAGATTATAGAATTAGACCACTATTACCCCACTTCAAAAACTAAAGTAATATATCAGAAAGTTGAGTAGTTATTTCTGGGTATGTATTATCATAGGTGATTCTTATTTTCTTCCTTATATATTCTGTATCTTTAAAATTTTACAATTATCTTAAAAATATTTGCTATAAAATAAAAATATTCTTGATGAAATAAAAACAGAGTCATCTTTAGAGGAAGTTTTCCTAAAAATGAGTCAAACAGTTAGGTAAAGAGAACCCTTATTAGAAAGAGATAAAATAGAGGGAAAAGTTAAGCTAATGGCTCAGATATGCAAATCCTTATGCGACTGAATGCAACAAAGTAAGTATCATATATAGAATAAAAGGTAAACTTACTGTAAGAAGGAATTCTTAACTTACACACAGTGAGGGCTAATGAAGTACCAGGTCTTACTAACTCTATTTCCTCTTCTAGGATTAGAACAGGAGTAGGGAAGCACTTTCTAGTGTTAGGGAAGCAGTAAGTACCAGGATCCAGAGTGAGGTAGAGTTGATCACCATGGACTCAACAAAGGCTTTTCTTTTAAAGAAAAGAGCACTAAACTGTGCATGATCATGCCTACCCTAGGCCTCACGGTTTTAAACAAGTGAACTCATCTCTTAGAGTTTCAGTTGTCTCTTTCTATAATTCCCCTCAAATACAGTTACTGTCTTATTTGTCTTTGGGTCTTCTGTGGATAGACTATCCGGCACAGAGCAGTCACATTATAAATGGCTGTTGAATTAATGAACTATAAAATGTACGAGTTGAATTAAATGATTCCTAGGGTCCCTTCCAGTGCCTAATTTCTGTTATTTGATTAAATATTTGTTGAGGACTTAACTATCTATAATGCACTGCCATGTGTATAATAAAAGTACAAGTTATGACCATTATTTTCAAGGAACTGATCATTTTCTTAAAGACATGATCTTTAATGATCTTCTTGGTGGCTCTCTAGCATTTACTGATAGTGCCTCTGCCTAATTGTCTTCGGTAAAATTATATCTAGAAAGAGCAGCCTACAGAGCTTCTGCTGTGTCTCCTACCTCCTCCCCTACTCGGAGAATCTAAGCGGATCACTTAGAGGGAAACTGGCAAATTCCCAACTTTACTCACCTCACTCTAAAGTCTAAGATGGACTCTGAAACAAAACCTCTGCGTTTAAAGTATCTCCTAAGCAAAAGTCACCTCAGTCCTAAACTGCTCATCTCCAGCTCTAACAGTTTGAACTGCTTCTCTTAGGAAAGAAAGAGAAGGAAAATAGAGTTTTTATAGTAACCATGTGTGTCACCAAAAGATTCCACTATATATTGTTGCAAAGTCCTGACATTCCATGGGTAGAAGAAGAGAAGGACTATATATGACATCTCCTGTGCCCCCCAGGCCAGGGCACTTTTTTTTTAACCTCCTTTTAGTTATATAAGTCTTATCATGGCTTGTTATTTTCCCTTTTAAAGTACTTCTCAACTTTTAAAATGAATGTTTCCTTTCCTAACTTAAAAATATCATAAATTCTCTGTCCTTGTATAACAATACAAGTGTATTTTAAGTTCTTTACACATAAATTTATTGATATGCTTTCTTCAAAGCATGCTTCTCCCCATGTTCCCACTCTCCCAAATCACTGATAGTGGAGGATAAGAATGGGCAACATATGAAGAGAACAACAGATTCTCATGTGATCAAATTACTGTCAAAGTAGGTAGTAACTAAGTGATAACAGCATTGTATGGGAAACATAGCAAGCACTCTAGGATTTTAAAGGAGAAAGATTACCTTGACTGGTCATGTATGGATTCAGGAAGTGGAGAGATATGAATTGGGCTTTGAAAGATAGGTGGGATATAAATAAATAGAAGACAGGGGCATGAGCAAAGAAGCAGATGGAAAGAAATCCAACCTGTATGTGGTAAACAGCAAGCAGACTGATTTAGCTTGAGTAAAAGTTTCATCTAAAAGCATAGTGGGAGGGGCTGGCCCCGTGGCCGAGTGGTTAAGTTCGCGCGCTCCACTGCAGGCGGCCCAGTGTTTCGTTGGTTCGAATCCTGGGTGCGGACATGGCACTGCTCATCAAACCACGCTGAGGCAGCGTCCCACATACCACAACTAGAAGAATCCACAACAAAGAATATACAACTATGTACCCGGGGCTTTGGGGAGAAAAAGGAAAAAATAAAATCTTTAAAAAAAATAAATAAATAAAAAAATAAAAAAATAAAAAAAATAAATAAATAAAAGCATAGTGGGAGATAATGTTGACTGTGAAGTTAGAGTAGTTGTGTTCAGTCTTTTTGTTTGTTTGTTTTGAGCCAAAATTCCCGAGAGAGATGACAGACATCCATCAATAACAGAAACATACAACAGTAATTCTGACTTGGGAGGGTATAAGGGGTAGGAGAATTGATACTACCCCAGGGCACATAAGAGAATCTATTGTGAAGAAGCTGTGTTACGTGTAAAACAATGTTCCCCCATCCACGATAAAGCATGCCTGCCCCTCCACACATAGTAATATTGTCCTAGTCCAGAGTATCTTGAATACTTGTTTCAAGAGTCTATATATGATCCTTGAAATTCGTATTCAGATGGTATTCATTCATTCACTCATTCATTCATTCAACAAATGTTTATGGAGCAACTGCTATATGATAGACATTTTGCTTGATACTAGGGACACAGAGGTAAAGAAATAGGCTGGATTCTGACCTCACTGAGCGTATGGTTTAGTGAGGGAGATAGAAATTAACTAGATAACTCCACAAACAAATATTTTAGGTTAGACCATATGAAATTGCCAATACTTGACCATTTTTGACCTACATAAACAGCAATTTCATATGGATCAATTTAATATAATGACATAACGTGATAACCACTATGAAGGAAAAGTAGAGGGAATGATTAGAGCTTATACTAAGGGAACCTCATCTATTCCGGGTGTCAGAGAAAGTTTCCTTGAGAAAATGATGCTTAAACTGAGATCTGAATGATAAGTGGCCCTTAACTAGTCAAAATGCAGTGGGGTATGAGTGTTCCAGACCAAGTGAAGAAGTCAGCATGGTAGGAGGGACACTCATTCCTCAGTCTTCTTCCTTTTCCTTTAGACATGGCTGATAAATCAACAGTCCTCTCAGTAGAGTCAAGAGCAAGCCAGGCTGATAGGCTCCAGGACTCTGAAGATAAACATCTGCTGGCAAAAGATAGTTAGCAATGGTCCTGAAGATCAAGAGCAATGAGGACTTTGATTCAAAACAAGGTATACTTCCTGCACAAAGTTTTAAGCAGCAAGTACTGTTGAAAGCATTGAGTCTCAGGAAAAGATATGCTCCAGGATAGACGGTTAGCTCGGTCCAATGGCTTTGAAAGTGGGAGGTTCCTCTTTTTCAGTGACTATAAACAAACTCTGATTAAATTCTAGCTAATCCCATATACAACATGCTGTTCACATGAGAAGAGTCTGAAGCTAGCTTGTTTTTTGGGTTTGCTTTTGCTGTTTTTTTTGTTTTGTTTTTAGCTCACATTAGATTCATTTGTCATCTTGACAGGCTGTTTTGTATGGAAGATCTACTGCTGAAAAGAGGTGGCAGCATTTAATTGTCAAGCATTCTCGGCAAATGCTTGCTTGGGAAAGTATGCAGGGGCTGCATTTTCATGACAGAGAAACTTATTTTGGTGTGACCCTTTTTTCTCCTCCATCTACTTCTCAAGCTATGGGATTTATTTTTCTCTGGTAAAGAGAACCACTTTACTTGTTACAAAGAAGAATTCAGCATTAGGTGTATCTAATGCCAACTTAGGTATCACAGAAAAGATGTAGAAGTTGAAATATAAAAAGACCTTGCTACAAAGCAGTCTCCACTACAATGTGGTTCCACAACAGAGCTACAGTGTGGTCCCAGTGCCAATAATGCTTCCACACAGACAGATGGGTCAAGTGAGCATTTCTTAACATGTGCATGTTGACTTAACTTCTCAATAGATTTTAAGAGCAGTCATATCTAAGCTCTTGACAGTTTATAACTTCTAGTGGCACATATACTCAAATGTGGATTGTATATTACTTTGGACCATGTTTCCACATATTTCCTTCAACCAAGAATTTTTAAAACATATATATACGCACATAAACAATTACAGAAACACTTATTATGTATATTGTATACCAGGGACTTCAGTTTTCTACTTCATTTAAACTTCAAAATAACCTTATGAGGTAGATGCTTTTATCCTCATTTCACCCTTGATAATAATGAGGTTCAGAGAAGTTAAGACACTTGCCCAAGATCACATAGCCAGTAAGTGTCTGAGCCAGGACATGAATCCAGGTCTGGCTTTTTCTAATATGCAGTGCTTGTGTTTAAACAACACAAGCCCAATATAGAGAGGTGTATTTTAAGTCCAAGCAACTTCTGTAAAGCTTCAGGGCACAGAAATTTAAACGGTCAAAAGTCACCATAGAAGGCCATAAACTAATCTTCTGTCAGCACATTCCTCTAAAACTAAAAAGCCTTCTCCTGGTATACGATCAGAGATCTTAAAGGCGCCATCAAACAGTGCAATTACTTAGAATATGTATGCTAAAGCTACATCCTCTGCCTGTTGAGGATAATAATAATTGCACCACTGGAGAAGTATTACTGTTCTTAGTAACAGAATCCCTTCTTTAGCAAGAGACCTGTGTATTAGCCAGAAGGAGGGAAAATAGAAGTTGGGAGGTGGGGATGGAAGGGCCAGGTAAGCAGCACAAGGTGAAAGGGCAAGACCCTATGAGAGTCATACTTGAAGTATTATTGAATGTTACTGATCTGCTTTCTAAGAAGGTCAGATTTGGCAACTACGGGGTCGGTCTTTATTTTTGTTAACTGGGAAAGCACATCTGGAGAGAATTGAGTTACTCAGGCAACAGGAAAGATTTAAGATTCTGTGTGAAGGAAGAGGGGAAAAAAGGGAAGTGAGGCAGGGGACACAGGTGGTACGTTTAAACATCAGGTAGTATGTTTAAAAGAGAACAGAAAGCTCACATGGGTAATTTTGGATTAAATTTGCTCAGTGGCATAAAATATAATTTTCTTCATCAATCCATGGAACAACGACAGTAATATTTAATGATAATAACAATATCTGCTAATATTTACTGATTGCTTGCCATGTGTCCAGCTCTTAACATGCATTATGTCATTTGATCTTTATTATAATCCTGCAAGATAAGCACTTTTATTATCCCCACTTGACTGTGAGGAAACTGAGGCTTAAAGAGATTAAATAACTTTGCCCAAAGTCACAGCTAGGAAGTCCCTGAATCAGTACACATATTCTAATCTGCTTGCTTCCAAAGCCCATGTTACTAGGGAAAAAAAGCCAAGAATAATGGAAAGCAGGAAGAGGCAGTAGGAAATCAATACCTTTCTACTGTCTCCTCTTTCCCCATAGTCTCCAATTCTGTTCAAGAAAACCTTGCATTGCACTGCACTAGAGATCAATTTGTCTTGCATTCAACGATAAAAAAAATGAGATTAAAAGGAATTCCATTTCTGAAAAGTTTGCTTAGGGGCCCCTTCTCAATCCTCACATCTTGTGAAACCTCTCCACAAATGAAGGAAGTTCACTTGAAGGAAAACCATAAATAAAAGGAAACTAAACCAAAATTCAAAATACACTCTCATCTGCCTATTACTACCTGTTTAGAATTCATTAGCACATTTATTTTTCCTCTGTACAAAAACAACTAGTCATCGAGGTCCTGTTGCTTCTACAATAGTGATTTAGAAAACACTAACTCTGAAAAGATAGGAAATTAACCCTAGCTCTTCAGAGTCAATTAGTTCTTACATATGTCAAAGCTGCAAGACTTTCAAGTTAGCTAATGAAAAGGATCACAGGAATGAACAGTTTAGCCGAAGATGGTATTGAAAATGATCATGGAAATTTGTTAACAAACCATCCAAACTTTGTGGATTCTGAACCTTAAATTGAGTTCTAATCTTTGATTTCAGGGTTTTCTGACTCTTTGTAAATAGCTTAGATTTTTTTTTAAAGCGTATACAATTGGTGAGATTACACACAGTTCTGAGAGCATTTAAATATAGTGTACAAAAGAAATTTATTCATTAAATTTCTCTTGAAATTCTTTATTAGTCTCAAAATACACACACAAAAAATTCTTAAGACATTTTCCCCCTCCAAGGACATAGCAAAAATTTATACTCAGGAGCACTTATTGTGGATACATATGAAGGATCTAGAAAGCTAAATATATCACAGTGGAGGAGTTGGCAAGCAAAGAATAAGGATCATAGATTTTGTAAGGGCTTGGCAGGTACATAGGGCTATTCTAGTCTAATCTTATCATTTTTACTCACATCAGAGAGTAAGATGATTCTCCAAAGATCATATGGCTAGATAGTGCAGGTGATATGTGAAATATAAGTGAAAGAGTGGCAAGAAATGTGTATGAAAAATCAGGTAGAAGTGTGGGAGTGGCTAGAGTATCTGAAAAATCATAAAAAGGCTAGTTCGTGCAGGACTTTGCAGGCCATATTAAAGAGCTTAGATTTTAACTTAAAAACTTAGGGAAACTATTTAACGTTTTTAATCAGCGAGGCAAAATTATTAGATTAATATTTCAGAAAAATTGCCCTGGAGGAAGTTGTAAAATGTCTCAAAGGACTAAACTCAAGGAAAGAAGATTAGTTAAAGTACTATAATAATCTACCATGTGAAAAAAGAAAAAAAAACTTATGAAGAAGGAACCAAGGAAAGAGGAATGGAATGACATTGGAGGGAGAGATGGAAAAGTGGGAACACAGCTGCAATTTATTACTGAGGTAGAAGTTACACTCAACAGCAGTTTGTGACCAAATTAGATGAAGCAGGGGGAGGGTGTCAAAGAGTGAGTATGGCATGAAATGCTTAAACACATGGATACTGGGTCCAGACAGTCTATCAAATCTTGGGATTTTCTACTAACTATGTGGCCACGAGCAAGTTACTCAACCTCTCTATGCTTCAGTTTTCTCATCTGTAAACTATGCATACTTATAGTACCTACCTTATAGGTTGTTAAGAGGATTAATGAATTAAAATTTACCAAATATTAAAAACAGTGTCTGGTACATAGTAGGCACTTTTTAAATATTCAATAAAACTTTGAAAAGATTCTGATTTCTATCATGAGTACTGCCATTGACAAAGTTTAAAACAGGTCTTAAAGGAAGAAATATGAAAAAAATAGTATACAAAAGATAGTATCATATGTATAGTAAACAATGCTAGTTTTCTCTGCCAGCATTCTTTCCCTTAGAGGAGCTATTTCACCCACACTATAAATGGTTCTAGTCTTCTGTGGAGAAATCTCTGTTCAGATCTTTTGCCTATTTTTTAATTGGGTTGTTGGTTTTTTTGTTGTTGAGCTGTATGAGTTCTTTGTATATTTTGGATATTAACCCCTTATCTGATATATGGTTTGCAAATAGCTTCCCCCAATTGTTAGGTTGTCTTTTCGTTTTGTTGATGGTTTCCTTTTCTGTGCAGAAGCTTTTTAGTTTGATGTAGTCCCATTTGCTCATTTTTTCTTTTGTTTCCCTCGCTCGGTCAGACATGGTACTTGAAAATATGCTGTTAAGACGGATGTCAAAGAGCGTACTGCCTATGTTTTCTTCTAGAAGTTTCATGGTTTTGAGTCTTAGATTCAAGTCTTTAATTCATTTTGAGTTGATTTTTGTGCATGGTGTAAGGTAATGGTCTGCTTTCATTCTTTTGCATGTGGCTGTCCAGTTTTCCCAACACCATTTACTGAAGAGACTCTCCTTTCTCCATTGTATGCTCTTGGCTCCCTTGTCGAATATTAGTTGTACCTAAATGTGTGGGTTTATTTCTGGACTCTCAATTCTGTTCCATTGATCTGTGTGTCTGTTTTTATGCCAGTCGTATGCTATTTTGGTTACTATGGCTTTGTAGTATATTTACGGATGGCCAACAGGCATATGAAAAGATGCTCAACATCATTAACTATTAGGGAAATGCAAATCAAACCTACAATGAGGTATCACCTCACTCTGGTCAGAATGGCTATAATTAACAAGACAAGAAACAAGTTTTGGAGAGGACATGGAGAGAAGGGAACCCTTGTACACTGCTGGTGGGAGTGCAAACTGGTGCTGCCACTATGGAAAGCAGTATGGAGTATCCTCAGAAAATTAAGAATAGATCTACCATATGATCCAGCTATCCCACTGCTGGGTATTTATCCAAAGAACTTGAAAACGCAAAGGCATAAAGATACATGCACCCCTATGTTCATTGCAGCATTATACACAATAGCCAAGACTTAGAAGCAACCTAGGGGCCCATCAAGGATTGAATGGATGAAGAAGATGTGGTATATATACATGATGGAATACTACTCAGCCATAAGAAATGATGAAATCCGACCATTTGTGACAACATGGATGGTCCGTGAGGGTATTATGCTGAGTGAAATAAGTCAGAGGGAGAAAGTCAAATACTATATGATCTCACTCATAAGTAGAAGATAAAAACGACAAACAAACACATAGCAATGGAGATTGGATTAGTGGTTACCATAGGGAAAGTGGGGGAGGGCAAAAGGGGTGATTAGGCTCACATGTGAGGGGATGGACTATAATTAGTTTTTGGGTGGTGAACATGATGTAATCTACACAGAATTCAAACTATATTACGATGTACATCTGAAAGCTATATAATGTCATAATCTAATTTTACTGCAATTAAACAATAATAAAAAATTAACATAAAATTCCTATGACCATGGCAAAAAGTAAATAAATAAAATGGTTCTAGTGGTACTATTAATTATAGCATCTGACCCTTCCCCAAACGTATTAATGGGCATGTCAGACAGACCCTACCAATCATGACATCTTATTCCTTTATTCAACACATAGGACCATGACTCAAGCATGAGTAATTCAAGTTCTTACATAAAATTTCCTATATGCAAACTGGGAGTGAGGGAAACTCTTTCTTTATCAGTTATAAGCTGTAAGGCATAGGCTTAAGGCTGATTGTAGCCATCTTCCATACCACATGGAGAGAGCCTCTCTCAAAATGATATTGATGCACAAAGAGAATTAGAGCCCCAGATACAGAAGTAACTGACATCTACCTTTAGGTTTCCCAATTATGTGATCCAATTAATTCTTTTTTTGCTTAAACTAGCTTGAATTATTGTTTCTTTAGCCACAGAGTAATGATAAGTATAATATGCTTATGGTAAATGTTCAGGGGGGTTTCTTAAAGGAATCTTGACTTTAATTAATAAGCATACTTTTACATATGACAAAGATGTCCATGGAATACAGAGAAGAGAGGGAAATACATCAAAATAGGGTGATCATTCAAAATGTTTTCATAGCAGAAAAATTACACAAATTTCATAATATGCAAAAGTTATCCAAACTTAGATATAAGAGAAAGAGAACAAATAAGAGAGGACTAAATGGAAAGAAAGGAATAGATATATCTCAAGCAGAAGAAAGGAAGTTAATGAAAGATTAAATTTAGCAATGGTTTCTGGACACAATCTTGTCTTAGGGATTGTTGAAAAGAATACAGTGTCGTAGAGATTTATGCATGATTACACAGTGTTAAGGAACCAAAGTTACCCAACATTTGATTGGTCCACTTAATGATTCACTGCAGCTTAAGCGAAAATGAAGTGAGAATAGCTGGGGCATCATCACAGTATGGCACTAAACTAGACACTATAGAAAAGAGCTAACACTATCTAAGCTGGGCACATAGATATATTCTTGAGAACACCAGAAATGCCTCCTAGGATTAGATAAAATGATTATCCACCTGAGATTCTCTCTCTAACAGGGGCACCAAGGGAAAGAGACATACAGAAACAAGTAGTAGTTGATAAAATGTCACTTGCAAAAGGTGACAGAGCTGCCAATGCATTTAAAGTCCATTCACAGGCCTGCTGTGGATCTAGTAGTTGAAAATGGCCTGTTAAGAACCTGTTCAGTTGAGGGGAAAAGAGAACCTTCAGAAAAGGTTTCAAAATGGTATCTGGCTAGCAGCTCCTGATCCAAACTCTCACAGCTTAGTCTGAAAAAAAAGAAAAAAAATGACAATGCCAAGTAACATTAAGACTAAAATACAACTATCATATTTTTGGAGGTAAATATTTCTCTTCAACCATAGATTTAAGAAAACATGGATGAACTTTGAGAACGTTATGCTAAGTGAGATAGGTCAGACAGAGAAAGACAAATACTGTATGATATCACTTATATGTGAAATCTAAAAAAGCCAAACTCATGAAAACAGAGTGGAATGGTGGCTACCAAGGGCTGGGGATGGAGGAATAGGAGAGATGTTGTTTAAGAGTACAAACTTACAACTAGTAGATAAATAAGTCCTAGAGGTTTAATGCACATTATAATGAATACAGACAACAATATTGCATTGTAAACATCAAACCTGCTAAGAAACTAGATCTTAATTATTCTTACCACAAAAAACAAATAATTATGTGACATGATAGAGGTGCTAACTATCACTACAATGGCAATCATATTACCATATATAAAGATAGAAAATCAATATGTCGTACACCTTAAATTTACACAGTTACATAACAAATATATTTCAGTTAAAAAAAATAAAAATAAGAACACAACTCAAAAGGTAGTGAAGTAGAAAAAGAGTAGGACCAAAGACAGGATTATCCTAGGCTCCCACTTGCTCTCACTCTCCCTCTTTCTATTTCTATCTGTCATTATTGTCCCCACTACACCACAGGTCACTCTCAGTAGGTTAATTTGCCTCCCATTTCACAGAATATAGAAACCAATAGTAATAGAGTGGGGATTCTGTTATTTTCCTATCACTATTTGTGCAATTTTTCTTGCATTCACACCCATCCTTTTCTTCTACTTTCCTATTAAAACGAAAGAGGTATCTCTTCTGCTTTAGGCTAATATCTTCATTTATTATTTGTATCCCATCTTCTCTCAGAAAACATATTAAGCTGATTGTCCCTTTCTCTCTTTATATCTTCAACTTCTATCTACTAGATCCTTTCCATCAGCATTTAAGTAAGCTCAGTTTCTCTTTTCTTAAAAATATAACTCCTAATACCCTATGACCCAGCCATCCCATTACGGGGTATCTATCCTAAGAACCTGAAATCAGAAATCCCAAGAGTCCCTTGCACCCCTCTGTTCATCACAGCATTATTTACAATAGCCAATACGTGGAACCAACCCACATGCCCTGAAACTGATGATTGGATAAAGAAGATATGGTATATATACACAATGGAATACTACTCAGCCATAAAAAAAGACAAAATTGGCCCATTCGCAGCAACATGGATGGACCTCGAGGGTATTATGTTAAGCGAAATAAGCCAGTCAGAGAAAGATGAACTCTATATGACTCCACTCATAGGTGGAAGTTAACATATTGACAAGGAGATCTGATCGGTGGTTACCAGGGAAAAGGGGGGGTGGGGGGAGGGCACAAAGGGGGAAGTGGTGTACCCACAACATGACTAACAATAACGTACAACTGAAATCTCACAGGGTTGTAATCTATCATAACATTAATAAAAAAAAAAGATAAGCTAAGGACTTAACTTGAACTTAGGACTCTATATTTTCTATGTAAATTATCTCTAATGTTTTAAAGAATTTGACCCTTCAGAGGATCTAACAGACTGGCTTTGTTCTTTGAGTAATTGATCTCAGACTTGTGATTTCTGTGTGAAAAGTGTAACGGTATTTAATCTTGGTAAACAAATTTAGATTTACCGTATGTAATTTATTAGTTTTTCTGGAATTGTTAAAGTATTTGGGAATGTTTTGGTTGCTGGTCATACATTTGAACTTTTTAAAAAAGAAATAGAATGAATGAACTTTAAAATATTTGAGGGAGCTTAATAGATCAAGTTTGTGAATGAAACCAAACAAATCAAAATGATCATCAAAATTTGCTCAACTTAGAATAATGAGATGAACCAAGAATCTTAAGGAAAAGCAAAGTTTCTGAATTTTTTAAGTTTAATAAATTGAATACCTCTTAAAAACAATAAAAAAAAATATAACTCCTAATCTTCTCCAGCTGCTTTGTTATTGCTCTCCTCCAGGTCACAATCAAACTTCTTGTAAGAACTATTTACAATCACTATTTCCATTTCTAGTCTACACTCAGTACCCATCTCAACAAAATTTCATTTCTACCTCCAGTAATTCACCAAAGCATCTCTCACCAAGAACACCAAGGAGCTCCTTATATTAAATCAAATGGGTATTTCTCAGCTATTATCATACTTGTCCCATCAAAAGCATTTGATATTGTTGAAAAATCCTTCTTCCTAGAAATACTCTTTCTTTGGTTTTTCTGCAACCTTTCTCACTAGGGATTCTCTTCTTCTTTCATCTCCTGGTGTTTCTCAGGATTCTGTGCTGGGTTCTCTTTTTTTTTCAACTACATTCTCATCTGGTGGGAAATCTTGTCCAGTCCCATGGTTTTAACTGCCATGGATATGCTGAAGACTCCAAAATCCATATCTCTATCCAAATTCTTTCTCCTTAGTTTCAAACACATATATTCAACTTCTTACTAGACATTGCCACTTGGATATAGAATAGGTATCTCATTCACCACATATCCAGAAACACATGCACCCTGTTTTTAATCTCCTGCCAAAATCTCATCCCTGAACTCATTTTGTATTCTTGACTGCTTACTTAGAATTTCCACAGGTTGGAGTATCCAAAAGGGATCTCAAACTCAACATATCCAAAACACAACTTTTGATTCTCTCTCTCAAGCTTGTTACTCTCTGAGTCTTACACAGCTTCATAAATTGTTTCATCTACTCAGTAACCCAAACCAAAAACATAAACTTCATCCTTAAGGCCTTGCTTTCCCACACCCCCTCATGGAATTCTGTTTAACCTTACAATTATTCTTTCGGCAAATATTTTGTTTACAATCACACTTCTATATTTTGTAATTAAAATATCTACCCTAAACTTGCCCATCAAACTGATTGCCAATGCTGGCTAAACATAAACAATTTCCTGACAACTTAGCTAAAAAAGTCCCCAAACTTCATTTAATCAAAGAAATGGTCTTTGCAGCAAAATATCCATAATATTCCACTAATTCATGGGATATATGACATCAAGAAAGCTGAAGTTGTTTGAATAAAACAGTGCACTGCACAGATCAAAGACAAAAGATTTAGCGCCAGGTTCAACCAATCATCTGTGCTACCATAGTAATAAAGATTTTGTTTACAGACTCATTATTAGCTAATCGCATCAGTTCTATTTCCAAGCTTTCCCAGATTTGTCCTATCCCCTTCATCCTCACAACCATCACCCTAACCCAAACCATCACGGTTTTTTTTTTCCTTGGACCACAGTAAAAGTTTCTCAGTGGTCTGTTTCCTGCCTTTAATTTTGCCTCCTAATGTTTATTCTCTACAAAATAGCCAGAGTAAATCTTCTCAAAGAGCAAATCAGATCACACTACTTCCCTGCTTCAAATCTTTCAATAGCTTACCATTTTATTTATAAAAATATTCAAACTCCTTGCCATGGCCTACATAATCTCTACCTACCCTTCAACTTCATCTCTTGTCACTGCCCTCCACCTCCTACATATAAACTGTGAAGGGAGTCAAGATATATCTAGAAATTACAACCAAAGTGCTCTCTATGATAAGGATACCAAATTTCCTGATATCAGTCACAAAGTTTTGGTACAGCAATAATACCTAATAAATGCACATTACTTTAGAGATTGTAAGGTATCTTCACATATATTATTTGAACCTCACAGTATATGAAATAGGTGGCACAAATTTCATTATCCTCATTTTACACTTTATAAAACTGAGACAGTAGAGACAAAACTAGAACTAGTTTTCCTGACTCTCAGCCAAGTCCTATATTACACCGCATTACAGGCCCATGGAAATGTGAAAAGTGGCACTATCACATATCACTCTCATTTAGAAGTGTCTTCTGTTAACAAATCCTATATTCTGTCTTTCTTCTTGAGATTTTCATTGCTATGGAGACTTGCAAGAAAATAGAAGCATGATTGTTAAAAAAAGAAAAAAAATACATCAGTTCTTCTAAGGACAATGGAAAATTTGAAAATTTATTTCGCTAGAATTGCATACCAACAGTAGGAATTTCCTCCCCACCACCTCAAGAAAAAAAGTTTTCTGTATTATTTCACTATTTTACTTTTGGAAACAAGAAAAAAATGCCCATGTCTAATATTCTTGAACTACCCACCACCATACACCCTCACTATACTGTGACCTTCTGAAGGGCAGGAGCCATGTGTTACTCATCATGGCATCTCCAATACTTAGTACCGCCTGACACAAAGAAAGTTCCTAATATATTAGTGTTGAATAAATATAAATATGTACCAGCAGTTCATTCAAGTTTTGTGGCTATCAATATAAAAGAGAAAGATAAGTCATGCTGTCTTGCCTATTCAGTAAAAACATTTGCCTATCTCTAACATTCTGCTCATCAAATGACCAAACGGTTTCTCTTTTCTATAGACATTTGCTGAATTTTAACTGAACTACTTACCTAGAATTTTTCATTCCTACTTTTTTTTTCCTTTTTCTCCCCAAAGCCCCGCGATACATAGTTGTATATTCTTCGTTGTGGGTCCTTCTAGTTGTGACATGTGGGACACTGCCTCAGCGTGGTTTGATGTGCAGTGCCATGTCCGTGCCCAGGATTCGAACCAACGAAGCAGTGGGCTGCCTGCAGCGGAGCGCACGAACTTAACCACTAGGCCACGGGGCCAGCCCCTTATTCCTACTTTTTAATATGTTGTACTATGGCCATAAATGTTTCCAAGGTATGACAAAGGTTGCTAAATGTCCCCTAGTACCCATTCTTGCCTTCTTCCTTGTTTTAGCCGGGAACATGGCTACTCAGCTAGAAACCACATTTCCCAGCCTCCCTGCATGGAGGCATGCCCATATTACAAAGTTCTGGACAATGGGATGTGGTCAGAAATACAGTGTGCAGCACGTAGGCCATCTTTTTAAGGACAAAGCTACTTTCCCTGGACGGCCTTGGACTATTCTGTGAGAAAGCAAATTACTCCTCTTGTATTGGAAGCACTGTTTTGGATTCTTTTTATTATAACAGCTTAGCTGATTCCTTAACCGATGGACTAGATCACTTTAACTGATGGGAAATATTACAAAACCAAAAAGTGTCACCTTGTATGAGGACTAATTTCAACATGAAAGCCTCTATTTTGAATTGGTTTTTAGATACATAAGGATCGACAGCCCAAATGTTTAGTGTTTCAGAATATGGATTGTCAGAGATCGAGAGCCTATTATGTAGCATCTAAGAGAAATACATTTTATTAAATTGTTGACAGCTTAACTTTTTATGATTGTTTGAAGTAGGTTTCCTGAAGCATAGTGTTTACTAAACTGCTTCTCACAGATCACTAAAATCCCACAAGAAACAACTAGGCATTGTGTGTTTGCCAAACACCCACACTTGGATGTACATGCATAAAGGGGGTGGGATAGTGATATATTGAGAAAGGAGGGTCCTGTTGTCACATTTGAGAAACTCTTGGTTAAACAGGTTTATTGACAGCAGTACTTGTCAGAGCCTTTAATAGGCTTTAATATCCTACTAGCTTGGTTCTTTATTATCATAGTGTAACAAGCTGCCATGTGAGGATAGACACGATGTAAAATCCATTAGAACAGTGTCACAAGCTCATTTAAATTTATTTAAAAGTGGGATACATTCTCCAGTTCACTACAGACCCTACCCTTACTTAAAATCCACTTCTAGACTCTTTGTAAACTTATGTTAGCTTCTTAGTTTCTAAAGGCATTTAAATTTTTAATATCTGGTTTAAACAAAATTTTAGATTTCAGTCTGGACTCCTTGACCTGGCTTGAGCCCCAGGCCAACTTACTTCCTCAGAAAGTTTCCATTAGAGCTTACAAAACCAGCATGAGTGCTCCTCTTTAAATGCCACCTGATAAAATATAGAGAACTCTAGCTTTGGGCACTAAATATTCCCTTGTTTAGTAGCTTCACTGACTAAAATAACAAGGGTATATTGTGACGAAAGCTTCCTGTCATGGAGAAATAGTAACTCTACCTTGTTTTGCTATCAAGGAATAAAGGGAAGATCTTCTCGGTAGAGTTTTCCACACCACCAAATTTGCCTCAGATTGCTATTGCTTCAAAAATCATAAACTCCAATGAAGTAAGCTAGCTAGAATTTGCTAATACAATAAAGCTGCCTTTGGGGAATTATGGAAGGAGGCTGAAGAGAAGAAAGTGCTCAGTCTAGCCATTGAAACAGCAAGGATCTTAGATATTTGCGATTTCCATCCCACCTGATAAACTTTAAACAAACATATGATCGTATTGGTTATCATTTATCTTAAGCAGGCTAAAGAATTACATGTTCCAACTATATGCCTCGGAGCACAGTGATTACTATAAATCTGTGATCTTAGCCAATATTGATCAGCAACACTTTGCAAAAATACAAGACAATCAAAAACACTCCATCAATGAGGCAGTTTCCAGAGGTGAGAAAATACCTCTTATGTCACTCCCTTTATAGTCAATGAGGATGTTCCTACTTCTTCCCTGCCTTTCATCTCCATATTTTATAAAAACAAAAATAAAATGAGTTTTCAAACTAGTTGAGAGAAAAAAGCCTTTGGGGGTAGAGTCCTTAAATATATCTTGGAGCTCATTATGGTTGGTAATGAAATGAAAAGGCACTGTAATAAATCCATGATCCACTGCTGCGAACTTCCTAGCATTCGGAGAACCACAGGGTGATTGCTTACCAAACCTACTGATTTGTTCTTTGCAACTAATCTCTACACTTTGGAAACTTCATTTGGTGCAGCTTAACAAATGGTTAGTGACTTACTTTCAGGAAATGTCTGGATTTCTTCCCAAACAGTTAATTGTAAAAGCACAGTATTCAACCAATATGATGCATAAATAATGTGTTTTCTCATGGCAACCATGACAGTATTCCTCTTTGTGTTCTTAAATAATTTTCAAAATGACCATATGGACAGAGCCTGAACAAAATATTCAATGTATAAATAGAAGATAAACTATCCACTGTGGTCCACCACTTTCAGTCAAAAAATTTAACTGAAATTATAGAAAGAATCTAGTTTCTTTTCAGTTTCTATTCTTAGACCCTCTGAAAAACCATTCCCAATACAGTATATGTATTTAAATTATCAAAGATAGAATTAGTCTAAATTTGTTTTACTTGCCTGATGGTATAAATGCAAAATAGCCCTCTTACTGAAATTAATGCAATGAGAAAAATAAATATTGTGAGCTACCAAGGCTGCATATGTGTATATATGCTCTCAAATGAACAGAGTGAAAATTAGAACCTTGACAACTAGCTCTTTCAAATACCCTTGAGTTTTGAGATTTTGTCATTCTAACAACTTGACTTTCTTTGTGCAATTTTGATGTTTAAAAATGATCGCATTTGTAGTCATTGGCAGTAGTATTTAAACAGCAGGTATTAATAGGTGGTCCAAGAAAGCAGAAAATTGAAGTCAGGGAGGTCTGGTAATAAAGATTAGGGAAATTTCCATCACATAGGTGAAGCAAGGTGCTACAAAAGGCAGAAAGGGAGGGTAGTCTGTCAGCACATAATAGGTTAAGATCTAGTTAGGGTTGCCTCATTGAACAACTCCAGGAGCACCACTTAAATTACAGTCTTCACAATGGTGTCCTCTGGAGTTGTGCCTTGTATAGCTTACATGGTGATAAGTGACAGTCCTGAGGTCTAGGCAGACAAATAAGCAGTGTCAGAGAAATCAGGTAGCATTTATCAATTGTTAAGACAAGGGGAATGAAATTCTGGGTCCGGATTCTAGTCCCAGGGAATATATAATGATAAAAAATATAAGAACAGAATTTTAAGAGAACTAGAATATCTGCCAAAGGATTAAGCAAGGAGGAGAAAGGGACCTAGATATGGGTATTGGAGAAGGCAAGGGCCTACCTGATCATAGGAAATGTAGGGGAGGACGACATTTCCTCTACCCTGTCTGGGTTCGTCTGGCCGGAGAACAAATTAAATTCACATGAGACAGAATAGCAGGAGAAAATTAAACAAAGCTTTATCTAAAACCTGAGGATCATGGCCCGGGGCCTTTCTTTCTGAAGGAAGAAAGGGCACCGAAGAAGTGGGGTGCACAGACTGGTTATATACCCCCAAACGGGGTGTTTCACATAGGATTGAAATGTCCCTTTTACAATAGTTGCGAGACTGCTCTGTCGGCACAGCGATTGATAGAAACAGCAGATAGGTCTACCATCTCGGTGAACACAGCAGGGTGGCAGCTCTGTTGTCTCGAGCCGGGTGGTCACAGGTGAGCTGGGTGGTCAAAGGTGAGTGCAGCAATCAGTTCCTAGCCTAAGGAAAGATGCTTATCCTTAAGGAAATGCCAATGGAGGGGGGGAGTTGCACCTTTACCTTAAGGCCATTTGTTCTTGCCATGGTAAATGTTTAAAGCAGATATACAATGCGTGCTCAACGGCAACAGTCAGGCCCTTTTGGAAAAAAGCAAAGTCAGGCCAAACCAGGCTTACACCAAATGGCCTCCTCATGTACTCCAATATATCCTATTGCTTACCATTTCCACCTGTCAGTGTATACAGGGGAGAGGCTCAGGCAAGCTGAGCAACTCGCCAAAATGGCTGAAACCACCACGTTAAATATCATATCCAGCTGAAGACAAAGGAGGATGTTGGGGGTGGGGGGAGTCAGTTACAGGAGGTTACCAGACAAGCACAATAAACAAATGCAGATTTAAGTCCTTGCCTTCCCCATTGATTAAGAGTTTCTAGAGATAAGGTCATCTCCCCTTCTTCCTGGTACGGAGAGGGAGATGTCTTTACAGATGGAGATCTCCTTTACAATGTAAATGTTTCTTAACAAAGGGCAAGCAAGTTTCACTCCTCAGAGCCTCCCTCCCCGTCCCAGTTTATCGAAGCAACTAGCCCCAAATAATCCCCAAGCCAAAGACATATTTTGGGGTGGCCAATGTCAGTCCCCCACAGAAACAAGGCAAGAAAAGGCTTAGTGACTGTTCAAAGTGAGAATGGCACCCTCCGCAAGAGTACCTTGATGTTAAGCTATTGGCCAATGGTTACCTAAATTCCCTTTACTAAAGAATAAGACTATTGCCATAATTTGTGGTGATTTTAAAAGTACTGATAGTAGGTGAATGACCTTTCTTTTTGAGTTTAGATGTATTCAAGGGCAGAATTGAGTCAAACTTCTCTTAACATACTAGCTCACCTGTTTGATGCCTTGCCCTGAAAACAATGCTAAAATATTAAGGTTGTTGACCATACTATCTGCACAAAAATGAGAAATTAAAAAATCATTCAACTACAGAGATTGTTGATCTTCTCTATGCCAAAGCCCTATGCATTTCCAAACATGGTGAGAGAGAGAAGTATATAGATGATTAAAATATTTCCCATATCAATTATTTTAAGTTTCTTAGCTGTGCTAACCCTCCTTACCCACAGTAAACCTGCTATCTACTTCAGAGATACTTTAAGTTGAAGCACTATTCAATTATATAAATTTTTATCTGAAAAAAGAAGGTGTTTGAGACTTTTTTTCATACAAGTTACTACAATGTTTACATGTCTGATGAAGCTATAGGGAGCCACTAAAAGAGGGCATAGGCAAAGATATTTTTCCCAAATATCTCACACTCTAGCTAAGTATTTAAAATCCAAGTTTATTTTCAGGAAATCATTAAAAGAAATCTACAATGCTTAAGAACTATGAATTCATGTTCATAGACCTGTGTTTATGTTGTTATATAAAAGTAAGCACATTCGGCATTAAAAGTTGTGAGGTTTTTGATGAACATTCCCATGAACTGGTAAATCAGAACCCTGAAAACTCCTCATTCTGTATAATGCATGCTTATGGGAAAATTGTGATTTCACTAAAGAAGTGGAGAAGGTGAGGAACCTTGCTTAGGGTCAAGGATATGGATTTAGGAGTTTAATTTTAGATATGCTGAACTTCAAGTGGTGTTACCACACAAAATTGGGGTTCTCTTGCCTGGTGCACACAAAGAGCCAATCATTACAGCATCAGCTTTTAAGAAAAGAAAAAAGCTTTATTGCAAGATCAATCTGCAAGGAGATAGGAGGCATAAGCTCTCAGATCTGTTTCCCCAATCCAGGGTTTGGGGTAAAATTTATGGGATGAAGGGCAGCGTGGGCTGAAGTGTGGAGATAGATAATTGGAAATAAGGAGAAGTGAGGTAATTGATGATCTGTGCGAGCATAGTCAAGCTTCATGGCTCTTCATAGGACGCATGTTCACAAAATGGTGGTGTTAGTATGATTTGAGGGTGGAATGTTCAGCTTCTTGATGTCAAAAGAGTCACTTATGGGGTGTTTCTGCAGGCCCAGTTAATGAGTCAGTGGTCTTAACTGGCCTGAACTGGACAAGGGGCCATTTCTCAGTTCCTGAAAAACCACTATTAATCACTCTGTTTATAAGATGGGGTTAGTTGAACTGGTCCTACAGGGCCAGTGGCTACAGTGGCATGACATACAGAAAACTAGCTTGCCACAAGTGGTCAAGCACTTGAGAAGTCAGAGTACCCAAATTCAAATCCTTGCTCCACAACTTACTAGTTTATGTGAACTTGAAGTTATGAATATTTTCCAAATTTACTTCATCTTTATAATGAAGATAATGAAAGTACCTACCTCATAGAGTCATTGAAAGAATCAAATGAGTTAGTACATGTAAAGGACTTGATATAGTGCCTGCAGTGCTCAATAAATAATTTGTCTTGCTGTTACTGGTGTTGCCTTTGCTGTTTTTGCTTTAATTGTTTCTGTTGTTGCTGCTATATCTAGGGGGAAATTCCGACAGATATATATAAAAGCAGAAACAGACGGGGAAAGAGAGTTGGACCCAGAAATATAGGTTTGATATGGTACTGATGAGTTTTCGGAGTATAGAGTTAGTAGAATGATGGGAAGGAATTTCAGATGAAATGCATTTAAGTTAGGGGTTAAGGAGGGACTGGGTGGTGAGCATAGAAAGTCAACTTGTAAAGAGAAGTTTAGTTGTAAAAGGAAGAAAAGAAATGAGGACTCTAGAAATGGCAGCATGGTCAAGTGAAGATGATGATTTTCAGGAGAAGGGAAACGTGGGAAAAGCAATGACCTGTTAGTCACTATTTCAGTGAGTTTCATCTGCTATCTGAGCTCAGGTAACATATTTTCTCTGTCCTTCCATTTCCTGGGCTTATACAAACAGTCCTAATGACTCAGCAGTTTTCAAACTCAATTATTTTCCTAACTCCCCCTCCTGATTTTGTGCTCCAATATCTCCCTTACTTGTTTTGTTAATGGGCTTCTCTTCCCCTCAAACAGTGTAAGGAGGGGCTGTGTAATTTTCACAGAGGGCACAATTGTCCTCAAAGAGAGAACAAACAAAGGTTCTAATTTCCTCTGCATCTGGACTCAGCATGCTCTTTTTGATGACCTACTCTCAGAAGTAAATTTTCCACTGTGGCCTCTAATTTTGTGCATAAGATTCTTCTGAAGGTTACAATCTGGTTGCAGGTGCAAAAAAAATTGCATGTGAAGGAAAATATTCTAAACGGAATCTATGGCTCATCAAGCTGTCTCTGACTTTTCTTATTTACTTAAACACTGATTTTCTTTTTCCTTTACAACATAAAATACATAATATGACAGCATGGCAGCTGTAGTCATGACAAGGGCAAAGCACGCTGATAGTTTCGGGGTGGCTTTCATGAGATCAGTATAATTTAGTGAGTGAAAACTTTCTTAGTCCACAGTATGGCCCTCAACTCTGTAGGTTATAAAACTATGATTCACCAAAATCTAAATTACAGGAGAATGATTTGTGAATAAAAATGTGACTATATATTATAACAGAGTATACAGTTATTTCCAGTAACATCTCTATCTCAGCATCAAGGCACCTGGCATATCAAATTTGTAAATTCTAGTGAACATGGATCAAGGAAAACATGGCTTTTCATTTTGAATGTGGTAGAATCTAATGAACTTCCCTTCCCCAAAATAGAATCATGCTAGTACTTAATGGGATCATCTGTATATACTGATTCAGGGTCTACACTGCACAACTCCAAGGGGTGCCATTCACATTGAAATCTATGTGAATGATGCCCCATGGAGTTGTGCAATACCCAATTTGTGAGGCTGTACACAGTAACTCTGATGATGCCCTTATATTCCAAGTCATTACAACAAGCTTTCCATATGAAAATACAGTTCCGATTTTGTACATTACTTTCCATTCATCACATTGTGTGTCATCCTGATAACATAAAACAGTGGTTGCCAAAAGTTATTAAATAAAAGGAAAGAAAAACAGTCCTTGTTTAAAATGCAGATTCTATGTACCTGCATCCAGGGTCTCCATTTCAATAGGTATGGGGTAGAGCCCAGAAATCTGCATTTTAAAAAACACTCCTGGTGGTTCTGAAGCAAGTGGTCCTTGAGAAACACCCACTAAAAGGCAGCTTAATCTCATCATTTACCCTCTTCCAAAGCACTCTCTAAGATGTGGAACTGCTGGTAAGATTTTCTTTATATAACTAATTTCATCTATGTCCACTTCAGTAACAGATACGGAACTCTGGTCACGAGATCTATTTCTAGAGTCTGTGACCCTTTGTCCATGGGCTACACCAATACTTAGAATAACACTTCAAAGTAAAATGTGTTGTTTTTTTAGAGAAAAGTTAGAAATTCAGTGTGAATCTTTTCATTCCTTGCTTGAGAATTTTATTTAGCCTAATTCTATTCTGGTGACTGCCAAATGCTCACAGCATGGCTGATTTCCAGTCAGTACTCTCCTTAGACTAAAATATCTTATTTTTGATCATTTTCCCTGCATGATTGCTTCTACTTGATAGGTTAATTCTGGCTTTCTTGTCTTCTTACATCCTTAACCTCTCCTGGAGAGGTTATTGTTTGGATTCTCAATAATGTTCACAACACTTTCTCCTTTACTATTGTTTCAAATTTAATTAACATGCCATTTAAATACCTTTCAAAGTCATTAATGAAGACATTAGCCAGACACAGACATAACACCATCCCTATGCAACTGGAAATAATGTCATCTAGCAAACAAGGCCCATGTTTCAATTGCTTCAGCTCCATTTCAAGGTTTCTACAAATTATTGGTAACAAATATTTACAGAAAAATATT
This sequence comes from Equus asinus, assembly GCF_041296235.1. NCBI lineage: Eukaryota > Metazoa > Chordata > Mammalia > Perissodactyla > Equidae > Equus > Equus asinus. The sequence goes on along the minus strand of NC_091820.1, from coordinate 112,462,646 downwards.
TAATTAAACCAAGACTCCATACATATGGAGAACACTCAAACAATAATCACAAAAGCAAACATTCAAATGCCTAACACAAAACCAAATAATTAAGTTTTGCAGTTTTGGAGGGATATGGCATAATGATTCAACTTGCTCACTTCCACTGGGTCCTACACTTCCCATAATTAGTGACGTTTGAATGTAGAGGTTAGGTCTTCTGCAGGCTCCAAGAAAAATTTTGTTCTATATCTTACGAATTTAAGGAGCCCTATTTTAGTCAGTGGATTCAATATCAAGTCATCTTTGCTAGACATTCTCAGATCTTATGCTCCAGTTCAATTAATCACCTTTTTTCCCCTGTGATAAAGATTTATAATAAATGGAATCTGCATTTCCACATATCTCAATCTTTAGAGTAACCTAATTTCATGAAACTGGAACTCTGACTTCGTCTTTCTTAACAGTCCTCCAAGGGCTACAGTCCAACACTTGAAATTAAGCCTCAGTAATTGCTACAAGATCTCCCCAATACTTACCACCTTCCCATGTCCTTGATCTCAGACTTCTGTTGTGCATTTCACACAGTGCTTGCAAAGAGAATTAGCAAATTACAGAAGAGTGCAATGAGATATGTAGCAGAACCAGCTTAGGCTGGCATGGTCAGTGAAGGTTTCCCTGAAAGAGTGACATTTAAGCTAACTTCTAAAATTAGCTGAAAGCAACAGGGAGGGCCAGGAGCATTTCAGGAAGAAGCACAGGATAATGAAAATCTACCAACATCTTCCTTGCATGTCTAATATGTATATCATATTTTAAATTATCCAAAAACAGAACTTTTTGTTCTTCACCTCCTACCACCATCATTACCAAAACCATGCCTTCTCCAAATCTACAATCTTTAATATTCTTTGGTTCAGAAATTCATCTTTTAAAGTTTCTTTATAGTTTTTTTTAAACTTTAATTTGTGGAGATCCTTACATCGTCATATATGTTGCATATCCTTCCCCAATATTTTGGCTTTCATTCAACTTTTAGTATGGTAATTTTTACTGCACAGAACTTTTTATTTTTTATACATCAAATACACCATTTTTTCCTTTATGATTTCCAATTTCCTCATCATACTTGTAAATATCTTCCTCAAAACATGATCATACTTCTCTTCATATATATTTTTATTCCTATTTTCTTTACTTTTTACACATGTAAATCCTTCTTATTTTTGAGGAAGATTAGCCCTGAGCTAACATCTGCTGCCAATCCTCCTCTTTTTGCTGAGGAAGATTGGCCCTGAGTGCACATCCGTGCCTATCTTCCTGTACTTTATATGTGGGATGCCTGCCACAGCATGGCTTGATATGCGGTGCGTAGATCTGTGCCCGGGATCTGAACCGGCAAACTCCAGGCTGCTGAAGCAGAGCATGTGAACTTAACCGCTATGGCATCAGACCAGCCCCATACACATGTAAATCTTTGATCCATTTGCAATTTATTTTGATGCAAGGAGTGAGACAGGGATCAAGACCACCATTTATTGAGAATTTAATATGTGCCAGGCACATATATTATTTCATTATGATTTAAGTATTACTATCCCATTATACAGATGATGAAACTAATATTCAGAGAGGTTGAGTAACTTACTGAAGGTCACACAGCTAGTAAACAGCAGAGCGGGGGCTTGAACTCAAGACTCTGACTCCAAAACCCATGCTTAATCATCCTTCCAAACTGTTGAGTTGTGATGGTAAATTTCATTGGATAGTGAATTTTTTATGTACTTAATAACATGTCTGAAGTCTCTAACCTTTCCATTTCTAGGCCACCACCACACTGTTTTAATTTCTGTTTAGCTTTATAAAAGGTTTTGAAATCTGGTAAGGCAATGCCTTTTATTCCTTCCTCTTTTCAGAAGTTGTCTGGCTATTGTAATACATTTACTCTTTCAGGTAAACATTAAATCATTCTCCAAGTTACAAAAACATTCCATTGGAACTTTGATTGAGGTTGCACTTATGTATTAATTAATTTGGGGGGAATTGATATATTTATAATCTGAATATAGGGCACATCGCCCCATTTATTCAAGTCTTTTATGTGTCCCTTAGCTAAATTTTATAGTTCATTCTTACAGGTTCTATTTACTTCTTGTATATTCCATGTTTTGTTAACGTTTTTAATGTTATCATGAATTCTGGGATCTGATTGTGTGTGTGTGTGTGCACATGTACATATAGAACTCTTTCCTTTTAGATTTACTTGTAGATAATCTTTATATAATTGAAACTAAAAATTATAACAATTTATAATCTGATTTTATTTAATAGTTTCATAAATATTTGTCCAATCTACGTCTATTTAAAAATATTTAATAAATTATTTTATAGATAAAAATCATATATATATAACATATATAAAGGATGAGGACAAACAACATACAAGCAGGTACTTACAATATGAGAATCTTACCAATTTTGTCTACTAAAATTGGTAGCAGTATTAGTCAGCTCAGGCTGCCATAACAAATACCACAGATTGGGTGGCTTAAACAACAGAAATTTATTCCGCACAGTTCTGGAGCCTGGGAAATCCAAGACCAAGGTGGCTAACAAGGTAGGTTTGATTCAGAGACCCCTTCTCTTGCCTTGCAGGTGGCCACCATCTCACTGTATGTTCACATGACCTCTTCCTTGTGTACATGCACAGGGGGAGAGAGAGAGACGGAGTGCACACAAGCTCTCTGGTATCTCTTCTTTGTAAGACTGATTCTATCATATCAGTGCCCTACCCTTATGACCTCATTTAACCCTAATAACCTCTTTATAAGCCCTAAATGGAAACACAATCACAGCAGGGGTTAGGGTTTCAACACAGAGATTTTGGGGGATACAATTCACTCCATAGCAGTAGCAAACTATTTTACTGAATTCTCACATTGCTCATATTAAATTCCTTTTTTTTTTTTTACCAGCTCCTCCTGGTTTTCCTAGATATACAATCATCTGAAAATAATGGTAATTTTGCCACTTTATTTTAAATATTTATACTGCAGTGGTTTAGACAAAATTGGTGATTTCTGGGATCATTGTCTTGTCCTTGATTATAGTAGAAATGATTATAGTGTTTGACAATTAAATATGATGCTGGTTGCTACTTTAACAAAGTATCTTTCTAACTGTATTATATTTGTTATATTTTTTAACAGTAATAGATGTTGAATTTTATGATTTGGGGCATCTGTCAACATGATCATATGCTTTATTTTTCTTTTTGGATCTGTTATTACTGTTACAAATATCATCAGATTTCCTAATATTGAACTATCTTGCGTCCCTGGAATAAAACGTACTTGTTCATGTTCTATTATTCTTTTATTATATTCTTGGAATCTATTTATTAATATCATCCTTCAGATATTCACATCTCTATTCAGAATTGAAAATTGTCACTATTTTTCTATTTTTGAACTTTGTCAAGTTTCATTATTAAGCTAATGCTGGCTCCATAAAATGAATTTCGCTTCCTTCTCTATTGCCTGATACAATATAAATAACATCAGAACTATTCTCTGGTTGAATCTGTGAAAGAATTTTCCAGTGAAATATGCTGGGCTCAATATATTTAATGGCTTTCTCATTTCCCCCCATGGGTAATGTTTTTCACAGGTTTTTCTCTCTTACTGAGTCAATTTTAAAAATTAATATTTGCACATCGAATCACTTCACCCAGGTTTTAAAATTTACCAGAAAAATGATAGACAATATACTATCTTAAAAGTTTTATCTGTGGTCATTTCCTGTTTTTTACTCTTAATGTTGTATATTTGTTTTCTTTTGCCCTTCCTCACTTATTAACAAAACTATTGCTTTATCTTTTATGTTGTTTGTTAAATTACTTAATAACAACTTCTTCACATCCACTGTTTATTTTTCTGCTTTCAAATTCATTTTATTTTTATTAACATCTTCCTTCTCGTAGATTAGATTTGCTTTTTTATTGTTTTTCTACTTTCTGGAGTTATAATGCTGATTCATTTTTTGATCCCCTCATGAAGATGTTTAGGGATTGTAATTTGCCTTTCAATGCAGATTTTTCCTATTCCCAATGTTTTAGCACGTAACATTCTCTTTGCCCATGAGCCTCTCACCTCCGTCCTTCTTAAGTAGGGTTTAGCTTTTCTCTTTGAATAATTTTATTCAAGGAGAGAATTTTGAATATTATTATTAACATTTTCAAGTAATTAGGTGCTTTGTATCTTCATTTAAATTTTTTAAAAATAATTTAGAAAACTTTATTTTTTGTAATTTTTATTTTTTATTGCAGTAACATTGGATTATAACATTATATAGCCCTCAGATGTACATCACAATATACCTCGAACTGTTCAGATCACATCATGTTCACCACCCAAAAACTAATTATAATCCATCACCACACGTGTGCCCAATTCCCGTTCTGTCCTCCTCCCTCATCCCCCTCCCACATGGTAACCACCAATCCAATCTCTGTTGCTATGTGTTTGTTTGTCATTGTTTTTGTTCTTCTACTTATGAGTGAGATCATATGGTATTTGACTTTCTCCCTCTGACTTATTTCACTTAGCATAATACCCTTAAGGTCCATCCACGGTGTCACAAATGGCCAGATTTCATCACTTCTTATGGCAGAGTAGTATTCCTTTATGTATATATACCACATCTTCTTTATCCATTCGTCCCTTGATGGGCACCTAGGTTGCTTCCAAGTCTTGGCTATTGTGAATAATACTGCAATGAACATTTAAATGTATTCCTGGTTTTATTGCATTGTGTTACAGAACCTGATTTGTGACATTTGTACTCTGGGAAATTCATTGAGGTTTGCTTTGTGATCCATTCAATTTTGATAAAAATAACATGGTGCCATATTAATTTTCTTTTGCTGTGTAACAAATTATCACAAATATAGCAGCTTAAAACACCTATTTATTATCTGACAGTTTCCATGGGTCAGGATCTAAGCACAGTGGGGCTTAGTTAGTTCTCTGTTTAGGATCACACAGGGCCAAAATCAAGGTGTTAGGCTGGGGTCTTACTGGGAGGTCCCAGTAAGAATCTGCTTCCAGGCTCATTTAGATTTTTGGCAGAATTTTATTTCCTTGCAGCTGTGGGACTGAGGTCCCCATTTCCTTGCTGACTGTCAGGCTTGTCACATGGCCCCCTCTATCTCTCAACCAACAATGGCACAGTCAAGTCCTTCTCATACTTTAAATCTTTCTAACCTCTGCTGCATCTCTCTGGCTCTGCTACCACATCTCTCTCACTCCAGCCAAAGTGTTCTCTGCTTTTAAGGGCTCATGTGATCTGACTGGGCCCACCTGGATAATCCAGGATAATTTTCCTATACCAAGATCCACACCTTAATTACACCTGCAGTCTGTTTTACCATATAACATACCATGCTCAAAGGTTACAAGAAGTAGAGCATGGACATCTTTGGGAGCCCATTCTGCCTACCACAGGTGCTTACATTAAAAAAACAAAAACTCTTACAAAAAATGTTGTAGAATACAAAATTTAATATATGTCTAATTATATTGAACTTATTGTGTTATTCAGAACATATATATTCTTATTTATTATCTACTTGCTCTCTTATGGGCTGAGATTTATTGGCAGATGGGTCTGTTTCTATTTTGCTACGTATTTCTCACAGTGTATAATTGTAGTCAGCTCTGAGCCCTTGAAATAGTTCAGGCATCATTCTAAGTGCTTTACATGATACAACTCACTTAATCCTTACAACATCACCATGAGGAGGTATTTTTACTTTCCCCATTTTACAGATGAGAAATTGGTAAACACAGAGGTTAAATAACATGTCTAAGGTTGTACAGTTAACTGGTAGTGGAACCAGGATTTAAACCCAGGATGTCTAGTTTCAGAGTCCATGCTCTTAACTACTACATGATTCTGCCCGTGTTTTATATATTTCATATTTCATTATTATATTATCTTTTGATTAAAGTTTCATAAAGATCTTTACCATAGTTGTGGAATGCACCCTTCTCAATTTTGAAGTGACTGTTCTTCCCATGCTTAATGTTTTTACTTTGAAATCAGCTTGAATTGAAGTAAGAGCATAATTATTGCTTTTTTGCAGTAGGATAAGCCATACCAGGAATTGTTGAGCTTAGCAACTAAGACATAACATCCTCTTACAGAACAAGTATACAGGATAAGCATTTCTGGAATCAGTTTCTTCAACTATAAAATGGGATAATTATAATGACTACCTTACAGTTATTTTTTAAAATATTAAATGAGAATGCACATGAAACTTTTAGTAGTAGCTGGCATGTAGTAAACATTCAATAAATATTAGTGATGATGATGATGATATGATCACGCTGTTGATAATAATAAAAACACAAACAATATCTCAGAACAAACTCAGGCAGAAGGTATAGTACAAGAATATTAAATAAAGATAAAATAAAGCTTTGTGCAAAAGATTGAAAGTTTCTATACCCAGCATTAGATGTTCCTAATCAAGAATGAGAATCCCAATACAGTAATGTGTTTGTCAAATAAAAAACTACATAGTCGTAAGTAAGTTAAGAACCAGGTTACAAAACAGCACATATCTTGTGATATAATTTCTGTGTATGTATGTATATACACAAATACAGGAAAGTATACACACACATACATACACCTATAAAAAAGCAATTTAATATGATTCAGCTTCTCCTGGGTTAGAGGAATTATGTGGGTTTTATTTGGGGGGAATTCTTTAGTTTGTGTTTTCTGACTTTCATGTAATACTTTTACAAGGTTTTTGTAGTAAGAAAAACATGTAAAAGATGCCTTATTTTTTAAAGTTACACATGGGTTGAAAATCATATATCTGATAAGGAGTTAATATCCAAAATATATAAAGAACTCATACAACTCAATAAGAAAAAAGTAATACAATTAAAAAATGGGCAGAGGATCTGAATAGACATTTTTCCAAAGAAGACTTACAAATGACCAAAGGTATGTGAAAAGGTGCTCAACATCACTAATCATCAGGGAAATGCAAATCAAAACCACATGAGATATCACCTCATACCTGTGAGAATGGCTATTCTGAAAAAGACAGATAACAAGTGTTGGTTAGGATGTGGAGAAAAGGGACCCTTGTGCATTGTTGGTGGGAATATAAATTCATACAGCCACTATAGAAAACAGTATGGATGCTCCTCAAAAAGTTAAAAATAGAGCTACCATATGATCCAGGAATTCCACTTCTGACTATTTATCCAAAGGAAATGAAATCACTATCTCAAAGAGATATCTATACCCCCAAGTTCATTGCAGCATTATTTACAATAGCCAAGACAGGGAAACAACTTAAGCATCCATCAACAGGTGAGTGGATAAAGAAAATGTGGTGTTTATATATATATAAAATATTACTCGCCCATAAAAAAGAAGAAAATTCTCCCATTTGCAACGACATGGATGGCCCTTGTGGACATTATGCTAAGTGAAATAAGTCAGACAGAGAAAGACAAATACTGTATGATCTCACTTATATGTGGAATCTAAAAAACAAAACAAAGCACCAAACTTATAGATACAGAGACCAGATTGGTGGTTGCCAAAAGGGTGGGCCTCATACCTGTGTAAGACACTGTAAAATCAAATATACCACTGATATGTCCTTTAAAACAATCTCTGCACACCACAGCACCAGTTTAAAAATCTCCCTCCCTCACCCCTATCCCATTATGCATCCTGTCTGTTATCTGCATAAAAATTTTCTCTCTCAGTAGATTTCAGGAGATGGATCATATCCCACCCATCTTTGAACTGACCAGTAGCACCAAAACAAAGTTTGGTACTTAGCACTAGGTCAATATATTATAAAGTTTTATAAATATAACTAATTTAGTGAACCATTCTGTTTAGTGATCAAACTGTATGGGAACATCAACTCTGTCATGGAGAAGAAACTTTTCACTGGATAGAAAATTATACTTGATATCTACCTCCAGAGACAGTTTTACTCTAGGTCAGACATTCTGTAGAAGCCATGCTTGGTATTTTTTCTCTGATAAAGAGACTCAATTTGCAAAAGCAACCCATATATCAGTTCAACTGCATCTCTTCCATTATTTATAGCTCATAACTCTAATTTCATCTGAGCATTTGTTCAACAGTTTATGTGAATTCAAAGTCTTTTTGAGTAAAATATTTTCCTCTGCCTAGAGGTGCCACTGTGGTCTACCTCCATACAACGGTGGAATGACTCTCTGGGCAAGAATATAAACAATGCTTTTCCTTTTCCATAAACACAGGTGAATTTTATTACTACATGTGTGTTACCTAATATGGATTTTTTTTTTAATCAACAGCAAAGATACTAGATCTTCAGGCATTCATCTGGGAGTTTAATCAAGAACTATATGCATCCTTGTCTTTGACTTAAGCTTATTGGAGACATTTGAAAAACCATGTAAGGAAAGATATTAACTATATTTTATATTCTAATGGTACTTTTTTCCATAATATTAATGATTAGTTAATATCACAACACCAGAAATCAGGGTATACGGACATGCTGAATTAAGATACAATTTAATGTATTCATATTATTAACATGAATTTAGTTACTACTATGAGTTCTGTGTAGGAGGATTTAGAAAAATGAACTGACATGGATCCTAACCTTAAGGAACTGACAAGACAAGTGAGATCATACACATACTTATGTCCTTATAAGGTAGAAAATAATATGCAAGATAAGGAAATGTCATGACAATTAGAGAAGGAAAGTTTGCTTCTTGCTGTGAAAATCAAGGATAGCTCCATGGAGGAGGTGGCATTTAAACTGGGCCTTGATAAATAGGGAGAATTTAGATATGCTATGATGGAAGATAAGGGCATTCCAAGTAGACAGAAGAGCAAACGTATAGAGGCAGGGAGGTACGGGGAATTTATGGAAAAATGTGAATAGTTCAGTTTTGCTGAAGCATAGAACTTGTGAAGGGGGATACTCATAAGACTCAAAACCTATATTCAAGCCTCACTGTGGTGAACCATAGATATAAGAATCAGGAGTATGGACTTACCGCTATAAGCCACTGGGAGACATTTTCGATTTCTAAGCAACCAAGTGGCATGATCAGATGATTAATCTGGCAGCAGAATATAGTATAGACTGGAAATAAGGAGATCTCTATTATGGGTAAGTTGCTATTTTTAAGGGAATGAGCAATGAGGGTCAGAACTGGTGTAGTGGCTGTGGGACAGGAGAAAAACAAAGGTAAGTAAGAGATATTCCAGAAATGCAACCAATAGGATTTGGCAACTGATATTACGTTAGCAATCAAATACAGGAAAGAATGAATCATTATGACTGAGGTTTCAAGCCTGGTTGATTGGAAAGATACTGGTCATTAAACAACAGGGCATTCAAAGACAGAAAAGTTCTGGGAAGAAAAAGGATGGGCTCCATCATTATCTGATCTTGTTCCTTGTTTATTATTGTCATTTGGATAATATTTATATTCATTGTTGCCATGTATTGAGTGTCTATAATTGCGAAACCAAGCACTTTACAAATATCACACATTACCTCATTGGTCCTCACGACAACCCTGTGAGGAAAGAAACGTTTGCTGCCAGTGCAGTGGGGCTGAAGGGAGCCTTCTCCCACCAAGAACTAAGAAATGGGGGAAACAAAATTGACCTCTAGAATTAAACAAAAGGATACACACCTAATGGATAAGAGAGAATATACACAGTCTCCTTAGGAGAGAGAAGACTCCCAAGCCAGCAAGAGTTTATAAATTGTTGGGGTGTATTAACATATGTAATGGATGACTATCAACTAAAAGAGTTTAGCAGGTGGGAAGCATAGAAAATATTTAGTGACAGAAGGAAATATTAGCTCTCTAGAGAAGAAGAAACTTTGGTCATTGAAATTTGAAAATTCCTATTCAATTGGCAAGGGTATTCCTGTGATAAAATGAACATTTTAATCTATCCCCTCTTGATACATTGAAAATTTCAGTTCAATTAAATGTCCTCATCATCATTCCATGCTGACCAAGCAACCTTGTGGATATAACTTGATTGTAATTGATATTCGACAGTTTTTTTCTCAGACCTGAATCTCTAGCTTTTGGTGAAGCATCTTCTCCACCACACCTCACCCCACTTTACCTCATCTCATCATTTTCAACCCATGCGGTTTGGAGGGACTGATTCTAGCCCCTTCTTCCATGGATGGGCACTTGATCCATGCCTGGCTAATGAAAGCATTTTCTTACCCTGGCTGCAGTGATTGGTTCAGTGATGGGCACATAATACAAGCTTGACCAACAAAAGCTATGCTCAGGACCCTGGCTAGACTCTTAGGAAAGAGGTTATATTTTCTGGTATCATTGACTGTATGGTGAAAGTGAGCCTACAGTTGCCAGTGGCCACCTTTGCCTGAGAATGAAGCTAACTCAGATGGAGAGAGAAAGATTGAGTGATGACAATATTATTTGAGGTCCTGGACCTACCACTAAACTTTTAATTCACGTTAACCAATACGTTCTTCATCTTAGACAATAATATTAACACATCTAGATCTATCTTTATATCTATTGATTTCTAGATAATTATTGTTAACTTGTAGATGAGAAAACTAAAATGAGGAAATATTTACGTATTTTACAAAACTTTTTGAAGAGATTGTCCACTGTGTAATGTTACCACTGGTTGTTTATATAAGGATCCAGGCAGTGAATTCCTTGTACAATTTTAATTTTAGGGTTAAAAAAGTTGATTTCTCAAGACAAAGTTTTGTATTTAATTTTATGGAATAATGAGATAAATATAACCCAACATATTTCACTTTTTTCCTGGTGTCCAGGATGTTCAGAATCAAATTTCATATTCAAACTGAGGTATTAACTTATCCAAGAGTTCTGAAACATGTATCTTTATTTCTTCTAATGGTTTCTCTGCATTCCTTTTTAAAATTTTAATTGATCTATTTTAAAGATATTGTAATACTGAAATCCTCTGAATATGTTTTAAAGTCAATGATACATGATATATTTATTAAAGATGAACTCCAGGGTTCTTTTAAGATCTGTGATTCTCAATAATGTATTGCAAATGCATACAGAATCTCATTTTGACCCATAATGCCTTTGACTAATAGAGAACCGCAGAATGCTGTATGTAAAAGGGACTTTAGAGGTCATTTGTTCTAGATAAATCCCTTTATTTTGCATATAAAGATTAAAGTATTTGTTCAAGGTTGCATAGCTAGTCACAAGCAGATCAGGGATTAGCACACAGATTATCTGAATCTCAATTTCCAATCTACTATTCTTTTTATCTACTCTGTCATAGCCCAAATCAAAAAGAATTTTAATATTCCAGTCAGGAAACCTACTTCCTCTCTTGGGTTCCTATCAGTAAATACTGCTCTCCCTAGCAATGAAGCTCTATTTCCTTTCCAAATCGCCTATGACTTGCTCCATGTGTATAATATATAAGTATACTCTAAACAAGAATTCAATAGTTTAGGCCATCATATTGTACCAGTCTCCTCTTTAAATAATGGGGTTCCTTCTTTTTGTTTATGTAGATCCTTTTACCTTCAATGGCTAAAATTAATTCTTGTTTTTTCTGCTGCCTTTATCTTTCTATTGCAAGCCCTCATTGAATCAGAGAATCTTGTCAAATGTATTAGTATGCCCTTACCCCAGAGAACTCTCATGACTGCTCAGCATAATGAGTGGGGTGTTTCATTCTTGAGAGTTAATTGGAGGTAGCTGACCTAAATTTTGAAGCTTTATTTCCTGACCTTTTCTTAAATGAATACACATCTCAAACCTACAGAGGAAAGGCAGGGGTTGGGGGAAGGGAGCGCAACAACCTGCTGCCAAGCTGCTGGCTGTTTTCCTTGTGCATAATTCCACTTTGCCTTCAGCTTGTATGGGACTAACAATACTCAACTGGTTATTTTATCCTTGCTACATTCTATAAACTTAAGTCAAAATAACAGGGTCCTCATTTTGATGATTAAGAAACTGAGTCAAAGAGCCCAGAGAAAAAAACACAAAAGGCAAAAGAAGGCAAAAGGCTTTTGAATCTGTCTTTTGTAAACAACTATTCCTCTAGCCATCCTGGCCACTAGCAACAGCTGAAAGGCAAGATCAGCCCGCAGTAATACAGTAGTCATTTATTTCTGGGCTCCTTACTACCCCTTTCAGCAACCCTTATAGTGCTCTCAGCCTTCCTTTCATAGAATGAAGGAAAGAAAAATACTAGCTTTTATTGAGCAGTTACTGTAGAGGTACTCTGCTAGGCACTTTCACAGACATCATTGTATTAATTCTCTCACTAACTTTGACTAGTAGGCATGATCAAGTTTCTTTTCAAAGATAGAAAAACTGACTCTTCTCAGAGAGAACAAGTAAATTGCCTAAGAATTACGCAGTAAGTGGCACTGCTAGTGTACAAAGACCCAGATAGTCTGAACTTAAATCGCTTATTCTTTTCATTTTCCCATGTTACCTCTCTTACCTGCTTTGACAAATTAAGTTGTATTAGGGACTTAAGTGTCACCATCCCAAAGAAAAATGGTGGGAAAAGAAGGAATGGCTAAAGGTAAATTTTAAGGTATTACAATACTTTGGTAGAACAGATTACTTTGGAAGAGGGGTTATTCTCCAACATTCTTCAAATCACACAACCAATTAATCTGCTTATGTATAAGAACAAAGCATCTTGGTGAGGGTTTGAAATAGCAAAAATAGCAGGCATGAATACACTGCTGACATTTCTGCCCCTATTGGACCTTGAATAATAAAATATACTGTGAAGGACAGTTTGAGTATTTCAAATACAGCTGGCCCAGGTCTGTGTTTCATCCTTTAAAATGTAGACACACATGCTTGTGTGTGTGCACACACATCCCATGATCATATATACTTTGAAGTTCTGTTAATTGTTAGGAAATCAGACATTGGGTCTTAATGCTATGACACAGGCTATTCAGAAGCCTGGCTCTAAGAGATGTGTGAAGATGAGTTCAAGGTTGTGGAAGGTGAAGGGAAGTGTGTGCTACATATGCTGCCGGGAAAATACCAAGCTGCTGACATGCTGATAGGTTTTCCCTACTCCCAGTCTCACACCTCCACTTTCAACTGCCTGCTTAGCTGATTCTTAATATCTTCACATTCATTCCAACATCCTAATTGTGAACCTAATCAGTTTCACATTTCAACTTGAGAAAAAGAGACATTTATAGACTTGAATATATGACAAAGACAAACTAGGCCTGAGTAATCATTTTTGTTTCATTGTCCTGTAATGGTGGTTATTTTACATTGAGCCATGTCCACTTGCTTATCAGATAATCACAGAAATGAATATTTCCTTGAGGGCAAGATTTTTGCTTTTTTATCTCTAGGTCTTCAGAATATTGCAAGGTATCTGGAACACAATAGGAGTTCAATTAATATTTGTAGAAAGATAATTAATATATTGGGAAAGTATCAGGAAACATGTAGACTGAAATCTTTGCCTATGGAATAGTTTGTCTCTAAATAAAATAATGGTTTGGAGCACAAGATTTAGAATTCTATCAGGTGTCCCATGTCATAGCCTCTTGGAACATCTCTGATTTCAGGTGCTGTTGTGGTAAACAGTTCCAGGGGAATTCAGACAACTTCCTGCTTGCAGCTATTGCACCTCAAGCCTGTATAGCTTGAGGTCTTTCTGCTTTCTACCCCAAGGCCTCCTCTCATGCCTCTTGGTCCTTGAACAAATGCAGCCCAGGAGTACAATTGAATTAACACTCCAAGGAACAACCTTCAACCATTGGAGGATGGGAGGCAGTGAGTAAACCTTCCAGCTATCTTTTCAGGTAGATAATTCTAGGAGGTATTCTGTACACTTCTCAAGAAGTCTCAGTAAAATTGATGCCTGAAGTAGTGACTTAAAAATGTACTCTTGTATTACCTTTTCCTTCTTTCCTGTCCTAGTCTCCTTACTCTTGCACTTTGCTTTCTGGGATCACATCCCAAATTAACTATCTTGACCCAAGTCTTTGTCACAGGCTCTGCTTTCAGGGGAACCTAAATTAAGACAAGTTCATACAGATCACAGCCAAATTATGGTTCTGCCACTTATTAGCTGTGTGACCTTGGACCACTTACTAAACTTCTCTGAGTATCTGTTTCTTTAACTGTCAATGGGCATACTAATAGCATCTAACTCACATGCTTGTTGAAAAATATTAGATACAATAATGTATGTAAAATGTTTAGCACAGTGCTTAGCCTATGGTAAATGATCAATAAAATGATTATAAATACCACTATGTGTTTGATTAAGTTGTTCACCTATAGACTGAATCTGTGGTAGTCTCATAGCACTCACATAACCAGCTGCTAACTAGTCTAGATGGGATTATACTCCCATTCCCCCACATTCCTCCAACCCTTCCTCTCAAAGGATGCCTAGCACAAAGGATGATGTGGTACATATTTAAGTGCTTCTTATAAATCTAACAAGGATGCCTGACAAACACAAAGTCAACAGCATAGCATGACAGTTTGAAATTTGACTGGCAGTCAACCGCCACACTGATTATAGTAGCATCCATGAGGGGAATCAGATTGGATGGGAAGATTGGACTGTAGCAATTCTCTACATTGCACTAATCAGGAAGGCTTCTCAAGTGGTGAGACTAGTATTTCCAGCCTAATGAACAGTGAATCATAATAAGCAAGTCTTTCATTCAGATGCATTGTCACTGAACATACAAGTACCAGGCATCAGAGTCTCAAGAGTAAACCCTTACCACATTCTCTTATCATAGGGGATATTTTTGTCTCATTCTTCAATGTGAGTAAAAAAAAAAAAAGAGGTTCTGTGTTCTTCCCATGAGCTACTTATTCAGATTTTGATTCAGTACATAAGCAAAAAATAAAAATAAAAAGTTATCCATTCATTGAACAAACTGTATTCTAGAAGGGAATACAAAACTTAAAAATCAGAAAGAATTAGCAAAGCAGATGAAACAGCATTTGAACAATTTCCAGAATACCACAAGTATTCACAGAGGGAACAGTGGTTTTTCCATCTACGGCACATGGAACCCCAGGTGGGACCAGATGTAGATTAAAGCAGTGTATCCCAAACACCTTCACATGATGGCACATAGAAAAATGATAATATTTGTATGGCATGCTGTGGATAATGAATGAGACTGATCTTTCCTTCCTCTTATCCAGGAAGTCTCCCTTAAAAATTCAAACCAAAGCAAAACAACAGAACAAAAATCCACTAAATCTTCAAACACGCTCCCCTCTTCTAAATATATTTGCTTTAAGTTTACAAAAGCAATCCTTACATCTTCCTATTTATCAATGTTTGGCCAGAACACAAGCATACTTACAAGCACACTCATAGAAATCATTCCCCATTGGAATAGAGCTTTTTACCCCATTTTCAAATAGGCACATGCAGGGGTGAAAAGGAGGTTTTTCTCCAATCTCAGAAAGAGGCAGTCAGCTTCAATGTTATGTAGTAGGCAGAATAACGGCCTTTCAAAGATGTCCATGCCCTAATCCCCAGACCTATGAATATTTTAAATTACAAGACAAAGGAGAATTAACGTATTAGATGGAATTAAGGTCACTAATCAGTCGCTAACCTTAAAATGAAGAAACTAGCCTGGATTATCTGAGTAGGCTCAATGAATTACAGAATCATTAAATGTGAAAGAGGAATGCAGAAGAGTCAGTTTCAGAGTGATGCAATGTGAGAAAGACATGAACAGCCATTGCTAGCTTTGAAAAAGAAAGGGGGCCATGGAGCTAAGGAATGTGGGAAACCTTTAGAAGCTGGAAAAGACAAGAACAGATGCTTCCCTATAGCATCCAAAAAGGAACGCAGACATGTTGACACCTTGCTTTTAGGCCAGTGAGTCATTTCAGACTTCCTATCTTCAGAACTCTAAGATAATACATTCATGTTGTGTAAGCCACTAAGTGTGTGGTAATTTGTTATAGCAGCAACAGGAAACCAATATAACACACTTTACCAAAAAAAGCACAGGCACAAAATAATTCACTCTTTAAGATTAAATGGAGACATTTCTTATGGCTACTTTCTAGTAATTCCCAACCAATGATTAACATGTTTCCAAGTAGAGGTCCTCCCAGGGTTTTACAATAACACTTATAGAGTGCTATCAGAGAGTCATGAAAGACCTTCTTGCACAAAAATATGTTTAAAAGCTTATCACATTTCTTAATATTACATCTACAAAATCTTTTGAGAAGAAAAATGTCTGTACTCTAATACACACAGGTCATCTGAGGAAATATGAATTAACTCCATGCTTTACAAAATGGAGTATGCATATCCCCATAATTCTAGGTGTTAGAAAAATCACAAAAAACCACAGTACAAACATATTGCATCTTCCTAAAGTGTCAGTTTTACTCTAAGATTGGGGATAAGGTGAGGGCATCATTTATATACTAAAATACACAAACATGTTTAGAAATAAACTAGATTTTTAAATAATTTTTAATATAAAAGAAGAAATATCTCACATGTAAAGTTATTTTTTTAAAGGTAAGCTCCAACAGACTCCCTGGTGTGTGAGCTGACTTTTCTTTTCCCTTTGACAACTTTGAGAAATACTACATTAAATCATTATCTGCTAGTTTCAGTTTTTCTCATGTGCGTATACTTGATGTTGCCAAATAGATTGCAAGCTCCTCAAGGGCAAGAACTGTGTCTTCTATTTCTTTGTCATTCCCACTAGAGTTCCTTATACAAAAGCTCCAGGTCAAAGTTTCTTTTTGAACTTTAAATTCTTCTCAATATGTCCAGTTTTTTAAGGTGAGACATAGTCCTACTGGATAAATGACAAGCCACAAACAGACTTGACCATGTTTATTTCTTTATAAATAGTGAAAGAGACATACTGCCAGAATGCATGGAGATTTATGCCCTGTGATTGCATTATGCAAAATCTCCTTCTAGCAGATCTTAGCTAGCCCACTGTGCTGACACAAAGTGGGATAGGAAAGCATACATCATAATAGAATATTCCACAAGGCTGTATGACAGTTTCTCAAAGAACAGGAAATGCTGTTCTTTGCTTCTCCTTTTGCTTCCTGTCTCTCTTCATTCTAGACTAGTCTCAGAATTCAAAGGGAAAAGGAAAAAGTAATCAGTAAGTGTTTGGAAGAGTACTGGAGCACTCTAATTTGTTGACAGTGGAAGATTTTCCATTTGTTAGCACATTGCAATTTTTATATCCTGTACCTCACCCTGCACTTTACTGCTACTGACATGGCCTCTCAGCAGAATGAAACAATTATTTTCCCTGCTACATAGTCAGAAGAGCTTCTATTTTCCAAGGTTTACAACATGAAGCCAAAACAAAACACCTAGTGGAAAAGCATTATCAGTCAATCAACTGGCTGTTCTGCCAATATAGCAAGCAAACACATATGTATGTGTATATGTATGTATATATCTGTGTGCGGATATAGATACACACACACACACACACATAAAACTATATACTGAATGTTTGATTGAATTGGCATCATGTAAATATAGCCTTAAACCCTACTTTGGTGGGCCAGGGTGGTTATCTCACAAAAATGCTATGAAATACGCACCTTGCTCTCCTTTTCCCCATCAATCTCTTAGTAACTCATGAACTAGTTGTGCCTTGTGCATCCAGCTCCTGATCTTCCCTACTGTCTTTCTTCTTATCCCCTATGTCTTTTCATGCCTTCTCATGACCTAGCTTATGCTTTCAGTGCAAATCACGTTCTCTGACAAGCAAACTCTGAAATTAGCATGCAGGAAGTATATAAGAGAATGCCCTTTGGATTAATACCTGTGAAAGAGAAGGGAATGGAAGGAAGCAGGATTAGACAGAGGGAGAAATTGAGCTGCCATACAGGGCCAAAAAAGATCCCAGTGAAGCCCACCGAGATGGGCTTTCAGAGTCAGCCCACAGTAGTAGGGCAAAAGCCTTTGTACTCCTTTGTTGATCAGTCCTTGATATGAGCTGTCCCATAGGCAAAGCATTTTCTTCCCTTCTCCTAGCAGCTAAGAGAATAAGTCCTTCATTCCTGAGGAGTTCTGAGTAGCACAGCACAGTTTCTACCACGCTCTTCAACAGGGACCATGTTATTGAGAAAAAATTAATTAACATAGATTCCTGCTAAATATTACCATCACCAGATAAAAGTTAAAAACACAGGTTTCCTTGAAATGATCCTTAAGCAATACTGGGACATTTTTGACCCCATGACAAACTAGCAGAAGAGATGATTTTTCAAGTCCTTTCAAATTGTTCCATAAAAGCAAATGGCCGCTTTATTAACATTGACAGGCCAAGCACTAAAAGTGAGTGATTTGCTGAGTGGAAGGAGCATGGACTTTGGAATCAGATAAATTAGAGTGAGAATCTTGACTCAACTAATTTCTTGAACTTAGTCAAGCGAGTTAATTTCTCTGAGATTCACTTTTCTCAGCTGTAAAATCTGACTAATAGTAGCACCTACTTCATAAGGTTTTCATGATTACTAAATGTGACGATCTAGGTGGAATACTTAGTACAGTGCTTGGCTGATGAGAAATATGGTGATGTAATGAGGAGGTTAAGAGATCTAGCTTTGGACTTATAAAAACTAGGGGTTACCTTCGAGCTTTGCTTCTTCCTATCTTAGAAGATAGGAAAGTTCTTGGGCAAGTTACTTATCTATGTAAACTTCAGCTTAGATCTATAAAATGCGGATAATAATAGTACCTACTTCATAGAGTAATTGTGAAGACTAAATGAGATGATGGATGAAAAGCATTTAGCACAGTGCCTGGAATGTAATAAGTACTCAATAAGTGTTAACTATTGTTAAATTAATCTGGGAAGACTTTAGGCAAGTCACAGACTCAGGCTTTCCAGTTTTCATTGCAACATGGTCCAACAGATGCATTTATTTATTCAGTATTCAGATTTGCTATAATTTCATATCAATTCATAATATAATACTTTGAAGAATCTAGAAGCTCATTTCAATTGCAGACTTTACTGAGAAGTTCTAGAAATAGACAGCTTTTAGATTTGCCTATCAGGTTTAAGACCTGGGGAAAAAAAACAATTAAAGTCAGGATCTTTAAGAAATATTTGCACCCCCATGTTCACTGCATCACTATTCTCCATAGCCAAGATATGAAAACAACCTAACTGTCCACATAAAGAAAATGTGGTATGTATACACAATAGAATATTATTCAGCCTTGAAAAATAAGGAAATTCTTCATATAGGACAACACGGATGAAACTTGAAGACATTATGCTAAGTGAAACAAGCCAGTAAAAGAAAGACAAATACTGCATGATAGCACTTATATGAGGTATATAACATAGTCAAATATATAGAAGCAGAGAGTCGAATGGTGGTAGCCAGGGGTTTGGGTGAGAGGGAAATAGGCTATTGCTATTCAATGGATATAAGGTTTCAGTTATGCATAATTATTAAGTTCTAGAGACCTACTGTACAACATTGTTCCTATACTCAACAATACTGTGTTATACACTTAAAAATTTTAAGAGGGTAGACCTTATGTTAAGTATACTTAACACAATAAAAAAAAGGACTTGTGGATGGCTTTTCTGCTTTGCTAATGGCAAGAAGACGAGGATGTGAGATTAAGAAGACCCAAGAGATAATGTATCCTTTACATTTCAAGGGCTAAATAGGAATTCAAGTGAGACATAAGAAGACTAACAAAGTCCATGGCTCTTTCCTTTCACCTTTGACCACAGGTGATAGCAAAGGAAAAAAGATGAGATTACTTAATGCAGGTGACTGCCTTAAGAAAACGAAAGTGGAAAATTAAGAAACATAAATTAGGCCATAAAACTTTTCTTTGCTAATTTATCCTTCAATTTACATAAATATCAAATTCCCCAAGTGCATTGAATTTCTTTGAACATGTTATTTGACAAAAAACTTATGAAACCAGAGAATATTATCATAAAGTCATTTTGGGGGAGGGTGTTATCTAATCCAGCTAACCATATGATGCTTAAGTCCTCTTTACAAAATCCTTAACTTGAAAATGTTTAGTGACAGGGAGCTCACAACATTCAGCTGGCTCTGGATGTTAAAAGTTATTTCCACCCTTTATACTGTTGGCAGGAATGTAAATTGTTACAGCCATTATGGAAAACAGTATGGAGGTTCCTCAAAAAATTAAAAATAGAGCTACCATATGATCCAGCTATTCCAATTCTGGGTTCATATCTGAAGGAAAAGAAATCAGTATCCTGAAGAGATATCTGTTCTCCCATGCTCATTGCAGCATTATTCACAATAGCCAAGATATAGAAACAATTGTCTGTCAACAGATGAATGGATAAAGAAAATGTGATACAGACACACACACGCACACTATGAAATATTACTCTGCCATAAAAAGAAGGAAATCCTTCCATTTGAGACAACATGTATAAACCTGGAAGGCATTATGCTAAGTGAAATGTCTGACAAAGACAAATACTGCATGACATCACTTATACGTAGGCTCTAACAATAATAACCATAACAAAAAGTCAAACTTATAGAAATAGAGGATAGAACAGTGGTTGCCAGGGAGTGGAGGATGGGGGAAATGAGAAGATATTGGTCCAACTATATAAAGTTCCAGTTATAAGATGAATAAGTTCTGAGGATCTAAAGTACAGCATGGTGAAAATAGTCAATAATATCGTATTATATACTTGAAATTTGCTAAGAGAGTAAATCCTAAGCATACTAACCACACACACACGTACACAAAGTAACTATGTGAGGTGATGAATGTGTTAATTAAATTGACTGTGGTAACAATTTAACAATGTATACATATATCAAATCATCATGTTGTATACTTTAAATATATATAATTTTATTTTTCAATTTTACCTCAATAGAGCTTGAGAAATAGATTAAAAAATAAAAAAGTTATTTCCAAAGTTAATTTGTTGTCAATATCTCTTTGTACCTCACCTATTGGTTCTGTTTTAGCCCTTGAAATTAGGAGCAATTTAATCCCTCTATTCTATGACAGCCCTCATATTAGTAATTTGGCAGCCATATCACACTACTGTCGCTTATTGAACTTACTGTCAATTAAAACACTTTAATCATTCTCTCACCCAGATATTCATCCTTTCTCTTTGTTTCTGCCTTCCTTCTTTCCATTCATCCCTTAATTCATTTATTCACCAAACTGTTTACTGTGTATCAGCTACTGACCTAGGTGTTCTGAATAGTGCAGGAAAAAAAGCAGCCTCTGTGATTATGCAGTTAATATTCTAATAAGAGAAAGAAAGATAATAAACAAAAAATGGTCAATAAAATTATATCTTGTAAAAATTGTTATAAAGCAGAAAAGCTGGGTGCGATGGAGAACAATGGGAGGAGGCTCATTAGGTACAGTTTTCAGGGAAGACCTTTTGAAGAGTTGACATTAAGCTGAATCCTTTTATTTCACATATGCTCAAATTAAAGATATTATTTGAAAGCCCTACAAATCATAAGTTAACTACAATTTTCACGAAAATCATAATGTAAATAATAGAATAATTTCCTTTATTAAAAAAGAAAAACTTACAGAAGGAAGATATTATTCAAAAAAATAATTCCCACTGGAAAGTCAAGTATTTCTCCTGCTGTTCTGAGGAAATTAGAATCACTAAGAATAGCCAAGCTCTTGAGGAGAAGAAAAAGATAGGTAATCAAGTTCTGGAGACATTGGCAACAGAAAAAGAGATTTACATTGAACAATGATGGAATTTACATTTGATTTATATAAGCTACAAATGTTTTGTATGATCCTATCTCAACAAGACATCAACCATAAGTGGCCTTGTGAAGTTCATCAGACTGTCACAATTCCGGGGTCTGTAGAACATCAATCAACCAAAAGGGGCTTTATTTCTCCTAAATCAATGATTTTTTCACCTCAACAAAAATAGAACTGGCCTTGTGGGACATTTATTGATTAAAAGATTCTCATCTCAAGACCAAATATGTCCCAATACTCCCATACGTTATCTTCAATAGACATCAATTGATCAAAAAGGTACAAGGCAAACAGAGAGAGCTAATCAAGCCATGTACTTGAATAAGAGTCTCAAGAATAAAACTTGTTGGAGGCATTCTACCACCAAAGCTGAAATTCTTTCCCATTTCACTAAAATCAGAAATCCAGCCATTCTGATTGATGTATGGTAAATATGACCTATCTGTGCAGGAAGATGTGAAAAATAATAAAATTTTGTAAATGATACTTTTTAGAAAATCATAATTCTATGTTCATGTGGATTTTATCCTAAGCTTTCTTCATTAAGCTTCCACATTCATGAAAATAGTATTCTATCTTGCCTGAAAAAAATCTTTAAATTAATTGACTGCCATGGACCCCATTAGGATTCAGTAGATATCTACAGTACATAGCACAAAGTCTGGAACACAGTAGGCATTCAATAAATCTCATTAATTAATGATGCTGATTATGATGATGTTGGCTTAAGAGTCACCTCATGAAAGGCTAGAAAAGTGGAAAAGAGGGATGGAATACATAATCCAAACCTATAATAAACATCCAAAAATTAATAATGAAACACATCTTTGTACTTGGCTTTACAATTATCATAATTAAATTACGCTAAATCAAATTAAAATTCCCTAGCATTTTGTAGTTTATAAAATAATTGAATACGTAATATTTTATTTAATTTTTCTAACAATGTTGCCAAAATTACTTAGGTGAACTTTTACTATCTCCATTTTACAGATAAGAAAATGAGTTCAGAAAAATTGGAATTGTACTGAATCTGTGGATAAAAAAAGAAAGGAAGGAGGGAAGAAGGAAGATAGAATCATTCCCCAAAACGACATAGTAATAAATGGAAGAGATGGAACTCAGCCCTAAAATCATAAATGTCAAACCTATATCACTTTCTAGTATAGAAAAGTTTTATTAATATTATTGTCAACATTAGTATTACCAAGTACAACAAAATGTCTAAAGTTTCTAGAATGCTTGTATTTTTCAAATTACAAATATGTCTTATTATATCCACTAAAAACCTGTTAGAGTTAATAAACAAGTTTGACAGGCTGCAAGATATAAGATCATTATACGAAAATTAACAGTGGCTACACTACGTCTCAATTCAGGGGTGGCTCTAAAAGATATTGGTGAGGAGACACCCTCTCAATGCACAGAGCTTCACGTGGTGTACCTGGTCATTCACTTTCTGTGGAATGAGAAGTATACTAAAGTAAGATATACATGGATTCATAGGCAGTGGCAGATAGCTTCACTGGTTGGTCTAGGGCCTTTAAGAATAAAGATTGGAATATCAAGAACAGAGGTATCCATGGAAGGGGCATGCACATTGACCTGTGGATGTAGACACAAGTTGTGAAGATCTTTGTATCGTATGCCAGTGCTTGCCAGAGAGCATCTACCACAGAAGGGGTACCAAACGACAAAATAGAATGACTTGACCATTTTAAGTCAGTTTCTGTCATTGGCTATCACAGGACTAACAGAAAGAATCGTAGAGTAGCCATAGTGAAAGGGATTAAGGCTATTCTTGGGCCCAAAGCCTAGGCTGTCACTATCTAAGCCTGATCTAGCTACTGCAGCTACTGAATATCCAAGCTGCTGGCAACAGAGAACAACACTGAGCTGCCAAGAGGATATCATCTCTGGAAGAGATCAACAGCCACTTGGTGGCAGGTTGACTATATTAGACTACTTTCAGCAATGTTTTATCCTGAATGAAACTGAAACACGAATTTCTATGATTACACTTATTAAATCTGTTATCTTCTACAGGCTTGGGGCAATATAGACAAAGATTACATACACAACTTGATCCCCTGGCTCACTCAATACAATGTCAATTAAGATCAAAACCATGTCATATCTTTCATGTAAAAAGTAGGGCATTTGCTAGGAAACAAATGGAACTCCCAAGGATTAGAATGACGAATGTGGCAGAGACAATGCTGTATTCACCACACCATTTCCTTTGTCTTCTATACATACAGGAATATTATATTTCTTTGCTTCCTTGCATCTAGGTGGGGTCATTTGACAGTTCTGGCCAGTGGAATGTGGGCAGAATGATGCATGTCACTTCTACTTCCAGGCTTGACCTCTAAAACCTTTTGTGCAATCTGTCATTCATTCATTCATTCATTCATATTTTCTTTCTTTCTGCTTTCTCTCTCTCTCTATCTCTCTCATGTTCACACAATAAGAAATAAATCCAGAGCCACTTGATGATTGGAGCCCAAATCTCTTAATTGCCACATGGAGAAAACCACCCAGGAAGGCCTCCCATCAGGAATTGGACTATAAAAGGACCAAAAAAAAAAGATAAAACTTTTGATTCAGTTAAGCCCCTGAAATTAACAAGCCTAAATAATGCAATGTGAGCCTTCAAATGTCTCCTTAGTAACCTTTGAGAATTCTTATGTACCTTGACTACTATGTATCTCCATTCTTCCCTTTTTCTAATGGGAGGGTTTCTTGAAGCTGTTACATCCTTGCTCCATCAATGGATATGGGGTGTAGAGGTGTGGGCAGATAACCTGCATTTTACTTCAGGGGTCACTAAAGAATTAACATCAGTACCTACTAGACAATAATGTTAATCATCCAGACATTTTGGATTTTGAATTCAATGCATTGTTTGGAACTACAGTTTATTCCTCTTTCTGAGGGTTGAGTGTGTTCTTGGTGTTCAGGAAGAGTGAAATGGATATTTGGTGACCAGAAAAGCAGACTATGGCAGAGACTGGCTAAGATGTTCGTCAATCTCATTTTATCTCCCTGGCATCTCAGTCTCCCTTGTATCTTGGTGGAGCCACATGAGTATTTCTGGCCTATGGAATGTGGAACGAATTGGTGTACACAATTTCCAGGACTAATCCCTAAAATCTCCTCTGAGATCCTCAGCTCATCCTCTCTCCCATGTCCACATAAATAGGTGTGAAAATCTTTGAGATGGCAGAACTACATGATGCAATAAGTTCAGATCCTTGTGCCATTACTTGGAGAATAGTTACTCATGACTGTGCTGTCAGAAAAAAATCTGTATTTTATTAAGCCACTGAGATTCAATAATTTACCTGTTCTAGTGTCTAACATTAATTATCATGACTAATACAGGAACAAATGAGAGGATTAAGATGATTCAGAAAACCCTAGGCCTCAAAACATCACTTAGAGAGCATATAGAAGGATCGAAATTACCATTGACCTCCAAATACCACCAATATTCCCTTGCTAGCAGAAGAAATCCTTCTCTCAATCGACATTGCTTGAAGACCCCAACAATAACCTGTCCTGAGGCAGTGACATAGCATATGGAAGCCAATTTTCCCTGTGCCCCACTTGTTAAGAGCCCTCATGGCCACTGGAACTGTAACTTGAGTTAGATACCAGAATGCCCAAGGGGACAAATTTCAAGGCCAAATCTTGGATTAAAAGGATTATATACCAGAATAATCTCAAGGTTTTTTTTGTTTGTTTTTTGTGGGGTTTTTTTTGTTGTTGAGGAAGATTTGCCCTGAGTTAACATCTTTTGCCAATCTTCCTTTTTGCTGAGGGAGAGTCACCTTGAGCTAACTTCTGTTGCCAATCTTCCTCTTTTTGTACATGAGCCACCCCCACAGCATGGCCACTGGCAGATGAGTGGTGCAGTTCCACGCCCAGGAACCAAACCCAGGCCACCAAAGTAGAGTGCATCAAACTTAACCACTAGGCTGCTCAGGCTGGCCCTCAAGATTCTTAATTATCTCAACAAATTCCTGGGCCATAGGTATGGAAATATATTCCCAAGATGGATCAGAGAGGAACATAATTTTATTCAAGATACATTTATTGATATGGGTGCATTTACCAGAAATTCTAGATTACATGTGCTAATCTAAAGAGCTGTGAGTATTTCTGTGTGCTTGGTTGATTGACTGAACTCATTTTTGGCCTATACTAAATACAGTTAAGATTCAAGAAATCCATAGCTATGATAAAGAGGAAATACATATAAATTATTATGGAAATAAGAGCATTGGAATGGAATTATCATATGTAACATACTAACCTACCCTTTAACTCTGTCCTACAAGAGAGTCCAGAAGACTCTTTCTTCATCATGACATTGAGAAATCTACTGATTAAGGCACCATCAGCATCTGTGTAAAGTGCTATGATGGGTGTCCTCCCCAGCTTGAGGATAAAGGGAGCAGATGCTGCCACTTACTAGGGCTTCTAATTTCAAAGGGGAGGATGGTATCTCAAGGTGGTGATGCCAAATAGCAGCAGTTGACAGCCAGAGGCAATATAGGCAGGGTTAATGTAATGGACAAGGCCAAGTTTCTAATCATATTGACTTGATCCTCAAGGATCTTTGGTAGAAGAAAACTGATTATTGAGTACCTAAGACTGACACATATGGGAAGCCCACTAATATCTTATTTCACTTGTAAAACTGAACACAATTCTAAATCTGGTTACAAGATTCTAACTTGAACTATCAAAATAATGAGTCACTGCCCTTCAATCAGGTCACAAACCTAAAGCTGGTTAATAAACTTACCACCTTTGACAGAAAGGGAGGCAGTGGATCCTTGAGGAAAAACTCTGTGATAAAATCAGAAGGACTTATGCCATTATCAATGAGACTGTGCCTCAGAGAAAAGAAATTACTCATATCTTTCATGTGTTACTGGACACTAGCTCCAAGATAAAGTTAATATCCAAGAACTCAGAACACCACTGTAGTCCTGTGGTCAAAGGAGGGATTTATAAGCTCAAATAGACCAATGGAGTCCAGAGCTCAGTAGATCACCACATTGTCTAGTAGTTACTACTTCAGTTCCTCATATGTAGTTGGAACAGACATACTCAGGAGTGAGCAAAATACCCACATTGGCTCCATGACTCATGGGGAATTGGGTCATAGGAAAATTCCTGGGCTCCTCCCTCCTATCAAAATAAACAACTGCCAAGGGAATCAAAGTCATTAATGGCACCATCACATGTCTGAAATATGCACATCCTTTCCTATCTTCATTTAAATCTTTTGATTGGCCTGTGTATAAGACAAAGTCATCTTGGAGCAGAGCAATGAATTATTTTAGTCTTAATCAGGTGGTGACTCCAACTACAGCTGCAGTTTAGACAAATCAATTTTATGGAACAAATAAATATAATCTCTAGCACCTGGTATACAACTATGGCACTGACAAATACTTTTTCTCTGAATAAACAGAGAACAAAAAAATAAGGTAGCTTTCATGTGGTAGGTATAGCACTAAACATTTGCCATCTTGCCTCAGTAGTGTATTAACTCTCCACATGTGTGTTATAATTTACTTCACAGGGACATTGATCATTTCATAATGCCATAGGATATAACACTGGTTGATACCAATGATGACAGTATGCTAAGAAGACCAGGTGAGCAAGAAGTAAGAGAAGTTATCTTAGATACCTTGGTCAGACATATGCTTATCAGAATGTAGGATAAATCCCATGAAAATCTGGGAACCTAAACATTGATAAAGTTTACTGGAGGTCCAGTAGCCTGGGGAATGATGTGATACTCCTTGAAAAGTCAAAGACAAGTTCCTCCACCTTACTCCCCTAAGCTTTAAGAAAGAAAGAGGTACAATACTTGATAGGACTCTTTACATAAACTACATTTGGGTAGGCTGCTCCAACCCAAATACCAACTAACCTATACTGCTTTGAGTAGAGATCCAAATCTGGAGAAGTCTAAAATATCATCTCCCTAGCACCGTCTTCTCTGAAAACGTTTTTGAAACTGCAGACTCCTCATCTTTACTCCAAGCACCTGTATCTTTCTATCCCTTTTCCTTTGTTTATTTCTGTTCATAGTATTTTATCACCATCCAAAATACTTTGCAGTGTTTATTCTATTTACTGCCTGTCTCATCACACTATAATTTTTTTTGTTCCGTCTTGTTCACTGATACATTCCTAGCACCTAGCATAGTGTCTGGTATGTAGAAACATTCAATAAATATTTGTTGTTTGAATTATCAAGGAGAAATGTGATTTCTGACACAAAATGCTACAAGGGAGAAGTATGTTTGGAACACAGTTAATGGACAATCACAGAAACTCCACATAGACAGGGCTACTAATGACAAATATCTCAGGAATGAAAATTTGATCTCCCCTGGTGCTATTGTTTGAATGTGTCTCCCTAAAATTCATATGTTCAATTCTTACCCTCAAAGGTAGTAGTGTTAAGAGGGATGTGATTAGATCATAGGGTGAAGCCCTATATAATGGGATTAGTGCTCCTATAAAAGAGACTCCAGAGATATTCCTTGTCCCTTCTACCATGCAAAGATTCAAGAAGTCTGTGACCCAAAAGAGGACCCTCACACAACCATGCTGGTACCCTATTTCAAACTTCTAGCCTCCAGAACTGTGAGAAATAAATGTCTGTTATTTATAAGCTACTTAGTCTGTGGTATTTTGTTATAGAAGCCTGAATGAACTAAGACACTTAGTAAAGAACATAAATCAGCCCATTTTCCAGGTGAAGATAAAGAGCACATAGAGAGGGTAGGGAGAAAAGCCAGCTATAATAAATGGTCTCTTAACCAGTTGTAGAAATGAGGATTATAGTAGCCATATGGTGTAATGGTGTATTTTACATTTATATTTTACTCCACAGGTTTCAGAATTGTTTTTAAAAATGTGACTGACTCAGAGAACAAATGACCAAGATTTAGGTATCCTGGACCTAAAATAGTGAGACCTCTAGGTGTCTCTCTTTAAGAAAAGGGTGAATGTGTGTTCATTTCTTTGTGGGATACTTGCATTATACTAAGCAGGACCTTATTGTTGTTGCTTGAAACAAGAAGGACCGTAGAAGGACATATGATGTTTCCAGAAATAGCTCAGGTAGGTGGCCTACACTAGGCTATAGTGAACATGCGCTATTCTTAACTTCCTAACACCCTCTTACATCTGATAGTTTTCCACAATTTAAGTCCCACCTTCCCAAGGTAGGATACAGGAAATTCTCTTCCTCAGCCCCCTGTGCAGCTAGTGTAGAGTCATGTGAACTATGTTCAATCAAACAAACACACCAATGCAAGATTTGTAACTGAACAATGTATGGAAACAGGCTCTGGTTGGGCATCCATTTTTCTAGCTTAGATGGTAGCACAGGGGGTCACACTAGCAGTTTCTTCATCAGGCCAGTCTTGCAATGTGATTCTACACATTGTTTTAAGAAGCTTAGTTTCCAGCCTGTTTTCTCCAGTTCTCCCAAAGATTCTGTAAAACTGCCAAAATTAGCCAAAACAGATTCTGGTTTTTGCAACGTAAATCTCTAATTGATACGTTCTACCACAATTATGGGATTATTTTTTCTTTGTGTTTATATCAACTTTTCCTGTAAATATTCGAATCTATGATGTTAGTACCTCGGGTTCACAACTATATCTTCTTGGTGGGTTACATCTTCTAGCAATTTAAATTATCCCTTCTTTGAATTCAATGCATTCCCCCTTGAAGTTTACTTGAAATTAACATTACTACACCTGATTTTGCCTGGTATGTCTTTTTACATTCTTCTATTTCAACTTTTTGTATCATTTTGTTTTAGACTTTTTCTTATTATACCAAGTTTTTCAAAATCCAAGATGAGTCTATCTGTCTTTATGTAGCAATTTAACTCTTTCATGTATATTATAATTAGTACAGATTTGGACTTATTCCTGCCATTTATTTATTCATTTTTTTTCTGTTTATAATGGTTTCTTCCTTTAACATTGTTGGTGCTGTTGCTTTATCATAAACTGGTGTTTTTGTGCTTTCTCCATTTAGTTTGAGTTGATTAATCATTTGTTATTTCATTTTAACATGGCCATTTTCGTACTGTTCTCAAGTTTTTAAATAAACGTAACTATTATTTTCTAGAGCAGGGATCAGCAAACTAAGGCCTATGGGGCAAATTAAAATCTAGACCACCATAATTTTTTTTACCACCTATGCACTAAGAATGCTTTTTACACTTTTAAATGGTATTATGTATTTTATATAGACGCCTACATAATATCCTTGATGGACTCTTGGCCTCCCGAGCCCAAAATATTTACTGTTTCTTAAGAAAAAGTTTGCTTGCCCTTGGTCTAGAGTTAATCACTATCCATATCCTCCCACTAAACAAAACAAGAAGTTTGGCTCACATTCTCTTTCTTCTTCCTTTCTCCTAATTCATTCAACAAGTATGGAGCACCAACCATGTGCCATGATACATTCTGGATATTGGAAGGAAGACATTTTAAAATCTTGGATTTTAATTCCTGATGGCTATTCATTTTCTTTTACTTTATAAATTAACCAATATTTAGACTAAATGACTTCTTTCATGGTGTCACCGATAATAATTTTTACTTCATGTAACCTATGGCATCTATTATGGATTTATTTTTCATTTTGCTGGTGTTCATTCTTGGAAAATTTTTCAGAAGGACTGTGTAGGAGGAAAATTTTCAGATTCCTTACATATTTCAAGCATGTTTGTTTCCCTGTATCCTCAAGCGTCTGTGCTTCTGTCATAATTTTCTCTTTTTGGAAGCTTTTAGGATTTTCTTTTCATACTTGGAATTCCCAAAGTTTACCAACGTATGTTTAAATGAGTATATGTTTAGGTAATTTTCCCTTGCAATAGACCTCTTCAATCTGAATATGTGTGGCATTTTTAGTGACAAAATTTTATTCTATTATTAAGTAGATTATTTCTTTTATTCTATTTTCTCTGTTGTCATTTTCTGAAACTATTAGATATATATTGTGCTTCTGGATGAACTTCTATATGCCTCTAAAGTTTTTCTCTTTTCTTTTCTATCTCTTTGCTTTGGAATGAAATAAAAAATCAGACAGACATGATCCCTGACCTCATGGAGCTTATATCTGGTTGCTATAAAGAAAAAAAAGTAGAATACAGTGATCTTTACACCACAATATGTCTCCTACTCTGTTTATACTGTGTGTTCTTAGAAAAGCTACAGTAAAAATAAATACCTCCAATTTCCTCTGGGGCAAAAAAAGAAAGCAGACAAAGAGAATAAATAAAGCAAATTTCAAGTGGTTTTATAGAAAGTCTGAGGACTTGATAGTTAAGGGGAGACCAGAAGAATGAGAAGGAGTCAGTCATGCAAGAGGGATGGGACATGTGCAAAAAGTATTTGGTGTGTTCAGTGCACTGTGAAAGACAATCTGATTGGATTGGAGCGAGCAAAGAAGAGAGTGGGCCAATCTGAGGTTGGAATTTTAAGCAGGAACTACATTATTCTGGGTAAACAGTTTGGATTTTATTCTAAGTGCAAGCGGAGGCCATTAAAGGGCTTATCTTTTTCAAAAATCACTCAGGCTTCTGGCACAGAATAGTTCAGAATAGTAAGAGTTGAGAGAAAAAAAGGTGGCTTGGATTATAAAATACCAAAAAAACAACAAAAATCAGAACTTACCAAATTTTTGGGAGGTGGTCATAGATGTACTGAGAGAAAAAGAATATTATTTTAAAATTTATTATTATGTAAGAAAGGACGGAGATAAAAGAAGCAAGCACTAAACTTAAGAAACGAGAAAAAATCAAAACTAAACTAAGAAAAGTAGGGGGCCGGCCCCACGGCCGAGTGGATAAGTTCGCACGCTCTGCCCAGGGTTTTGCTGGTTCAGATCCTGGGTGTGGACATGGCACCGCTTGTCAGGCCATGCTGGTGCGGTGTCCCACATGCCACAACTGGAAGGACCCACAACTAAAAGTATACAACTATGTACCGGGGGCTTTGGGGAGAAAAAGGAAAAATTAAAATCTTAGAAAAAAAAAGTAAAAGAGAAGAAATAGTAAAATAAAGCCTATAAGGTAATTAGGAAAAAAGCCTGATAAGAAATACAAGAATTGCTCTTTCTAGAAAACAATAAATGATGAATAAGTATAAGCAAAATTTTAATTTTCATATCAATTGCTTGACTGGCCACCAGAATGGTTTTGTCAATTTATACTCTCATCAAAGACCACAGCTTTGTTTTCTCCATAGTTTATCAGCCTTGTTAGTATTTGAATAAATTCTTTTGCTATAATGATTGATGAAAAATTATGTCTTGTCCTTTTAATATGCACTTAAACAATAGAGATAATAAACAACTTTTTCCATTTTTATTGCCCCTTTGAATTTCTTCTCTGGTTAGATAACTGACTATTTGTACCCTTTGTTTTGGGGTATGTCTGACTTTTACTTATTAGTTTACAGCACTTTTTAATATTAAGGATATTACTCCTTTATCTCCTACATTTTTAACAAATATTTTCCAACTTTTTTTTAAACTTCGTTTATGGTGGCTTTTGAAATAAGAAGGACTTTTGTTGTTATTGTCATTATTGTTTCTTCTTGTGTTCTTTCTGAATACGGATAATTCTTTCAACTTTGTCTTTGGAGTTTAAAGTTTGGAGATAATACTGTCAAACTTTCTCCTCATCATAAAATTATCAAAATAGTCACTTAAGTGTTCACCTAGATCATTTCTGGTTTTGTTTACATTTAATCTATCTGAGATTTATTTTGTGGTAAAAAGTGGGGTAGAGGTACAATTTATTGCTCTCAAAATGGCTAGCCAGTTATTTCCAACATTATTTATTGTATACTTTTTGTACTGCCTTGATAATAGAAATACTTCTAGGGTAGCACTTTCTGGTATGTTCTGAGAAATATGACAGGACTGGACATCAATATGTATTTCAAGAAATATTTTCAGAGTTAAACATATTTGAAAAACTTAGAATAAATAAATTAAATAAATTTATTTAAATGTTGGACTTCTCAGAGATTTTATCATATTACTGTTCTTTGTTTACTGTAAAAGGAGAGTATATACTACTATATTATATAACACTATTTTCACTGAGCCTCTAAGGGCAAGTAATCCATAGAAAATATTTTGGAACATTGCTTTACATTGATTTACATTTACATTTTTGTTGTTGTTTTTGGAAACATATAGTTAGAATTTTACAGAAAAAATTTTTATTTATATTTCATTGAACTTCAAGCAAAAATTGATGTTTTATTTTCAACATCATCAAAATAATCATATAGTTTTCTTCTTTTTAATCTATTAATATTATATAACAGGTTAACAGATTTTCTAACAAGGCACTGTTGTTGCTTTTCTAGAATGAATGTCACTGGATTATGGTGCATTATTTTTTCAAAATAACTCAGATAGATTAAGTGAAATTTAATTGTGTGTGTATGTAAGAAAGAAGAGACAGTTTCCTAGTTAGGTTTTGGTGACAGGAATAAGATAAAAAGATTGGGAAGTTTTCATTCTTCTTTAGGCCTTAGAATTGTTTAAATAATATAGAAAATGCCTATTTGTCAATACTCTGAAATATATATAATGTATTTATATTTATGTATGTTGCTCAAGATCACACAGCCAGTAAGCTAACAACCAGGACTTGAACCAGCAGCCTGGCCCTACAGTCTGCTCTAAACCACCACACTCTTCCATTGGACAACAGGGGCGTGAGTTATTTAACTATTCCATCACTGAAGGACATTGAGGATGTTTTCAAAGTTTTCCTAGTACAATGCTACAACACTCTTATGGATATAGTTTTATGAATTTATGCTATTATTTGTGGGAATAGACTCCTAGAAGTGGAGTTTTTGGGCTGTAAGGTATAAACATTTTAAATATTAACAGCTGCTGTCAAATGGTCTTCCAACAAAAGTTTACTAATTCGTATGCCCACTAAATGTCTATGAGAGAAACTACCTCATCAACACTGTATTATAACTTGTTTAATATTTGATAGGTAAAATATATCTTATTACTGCTTTAATTACTTTAAATATTAGTGACTTTGAGCATATTTTATATGATTATTAGCTACTTACATATTTTCTGTGACTTGCTTGTTCATTTATTTTCACATTTTTCTATTGAGTTGATCATCTTTTTTTTTTTTTTGAGGAAGATTAGCCCTGAGCTAACATCTGCTGCCAATCCTCCTCTTTTTGCTAAGGAAGACTGGCCCTGAGCTAACATCCATGCCCATCTTCCTCCACTCTATATGTGGGACGCCTACCACAGCATGGCGTGCCAAGCGGTGCCATGTCCTCACTCAGGATCTGAACCGGCGAACCCCAGGCAGCTGAAGCGGAACGTGTGAACTTAACTGCTGCACCACTGGGCCAGCCCCATGGTTGATCATCCTCTTCTTCTTTATTTGTAGGAACTCTTCACGTAATACTGTATTAGTCTTCTAGGGCTGTGGTAACAAATTACCACAAATTTAGGGGCTTAAAACAATGAAATTTTATTCTCTCACAGTTCTAGAGGCCAGAAGTCTGAAATCAAAGTGTCGCAGGGCTATGCTCCTTCTGAAGTCTTGAGGAGGGAATCCTTCCTTGCCTCTTTCACATTGTGGTGGCTCTAGGTCATCTTTGGTTTGTGGCAATGTAACTCCCATCTCTCCTTCTGTCTTCACACGGCTTTTTCCTGTGTCTTTGTATTTCTTTTCAGTATCATATAAGGATGCTCATCATTGAACGCAGGGTTCACTCTCATTCAAGATGATCTCATCTCGAAATCCCTACCTACATCTGCAAAGATCCTTATTCTACATAAAGTCAAACCTTTCTGAGGTTCCAGGTAAACATATCATTTGGAGGAGGGGGGCACCATTCTACCCATTACAAATAGTGATTCTTTAAAATATGTGTTTTCATACAGTCAGTAGTACTTTCACATTTGTAAAAGAGACGCTTGTTTCACAGATTTTTTAAAGATTTGATTTAGTTGTGAGTGGGGAAATCAATCCCATATCACTGATGCTTCCGGACTTCTCCTCCACCTACTCTGCTTCAGAGAGGCTGGGAAGGCACATCGCCCAGTGGAATCTCTCTGAGGTCACAAATGAAACAATATTTACTTTCTAAAAGGAAATATGCTTACCTTTATTAGCCCAAGATGCTTCCATCTACATCTCCATGGCTCTGCTAAGGTGACAAAGCAGCTATGTCATTGTATTCTTTCAGAAATGCTGGAGATGAATATCACTCTGTGTATCAGCACTCCGCTTTGATGTACTCTGAATGCTGTGGTTATACCTATTGGTGGATAAGACAAATTACCATTATGTTCTCTATTTTGCATTTTTCATAAAGACCTCTTGACTTTTAGTTTCCCCTTGCCCAAGCCTCTTGAAATTAATGGCACTAAAAGGGCATTCAAAAGCACAGCTAACTCCTTTGCTTTATATTCCCACACTTAATCTCATTCAGGCTCGGAGTAGCAGGTGAAATTTTAAAAAACACAAAAACAAAAACCAAAAACAGTCAACTTACCACACCAGACTCCTGGTTTTAACACCAATATTTTCTGAAAAGCCTAACATTTATAATTGGTTTCTGTTTGCTTATAGCTCCCCTCCTCTGCCTTAATTACCAAAAATTGAAAACAACACTTCTGTTGCACATTATCTCGAATTCAATAGATCCACAAATGGTGATGTCTGAAATCAAGAGTCATAGATGAAGTATTTTGATATAATTGAATGTGAAGCATCTCATCTCAGGAAAATGGCTTTACGTTAACATACACAAATTTAATAGCATAGGGTATTTTGAATTGCAAAAAGCAATCATTGCAAGTATATGCAAAATTAGTTACATTTTGTCAACATATAGCAACTTTTTTCATTCAAGGGAGATTTTTTTTCCATTTATCTCTTGGCCTATGTGATGTAATTTACATTCAGAAAGCTTATTCCAATGCACAGTCAACAACTTAATGGCCTTGGCTATGTAACAGAAACCATCCAAACAAAAGTGCAGTGTTCAGAAAAGTGGCAAAAGGACATTATAAGAGAAAGGGCAAACCACATAAAGACATATAAAATTGGTCACATGTTTTGGAAAGGGGGATAGGTAAATATACACACACACACAGAAAAATGAAATCAATAGAGTATTAACCAATAGTAGGTTTCTTCTCCAAAGAAGGCTGATTTAATCTCTAGGAATTTGGGAAAATACATAGAAGGTTGAGTCTCCACATACAAGTGGAAGCTTACTAGTTTATCACATTTTTGAATCATTCATTAGATCTCCTGGCGAGTGTCTAACTTATTTCAAGGTAAGTCCACTTATAGCAGGCCTTGTAGTCTATATAACTGAACATGTTAGAGCTTGGACTTTACCACCAATGATATTTTCAAAAAGAAGTACTTTTACAGTTCTGTTGTACAATACCGATCACAAGTGATACAAAAGAATTTCAAATCCAAAGTCCAAACACATCCAAGACCTATATTTCTTCTCTCCTCTTGGATCAACTCCAAGACAGAATTCTTGTATGAAGGACCAAGAATTATTCTCAAATTTAACATTCCAAGATGTTAGTGAAAGAAATACATTTTTCTTTAATATTCCAAATTACTCATCTCAATGTAGGGTAAAGAAATTTGGATTCTAAAACGGCATTGCTCTAATTACCCTCATATGCCCTTAGTTCCAACTCTCAAATTGAACTTATCAGGTGTTATACCTCAAGGCACAGATGCCAGATACCACACTGACATCTTTTAATTTCCAGTTATAGAAATGGTAAGGACAAATATACCATGGTGACTACACAGTAAGTGTAATAGCACTTGAATTTTTTGTTTTTGTTGCTGTTTAGTTTTATTTGTGATATCCCCTTGCCTAAATAAATACATAAATAAGAAAAGAAAAGAAATAGTCAACTACATGTAGGAGAGGCAGGAACTCTGAGAAATAGGCCACATCAGACATGAATATGTAAAAATATTTGTTTTGTCCAAATACCTGTCAGTCATTTTGGCTTAGCCTCAAAGGAATATCACTTTGCATGTGCATAATTTTCAAAGTGTATTTACTTACATTGTATAATGGATCCTTCCAACAAATATTGTGATGGCTAGGAAACACCATAAAGACCTGAGTAGAGCCCCATAAGTTTTTATAAAGAAGGTCATACTCCATTACTCTGATTACATTTCAGTCATATCCATTTTTGTCATGTTTACATCGACTCAATTATAGATTGTTCTTAAATAAATTATTCTGATAGAAGGTGTGGCTATCTGGCTTGCCCACTCATCCCACAAGATATACGTGACAGAGTCAGGCCACAATATAAATATCTGAATTCCCGTGGACTGTTTGTTATGACCAGAGCTGGTAAAATAATTTTAAAACATTTTTCCCCTTTCAGGTTTGTTTCTGTAGAGCTAAATATGAAACATGAGGAAAGGATATTGATTAGGCTCCTGGGAGAATTACACTGATTCTGTACACTCTAGGTGTACAAATCAGAGAATTCATTTTACCACATCCCAAA
Organism: Equus asinus; assembly: GCF_041296235.1. Taxonomy (NCBI): domain Eukaryota; kingdom Metazoa; phylum Chordata; class Mammalia; order Perissodactyla; family Equidae; genus Equus; species Equus asinus. The sequence goes on along the minus strand of NC_091820.1, from coordinate 112,425,149 downwards.
CTCCAAAGGCAATTTCATCATTATTACCTTTCAAGCAATTTATGTTGCTCTGTGAAAGTAGTCCCAGGGAATATTTGGTCAGTTACAACTGAACCTTATAGCACAGCCAGACTGTGGAACTCCTGAAAAATAGCCAGATATAAAGATTGCATTCAAATGCCGAGAAGCACTGGCACTTTACTGAACAATGGAATTAGCAAATACAACATCCTTTCCCTCTCTCTGGAACATGGGTTTCAGCTTGGATGCCACATTGTTTTCCCTGGGAAGTCTTTCCAGAACTTCTCACCCCTCTCTCAGTGTTAGGGGCCTCTCCCAGGCCATCTTATGTTTTTCTCTATAGTAGCAATTACCATTATTCATGGAAATTGTTCCCAAGATATTAGAAGCTCTGCATAAAGGTGGCTATGTTTGTCTTATTCACCATTGTATCAGTATTTATCAGAGGAATGAACAAATAAATGATTCAACGAATGTATCTGATGTTCAATATTTTTAAGAAAGTAGCTTCATTATTCTTCCATCTGGGACCCTTGTTGAAACCAATATTATGTACTAAACATGAAGCATTATTTACAGATGACTAAAGAATGGAATTGGCATTTACTCAGTACCACTTATGTGCCAAGCACTGTGAGAGTCCCCTTACTGGTAAAATTTATCGTAATCCTTACACCACCTCTACCAGGTAATTAATATTTTATTTTACAGATGGAAAATAAACTAAGAAATAGAAGAAGTTTTGTATATTTTATCTGGTTCTGCAATTCACTTACTATTTCTCTTCCTGTGAAATGAGAATAGAAATGACTGGGTTCAGTTATCTTAAAAAAAATGAGGAAAGGTACATTAGGAAAAGAATACATCGATATAATAATAATGGTGCCAGGCATCCTGCTAAGTGCCTTAGATGCACTACTTCTAAGCAGTCCTCAAAATGGCCTCTAAGAAAATATTAGCTTAATTTTAGAGGTGAAGAAAGTAAGGCTCAGACAATTTAAATAACTTGCCTAGTATCATGCAGCTAGTAAGTGGTGAATCTAAAATTCAAACCCAGGTCAGTCTAACTCCAAAGCCTGAATTAGAATTTACACTATAATCTACAGCCTCTTAATCATTAATATCCCTGCTATCTAGATACAATACATCCTGTAACAACAGCTTTATTGATATCTAACTCACATACCATACAATTCGCTCATTTAAAGTGTCCAGTTCAATGGTGTTCAGCATATTCACATGGTTGTGCAACCCTCACCACAATTTAATTTTAGAATATTTTTGTTCCCCCCAAAATAAACCCCATATCCATTAGCAATTCTAAGCATCTTTTAATAATATTCTATGACAGATCACTGGACCATAATTGACTCTGAAAACAAATGACTTTATAATATTTATGGTGGAGATTGGGAAGAAAAATATTGGGATAAATATTTTCTATACCGTACTACTCTGTCACCTGCCCTGAGTATGCATCATAGGCCTCTTATTACTCTCCAAGAGAAAGAATAATGACAGGACAATGAATCCATATTCTAACACTTTCTTAAACAGCTCCTAGTATAACACATACTGCTGGGTCAACAATGCTGATCTAGAGTAATATCTTAGAGGAAGGTTAAGAAATGCTTTTAGCCCTTCTCAAATCACAGTCTCTGTTTTCTCCATACATAAGGATATAACCAGCTCTCCTAGTTTACTGAGAGACAATAGGATACCAGAGAAGAATGTTTTGATGGTGAAAGTTTGGGGCAGGAGCAGTGCAGAGGGGATGGATTGAATAATTCATCCAAAACACAGAGTATTACATGAAAAAGGACAAGACCTGTGGGCAACTGAGGAGCAGGTCATGGGTACGGGGCATATAAGAAAGTGAAAAGAGGTAAAGGAGTAGTGAGAGAGTACCAAAAGGAAAGTCTGATGACAATTGTCTTTAGAGCTGACACTAAACAGAATTATCCATTAGGAAAACAAACTTCCCTTCACTCTACTGATAAATGTGGTCCACAAACCATATTTTGAGAAACACTGATCTAGGTGTCTCTTTTAGAGAAAGTCACATTCTTATTTTTTTTCTTCTGCCTCCACTTAATTGGGGTAAACAAAATTGATACTGCGATACATTTAAAATAAGTACTACTTATTGCTTATCACATGCTTGTAAACTGCAAAAGCACACAAATAGTAGAACAGAACCTGTCAGGGAATTGCTTATTCATCAAATGGAGTCTGTTTCCTCAATGTTATTACTGTCAGCCCTGCTTAGTTTATAAGCACAATCCTTGGGACAATGTTGATAAATTTGCTTCAATATTTTCACTGTAACATTATATGCTTCCCAAACCCCTTAAAGTACAGAGAATCTCTATAAAGAAACGTGGGCTTACAGTTATAAAATTCTGGCAATAGCCCATCAAAAAAAAAGAGTAACGAGTTTTTCATTAACTAAAATCAATAACATACACCACTGCAATTTGCCATCATTGCAAAAACATATTGCATTCCAATCAGAGAGAGTATAAAAGGTTGTAAGTTGTACAGAGTCACAGAGGTAACCAAAATTAGAGCAGTAAACTAGTCAGTTGTATGAAATCAATAGAATCAGTGAGCTCCAAATCCTATGTAGATGTCTTTATAGCATAAGTATATGACATACAAGGAGAATGTGTAACACCAATCAATAATGACCACTCAATGTGACAATAGAAGTTGGGAAATATATTCTATTTGCTGTTTGATAACAATCAAAGCTAATGAATCATGTCTATTTCAGAGAAAACAACTAGAAGTGTTTGTGCTTTTCTAGCACAGAATCTCTCTATAATAGACTACTGTAAGAGATAGAAGACAGATCTCTCCCTAGAACCTGCTTTTGCTATATAAGCCCCTTTCCAAAGGATCTTCTCCTCCTTCTGAAAAGTAAATGTTGAAAGTCATCTTAAAGAAAAAACACCATGTATGAGACACCATGCTAGTTGCTTTACACTTTCTTTTGTTTCTTTGTTTTTGAGGAAGACTAGCCCTGAGCTAACATCTGCCAGTCCTCCTCTTTTTGCTGAGGAAGGCTGGCCCTGAGCGAACATCCGTGCCCATCTTCCTCTACTTTACACATGGCACACCTACCACAGCATCGCTTGCCAAGCGGTGCCATGTCTGCACCCAGGATCCGAACCAGCGAATCCCGGGCCTCGAAGCGGAACATGCGCACTTAACCACTGCGCCACTGGGCCGGCCCCTACATTTGTTATTTCATTCATCCCCCAATACTTCCACGTTGTAGACATTAATCACTTTTCAGATGAGGAAACCAAGATTTACAGAGGCTAAATAAATTTCCCAAGGTTATACAGTCACAGAGTAAAATAAATAAATTACACTTTTTTTTCTTTGATTTTTTTCAAAACTACAAAGCAAAGGGCAGTCCCCAGTACTTGCCTCCTGGATACTGGGGTACAGAATGATACGAGTTTTAGAGCAGGGGAATCTACTGATTCCAGGTAAAGCCATCCATACAGCTGCGTGCTTACTGCCATGTATACAATAGATAAACGATCTAATTCTAAGCTTTTCAAAAACATGTATGTCTGGCTATAGTCAGAACTGGACCTACTGAGCTTTTTTGTTTATTGTTTGTTTTGCTTTTTAAAATACACTAAATTTTTATAGGATGGCAAATTACTGCAGTATTTCAAAACACTTTAGTGGTCCATAAATGAACCAGGTTCTTAGTTTAGTTTGCTTTAAACTCAAATCCATATTATCAGTTTTATAGATATGTGGCTATTAGGCAGGACCAGGATTAGGGTGAAGGGAGTGAGGTACCTAGGGCACAAAATTTATGGAAGCACTGATTAAAGGAGGCACAGCCCTGAGAATGAGTGCCCTCTTAAATTTTGCGCCCCTGACACCTCACTCAGTTCACCCTAGTCCTGGACCTGCAAGTGAGTAATTACAGTTTAAGATTCCTGGTGACTAACAAAGGGATGTAATCCCAGGCATCTTTTACAATCCAATAAACATCATACATGTAGATTTTCTACTAACTCAACAAAGGTAAAAATGTGCTTTGAATATTGAAGTATCAAAGATGGAATTTTAGGGAGAAATTCATATTCTATTCACATAGTCTCCAAATCTAAAAGAAGGCTGGCACAGGAACTCTAGTAAGTGTCCAGCTGTCTTTGGAACAGAGATTTTTTTTTCCCCTCACATGACAATCTATAAATGTTAGTTGAAGAAAACCCACAATCTTAGCTTCATAAACAATTAATACCATGTTCCCACCTACTGAGGTAAGTAACTAGCTCAAATTGGTTTCAGTTTTGTCCCAGGAGATGAACAGTCTCCAACACAATAACATCAGCAGCATTTGATAGCGTTTGGCAATTTCTGCTTATCAGAGCAGAATTAAATCACAAGGTAACTGAATTACAGAGTTCCTTACTCTATCAGGAAAGGTTCCCACATGATCATAGTCAAGGTCAGCAGTGGGATGTTATAGGTGCCTACAATTCATGAGTTGGTGAATCTAGTTTCCAATTCAATTTCTTACTTTCATGAATATCAAAACTACTTCCAGAAATCAATTTTAGAACATGAAATTAGGAGATCGTATTATAAAGTATCCTTGACATTTCTAGGATGCCCATTTATGAACTTGTCTTTAAAAGGCTGAGCATAGGGAGTAAAAGGCTCCTTGAAATGTATGTAACTGGCTCACAGAAATAGTGCTAGCAAATACGAAACATATATGTCATTAAAATAAGTAAGCCCGGATATGCATCTTTTAGCACTTGGGCATGAAATGGCACAAAACAGAAGTTATGTATCTGAGAATTTTTAATGTGTTATAACTTCAAATTGGAATAAAAGGACTCAAACAAAATTCACATCAAGAAGAGTTCTATGGGGGTCACCGAAGCCATTCAAATGGTGGGATAAATTTTATGATAAAAAATATCCAGATAACTTCAGGGTGTAGGGAATACCATTTTAGATACAAAACCTATTCCTTTAACTTTAGATGCTAAAATTCTGCTTAATACATCCTTCTGCCTTATTAAGTGCAGTCAAGTGAACAGGATTAAATCTTTAACATTCAAAAATTTTTCTGCACTTCAGGATCATCTCAAAGCCATTTTTTTCACATTACTCAGGATTATAGGTGGAAATGGAGACAACATGATATTTTGGAGTGAACATACACCTGACTGCAAGATAAAATATATTTGTTTTTATTTTCATTGTGATTCTCCTATTAGCTTTTCCTGTCATTTTATTTCTCCTGAAACTAAAGGCAATGTCAAAATAAAAGCTAATTCAGCGTCCTAGTTAGTCGGGTTCCCACTAAGGTTTTTATGTAAACAATTTAATTTGGTGTATTCACGTCGCCAAGGAGTCTTCAGTAAATAACCTTAACCACTATTATGTACTTGTCCCTTTTATGTTTTCTATGTGCTTCCCTAGGAGATCGGAAAGACTTACTTTCCTTCACAGACAGTAAGTATTGAGTTAACTATCAATTTTAGAACCCAAGAAATTAGGATTATAAAGGCTCCAAAAGATTGTCTAGCCCAACTGCCTCATTTTACAGAGGAAACTTGGGATCAGAGAAAAAAAATGATACAAATATCTGGGACTAAGGTGAGTGGAAGTAAAACTGACAATCTGCCATGTCACCATTGTGATCACGTACTATCACATCCCACATTCCGAAAAAACAAACACTTAGAACACTAAAATAGTTAAAATAATAAGATAGTCAATCTGTCCGGGTGTGTTCTCCAAAACACGTGACACTTTGAACATGTTCTCTATGTTATTGATTCTCTCACAAAAAAACTTTTCCCTCACATTTCAATGCTGACATCTGAAGATTTTTCATGATTTTGTGGACATGACAGTCACATGAGAAAGCCTTTTGCTATCACATAGAGAAAAACTGTAAGTTTGTTGACCTTGGTAATCTTGTCAGTATTTTCCCTTTAAATACCTGTTGAGTATTTTTTTAATTTATTTATTACTTAAAAATAATGATCAGATTGTACAGAGTTCCCATATGCCACCCCTCATAATTTCCCCTATTATTCACATCTTGCATTACTGTGCTACATTTGTTATAATTAATGAACCAATAGTTATAGATTATTATTAACAAAGAACATAGTTTAGATTTACATTGTTTCACTCTTTGTGTTGTACAGGTTTTGAAAAATGCATAAATCAAATATCCAACATTATAATATCATACAGAAGACTAGTTTCACCTCCCTAAAAATTCCTCGGTGTGCTTCATCTAATCAAACCTCTCCTGTACCCTTCATCTCTGACAAGCACTGATCTTTTTACTGTTTCTGTAGTTTTGTCTCTTCCAGAATATCATATAGTTGCAATCATACAATATGTCACCTTTTCAGAATTACTTCTTTCACTCAGCAGTATGTGTTTAAGATCCATCTATGCCTTTTTGTGGTTTAATAGCTCATTTCTTCATTGCTGAATTATTCCATTCTATGGATATACCACTGTTTATTTATCCATTCACTCATCAATGGACATCTTGGTTGCTTTACTTTTTGCCAATAATGAATAAAGCTGCTTCAAATATTCATGCACAGGTTTTTATAGGGATATAAGTTTTCAACTCAATAGGATAAATACCTAGGAGTGCAATTGCCGGATCATATGGTAAGGCTATTTTTAGATTTGTAAGAAACTGCCAAACTCTCTTCCTAAGTCGCAGTACCATTTTGCATTCCCACAAGCAATGAATGAGAGTTCCTGTTGCTCTGCATCCTCTCCAGCATTTGGTATCATGAGTTTTTGTGTATTTGCCATTCTAACAGTTGTGTAATGGTTTCTCATTGTTATTTTAATTTGCAATACCCTAATGAGATATGATATTGATCATAATTTCATAGGCTTACTTGCCCCTGAATATTTTTGTTGGTGGAATGTCTGTTCAGGACATTTGCCAACTTTTTAACTGGTTCATCTGTTTCCTTATTGTTGAGTTTTAAAGATTCTTTGTATATTTTGGATACAAGTCTTTTATCAGATAAGTGCTCTCCAGATATTTTCTCTCAGTCTATGTTTTTTCTTTTCAGTCTCTTAATCTTTCAAATAATAGGAATTCTTAATTTTAATAAAGTGCAAATTGCCAATTTTTTCTTTCATAGATTGCGCTTTTAATCTTGTATCTAAAACTCATTGCAAAACCTAAGGTCATCTAATTTTCCTCCCATGTTATCTTCCAGAAATTTTGTACTTTGCATTTTAGATTTAGGTCTATGATCCACTTTGAGTTAATTTTTTAAAGGTGTAAGGTCTGTGTCAACATTCTTTTTTTTTTGGCATATGGATGTCCAATGGTTCCAGTACAATTTATTGAAAGACTATCCTTACTCCCTTATATTGCCTTTGCTCCTCTATGAAAAATCAGTTGACTATATGTATGTGGGTCTATGTTTGAGCTTTATATTCTTTCCATTGATCTATTTGTCTAACTTCAGTATTGTGTTTGCTATTCTGGGTCTTTCGTTTTCCACATAAGCTGTAAAATCAGTTGGTATCTACAAAATAACTTGCAGGGATTTAGATTGGGATTGCATTGAATCTATAGATCAAGTTGGAAAGAACTGACATCTTAACAATATTGAGTCTTCCTATCCATGGACATGGAATATCTCTCCATTTATTTAAATCTAGTTTGATTTCATTCAGCAGAGTTTTATAGTTTTCCTCATGTAGATCCTACATATATTCTGTTAGATTCATTTCTATTTTTTATTGTGCTAATGTAAATGGCATTGTGTTTTTAATTTCAAATTCTAATTGTTCATTGCTGACATATGGAAAAGCAATTGAATTTTTCACATTGACTTGCATTCTGCAATCTTGCTTATACTTGTTTACTAGTTCCAGGATTTTTTTTGTTATTGCTGATTCTTTGGGATTCCTACATAGATAGTCATGTCATCTGTGAACAAAGACATTTTTATTTCTTCCTTCCCAATCTGTGTACCCATTATTTCCTTTTCTTTATTATTGCTTTACCTAGGACTTACAGTATGAGGTTGAATAGGAGTGGTGAGAGAGGACATTCTTGTTCCTGATCTTAGGGGAAAAGTGTCTAGTTTCTCAAGATACAAGCATTTATAGATAAGTTATAAAGAGAATACAAAGATTCCCCATATAGTCTTCACCCTGTCATGTAAGATGATAATCTTATATTACTGTGGTATATTTCTCAAAATTAAGAAGTCAACATTGGTATATTACTGTTAACAAAATTCTAGACTTTATTTATATTTCATGAGTTATTCCATTAATGTGCTTTTCTGTCCCAGTACCCCATCCAAGATACCACATTTCATTTAGTTGCCATGTCTCCTCCTTAGTGTCCTCTGGTAGTCTGTCTTTCCTAGTTTTTCATCAACTTTGTAGTTTTGAGGAGAACTGGTCATATGTCTTGTGGAATGTCCATCTCATGATCAGATTGTGTTTTGGGTTTTTGGAAATAACACTTCAAGGTGAAGTATTATATCCTATCACTTCATATCAAGCGGTACATAATATCCATATGACTTATCACTGGTGATGTTAACCTCCATCGCTAAGGTAATGGTAACTGAGTTTCTCCTCTGTAAAGCTATGATTTTCCCTTTCCTTACTCTGTTCTTCGGGATAGAGTCATTAAGTCCAGCCCACAGTAAAGGAAGGTTTAGCTCCACCTCCTGGAGTAAGTATCTATATATAATATTTGTAATTTTTCTGTAAGGAAGATTTGTCTTTTCTTCCTCATTCATTTATTTATGGAATATTTTACTTATGTCAGTATAGATTTGTGCATTTTTTAATACTTTAAATTATAATCCAATACCATGCTATTTATTTTGTTGCCCACATTGTTCCAGCTTTGACTATTGAGGGCTCTTTCCGGTTAGCTCCTATGCCCTTGTGACATACCCATACTTTTTCATTGTGAAGCTTTCTGCCTCAGCCCTAGAATCATCCATCCCTCCAACTTGCCCTGGTTCCTTTTAATGAATGATAAAATATAGAAACCAAGATCTGGACATTGTTTAGCCTAAGTTTTAAGCAGGAAAATGATATAATCATATCTGTGATTTTTAGAGCACTGTAATCCTACAGTGTGGAGAAAGTATTGCAAGGGGACAAAGTAGACATGGGATTATTCATTGGGAAGAAAATGAAGTATCACGTGCAAGATATCTCCTTTACCCTAAATTAAATTCATGTAAGAATGACACTTCTGGGGGCCGGCCCGGTGGGACAGCGGTTAAGTTCGCACGTTCTGCTTCTCGGCGGCCCGGGGTTCGCTGGTTCGGATCCCGGATGCGGACATGGCACTGCTTGGCAGCCATGCTGTGGTAGGCGTCCCACGTATAAACTAGAGGAAGATGGGCACGGATGTTAGCTCAGAGCCAGGCTTCCTCAGCAAAAAGAGGAGGACTGGCAGTAGTTAGCTGAGGGCTAATCTTCCTCCAAAAAAAAAAAAAAACAACAAAAAAAAAGAATGACACTTCTGTAGTTTGTGTTCTATTTCACTGATCTCCCTGTCCATTCTTAAGCCAGTATCATAATATTTTGATTAATGCATCTTTACTACATATTTCAGTATCTGATATGTCAAATCTCTGCTTACTATTCTTTTTTCAAAACTTTCTTGGTCATTCCTGCATATGTTTCCTTCCAGGTGAACTTTAAAATGCTTTTTGGTCCCCCCAAATTCCCAAAGGGATGGTTATTGCAATTGCATTAATTTGGGAGAAAATTAACAAGTCAGCACTATTTATCTGTGTACAGAGAATGACTCTGAGAGCCCCTGTGGCTATAAGTAATAATATGAGAGGTGGGGTTGATTAAGGAAACACACAGGAAAGCTATCATGGGAGGATGCAATTTTTCCATTACAGTGCATTGAGGAAATTCTCAGAATTATCAACAGCCTTATAAACTGCTAATCCATGGGGAGAAATAGAGGCTAAAAAAATTCTCTCTCAAACTTATCTTGAGGAACTTCACTATAAAATAGAAGTTTCTGCTTGCCCAGAAATCCAACCTTAACCATTCCCCACACAAATTATTTTCAAATAACCGTAAAGAAAAATCACCTTATTTAAAGATAAGTAATATAAACAGGAACCAGAATGAGATCCAATATTTAACATTAAAAGAAGAAAGAAAGGCAAGTAGCAGGAAAGGCAAATGGCAGATAACAAACATACACAAGAAAATGCTGCTATAGAATTGATGGCATAATTAACTCAAAGAACTTAATGAAAAAATTGACATTTTTTTCCAAGCATTGATTTATTCTTTTATTTAAATTTTTATTATAGAATAGAATTCAACTTACAGAAAAGGATATTACAGATTTCCGATATACCTCACATCCACTTTGCCCTATTTTTAACATTTTATAGTAGTAGGGTACATTTGTTATATTAATAAAAAATATTAATATATCATTAACTAATGTCCATATTTTGTTCAAATATCATTAGTTTTCACCTACTATCCTTTTCCACTTCCAGTATACCATTTGGGAAACCACAATACATTTAGTATTTATGTCTCTTTAGCCTCTTCTTGGTTGTGAGTTTCTCAGACTCCTCGTTTTTTGATGATCTTCAGTTATGAGGAATACTGCTCAGGTATTTTGAATAATGTCCCTCAATTGAGATTTCTGGTGTTCTCACAGTTACACTGGGGTTATGTGTTTTTGAGAGGAAGACCACAGAAGTAAAGTGCTATTCTCATCTCATTATATCAAGGGAACATACTATTAACACACAACTTGTCACTGTTGATGTTAACCATGATCGCCTGGTTGAAGTAGTTTTTGTCAGATTTATCCACTATAAAGTTACTCTTTAACTCCATTTTCCATAGTGTACTTTTGGAAGGAAGTCATTAGGTACACCCCACACTTAAGGAATAAGGAGTTATGTAAATACTTCCTTCTTGAGCAGGAAGTATTTACATAAATTTTCTCCATGGGAGATTTGTCAATTCTCTCCAATTTATTTATAATCCAATCATTTATATCAGTATGGACTCATGGATATTTACTCGATATTTGAAGTTAAAATCCAATACTCATTGTTAATTTTTATCCAATATTTATTTTCTTGCTCAAATTCTTCCAGCTTTCACCGTTGGGAGGTCTTTCAGTAGGCTCCTGTGTCCATTTGACATACATTGACTAGAATGGGTTGTTTGTTTGGAGAACTTTCTTATTCTGTGTCAGTATAAGATGTTACAGGGTCCATTTACATATTCTCTGCCTAGCCCTATAATCAATCATTTATTCAAAGATTTCTGTTTCTTTATTCTAGAATGATAGAAAACAAGTTCTGAGCCCTGGATATGCTTATTGCTAGAGAGTTAACTTTGCTTCTAGGTCCTCTCAGTTGGCAGAAGTAAGAAATATGTGTGTGTAGACTAACCCCAGTATACTATAATTATGTCTATATATATTCATCTGTATCTATACTAAGTTAAACATAAGTTCATACTGACGTCTCCAACTCTAATCGAGAAATACATAGCTCATCCTAGTCTTCTCTCCTTTGCTTATCTTCAACCACTCCAACTGTGAGAAACCTAGGTCCTGCCATATGTTACCCCAACACTTAATTGTTCAATTCTAGTTTACATGTATAGTGGTCTCAGCATTCTTAATCTATACCTCCCATAGGACATAGTACTATCAACTAGAATACAGTGCTTATGTACAGTTTCTTTTGCCTTTAGTCTTTGAGTTCTTATTCATTTCCAAAGTTACTTAGGTTAGCACCTTTTTCACCCACCCATTCAGTAAGATTATGTAACATATCTGTAAAATATTTAGATTATTTTGTCATAGTCTCCATTCCAATATGGGATCCACTGACTTCCTAAATAATATTTTTTAATTTGCATACATTAAGGTCCAATCTTTGTGCTATAAATTTCCGTGACTTTTGAAAAATATATACTGTCATGTAGCCACCAATACAATATCATATAGAATAGTTTAACTGCCCTAAAAGTTTCCCTGTGCTTCATCTATTCAAATTTCTCCAATTTTGAACTCGTGGCACCTACTAATTTGTTTACTATTTCTAAAATTTTCCTTTTACAAAATGTCACGTAAATGGAATCACATAGTTTGTAGCCTTTTCAGACTGCTATCTTTCACTTAGCAATATTCATTAAAGATTTATCCATGTCTTTGCATGGCTTGATAGCTCACTCTTTTTTCCACTGAATAGTACTCCACTGTATGGATACACCACAGTTTGTTTATCCATTCACCTATTGAAGGACATCGTGGTTGTTTCCAGCATTTCTTTTTTGTGAATAAAGCTGCTACAAACATTCATGTGCAGTTTTGTATGGCTCTAGGTTTTCAAGTCAGTTGTGCAAGTACCTAGGAGCACGACTGCTGGATCATATGGTAAGACTATATTGAGCTTTGTAAGAAACTGCCTAACTGTTTTCCAAAGTCGCTTTACCGTTTTCCATTCCCATCAGCAATGACTAAGAGTCCCTCTTGATCCACATCCTCATCAGGCATTGGTCTAGTTAGTTTTCTGTATTTTAGCCATTCTAATAGGTGCATAGCTGGAACACATTGCTGTTTTAACTTGCGTTTCCCTAATGACACATAGTGTTAAACATCTTTTCATATGGTTATTTGCCATCTGTATGTCTTCTTTGGTGAGGAATCTGTTAAGGTCTTTGGCCCTTTTACTTAAAAACAGGTTATTTGTCACCACATTTTTGAGTTGATCATTTTGCAATATATACAAATACCAAATCATTATGCTATACACCTGAAACTAATATAATATTGTGTCAATAATACCCCGATAGAGTTCTAAGTATATTTTTTATATAAGTCCTTTCTTAGATACGTGTTTCACAAATATTTTCTCCTGGTGTGTGCTTTGTCCTTCCATTACCTTAAAATTTTCCTTTGCAGAGCAGAAACTTTTATTTTAATAAGATCCAATTTATGTACTTTTTTTCTTTCATGGATGATGCAGTTGGTATCATATTAAGATCTCATTATCAAACTCAGGATCACATAGATTTTTCTCGGATGTTATCTTCTAGAAATTTTATAGTTTTAGATTTTATATTTAAGTCTATGATCCATTTGCAGTTAATTTTTGGGAAAAGTGTTAAGTTTGTGCTTTGTTTCACTTTTTTTGCATGTCAAATTGCTCCAGCACCCTTTGTTGAAAAATCTACTGTTTCTTCATTAATTAACCATTGTGTCTTTGTCAAAGATCAGTTGACTGAATTTGTTTGAGTCTATTTCTGGGCTCTCAATACTGTTATACTGATCTAAGTGTCTATTTTTTCACCAATACCATACTATCGTGGTTACTTTATCTTTAAAGAAATCTTAAAATTAAGCTGTATAATTCTACCAATTTTGTTCTTCTTTAGTGTTGTGTTGACTATTCTTTTCCCTTTCTATATAGTTTTGAGTATCAGTTTTACAATATCTACAAAATAGGTTGCAGGGATTTCATTTAGTATTGCATTATATCTAGAGTTTGGAAGAACTAACATTCACAATAGTGAGTTTTCCAGTTCATGAACATGGGTTTATTTAAATCTTCTTTGACTTCTTTCATCAGCATTTTTCAGTTTTCTACACACAGATCTTGTGTATTTTGGTAGATTTATAACCAAGTATTTCTTTATTTTTGGTGCCATTGTGAATGTTGTTGTTTTCTTTTTTTGGTTAATTCTAATTCCAAAGGTTAATTGCTGACATATACACAAGCAATTGTCTTTTGTATATTTACTCTGTATCCTGAAAACTTGCTATACTTGCTTATCAGTTCCAGGAGGGTTTTTCTCATAGTTTTTTTATTGGGGGGGGGTTCTACTTAGACAATAATATCATATAAAAATGAAGGCCATTTTATTCCTTTCTTTCAATCAGTACAAGTTAAAAATCTTATTATAATAGCTAGGATTTCCATTACAATGTCAAGTAAAAGTAGTGAAGAAGAATATCCTTGACCTTTTGCCAATCTTAAAAGAAAAGTGGCCAGTATCTCACCATTGAGTATAATATTAACTGTATGTTTTTTTAGGTGTTATTTATCAAGATGAGAATGTTCTCATTTCTAGTGTGCTGAGAGTTTTATCATGATTGGGTGAAATGTTTTTCTACATCAACTGATATGATTTTTCTTTTTCAGCCTTTTGATACAGTATAATACGCTGATTTTTGAATGTTGAACCAGACATATATCTGGAATACATCTGGTGATGTATAATTATTTTTATAAATTTTTAGGTTCAATTTGGTAACATTCTGTTGAGGATTTTTGCATCTCTGTTCATGAGAAATATTGGTCTGTGGTTTTCCCATTGTGCTTTTCTTTATTTTCTTTTGGTAATCCTGGTTTCATAGAATACATGTGTTAGGAAGTGTTCTCTCCATTTCTATTCCTGGGATAGATTGTCAAAATTGGTATCACTTCTTCTTTTACTGTTTGGTAGAATTCACCAATGAATCCTTTTGGTCTTGGTGCTTTCCTTTCTGAAAGTTTAAATATTGATTCACTTCCTTTTATAGATACAGCACTATTCAGTTATCGGTTTCTCCTTGTGTAAATTTTGGTAGCTTGTCTTTCAGGTAATTGGTCCATTAACTAAGCTTTAAATATGTGAAGTTTTTTCTACCCTGACAATTTCTGCCTTCAACTGGCGTATTTAGACAATTTACATGTTTTTTTCTTTTTTCTTTTTCTTTATTGAAGTAACATTGGTTTATAACATTATATAACTTTCAGGTGTACATAGTAATATATTTCAAATTCTGTGCAGATTACGTCATGTTCACCACCCAAAGATTAATTATAATCCATCCCCATACACATGTGCCTAATCACCACTTTCGCCCTCCCACCTTGCCCCTTCCCCTCTGTTAATCACTAATTCAATCTCTGTTGCTATGTGTTTGTCATTGTTTTTATATTCTACATATGAGTGAGATCATACGGTATTTGGCTTTCTCTCTCTGACTTATTGCACTTAGCATAACACCCTCTAGGTCCATCCATATTGTCACAAATGGCTTGAATTCATCATTTCTTATAACTGAGTAGTATTCCATTGTGTAAATATACCACATCTTCTTTATACATTCGTCGCTTGATGGGCACCTCGGTTGCTTCGAAGTCTCTGCTATTGTGAATAAGGATGCGAGGAACATAACAGTGCATATATCTTCATGCACTTGAGTTTTCAAGTTCCTTGGATAAATACCCAGCAGTGGAATAGCTAGATCATATGGTAGATCTCTTCTTAATTTTCTGAGGAAACTCCATACTGTTTTCCATAGTGGCTGTACCAGTTTCCACTCCCACCAGCAGTGTACAAGGGTTCCCTTCTCTCCACATCCTCTCCAACACTTATTGTTTCCAGTCTTGTTAATTATAGCCATTCTGATGGGAGTGAGGTGATATCACATTGTAGTTTTGATCTGTATTTCCCTGACAGTTAATGATGTTGAACATGGTTTCAGGTGCGTGTTGTCGATCTGTATACCTTCTTTGGAGAAATGTCTGTTCAGATCTTCTCCCCACTCTTTAATTGGGTTGTTACCTTTTTTGATGTTGAGATGTATGAGTTCTTTGTACCTTTTAGATATTAACTCTTTATCTGATATATAGTTTGCAAATATCTTCTCCCAATGGTTTGCAAATATCTTCTCCCAATGGTTTGCAAATATCTTCTCCCAATTGTTAAGTTGTCTTTTTGTTTTGGGGATGGTTTCCTTTGCTGTGCCGAAGCTTTTCAGTTTGATGTACTCCCATTTGTTTATCTTTTCTATTGTTTCCCTTGCCAGCCAGACATGGTATTTGAAAAAAATGCTGCTAAGACCAATGTCGAAGAGTGTACTGCCTATGTTTTCTTCTGGAAGTTTCCTGGTTTCAGATTTTATATTAGTCTTTGATCCATTTTGAGTTGATTATTGTGCACGGTGTAAGATAATGGTCTACTTTCATTCTTTTCCATGTGGCTGTCCAGTATTCTCAATACCATGTATTGAAGAGACTCTCCTTTCTCCATTTTATGTTTTTGACTCCCCTGTTGAAAATTAGCTGTCCATAGATGTGTGGATCTATTTCTGGGCTCTCAATTCTGTTCCATGGATCTGTGTGTCTGTTTTTGTGCCAGTACTATGCTGCTTTGGTTACTATAGCTTTGTAGGATATTTGGAAGTCAGGGAGTGTCATACCCTCAGCTTTGTTTTTTCCTTAAGATTCCTTTGGCTATTTGGGGTCTTTTGATGTTCCATATAAATTTAGGATTCTTTGTTCTATTTCTGTGAAAAAGGTTGTTGGAACTTTCACAGGGGTGTCATGGAATCTGTAGATTGTTTTAGGAAGTATGAACATTTTAACTATGCTACTTCCTCCAATCCAAGAGTACAGAATATCTTTTCATTTCTTTTTGTCTTCTTCAATTTCTTTCAACAATGTTCTATATTTTTTGGTGTACATATCTTTCACCTCATTGGTTTAGCTTATTCCTAGGTATTCTAATCTTTTTGTTGCAATTGTAAATGGGATTCTATTCTTAATTTCTCTTTCTGCCACTTGGTTTTTAGTGTACAGAAACACAACTGATTTTTGTATTTTGATTCTGTACCCTGCAACTTGACTGTATTCATTTATTATTGACTGTATTCATTATTAATAGTTTTTCAGTAGATTCTTTACGGTTTTCTATATACAAAATCATGTCATTTGCAAATGGTAACAGTTTCACTTCTTCTTTTCCAATTTGGATCCTTTTATTACTTTTTCGTGCCTGATTTCTCTGGCTAGGATTCCAATACTATGTTAAATAAGAGTGGTGAAAGTGGGCATTGTTTTCGGGTTCTTGTTCTTACAGTGACTGCACTCAGTCTTTCTCCATTGAGAATGATATTAGCTGTGGCTTTGTCATATATGGCCAGTATTATGTAAAGGTATTTTCCTTCTCTTTTTTTAAATACTTTTTTTTATCACAGTAACATGGGATTATAACATTATATAGATTTAAGATGTATATCGTAATATATTTCAAATTCCGTGTAGCCTACATCATGTTCACCACCCAAAAACTGATTATAGTCCATCACCTCACATGTGAGCCTAATTACCCCTTTTGCCCTCTCCACTTCTCCCTTCCCCTATGGTAACCACCAATCCAATCTCTGTTGCTACGTGTTTGTTTGTCATTGTTTTTATCTTTTACTTATGAGGGAGATCATACAGTATTTGACTTTCTCCCTCTGACTTATTTCACTTCGCATAATATCATCAAGGTCCATCCATGTTGTCACAAGTGGCCGGATTTCATCATTTTTTATGGTTGAGTAGTATTCCATTGTGTATATATACCACATCTCCGTTATCCATTCATCCCTTGATAGGCACCTAGATTGCTTCCAAGTCTTGGCTATTGTGAATAATGCTGCAATGAACATAGGGGTTCATGTATCTTTATGCATTTGTGTTTTCAAGTTCCTTGGATAAATACCCAGCAGTGGAATAGCTGGATCATATGGTAGATCTATTCTTAATTTTCTGAGGACACTGCATACTGCTTTCCATAGTGGCTCCACCAGTTTCCACTCCCACCAGCAGTGCACCAGGGTTCCCTTCTCTCCACATTCTCTCCAACACTTGTTGTTTCCTGTCTTGTTAATTACAACCATTCGGACGAGAGTGAGGTATCTCATTGTAGTTTTGATTTGCATTTCCCTAATAGCTAATGATGTTGAGCATCTTTCCTTATGCCTGTTGGCCATCCATATATCTTTTTTAGAGAAATGTCTGTTCAGATCTTTTTCCCATTTTTTAATTGGGTTGTTGTGTTTTTGTTGTTGAGATGTATGAGTTCTTTGTATACTTTGGATATGAACCCCTTATCTGATATATGGTTTCCAAATATATCAATGGTTAGGTTGTCTATTTGTTTTGTTGATGGTTTCCTTTGCTGTGCAGAAGATTTTTAGTTTGATGTAGTCCCATTTGTTCATTTTTTCTTTTGTTTCCCTTGCCAGGTCAGACATGGTACATGGAAATATGCTACTAAGACTGATGTCAAAGAGCGTACTGCCTATGTTTTCTTCCAGAAGTTTCATGGTTTCAGGTCTTACATTCAAGTCTTTAATCCATTTTGAGTTGATTCTTGTGCATGGTGTAAGGGAATGGTCTACTTTCATTCTTTTGCATGAGGCTGTCCAGTTTTCTCAACACGTTTTATTGAAGAGACTCTCCTTTCTCCATTGTATGCTCTTGGCTCCCTTGTTGAATATTAGCCGTTCATAAATCTGTGGGTTTATTTATGGGCTCTTGATTCTGTTCCATTGATCTGTGAGTCTGTTTTTGTGCCAGTACCATGCTGTTTTCATTACTATGGTTTTGTAGTATATTTTGAAATCAGGGAGTGTGATACCTCCAGCTTTGTGCTTTTTTCTCAGGAATCCTTTGACTATTCAGGGTTTTTTGTTGTTTCGTATAAATTGTAGGATTCTTTGTTCTATTTGTGTGAAAAATATTGTTAGAACTTTAATAGGGATTGTGTTGAGTCTATAGATTGCTTTAGGAAGTATGGACATTTTAATGATGTTAATTTTTCTAATACAAAGTCATGGAATATCTTTCCATTTCTTTGTGTATTCTTTGATTTCTTTTAACAATCTTTTATAGTTTTTGGTGTACAGATCTTTCACCTCTGTGGTTAAGTTTATTCCTAGATATTTTATTGTTTTTCTTGCAATTGTAAATGGGATTCTATTCTTAATTTCTCTTTCTGCTACTTCATTGTTAGTGAATAGGAAATCAACTGATTTTTGTCTGTTGATTTTGTATCCTGCGACTTGAATGTATTCATTTATTATTTCTAAAAGTTTTTTAGTGTATTCGTTAGGGTTTTCTATATATAGAATCCTGTTTTCTGCAAAGAGTGACAGTTTCATTTATTCTTTTCCAATATGGATCCCTTTTATTTCTTTTTCATGCCTGATTTCTCTGGCCAGGACTTCCCATACTATGTTAAATAAGAGTGGTGAAATTGGGCATCCTTGTCTGGTTCCTGGTCTTAGAGGGGTTGCTCTGGCAATGATCATTAAGAATGATATTTCCTGTGGGCTTGTCATATATGGCCTTTATTATGTTGGAGTATTTTCCTTCTATACTCATTTTATTTAGAGTTTTTATCACAAATGGATGCTGTATCTTGTCAAATGTTTTCTCTGCATCCATTGAGATGATCATGTGATTTTTATTCTCCATTTTGGTAATGTAGTGTATCACATTGATAGATTTGCAGATGTTGAACCATCCCTGCATCCCTTGAATGAAACCCACTTAATCATGATGTATGATCTTTTTAATGTACTGTTGTATTCGATTTGCTGTATTTTGTTGAGGATATTTGCATAGATGTTGATCAGTGATATTGGTCTGTAATTTTCTTTTTTTCTGTTGTCCTTGTCTGGTTTTGGTATCAGGATAATGTTGGCTTCGTAAAAGGGGTTAGGAAGCCTCCCCTCCTCTTCAAACTTTTGGAAGAATTTGAGAAGGATATGTATTAAGTCTTCTTTGAATGTTTGGTAGAATTCACCAGAGAAGCCATCTGGTCCTGGACTTTTATTTTTTGGGAAGTTTTTGATTGCTGTTTGGATCTCCTTACTGGTGACTTTGTTCTTTGTTCCAATTCAAATTCTCTACTTCTTCTTGGTCCAGTTTTGGAAGGTTGTATGTTTCTAAGAATTTATCCATTTCTTCTAGATTATCCAATTTGTTGGTATATAGCGTTTCACAGTATTCTCTTATTATCTTTTGTATTTCTGAGGTGACTGTTGTATATTTCTCCTCTTTCATTTCTGATTTTATTTATTTGAGCCATCTCTCTTTTTTTCTTGGTGAGTCTAGTTAAGCGTTTGTCAATTTTGTTTACCTTTTCAAAGAACCAGCTCTTGGTTTCCTTAATTTTCTCTAATGTTTATTTAGTCTCTATTTTGTTTATATCTGCTCTGATTTTTATTATTTCTTTCCTTCTGCTGATTTTAGGATTTGTTTGTTCTTCTTTCTCCAGTACCTTTAGATGAGCTGTTTGATTATTTGGGATTTTTCTTCTTTGATGAGGTAAGCCTGAATTGCTCTAAACTTCCCTCTTAGAACCACTTTTGCTGTATCCCATAGAGTTTGGCATGTCGTACTTTCATTTTCGTTTGTCTCCAGGAATTTTTTGATTTCTCCTTTGATTTCTTCATTGACCCAATCGTTGTTCAGTAGTATTTTGTTTAATCTCCCCATGTTTATGGCTTTTCTAATTTTCTTCCTGTAGTTGATTTCTAGTTTCATACCTTTGTGGTAAGAAAAGATGCACGGTATTATTTCAATCTTCTTAAATTTATTGAGACTTGTTTTGTGGCCTAAAACATTATCATTCCTGGAGAATGTTACATGTGCATTTGAAAAGAATGTGTATTATGTGGTTTTGGATGGAATGTTCTGTACATATCTACTAAGTCCATCTGGTCAAATGGGTCATTTAAGGCCAGTGTTTCCTTATTGATCTTCTGTTTGGATGATCTATCCATTGGTGTAAGTGGAGTGTTAAAGTCCCCTACTATTATGTTACTGTCTATTTCTCCTTTTATGTCTCTTAATAATTGCTTTATATATTTAGGTTCTCCTATGTTGGGTGCATAGATATTTACAAGTGTTATATCCTCTTGTTGGATTGTTCCCTTTATCATTATGTAGTGCCATTCTTTGTCTCTTGTTACAGTTTGTGTTTTAAAGTCTATTTTGTCTGATATAAATATTGCTACCTCCGCTTTCTTTTCATTGTCATTTGCATGGAATATCTTTTTCCATCCCTTCACTTTGAGTTTGTGAGGGTCTTTAGGTCTGAAGTGTGTCTCTTGTATGCAGCATCTATATGGGTCTTGTTTTTTTATACAATTAGCCACCCTATGCCTTTTGTTTGGAGCATTTAGTCCGTTGACATTTAAAGTAGTTATTGATAAATATGTATATATTGCCATTTTGTTATTTTTTTCTGTGTGTTTTAGTAGTTCTTCTCTGTTCCTCTCTTTTTCTCTTGCTCTCTTCCCTTGTGATTTGATGGCTTTCTTTAGTAATATGTTTTATTAGTTTTGTCTTACTTATTTGCTTACTTATTATCAGTTTCCGATTTGTGGTTACCATGAGGATCCTATATAATATTCTATGTATATAACAGTCTACATTGAGTTGATAGACACTTTAGCTTGACCTCTTCCTAAAAGCTCTACTTTTTCACTCCCGTCCTCCACATTCTATGTTTTTGAAATCATATCTAATCTCTCACTTTGGGCGTGTCTATCCATTACCCTATTACCATTTAAATAGGTAATTTTAGTACTTTTGACTTTAACCTTCATCTTATCTTCACAGCTGGTTGATCTATATTTTCTATAATTTTACCTTTAGTAGTGATTTTATTGTCTGGTTTTTTGGGGTATTTTTTTGATAATTTTTATCCTGATTTGTGGTCATCACTTTCCCACTTAAATAAGTTCCTTCAGCATTTCCTATAGAACTGGTTTCTTGGTGACAAACTCCTTTAATTTTTGCTTGTCTGGGAAGCTCTTTATCCCTCCTTCAATTCTGAATGACAATCTTAATGGATAGGGTATTCTTGGCTGTAGGTTTTTTCTCATTAACACTTTAAATATGTCATGCCATTCTTTTCTCGCCTGTGGGGTTTCAGTGGAGAAGTCCTCTGATAGCCTTATGGGCTTTCCTTTGTACCTCACTTGTTGCCTTTCTCTTGCTGATTTTAGGATTGTCTCTTTATCTATATTTTTTATTTTTTTCTTTTTGCTTTTTGAGGAAGATTAGCCCTGAGCTAACGTCTGCTGCAAATCATCTTCTTTTTGCTGAGGAAGACTGGCCCTGAGTTAACATCTGTGCCCATCATCCTCTATTTTATATGTGGGATGCCTACCACAGCTGGCTTGCCAAGCTGTGCCATGTCCGCACCCAGGATCTGAACCAGCGAACCCCGGGCCACCGAAGTGGAAGGTGCACATTTAACCACTGTGCCACCAGGTCGGCCCCTCTCTTTATCTTTAATTTTGGACATTTTAATTATAATGTGTTTTGGTGTTGGTCTTTTTGGGCTTATCTTGTTTGGAGCTCTCTGTGCTTCCTGTACTTGGATGTCTGCTTCCTTCCTTAGGTTAGGAAATTTTTCAGGTATTATTTCTTCAAATAAATTTTCTGCCCCTTTTTCTCTCTCTTCTCCATCTGGGACACCTATAATATGAATGTTAGTGTGCTTGATATTGTCCCAGAGTTCCCTTACACTGTTCTCATTCTGTCTAATTCTTTTTCCTTTTTTATGTTCGGCTTGGGTGATTTCCTCTAGGTTTGCATCTAGCTCGCTGATGCATTCTGCTGTATCCTCAACTCTGCTATTGAGTCCCTCTAGTGAATTTTTCATTTTCAGTATTGTATTATTCATTTTGGATTGGTTCTTTTTTATATTTTCCAGTTGTTTCTTGATGAGCTCACTGTATTCCTCCAGTCTTCTCTCAATATCTGTGAGCATCCTTGTGAGTTTTTGTTCAAACTCTTTGTCCGGTAGGTCACTTATTTGTTTCATGTAGTCCTTTTTCTGGGGTTTTGTCCTGTTACCTTGCTTGGAATGTATTCCTTTGTCTCCTCATTATGGCTCTTTCTCTGTGCTTATATGTATGTATTAGGTGAGTAGGCTATGTTTCCTGATCTTGGAGAATTGGCCTTACGTAAGAGATGCCTTTTGAGGCCCAGCAGTGTGCTTCCCTCTTGTCACGAGTCCAAATGACCCAGGAGTGACCTTTTTGTGGGCTACTTCCATCCTTCTACTGTGGCAGGGTTGTTCCCACTGCAGGTACCCAGGGAGTCTAGTCTTTCCTTCCCTGGCCAGCTGTTTGTAAATCTGGTTTGGGAAGCCTCAGCAATCTCATCTACAAGGTCTAACAGCACACTCTTGTTGCAGTTTTCCTTTTAATTGGTTAGGTACCCAGTGTAGCTGGTTGCTAGGCTTACAAGGCTGTTGTCAGTTGAATTAGGAGTGCAGCTGAGTGGGGCTGGCCCTAGGCATGGGAGCACTCAATTGTTTCAGGCTTTGGAAGGTGGGGCTGATTGTTTTTGTGGCTATTTGGGAAGCACAGGTCTTCTGCCACTGAGAAGCCTCATCCCCCACAGGACCACACACACCATCAACACAGTCCTGGTCCATGCACACTTCCCAACCCTCTGGAGTATACCCCAGCACCCCACTGAAGAGGCCCCCATATCTGCACCAATGCCCCCACAGTTCACATGGTCCTCATACAGGCCCTGTCCCACAGAGGCAGATGCACTCACCTTCCTGTAGAGGATCAAGGCACCCAGAAAATGCAGGCCAACAAGTAGCCTGCGGGCTTGCTGTTGGGTGGGGCCAGTCCCTAGGGTGGGCTGCCTGCTCTGGTTGAACTGGATTAAATTTGCTGTCTTGTGGGTGTGGCAGACCCCTAGGCTAACACGCCAGGGAAAGAATTTCAATGGCATCTGACAGGGTCTGTGTCAGCACGCCTAGACTAGGTCACAACAGTCCCCCCCCCCAATGTCTCAGTCCCCTGAGAGGTCTCTCCTCTCACAGAGATGCACCCAGAACCCACCAGGTGAGTCTCTTTTCACCAAAAGACTCTCAGCATTCTCTCTGTTGATTTTAGGTTGCTGAGACAGGTGAGATTGTGTGTGGGCCCTTTAAGTCATGGGTCTTTTCAGCCTTCTTCCAATAGCTTTTCTGGGGGTATTCCCCACTGCAGTTAATAGTCAGTGAAGCCAGATAGTAAGACCATCATCTCAGTTGTGCTGAGTCTCAAGGATGCTTATAGCAGTATCAACCCCCACTCTGGACCTCACTGCTCCAGGGAGGGCTGTGTACCTTAGGGTGGCTACCCCTTGGCTGGCTGAGAAACTCCACTGCTCCTGTAGGTGTGTTTTTCTCTCCAGAAGGAATTGCTGCCACTTCCAGCTTAGTCATGACTGTCCCTTGTTGTGGGGGTTCTTTTTATCCAGTTTTCAGTTTTCTATCCAGAGTAATTTTTCCAAAAATAGTTGTAACCTGGTTGTGTTCATGGGAAGAGATGAGTTCAGAGTCTGCTTATGCTGCCATCTTGATGAGATCTCCATATTTTCCTTGTATACTCATTTTATTCAGAATTTTCACCACAAATGTATGCTGTATC
Source organism: Equus asinus (assembly GCF_041296235.1). Classification (NCBI taxonomy): domain Eukaryota; kingdom Metazoa; phylum Chordata; class Mammalia; order Perissodactyla; family Equidae; genus Equus; species Equus asinus. The sequence goes on along the minus strand of NC_091820.1, from coordinate 112,400,836 downwards.
TTGTGAAATGCTTTCTCTGCATCTATTGAGATGATCATGTGATTTTTATTATTCATTTTGTTAATGTGGTGTATCATATTGGTTGATTTGTGGCTGTTGAACCATCCTTGCATCCCTGGAATAAATTCCACTTTACCATGGTGAATGATCTTTTTAATGTGTTGCTGTATTAGATTTGCTAGTATTTTGTTGAGGATTTTTGCATCAATGTTCAACAATAATACTGGCCATTAATTTTCTTTTTTTGTGTTGTCCTTGTCTGGTTTTGGTATCAGGATAATCTTTGGCTTCATAGAATGAGTTAGGAAGCTTCCTCTCCTCTTCAATTTTTTGGAAGTTTGAGAAGGATAGGTATTAAGTCTTCTTTGAATGTTTAGGAGAATTCACCAGGGAAGGTGTCTGGTCCTCAAGTTTTATTTTGTGGGAGGTTTTTGATTGCTGTTTCAATGTCCTGACTGGTGATTGGTCTACTCAAATTCTCTACTTCTTCTTGACTCAGTTTTGGAAGGTTGTATGATTCTAAAAATTTATCTATTTCTTCTAGATTATACAATTTGTTGGCGTATAGTTTTTCATAGTATGCCATTATAACTTTTGTATTTCTGAGGTGTCTGCTATAATTTCTCCTCTTTCATTTCTCATTGTATTTATTTGAGTCTTCTCTCTTTTTTTCTTGGTGAATCTAGCAAAAAGTTTTTCAATTTTGTTTATCTTTTCAAAGAACTAGCTCTTGATTTCATTGATTTTTTCTTTTGTTTTTTTAGTCTCTTTTCTGTTATTTCTGCTCTTATTTTTATTATTTCCTTCCTTCTGCTGATTTTGGGGTTTGTTTGTTCTTCTTCTTTTGGGTCCTTTAGGTTCCACTGTTAGATTGTTTATTTGGGATTTTACTTATTTGCTGAGGTAGGGCTGAATTGCTATACACTTCCCTCTTAAAACCACTTTTGATGAATCCCTTAGATTTTGCTATGCTGTATTTTCTCTTTGATTTGTCTCCAGGTATTTTTCAGAGATCTGCTGACGATGAATTCTTTCAGTTTTTGTCTGAGAATTTAATTACTTCTCTCTTAGTTTTGAGTGGTAATTTCTCTGAATCTATAATTCTACACTTTTTTTCTTTTCACACTTTATTTTCATTCCATTTCCTTCTTCCTTTGATTCTGATGATAAGTCCTCTATGTTTATTCTACTTGTTCTTCTATAGGTAAGATGTTTTTCTGTATCTCCTTTAAAGATTTTCTCTTTCTGTTGGCTTTTTTGCATTTGGAATACATGCCTAGGGGTAGGTTTTTTTTTTTAATCTTGCTTGATTTTTCTGAGTATAATAGATCTGTAGTTCTGTGTCTGTGATTAAATTTGGAAAGTTCTTAGCCATTGTTACTTCAAATATTTCTTCTACTCCATTATTTCTTCTCATAGTATTCCAAATTTTTATATGTTACAACTTTTTATACTTTCCCTCACTCACTGGATGCTCTGCTCTGTTTATTCATTCTTTTTTCTTTTTGCATTTCACTTTGGGAAGTTTCTATAAACCCATCTCCAAGTCACTGATTCTTTCAATGACTATGTTCAGTCTACTGATGAGCCCATTAACAGCATTCTCAACTTTTGTTACAATGTTTTTTATTTCTAACATTTCCTTTTGATTCTATCTTAGAGTTTCTATCTCTCTGCTTTCATTGCCCATCTATTCTTGCATGTTATCTACTTTTTATATTGGCACCAATAATATATTATTCATATTTATTTTAAGTTGCCTGTGATAATTACAACATCTGTATTACTTCTGAATCTGGTTCTGAGGATTTTCTGTCGATTCATTCAATTTGTACTGTGTTTTTCATGTCTTTATTATCTTTTGTAAATTTTTGTTGAAAGCCTGAAATATATTGGTAAGATGAACTAAGGTAAACAAACCTTTATTATCAGCTTTTATATTGCTCTCGCTAGGATTTGTGTTGCACTTTATGTTTGCTCTTTCTATAAGTGCCAGAAGCTTCAAATATCTCTCACATCCTTTTTTGTTTACCATCTTGACTTTGGGTTTCCTTAAGTATTCCAGTCAGAAAGAATGTGTTTCTTGCAGCAATTTCAGGTGTAATCCTCTTTTATTATACTGGAGTATGATTGTATCTTGGTATGATTGTAAAGTATGGAGTGGGGGAGATTTCTATAATCTTATGATTAAATTTCCATCTTTTAGTGGGCCTATATCTCATGGTTGTTATGTTCAAAAGTGTTTCTCCATTTGCACAACTTTTTTCCTCAGCTCCCTACTTCATCCCCTGGCTCCAGCACTTACAATCTATTTCCTTGAATCCTTGAACTCTGTTGACTATGTTTTTACCCTTAGGTGAGACAGGCAGGCTAGAGGGAGCTGGGATCAAAAAAATTCCCTTTATCCAAATGGGGTAAGGCTCTGATAAAGTCTTGAACACTAGAGAATAGTATTTTGTTATGGAGAAGGCTCTTGATATATTTCACAATTATTACTCTTCCCTCCAGAGCCACAAGTGGATCTTCCTTCGATATCCACCATGAGAACTTGGTGGGGTTCCTTTAGGTAAAGCCCATGAAAGTATGGGGGGGCTCCCCTAAGACTGAAGCCCTCAGGAATTTTTTAATTTCATGATAGTTAACACTCAACTTTTAGCAATTCATCAAAATGATCATTTTTATATTCCAACTAACATGGTTTTGATGACTTATCTTGCAAATAAGACAAGTTTGACTGTGACTCTCTGGATACACCTGTCTCTCTAGATTTTGGGGTGTTTGCTCTACAACTTCAGTTCTATGATTAGTTCAAGGAAATCCATAGATTTTCAGTTTGTGTAACTTTTTATTATAGTAAATTTTGGAATGTTGGTTTTTTAAACTCTACATGTGGAGGTTGATACTGGAAGTCTAAATGGACTTTAAAACAAAAGTCCTAAGCAGAGATACAGCAGAAAAATAATGAGGCAATAGAAAAATATGAAAAATAATTTGGAAAATAAGTTTAAAAATGATACAGAACAGGGGCTGGCCCCGTGGCCGAGTGGTTAAGTTCGCGCGCTCCGCTGCAGGCGGCCCAGTGTTTTGTTGGTTCGAATCCTGGGCGCGGACATGGCACTGCTCATCAGACCATGCTGAGGCAGCGTCCCACATACCACAACTAGAAGAACCCACAACGAAGGATATACAACTATGTACCAGGGGGCTTTGGGGAGAAAAAGGAAATAATAAAATCTTAAAAAAAAAAAATGATACAGAACAGTGAAACCATCATAGAAGTAAATGCCACATTGAAGCAGAAAAAAAGGAAACAAGTTACTGGAAAGACAGCCAACGATATAGAGGAGATATTGAGTAAAGTAAGGTCTTAAAGGCTTTCCAATATATAAAAAAAAAATTTGTGTTCCTGAAGAAGAGAATCAAAGAAGTGGAAGAGAAGAGAACTGCAAAGATTTAATTCAGGAAATCATTCAGAATAAAAGAAGATTTAGCCTTTAGATTCAAAGTTTCCTTTCACTCTGTCATAGGATAAATTGGTACAACAAAGCAATACCAAAGGATAGCTTAACTAAATTACTAGACTTCAGAGATAAAGAAAAGTGTGCAATGTAGCAAAAGATCAAGCTTAGGCTTACAAGGGAAAATACCAGTCCAACCTCGGAATTCCTCACTGAAACAGTCACTGTTAGAAGACAGTAGAGCAATGCTTACAAGGGAAAGTGACCTAAGCATTGTATACCCACAGTGTCATTTAAGTACAAAGGAACAGACAAAAAATTTCAATTATGTAGGAACTCAGCACATACAGTTCCAATGAGCCCTTATTGCACAATGGAGAAACTGCTACACAAGACCTGTCATTGAATAGTCTTAAGATAGCACAAGAGTATGAGTATTGCTACAGAACAGAATGTAAATGTTTTTAACTATAACTACTTTGAAATAATATAAATAAAAAAAGACAGACAATAAAGGAAATGAAGAGCTAGAAGGTAGTGTAATTAAATTAATTTTCTAAATTAATTAGCCATGCATCAAAAGATACTTTTAAAGTTGTCAAGTCCAGTAACTGAACAATACATATATGTAAATCTGTAATAATGAACACCAATCATTCTAAAATTAGCAGCATAATTAACTAAAAATGCATAGTGGAGGGGAGACAGATCTAATGAGACATGAAGTAATTTTATAATTTCTCATAGTGGGATGTCAATGGATAAAAACTCCCACTACCTTCCCCTTGGTAGACCACAGCTCCACTACAAGTTTCTTAGCAAGACATTGGCCTAATCAGTGTTTGGTTTGTGATTTCCAAACTATTATTTGATTCCTTGAAATTACTATTGGTGACTTTTAGTTGGATGAGTGTTTTGGTCCTTCATAGAGTTTTAATTTTTTGCAGCATGGAGTAGAGCACAGCCAACACCACTGTGAGGTGGCCTGGAGATCATTACTTTGTCTGCCTTATTTTAAAGTGTCACTACCACTCCACACTAAAAACACCGTCTTCCTATCTGGGTTCCAGGTCCCCCTTCTCTTCCTCCTACTCCATACAAACAAGCCCTTTTTACTTCTTGCACATGGGTTAAAGTTTTATGAAGAGACATTTGTCTTCAGTACTCTGTCCTCACCTAGTTTTTATGTCAAATGTACTTCCTCTGGACCGACCAATCTAGCCCCCAATCCTGTAGGGCTTCACTTCCCTGCCATTTCACACCCCTGCCTCTTCCTTTCTTTCCTCCCTTTCCATCATCAGACAACTCAAAGATACAAACATATCTACTAGAAGGAGGGTCTTCTCTCACCTTATTGATTTTATTTTAATCATCACCATCTGTGTTCTGTGTTGGTGTCATATCTTGGACTGGTGTAGTTCTGCAGCATCCCTTGGGCCTGGCCTAGCTGCATTTAGCTTGGGTATTCAGTCTGTGGTAATGGCCAAAACATGTTGCCCTTTTTCCTCCATTCTGCTTTCTTGAAGTAGTTGCAGTTCTGTGAGGAGATACATTACTCGAACTCAGGTGAAGCAGTCTTTTTGCTCTCCTCCTTGTGTTCTGCAATTGGAAGGACAAGAAAGTGAGCTCAGAAGGGTACTGGGTAAAGAAAGAGAATGACGGATAAATGAGAAGGGGACTTCATGAGAATGAGTGCAGGCTGAAGAGAAGTTTTTGCCAGGCAAGGACAGTGAGGAGTCTTGGAGGGGAGGTAGTCAATGAAGAAGAGGGGAAGCTTGAGTAGGATCATCTGACTTTCCCACCACCTCTGGACCTAAGTTTAAAGAAGGTCTTCCTCTTATTCCTCCCTTTGGTGCTTTGGTTCATTGTCTCCTATGTACACGAGGCTCCTGTATTTTCTGGTCACCTTAGCCATGTTAATTCCTCCACGTTTCTCCCTCAATGGTCCTGCCTTCCCTATAGACACTGAGGACCATGCCCTTTCAGCATTATTTGGTCAACAAGACACTCGCCCCAGCCAATGGTACTTTTAGGAGGCTTATACTTCACAAATCACCATTTAGACACCTCTCTGGAAGGTGAGGACTTTGGGGGAACAATGTGCTGCTGTTTGAATTAGGGAATATTTCCTTAGCACCCCTAAAGAGCCTCCCCAGTTGACCTTCCACTCTTTCTCATCTTCCCATGTTCAATTCTGGTGGTACACGTGGCTAGGTAGACCTCACAGGTTATGTGGAAGGACAGTCATAATATCTAGAAGGAAACAGATTTAACTGGATTGATGGATCATCAGCCAGTTTTTGTGGAACTAGGTCACAGATTAGTGACCCTGGAATGTTCAAATAGGTTAAACAACCACTATGGTAGCTTCTCTGAAATCTGGTGAGTCATATCCAATTCCTTCCCTCAGCAAAAGTTCAGGGGTTGAGACATATGTCCAAATAAGTGAGACAAATGATATTAGTCATAGATGAGGAACTAAACAGGAGCCTCTAGAGTCAAGAGGTGAGGGTTTTTCTGCAACAAAGCTTCCAGTAGATAATGCCACTCACTGTGCAGAGAGTAGTTTTATAAAAATATAAATTTTATTATCTCTTCTAGTAAAGTTTATAGACTCATTTCTGAGTATGTATCCCAGAGAAATCCTCATGTAGGATCTAAGAGCAAATGTATAAGACTGGTCTTCATAGCAATTCTGTGGAAATGGATAGTGGGAGACTAGGTGCTCATCTATAAGGATACAGATAAGTAACTGAGGGCATTTATCCACTCTGAAATACTAGATATTTCAAGGCAATGAACTAAACTACTGGACAGATACACAGCAGCAGGGACACACTTTATCACATTGATATACACACTAACTGAAAAATTTACAGTTGAAATGGTTCTCTCCAGCTAAATGGAGAGAACTTGATGTGGATTTGCCTTATAAATACTCTAACAAAAACACAGAAATAAGTGGGGCGCTGGATAAAATATGAATAGTAAAATGTTGTCAATTGTTGAAGCTTGGCAATGAATACACCACTAGCATATATTCTTTGAAGAAATATCTATTCAAGTCCTTTGCCCATTTTTATTGTAATAAAATACATTTAACATAAGACTCATCAGTTAAACCATTTTTAAAGATAAAAATTTGGTGACATTAAGTATATTCACAATGATGTACATTCATCATCACTATGTAGTTCTAGTATACTTTCATCGCACAAACAAAAACTGATACCGAGGAAGTAGTATGAATGCAAGCCAGAAAAAGAGTGGGGAAATATCTTTAAAGTATTAAAAGGGAAAAAAATGTCAACAAAGAATTCTATACCCAGTGACAATACATTTCTAAAACAAAGACAAAATAAAAACTGAAACTTTAAAAAGTAAAAGAATTCATCACCAACAGACATGCTAAAGGAATTCCTTCAAGTAGAATGAAATAGATTCCCCATGTTATTATGGATCTACACAATGGAGTGGAGAACAACAGAAAACTATAAATATTTGGATAAATATAAAAGATAGCTTTTCCCTTATTTTAAAAATCTCTTTAAAATGTAATATTTTAAAGCAAAAATCATTACAATGTATCATAGTATTTAAAACATATATAAAAGTAAAATTAATGAAAACAATAGTAAAAAGGTCAGTAAGGGGTAAATGGATATATACTGTTACAAAGATACTATTCATAAAGTGTTATACTATCACATGAAGGTGTACTCTGAGAAGTTCTAGGTGTGTGCTATAAAACCCAAAGCAACCACCAAAATATCAAAATAAACAATTATAGCCAATATGACAAAAAAGATAAAGTAGAATAATGAAAACTCATTAATTCCAAAGGACTTAGAAAAAGAGAATAAAGTAAACAAAGTACAGATGGAACAAATACAAAATAAATATCAAATGTTAGCTTTAAACCTAATCTTATCAATGATCACATTAATTGTAAATGGTCTAAATACCTCAATTAAAGGAAGAGACTACAATATTGAATTAAAAACAAACAAGACCAAATTATATGATGCCTGTAAGAAACACACTTCAAATATAAAAACAATGATAGTTTAAAAGTAGTATAATTGAAAAATACTACAACAACATCAAAAGAATCTGCAATGGGTCTATTACCACAATACAAAGTAGATTTCAGAACAAAGATCACTTTGTATATATTACAACATACAAATATATATTATATTATATATTAGAAATATTATAAAATATTATTAGGAATAAAGAAAGTCATTTTATAATAATAAAGGAGTCAATTCATCAAGAGGACATAACAATCATAATAGCTTATGCAACTAATAAACAGAGTTTCAAAATACATGAAACAAAAATTGATAGTACTACAAGGAGAACTAGACAAATATACAGTTACGATTTGAGATTTAAATACCATTTTTTCTATAACTGATTGAACAATTAGACAGAAAATCAATAAAGATAAAGAAGACTTGAAATATCATATGAGTCAAATTGACCTAATTGACATTTATAGAATTCCCTACCCAGCAATAGCAGAATAAGTATTATTTCCAAGTACATACAGAACATTTATCAAGATAGATCACATTCTGGACCAAGGAAACACGTCCAAAATATTTTAAAAGATTCAAATCATATAAAGTATCTTGTATATCCACAGTGGTATTAAATTAGAAATAAATGACAAAGATGTGTTGTTTTAGCATTTATATTTTCCATTAAGTTCAAAGTATTAAACCTGCCCCTATTTAGATGATATGACTGTCGATGTAGAAAATCACAATCTAAAAATGCTCCTAGAAGTAATAAGTGAGTTTAGCTAGGTTGCAAGAAACCAAGTCAACATACAAAAATCAATTTTATTTCTACATACTAGCAATGAACAGTTGGAAACCAAAATTTTTAGTACTATCTACAATAGCCTCAAAAACATAAATCTAAGTAAAATATGCAGGAACAGTATGCAGTAAACTAAAAAATACTGATGAAAGAAATCAATGAAAACCTAAATAAATGGAGAGACATACTATGTTCTTATGATATGAAGACCCATGTATGAAGATTCAATATATTTAAAATGTACATTCTCTCTAAACTGATAGATTGAAATTAATCCTAGCAGGATTATTTGTAGCTGTGAACAAGCTTATTCTAAAATTTACATGAAATAGCAAAGAAAGTAGATTAACCAAAAAAAATATTTTCTTATTATAAATCTAGAGGACTTACACTACTCCATTTTAAGACTTAAAATAAAGCTGCAGTATTCGAAACAGTTTGGTATTGGCAAGAGGGTTGAAATACAGATCAGTGAAACAGATGAGACAGTCCAGAATTAGAGAAAACACACATTGTTTAATGGATTTTTGACAAATACATAAAGACAATTACATGAAGAAAAGATAGGCTTTTCAACAAATGATGCTAAAACACCCCTACGGCAAACCACTAAATTGCTCTATGTCACTGTTAATTGTTCTTAGATATTATACAAAAAGCATGACCCCAAAAAACAAAAGAATCAATAAATTGGGATTAATCAAATTAAAAAACTTTAGATCTGCAAAACACACTGAAAAGACAATAAAAAGACAACCCACAGACTGGGAAAAATATTTGCAAATTACTTATCTGATCAAATAAATTTTCTCAGAATATAGAAACAACTCTCAAAACTCAAAAATAAGGAAACAAACAGCTCAATTTAACAATGAGCAAAAATTGGCATAACTGCTTCTCCAAAGACCATGTCATTTCTTGCATCTGTGCTTCCATATTCTCCATCAATTTTGGAAAATTCTTGGCCATTACCTCTTCAAGTATTGTCTTTGCCCTATTCTCTCTCCTCCCCTTCTGGGACTCAATTACATATATGTTATATCTTTTCACTGTGTTATATATGTATGTTGCACGCTATGCTTTATTTTCTCTCTGTGCTTTATCTTAATTATTTTATATTGGCCTACTTTCCAGTATAGTATTTGTCTCTTTTTCAACTGTCTAATCTGCTCTTAAATACATCTATTGATCTCTCAATTGCAATTATTGCATTTTTTATTTCAGAATGCTGGTGAAATTTCTACATATTCCTTTATTTTTTAGAAATACTAGTCACAGCTATTTTAAGGTCCATGGATGATAAATTCACTATGTGGATTTTCTATGTTCTTTTTTAATATTGTCTGTTTCTTCACTGTTCTGTGCTTTGGTGTAGCTGCTAATTTTTGATAGAGGTCAGCCACTTTGTGTCAATAATCCATGAGGCTTTGGATGATGATATCTCTTTTACAAGCTGCCTAAAAGGGGACAGATTATCTTAATCCAGTTAGGAGATAAATCCACCTTAGCCTAATGCAGTCCCTTTAAGTCTTGAACTACCTCTATTTTTCTGACTTTTTTCCGGGCTCTCACACTTTTTTGTTCTTGTTGGCTTTTTCATATGCATTTCAGAATCAAGTCCTCTGGTTCTTAAAAAATTCATGCTGCTATTTTTATATGCATTATTTTAAATTGAAATAAATGACATTTTTATGATAATGAGCCCTCTGTCCAAGAAAGTCAATGTCTCTTTTATCACTTTTATGAAGATTTAACTGACATACAATAAATTGCACATATTTATAGTGTATAATTTGGTAAGTTCTGACACATGCACACCCATGAAGACATCACCATAACAAAAGGCATTATATACCTACTGCCCAAAAGTGTGCTAGTGCCCCTTTATAATCTCTTGCCCACACCTTTGTGCACATACTCCTGGCCCCATCCACAGGCACCCACTTTCTGCCACTACAAATTAGTTTGCATTTACAAGTGATTTCTGCAAATGGAATCATGAAGTATAAAATTTTTTTGTCTGACTTCTTCACTTAGCATAATTATTTTGACATTCATCTATGTTACTGAGTATATCAATAGTACATCCTTTTTTGTTGCTGAACAGTATTCCTTTCCTGTAGATATGTTTTGCTTATGCATTCACATGTTCACTGACATTTGGGTTGTTTCCACTTTTTGACTATTAAAGATAAAGCTACTAAAGAGCATCCATGTACAGGTCTTTGATTGGAAGTAAGATTTTTTTCTTTTGGGTTAATATCTAGGAATGGAATGGTGTGTATTCATATGGAAGATGTGTGTTTATCATTTTAGGAAACTGCTAAACTGTTTTTCAAAGTGATTGTACCATTTCACATTCCCACCAGCGGTGTATGAGAGTTCAAGTTGTCTCAAATCCTTGCTAACAATTTCAGTACTGTCAGTTTTTATGATTTTAGCCATTTGGACAAGTATGTAGTGGTACCTCATTATAAGTTTAATTTTTCGAATGACTAATGATAAAGAGCATCCTTTTATATGCTTATTTGTCATCTCTATATCTTCTGTGGTGATGTAACTGTACAAATCTTTCCCCCATTTTTTAATTGGGTTGTCAATCTTCTTATTCTTGAATTGCAACAGTTTTTCATATATTCTAAATATTTAAGCCCTTTGTCAGATGATATGTTTTACAAACATTTTATCCCATTCTGTCACTTTCCACTTAATTTTCTTAAAGGAAACTTTGGGGCAGAAAAACTCTTAACTTCAATAAAAAGAAAAGCTTGTATAGCAATAACCAATAGATGAGATAAAAGAAAATTTCATAATTATACAAGAAGTAATTAGGAAAAATGTTCTAAATTTCTATGCACCTAAAACACTACATATCCACTTTTATCTCTATCTGATATATACAGTGTGTAAATATATATTACATATTACATATTATATGTTCTATTCATCTTATATAAGGTATATGTATGTACATATAACAGAAAAAAATTGGAAAAGTGAAAAACTGACCATAATATTGATATAATTAAGATTATATCCTCTTATATTAATGGAATTAATCTTGAAATCAATTTCAAAATCTTAAGCAGAAAATCTATAATTGGTTAGAAATTAAGTAACACACTGCTAAATAAGCCATGTGGCCAAAGAAGAAATCAAAAGGAAATTTTAAAATATTTTTTCCGCTTTTTTTCTCCCCAAATCCCCCCAGTACATAGTTCTATATTTTAGCTGTGGGTCCTTCTAGTTGTGGCGTGTGGGACATGGCCTAACGAGCGGTGCCATGTCCCCACCCAGGATCCGAACGGGTGAAACCCTGGGCCACCAAAGCGGAAGGCACAAACTTAGCCACTCGGCCATGGGGCCAGCGCCTAAAATATTTTTAACTAGACAATAATAAACATATCAAATTTTACAGGATGCAGCTAAAGTTGTGCTTAGAGGGAAATATATAAACTTAAATGCATATTTTGGAAAAGAAGTAAGGCTGAAAAACAATGATTTAAACTTCCATTTGAAAAGAAGAGCAAGCTAATCCTAAGGAATACAGAAGGAAAGAAATAATAAAGAGTAGAGTAGAAATCAATAAAATAGAAAATAGAAAATAGTCTAGAGAGAATAAACAATGCAAAATTAGTTCATTCAAAAGACTAATAATATTGGCAAAGCTCTGAAAAGAAGGACCAAGAAATGTCAGTATACAAAGATTATATGTACTTTGTATATCAACTAAAAAATAGAAAATAATGTTTAAAAGTGATAACATTTATAATAGCATCACAGATATAATAACCAAAAAGCTGATTAAAAATCCACAACAGGGGCTGGCCTGGTGGCGTAGTGGTTAAGTTCACAGGCTCTGCTTCAGTGGCCCGGGGTTTGCAGGTTTGGATCCCAGGCACAGACTAGCACAACACATCAAGCCACGCTGTGGCAGCCTCCTGCATAAAATAGAAGAAGATTGGCACAGGTGTTAGCTCAGTGACAATCTTCTTCTAGCAAAAAGAGGAAGATTGGCAACAGATGTTAGCTCAGGGCCAATCTTTCCCACAACAAAAAAAATCCACAACAATACTAAAGAAAGATATGCAAGAACTTTACCCAGAAAAATTGCAAAACATTACTGATAAGGCCATCTCAGCAGATACAGAAAAATCATTTGACAAACATCTAAAACTCATTATTGATAAATAGCATCAAAAAGAACAAAACATTTTAGACTAAATTTAACAAAAATGCAAGACCTATACAATACAAACTAAAAATATTTTTAAGAGCAAATTTGAGAGAAATATATGAAGTTTGTAGATTTTGGGACTTAATATTGGGCAGTTCTTCCCAAATGGGTAAATATATTCAATGCAATTTCAATTAAAGTCCCAGAAGTTCATTTGTAGATATTGAGAATACTAAAACTTATATGAAATAATTATCTAGAATAACCAAAACAATTTTAAAAGAGCAACAAAGTTAGGGAAGTCATACCACCTGATTTCAAGGCTTCCTATAAACTGTAGTAATAAGAAAGTACATTACTGGCATAAGGATAAACATACAATCAGTAGTACAAAATAGAGAGACCAGAAATAGGCCTTTATGGATGTAGTTAATTGATTTCTGACAAAGATGCCAAGGTAATTCAATGAGGAAAGGATAGTCTCCTCAACAAATAGTGGTAAAACAATTGAATATTCAGTTTCAAGAAAAAACAAAAAAGAACCTTAAACCTTACCTCACACTACATGCAAAAATTAACTCAAAATGTATCAAATACATAAATGTAAGGTCTAAAATTATCAAACATCTATAAAAAACACAGAAGAAAATCTTGGTGACGTTGGGTTAGGCAAAGATTTCTGAAATATCAAAGGAAAAGAAACCACATGAATTAGACTTCATCAAAATTAAAACTTTTGTTCTTCAAAAGACACCGGTAATGGAACCAAAAAAAAAAAAAACGAGTCACAGAATGGGAGATACTTGCAAAACATATATCTAATAAAGTACTTCTATCCAGATTAGATACAAAAAAAAATTCTTCCAATTTAGTAAGAAGACAAATCAATACAAATTAAGCAAAAGAATTGAATAGCCACTTCACCAGAGAAGATAATCAAATGGCAAATATGCACATGAAAAGTTTTCACCATCATTAGTCATTTGGGGAATGAAAATTAAAACTGCAATGAAATGTCACTATACAACCACTAGAATGTCTAAAATAAAAAGACAACAATAAATGTTGGTGAGGATTTGGAGAAACTGGAACCCTCATACATTGTTGGCAGAAACTTAAAATGATACTGCCACTTTGGGAAATAATTTTGCAGCTTTTTAAAAAGTTAAACATAGCCTACTCTATGCCCTAGAAATTCTCCTCTTCGTTACCTATCCTAGAGAAATAAAAACCTATGTCCACAAAAACATTTATATGTGAATATTTCTAGCTATGTAACTCATAATAGCTCAAAATGGAAACAATCTATGTGTCATTCACCAGGTGAATGAATAAATGCAATATGGCATTCAATTGAATACTCACTCAGCAATTAAATTAAAGGGAACAAACTACTGTTACATGCAACATGGATTAATATAAAAGATATTATGCTAAGTGAAAGAAGCCAGAAACAAAAGACCACATACTGTATGATTCTATTATATTAAATCTCTAGAAAAGGCAAAACTATATAGAGAGAAAGCATATCAGGGATTGCCTGGGTCTGGGGACAAGAGCAGAGATTTGCTGCAAAGAGGCACAAGGACTTTTTGAAGTGATGGAAATGTTCTAAACCTGGATCATAGTGATGATTGCACAATTGTATAAACTAAATAAAACATCAAATGGTACAGTTAAAATGGGTGAATTTTAAGGTATGTAAATTATGCATCAATGAAGCTGTTAAAAAAACATTATTAAGAAATATTAAAGAAGACCTCATTTAATGGGGGCATATATCATGTTCCTAGACTCAAAATTTAAAGACAACTCTCCTCAACATAACTGCAAGTAAAATCATGACTGCGTTGTAATTTTGGGGGGAAATTGATAAAGTGATTCTAAAATTTATATGGAAATACAAGATCAGGAAGAGTCAAGATAATCTTGAACAAGGATGGGTGACACACTATCAGAAATCAAAGCTTACTTTAAAGCTACAGTAATTAAGGCACTGTAGTATTGTTATTGTGTTAAAAAGAGAGAAATAAACTATGGAGCAGAATATAGAATCAGGAAGCAGACTGTACTAGTTTCCTATTGCTGCATAACAAATTATCTCAAACTTAGCAGCATAAAACAACGCCCATTACAGGTCAGAAGTCCAGGTGGGCTCAACTGGGTTTTCTGCTCAGGGTCTCACAAGGCTGAAATTAGTAAGTTGGCTGGGCTGGGATCTTTTCTGAAGACTTGAGGGAAGAATCTGTTTTCAAGCTCATTTAGTTGTTAGCAGAACCCAGTTCCTTAAAGTGTAGGTCTGAATTCCCTATTTCCTTACTGGCTGTCAGCTGAGAGCTGTTCCCTTCATCTCAAGGCTGCCTGTATACCATCTCACATGGCCCTTTCTATCATTAAACTAGCAACAGTGTGTTGAGTCCTTATATTTCAAATCTCTCTGGCTTTCCCTTCTGCCACCAGTAGGAGAAATTACTCTGCATTTAAGGGCTTATGTGATTAAATCAGGCCCACCCAGATAATCTCCTTATCTGTCCACTATATGGTCCCCTGTGCCATATAATACAAAATAATTATGAAACTGCTATATCACCATATTCACAGAATCCCATGATTAGTGTGTGGCATCCTGGAAAGCCATTTTAAAATTCTGCCTGCCACACAGATTCATATATATGTGGTCTCATGATTTTCCACAAATGTGGCACTACAATGCAGTAGGGAAATTATTTTCTTTTCAATAAATGATTCTGGACCAGTTGGAAATCTATATGGAAAAAATGAACCTTGTACATACAAAAACAGTTTCAGTTGGATCATATACCTAAATATGGAAATTAAAATAATAAAGCATCTGGAAGATAACAGAAAAATGTCTTCATTTCCTTCAGATAAGCAAAGATTTCTTAAACAGGATATTAATGCACTAAACATAAAAAGGTTGATAAATTGCACTTCATTAAAATTTAAGCACTTCTATTTAGCCAAAGATGACATTAAGAAAGTGCAAAAGCAAGCCACAGAGTTTGGTACTGGCAGTACATATATCTGATGAAGGACTCCTATCCAGAAAATATTTTTATTAAAAATCCTACATATCAGTAAGAAAAAGGGAGACAACTCAAGCTTTTAAATGGGCAAAGGATGTGGAACAACCCTTTACAAAGGTATACAGATGGACAAAAATATATCAAAAAAGTTCTCAACTTCATTTGTCATCAGAGAAATGTAAATTAAAAACACAATATTTTATCACTATACCATAACTAAAATGACAAAAAAAGGAAAAAAAATCTGTTGTGATAGATTACATGAATGGCTGCAATTCTTCACGTCTCACTGTATCCACACTCTTTGCCAAGAGACTTTGCAATTCCTCCCATTAAATTTGTGGAGTATATTGCTCTCCCTCTTGACTTTGGGTTTGGCCTTATGACTTGCTTTGGCCAATAGAATAAACAAGAACCAAATGTATGATATTTTCAAGGCTAAGCCTTAGAGTCTTCAGTTTTTCTCCTAGCCCTCATGCATTTTTGCCATCTCCATGAGCAGAAATCCTCTGTGTAACTGCTGCTCACCCACCCTCTGGTCTATGCCTCTGAATAAACACACATAGAATAGACCCCAGTAAAGTCAACTCCAGCCAGAACCATTGAATAGAGGAGAGCCACCCAGGAGAACTTAACCTACATCACTTGACCCTAGGCCTACCAGCAGATATATAAGCAATAACAAATAATTGCTGTTTTAAACCACTGAGTTTTGTGGTGGTTTGTTTTGCAGCAATAGCTGTCAAAAGCAAGCGTTAGGGCCGGCCCGGTGGCTCAGTGGTTAAGTTCACATATTCCACTTCAGCGGCCTGGGGTTCGCTGGTTTGGATCCCGGCTGCGGACATGGCACCACGTGGAAAGCCATGCTGTGGAAGGTGTCCCACATATAAAGTAGAGGAAGATGGGCACGGATGTTAGCTCAGAGCCAGTCTTCCTCAGCAAAAAGAGGGAGATTGGCAGCAGTCAGCTCAGGGCTAATCTTCCTCAAAAAAAAAAAAAAAAAAGCAAGCATTAGTGAGGAGGTGGAGCAACCGGAATTCTCATATGCTATTAGTGGAAGTGAAAACTGGTACATCCACTTAGGCAAACTGGCAGTATCTAATAAAGCTAACCATGTATTTGCCCTTCAACCCATCAACTCCAGTCCAGAAATGCAAACATATATGCACCTCAAGACATGCACAAGAGAGGTCAGAGCAGTACTATTCTAACTGCAAAAGCTGGAAACAGTATAATTGATATATATATTGTGGTACATCCATACATTGAAATATTATAGATAGAGCAATGAAAAGGGATGAAAAATAGCAATATTCAATAACATGGATAACTTAGAATTATAATTTTGAGGAAAAGAACACGGACACAAAGGAGAACATATTGTACAGTTAAATTCATAATAGAGTTCAAAAATTGGCAAAATTAATATAGGCTTACAGAATAGTGGTTATCTTTTGGAAGAGTAATGATGGGGTAGAGGCTGCTACATAAAGAGGCTTCCACAGTACTGGCTATGTTACTGGACCAAACATGAGTCCCCTTTTTGGCAAATTAATCAAACTATACCAGAAGTAGGTGTCACACAAACCAGAAATTTTATTTGTGGCATGCAGCAAAGAAAATGGAGATCATAGGGAATAATTTCACAAAGCTATGGCTCCCCAAGCACAGGCGGGGGTAGGGAATGAATATTCAAAGGGAAGTTTCATCAGTGCCTGTAGAGGTGAGCATAAACTTGCCCATGTATGGTTTGAAATCATGCTTTTAGATACACTGCATGATCTAAAAATGGCTTCTTCGCCCCTCCTAGAGGAGGAGACTTTATTATGTTAATGAGGGCAGGTTACTTTAGTAGAATATCTGTCTGCCTGTACAGGTGTCATTCTTGTGGTTGCAGTCTGGGCTGGTGTGGGCCAGTTCAGAGAAGTTGGGCCCAACATGGTTGTTGCTTAGAGCTTATTCCTGGAACATAGCTGAAACCACATAAGCTCAAGACCCCAAAGTCGTTAGAGGAAGGAACATCTGCACATTTCAAGAAGACAAGAGAATTAGGTCAAACACAAAAGCTTAGAGTTTAGGCAAGACAAAAGAAGCAGGTTAGAGTCCATGACTGGTGACAGTTGTGTTCTATATCTTGACCTGGGTGGTGGTTACATGGAAGCATTCATTTCATACAAATTCATGAAGCAGTACACTTGGGATTTGCATACTTTTCTGTATTTAAGTTATACTTGAATAAACAAGTTTAAAAAGAAAAAAGAAAGTGGAAATCTCTCTCTATGTATACTAATATAGAAAAATTCCCAAGATATAAATGAAAATATTAGCTATGGTAATTATCTCTAATTTCTAGTTAACCTGCATATAGCAAGCCCCTGAAGGAATTCAGTTGTACTCAGGGTCTTTTCTGGTAAGTAGATATCACAACTGCTGTCAATAAACAGTGACCCCACTTGGTAATTCACAAGGATGCCTGATGCCTTGAAATCCCTATCTGTACTGAAATCCAAGCGAGATAACCAGGGGTAAGCTATTGCCTCTTCCCCAGTCCTCCCCATACCAAACTCACACTAGACTATAATGGTTCTTTACTTAGGGGTCATGTATATCTCAGTATAGTAGTGCAGTGTGGGAACAACAGAAATTGTAAGTTTATTAGACTTGATCATTCCATTATATTTACACAATGGAAGGGCTTTCCAAACTTGGAAGATGTCCCATGTAGACATTCTATTTCCATCAACTTCCCTTTGCTATCTCTTTTCTCAATAACCATTCCTTTCTATGCAGCCCCTTCTTTCAAGTTCCTGAGGACAGTCCTTTATTGCTATTCCCTTGAGAAACTCCATCTTTCCGCACAAGAAGAGAAAGCTGTCCTCTCCTTAATCACTTCCTGGTTTCTACAAACTGGAGTGTTTCAGGCTTCAGCTAAGTGCTAAAAGAGATGCTCATCTGCACAGCCATCATTGCCTTTGGAGGGGTCATATGCAGACCCTAATCTCTCAAAGAGTGAAGTGGGTGCCCTTATCACAGTTCTGCTTCTCCACCAGCAAGATCCACAAACTGATTTCCTCCCTAGATTTCCTAATAACCTTACTGTGTTGAGATTTATTTTTTCTTGGAGTTAGTATGACAATAGAATCTCAAATGAGCAAACTATATTTCTGCTGCCATCTTGAGCACAACTTTGCATTCCTTTCAAACAATAAACAAAACTAAAACAAGACTATGTATTTTACTAAGGATTTTCTGAGCTGTACTTACATTATAAGAACCATAACACCAAGCTTTCTCTTTACATGCAAGAGACTTTGTGCAAGCTCAGTTGATATTCTTTTTCATTTCAATTTTCCTGCCTGATTGAGGCATGGGGATATGAAGACAGGGATGTTGGTTTCCAGTTCATTTCACTATGTCTTTTTCCATTGTTAAAAGAGAGAATCCTGTTTTCTTCAATTTCATTGAGAACACAACATATAGTCTATAAGTTTTCCTTTGGCTTATTCTAGTAAATCTTTTTCAATCTCAATAGAAAGAAGGAGCTGCCAGACAGACCTCTTTTCAATTCAGTCTCTTCTGCACTATTTATAGTATACTTTTATTTTAGTTTTTAGTCATATAGAACTTTTTCCTCATTTTCTTAGGTATGGGGTTGTTTCTGGTATTATATTCTACTGTTCATTTAAATGGTTATACGAGAAATGCATGTGTTAGATAGAGGCTAGGCTCACATTACCATTCATTAGTGGTTTAAGAAAGCACTTCTCAAATTTTAACATACATATGAGAATTGAGGATCTTGTTAAAATGCATAATCTGAGTCAGTGGGTCTAGAGTGGGGCCAGAGATGACACATTTCTAACAAGCTCCAAATGATGCCAATACTGATGGTCTATGGACCACAAATTGAGTAGCAAATATGTGAAGTACAGATTCTGGAGACAAACTACTTGGCTAAAATTCTACTTCCTCCACATAACTTGGCTATGTTAAAAGAAAATTTTCCACAATTTACTGATCCAGTACACTTTTATTCAGCAATTCACGAACTAGGAAGCATCCAATCTAGCAGATACAAAGGAGCACTGAAGAGCTTTCCAAGGCAAGAGATTTTTATAGACCAAAGTGACCAGGAACAAGGAACTTATATTGGGCATTTGCTGATTGGTTAAAGCGGGGTCACTTTTCTTATGTGGAGCAAAGGGAAGTCTTGGAGCTGGGTTAGGTAACTTGTGCTGAGCAGGAAAGCACTGATTGGTTCAGACCCAGGCCTTCCTTTTCTAGGAGAGCCAAGCATAGAAACTTAATTAAGTTTTGGTTTGCTGATATGGGGCTTAGCATAAGCAACTCCATCTTGGGCCTAATCTGGTTTCTTTAACAGCTATATGACTTGGGCAAGTGACTTAGTTTCCTCATTTTTAAGATGGCGATCATAAGGGCAGCTACCAATTGGAATGTAAAGACTGAAGGAGATAATACACGTAAAATATTTAGAAAAGTATCTAGTGAAGAGTAAATGCACAATAAATGATATAAATCTCTGAGGCAATTTTAATACCATATAAAAAGTGATAATTGTAGAAATCATTATGATGGAGTCTCAGATACTTTTGGCAGCATTTGAATTATACTGATCACTTAGAATAAATGACTTGTTTCAACCATAGAAAGAAAAAAATGTGATTAAAAGAAATTAATGTCCCAGACAAATGACACGCATAAGTGACAACCAGCAGGTGAAGGGAAAGGAATGTATATGATGCTAGATGCATATGAATATATATACATATAGCCTTTATTTAAATCTTATAATAACCCTGCATAGAAGATTTCCATTATACAGTAAATTATGCATTATACGATTTCCATTATGCAGTTGAGGAAACTGAGGTTCAAACAACTTAAGAAATTTGACCAAAGTCACACAGTTAGTAAATGGCAAAACCAGATTTGAATAGATTTGCAAATTTCTATTTCATTGTCATCCTAGAAAAATTAGCTTATTTCTGAAAAAAGATCCAAATAGAAAGCGAATTCTCTGGGCATGAATCTCTAAATAATGAAGAGAGTCTCAATTCTTTCAGCTTCAAATGCTTCACCAACCTTTTTGTGAACTAAATTCAGCGACACCTGCTAGCCTGGCTCTACTAAAGGCACACATGGTCAGCATTTCCATTCTGAATGCTGTAGGGGCACTTTGTAATTCAGCCATAATCAATCTGTGTTGGGCTGAGGTGTGTCATTAAAGGTCATGACTCGAGAGCAACTTTAAAATAAAAACTCCTGTTAGCCAACTTAAGTAGGATTAAGCCGCATGAATGGAGGCTGATTTTGCACCTGATTTTAATTCACAGCCAGGTGTCAGATTTAAGTATTTTCTTTGTGCTTTCCAGAAGATGGCTTCTGTGTATTTGCACCTGCAAAAAACAAACTAACTGCAGGAGGAAATAATTACAGGTACAGCTAGCTCAGCAATGCCCTTATCCAAAGATGCTGTGAACATTCACTTCCATTTTCAAAAGGTTTATCACGCTAAAATTGCCTCACCACAAACATTGCAAATACCAGTGAAAGAAAATGGAAATAACATAGGTCCAAAAACAGTGAAGTAAATATTCTGACCCTGAAATTGAAGATAACAACTTGCTTGTGATTTGAGGAATTAATAATTCCAGAGATGTCTAAGAACAAACAATTTGTAAGTATGAATATTTTGGGCATGAAGAATTCCATAATTGCAATGCAATATAGAAGGGCAGTCCTAATGCCATCTAATAAAGCCAGTACTATAATCAGGTAGGTTTGAGCAATTCAGCCGTGATCACTGGTGTGCTTGTAAAACAGCTCTCCAAAAAGAAACTCTTGATTTGTGTCATTGGCCAACTTATATGGTATAAATACCCCCACCTAGACTGATTTCAACCTATGAATCTGACACCACTAAATACGGAGTTGGGAATAGATGTATACAATTGGCTCTGTTAAGCCAAAGTTAGCTGGCTATGGCACACTGATGGCTCAAATCTAAACTTCCACCCTAGGAGGAAAGTAGAATAATAAGCACAAATTAAATCTAAAACAAACGGAAGAAAGAAAATAATAAAGATTAGAGAGGAAATAAACGAACTACAGAATAGAAATACAATAGAGAAAAATCAATGAAACCAAAGGTTGATTCTTTGAAAAGATAAACAAGATTGATAAACCTTTGGCTAGACTGATCATGAAAAAAAAAGGGAGAAAACAACTCTTACAAAAATAAAAAGGACTATAAGGAAATACTATAAGCAACTGTTTGCCAAAAAAGTTAACCCAGGAAATACACAAATTCCTAGAAAGACACAAACTACTGAAATTGACCCAAAAAGAAATAGAAAACCTGAACATTCCTATAAAAAGTAAACAAATTGAATCAGCAGTTTTAAAAAAATTCCCATAATAAAGAAAAGTTCAGGACTATATCGCTTCACTGGTGAGTTCTAACAAACATTTAAAGAAGAATTAACATCAATCCTTCACAAACTTATAAAAAAAAGAAGAAAAATGAATTTTCCCAACTCACTATATGAGGCTAATGTTGCCCTTATACCCAATCTAGACAAAGATATTTTTAAAAATATTACAGACTAATAATATTTAAGAATATTAACACAAAAATCCTCAACAGAATACTAGCAAACCAAATCCAGCAACATATAAAAAGGATTATACATCATGAATAAGTCGGTTTTATCCCAGGATTGCAAGGCTGGTTCAACATTAAAAATTCAATGTAATACAATATATTACAAGAATTAAGGGAAAAACCCACATCAGCATCTCAATAGATGGAGAATAAGCATTTGACAAAATCCGGCACCCTTACATGATAAAAACACTCAAAAATTAGGAATAGAAGTGAACTTCCTCAGCTTGATAAAGGGCATCTATGAAAATCAACTACTAACATCATAATTAATAGTGTAAGACTGAAATCTTTCCCCTAATTTCAGGAACAAGACAAAGATACCTGCTCTCATCACCTCTGCTCAACATTGTACTAGAAAATCTAGCTGGGGCAATTAGGTAAAAAAAAATAAAGGCATCTAGTGTGGAAAGGAAGAAATAAAACTCTCTGTTTTCAGCTGACATGATCTTATTTATAGAAAATCCTAAGGAAACCATTTATAAAAGACTGTTAGAACTAATAAATGAGTTCAGTAAGGTTGCAGAATACAAAATCAATGAACAAAAATTAACTGTTTCTATATACCAGCAATGAAAAATCAAAAATGAAATTAGGAAATAACGTAAATTTTATTTACAATAGCATAAAAATAAAGTACATATTTACCAAAACAAGTGCAAGATTTATACAGTGAAAACTTCAAAACATCATTGAGATAAATTAAGGAAGACTTAAACCAATAGAAAGACAATCATGATCGTGTACTGGAAAACTTAATATTGTTACAACAGCTATATTACTCAAATTGATCTACAGATTCAATGTAATCCCTATCAAAATACCATCTAGATTTTTTGAAGAAATTTACTAGCTTATCGAAAATTTCATATGGAAACTCAAGAGACCCAGGATAACCAAAACAATTTTGAAAAAGAACCAATTTGGAAGATTCATATTTCCCTAATTCAAAACTTATTACAAAGCTACAGTAATCAAGAGAGTGTGGCACTGATCTATGGATAGACAGGTAGATAAAAGCAATGAAAATGAGAGTAGAGACATAAACCCATATAGTTATAAACTATTGATTTTTTACAAGGATGCAAAGACAATTCAATGAAAAAGAATAATCTTTTCAACAAGTGATACTGGGACAAAAAGATATCCTCTTGCAAAAGCACGTAGTTGGATTCCTACATCATACCATATAAAAAAGCAACTCAAAATAGATCATAGATCTAAATATACGAGTTAAAACTACAAAACTCTTAGAAGGAAATAAAGGAATAAATACCCAGGATCTTAGATTGAGCAATGATTTCTTGGATATGGTTCCAAAAGAACAAGTGACAAAAAAAAAATAGACAAATTGGACTACATAAAAATTAAAAACTTTTTTGCGTCAAAAATCATCATCAAGAAAGTGAAAAGACAACCCACAGAATGGGAGAAAATTTTTGCAAATCATATATCTAATAAGAGATTTGTATCAAGACTATATAAAGAACACATAACTAAATAATAAAAAGACCAATAATCCAATTAAAATATGGGCAATAGATTTAAAAGAAAACAGTTTCTCTACTCACAACATTTATGACACCAAATGTGTGGTTTTTTTCCCCCACAGCAACCAATTTTCCAACTCTCTGGACAGCTATAATTGGGTGTCCTATAACATAATTCAACATTATTCCAGTTAGTGTCAGGCTCCACACACTTAAGGGCTTAGTCTCACAAAACTGCCCTCACTTCAGATGCCAGTCACAAGTAATGGGTCCTCAGGGTGCTCACTCTTCTTCTGTTCAACTTAGCTACAAAGTCAGAGGTTCCCACAACCTCCCCCTTCTCAGGTTCAATTATTTGTGGGAATGGATCAGAAAACTCGTGGAAACATCTACTTATGTTTACCGGTTTACTACAAAGGATATTATGAAAGATACAGAAGAACAAGATGAAGAAGTACATGGGACAAGGTTCAGAAGGGTCCTGAGTACAGAAGCTTCTGTTCCCGTGGAGTTGAGGTGTATCACCCTCCAGACACATAGATGCATTCACCAACCCAGAAGTTCTTTGAACCCCATACTTCAAGGATTTTTATGGAGGCTTCATCACATAGGCCTGATCAATTATTAACTTAATCTACAGCCCCTGTCCTCTCTCCTCCCTGAAGCATAGGGGTGGGGCTGAAAGTTCTAAGCATCTAATTATGGCTTGGTCTTTCTGATGACAATCCCCCATCTTGAAGGTATTCAGGAGCCCACCAAGAGTTGCCTGATTCAAACAAAGGACACTCCTATTACCTAGGAAATTCCAAGGAATTTAGTATTTCTGTGTAAGATGTTCCAATTATCTCCACCACTCAGGAAATTACAAGGGTTTTAGGAGCTCTGTATCAGGAAACAGGGGAAGAGTCCAAATATATATTTTTTATTATATCACAAGATTTGATTTTACTTTTCTCTAAAGAAGATATACAATTATCCACTATGCACATGAAAAAAATGCCCAAAATCATTAGTAATTTGGGAAATGTAAATCAGAATCACAGTAAGATACCATTTCACACCCACAAGGATGGCTGAAACTTCAAAAAAACAACAGACAATAACAAGTGTTAACAAGGGTGTAGGGCAACTGGAACCCTGATCTATTGCTGGTAGGAATGTAAAATGTTGCAGCTGCTTTGGATAACAATTAGGCACTTCCTCAAAATCTTAAACACTGAGTTACTATATGACTCAGTGGGTATATACCAACTCTTAAGTATATACCCAAGAGAAATGAAAATATAGGTCCTGACAAAAATTTGTACACAAATGTTCATAGCAGCATTATTCATAATAGCCACAAAATGGAAACAACGAATGTCTACCAACTGGTGAATGAATAAATAATGTGGGATATTGATACAATGGAATATTATTCAACAATAAAAAGAATTGCTGACACATGCTACAACATGGATAAACCTTGAAAATATTATCCTATGTTGTATGATTCCATTTATATAAAATGTCCAGAATAGTCAAATTTTAAGAGACAGAAAGCTATTAGTGGTTCCCTAGAGCTGGGAGTGGAGAAAATACAGAGTGACTGCCAAGGGCTACTGGTTTATTTCTGGAAGGATAAAAAAATGTTGTAAAATTCGATTCTGCTCATAGTCGTACAACTCTGTGAATTTACAAAAAAACATGGAATTGTATACTTTAAATGGGTGAATTATATGGCATGTGAATTATAATATCTCAATAAAGCTTTACAAACCAAAGTAAAAGCAGCTAAACTTTATTGAGTACTGATTAAGTACCCAACACAGTGCTATTTACTTTATACTTATTTCACCTAATTCTCACAATAACAATATAAGTTAGGTATTATCATTAACTCCTTTTAATAGATGGATAAGCCAAGAATCAAAGTTTAGTATTCCTAGGCCCTAGGCGTCATAGCTAGTAAGTGTTAAAACTTAATTTGAAACCAGGTTTGTTTGATTCCAAAGGCCATGCCTGATTTTAAGTTACTATACTACACTGCCTGGTCATCAGGTAAAAGGTGATCACTGAAAAATAAATGGACATAGTAAAAGTGTGTAGAAGGAGAAAATAATGGTCTGAGATTGGAACCTTGAGATACTATAATTTGAGGGCCAGACAGACGGAAAAACCTCACAAACAGGATGAAAAAGATTAATAGAAAGTTAGGGGACCTCATCAAGATGGTAGCATGGGCAGACTCCGAACTCACTTCCTCTCACAAACACAACCAGGTTACAAGTATTCTTGGAAAAATTACCCAAGATAAAGAACTGAAACTGGATAAAAAGAACCCCCACAACAAGGGACTGTCCTGACTAAGACAGAAGAGGCAGAAATCCCTTCTGGAAAGAAAAAAAAAATCCACTCTCACAAGCTGCAGAGCTTCATAGCCAGCCAGGCGGGAGCCACCCTAAGGTATGCAGCCATCCCTGGAGGAGTAGGGACTGGAGCAGGAGGACGTTACCACTATAAGCATACTTCAGACTCTGCACAACTGAGATGAGTCTCATAACATCTGGCTTTGCTGGCTATTAACGGCAACAGGGAATACCTCCAGAAAAGCTATCAACACAAGCCAAAAAAAGCCGGCTCTTAAAGGGCCCACACACAAATTCACCTGTCTTAGAAAGCAACCTAAAATCAGCAAAAAGAAAGGTGCATAATCCTTTGGTGAAAAGAGACTCACTTGGCAGGCTCTGGGTGCATCTTGATGAGAGGTGAGACCTCTCCAGAGGCTGAGACATTGGTGGCAGCCATTATTATGACCCAGTACAGGCATGCTGACACAGACACTGGCAGAAGCTATTAGAGTTCTTCCCCTGGCCTGTTCACCCAGGGGGCTGCCACACCCACTAGAGCACAGATTTAAACCAGCTCAGCCAGGACAGGCAGCCCACCCTAGGGACTGGCTCTACCCAACAGCAAGTCCTCAGGCTACTTGTTGGCCTGCATAGACTGGGTACCTCGATCCTCTGCAGGTAGCTGATTGTGTCTACCTCTGTGGGGCAGGGCCTGCATAACGAATAGGTGAACTGTGGGGGGCATTGGTGGAGAGTGTGGGGGCCTTTGCAGTGTGGCAACTGGTTATACTCCAGGAGGTTGGGAAGTGGGCACTGGCCAGGACTGTGTTGACAGTGCTTGTGGATGTGTAGGGGGTGGGGCTTATCAGTGGCAGAAGACCTGTGCTTCACAAACAGCCACAAAGAGGGTCAGCCCCACCTTCCAAAGCCTGAAACAACTGGGTTCCCCTGTGCCTAGGGCCAACCCCACTCAGCTGCAACCCTGAGAGCTGACAACAGTCTTGCAGGCCTGAGGTCTAGAGTAAGTGTAAGCCTCTGAGCCTAGCAGCCAACCACACTGGGTGCATACTAACTTAACAGAAATACGGCAACAGGAATGTGCTATTAGACATAACAGCCAACTATGCTGGGGCTCCCCAAACCCAATTTACAAACAGCTGGCCAGGGAGGGAAAGCCTAGATTCCCTGGGTACCTGCAGTAAGAGCAACCCATCCACAGCAGAAGGACACATGTAGCCCAAAGAGGGGTCACTCCTGGAACATATGGACTGGTGATGAGAGAGAAGCACACTGCAGGGCATCAAAAGGTGTCTCTTATATAAGGCCACTTCTCCAAGATCAGGAGACATAGTTAACTCACCTAATACATAGATATAAGCACAGACAAAGAGGCATAATGAGGAGGCAAAGGAATACATTCCAAGCAAGGAAACAGGATGAAATCACAGAAAAAGAACTAAATGAAACAGAAATAAGCAATCTATGTGACAAAGAGTTCGGACAAAAACTCATAAGGATGCTCACTGATCTTGGGAGAAGACCAGATGAACACAGTGAGAACATCAACAAAGAATTGGAAAATATAAAAAAGAACCAATCAAAAAAGAAGAATTCAATACTGGAAATGAAAAATTCAGTAGAGGGGCCTAATAGCAGAGTAGATGATACAGAAGAATGGAGCAGTAAGCTGGATGAAAGACTAGAGGAAATCACCCAAGCTGAACAGATAAAAGAAAAAAGAATGAGAACAATCTAAGGGAACTCTGGGAGAATATCAAGCACACTAACATTCGTATGATAGGTGTCCCAGAAGGACAAGAAAGAGACAAAGGGGCAGAGAATCTATTTGAAGAAGTAATAGCTGAACACTTTCCTACCCTAAGGAAGGAAACAAACATACAAGTATAGGAAGCACAGAGAGCACCAAACAAGATAAATCCAAAGAGGCCCACTCCAAGACACATTATAATTAAAATGTCCAAAATTAAAGATAAAGAGAGATTCCTAAAAGCTGCAAGAGAAAGGCAACAAGTGACATACAAAAGAAATCCCATAAGGCTATCAGCAGACTTGTCAGCTGAGACACTATGTGCCAGAAAAGAGTGGCACGACATAGCTAAAGTGCTGAAAGGAACAAAACATACAGCCAAGAATACTTTACCCAGCAAGGTTACCATTCAGCATGGAAGGAGAGTTAAAGAGTTTCCCAGAAAATCAAAAATTAAAGGAGTTTATCACCAAGAAACCAGTTCTACAAGAAATGTTGAAGGGGCTGATTAAAGTGGGAAAGAAAAGACCACAAATAGGAATAAGAAAATTGTAACCAAGAAAAACAGGCAATACAATCACTGGTAAAGGCAAAAATACAGTAAAGGTAGCAGATCAACCATCTATGAAGATAATATGTTGATTAAAAGACAAAAGTATTAGAATTATCTATTTCAATGATAAGAGGATAGTGGATAGACACACACAAAATAAGAGATTACGTATGACTTCAAAAACATAAATTGTGGGAGGAGGTGGGTAAAGGGTAGAGCTTTTAGAAAGAGATAAAACTAAAGAGACTATCAACTCAATATAGGTTGATAAATATGTAGAATATTATATATGAACCTCATGGTAATCGAAAACCAGAAACCTATAATTAATAAACAAATAAGTAGGAGAAGGTAAATCAAACATATTAGTAAAGTAGCCATCAAACCACAAGGGAAGAGAGCAAGAGAAGAAGAAAGGAACAGAGAAGAACTACTAAAACACCCAGAAAAAAGTAACAAAATGGCAATACGTACATATTTATCAATAGCTACTTTAAATGTCAATAGACTAAATGCTCCAATAAAAAGGCATAGAATAGCCAATTGGATAAAAAAGCAAGACCCATATATCTATGGCATACAAGAGACACACTTCAGACCTAAAGACACTCACAAACTGAAAGTGAAGGGATGAAAAGAGATACTCCATGCAAAGAGCAAAGAAAAGAAAGCTTGGGGAGCAATACTTATATCAAACAAAAGACACTTTAAACAAAAACTATAACAAGAGACAAAGTAGGGCACTGCATAATGATACAGCAAACAACACAACAGGAGGATATAACACTTGTAAATATCTATGCACCCAACATAGGAGCATCTAAATATATAAAGCACTTATTAACAGACATAAAAGGAGAAACAGACAGCAACACAACAATAGTAGGGGACTTTAACACTCCACTTAGACCAATGGATGGATCATCCAAACAGAAGATCCATAAGAAACATTGGCCTTAAACAACACATTAGGCTAGATGGACATAGTAGAAATATACAGAACATTCCATCAAAAAACCACAGAATACACATTCTTTTCAAATGCACATGGGACATTCTCCAGGATTGATCAAATATTAGGCCACAAAACAAGTGTCAATAACTTTAAAAAGATCAAAATATTACCAAGCATCTTTTCTGATCACAAAGGTATGAAACTAGAAATCAACTATAGGAAGAAAATCAGAAATGCCATAAATATGTGGAGATTATACAAAATGCTACTGAACACCAATTGGATCAATGAAGAAATCAAAGGAGAAATAAAAAAATACCTGGAGACAAATGAAAATGAAAACATGACATGCCAAAACCTGTGAGATACAGCAAAAGTGATTCTAAGAGGGAAGTTTATTGCTATTCAGGCCTAGCTCAACAAACAAGAAAAATCCCAAATAAACAATTGAACAGTGGACCTAAAGGAACTGGAAAAAGAAGAACAAAGCCCAAAATCAGCAGAAGGAAGGAAATAATGAACAGCATAGCGGAAATAAATGAAATAGAGACTAAAACACAATAGAAAACATCAATGAAACCAAGAGCTTGTTTTTTGAAAAGATAAACAAAATTGACAAACTTTTAGTTAGATTCACCAATGAGAAAAGAGAGAAGGTTCAAATAAATACAATGAGAAATGAAAGAGGAAAAATTACAACAAACACCTCAGAAATATAGATTATAAGAGAATACTATGAAAAGCTATTTGCTGACAAATTGGATAATCTAGAAGAAATGGATAAATTCTTAGAATCATATAACCTTCTAAAACTGAATCAAGAAGTAGAGAATTTGAATAGACCAATCACCAGTAAGGCTATGGAAACAGTAATCAAAAACTTTCCAAAAAATAAAAGTCCAGGACCACATGCCTTCCTGGTAAATTCTACCAAACATTCAAAGAAGACATAATACCTATCCTTCTGATACTTGTCCAAAAAAATGAAGAGGAAGGAAAGCTTCCGAACTCATTCTACGAAGCCAACATTATCCTGATAGCAAAACCAGACCAGGACAACACAAAAAAAGAAAATTACAGGCCAATATCATTGATAAACATCGATGTAAAAATCCTCAACAAAACACTAGCAAATCAAATATAACAACACATTAAAAACATCATACACCATGATCCAGTGGGATTTATTCAACGGATGCAGTGATGGTTCAACAGCCACAAATCAATCAACATTATACCCCACATTAACAAAATGAAGAACAAAAATCACATGATCATCTCAATAGATGCACAGAAAGCATTTGACAAGATACAGCATCCATTTATGATAACTCTAAATAAAATGGGTATAGAAGGAAAATACCTAAACATAATACAGGCCATATATGCCAAACCCACAGCTAATATCATTCTCAAAGGAAAAAACTGAAAGCTATCCCTCTAAGAACAGGAACAAGACAAAGATGCCCACTTTCACCACTCGTATTGAACATAGTATTAGAACTCCCAGCCAGAACAATCAGGCAAGAAAAAGAAATGAGACATAAAAATTGGAAAAGAAGAAGTGAAACTGTCACTATTTGCAGATGACATGATTTTATATACAGAAAACCCTAAAGAATCCACTACAAAACTTTTAGAAATAATAAATGAATACAGTCAAGTTGCAGGATACAAAATCAACAAAGAAAAACCAGTTGTGTTTCTATACACTAAAAACAAGTAGCAGAAAGAGAAAATAAGAATAGAATCCCATTTAAAATTGCAACAAAATGAATAAAATACCTAGGAACAAGCTTAACCCAAGAAGTGAAAGATCTATACTCTGAAAACTTTAAAACATTGTTGAAAGAAATTGAAGACGACACAAGGAAATCAAAAGATATTCTGTGCTCTTGGATTGGAAGAATTAACAGAGTTAAAATGTCCATACTTCCTAAAGCAATCTATAGATTCCATGCAATCCCTATCAAGGTTCCAACAACATTTTTCATAGAAAGAGAACAAAGAATTCTAAAATTTATATGGAACAACAAAAGACCCCGAATAGCCAAAGGAATTCTGAGAAAAAAAGAACAAAACTGGAGGTATCACACTCTCTGATTTCAAAATATACTACAAAGCTATAGTAACCTAAACAGCAAGATACTAGCACAAAAACAAACCCACATATCAATGGAACAGAATCGAGAGCCCAGAAATAAACCTACACATCTATGGACAGCTAATTTTTGACAAGGGAGCCAAGAACATACACTGGAGAAAGGAAAATGTCTTCAATAAATGGTGTTGGGAAAACTGGACAGCCACATGCAAAAGAATGAAACCATGCACAATACACCATGCACAATACTCAACTCAAAATGGATTAAAGAGTTGAATATAAGATCTGAAACCATGAAACTTCTAGAAGAAAACAAAGGTAGTATGCTCTTCGACATCGGTCTTACCAGAATTTTTTCAAATACCATGTCTGACTGGGCATAGGAAACAATAGAAAAAATAAGCAAATGGGGCTACATCAAACTAAAAAGCTTCTTCACAGAAAAAGAAACCATCAACAATACGAAAAGACAACCTAACAATTGGGAGAAGATATTTGCAAACCATATATTAGATAAGGGGTTAATATCTAAAATTTACAGAGAACTCATACATCTCAACAACAAGAAAACTAAGAACCCAATTAAAAAATGGGAAAATTATCTAACAGACATTTCTCCAAAGAAGATATATAGATGGCCCACAGCCACATGAGAAGATGTTCAATGTCATTATCTACCAGGGAAATGCAAATCAAAACTACAATGAGGGGTCGGCTCCGTGGCCGAGTGGTTAAGTTCATGTGCTTCGCTGCGGCGGCTCAGGGTTCGGATCCCGGGCACGGACATGGCACCACTCCTCAGGCCACGTTGAGGCAGAGTCCCACATCCCACAACTAGAAGGACCTGCAACTAAGATATACAACTATGTACAGGAGGGGTTTGGGGAGATAAAGAAGAAAAAAAAAAAAAGATTGGCAACAGTTGTTAGCCCAGGTGCCAATCTTTAACAAAAAAAAAACAAATCACAATGAGATATCACCTCACTCCCATCAGAATGGCTATAATTAACAAGACAGGAAACAATAAGTGTAGGAGAGGATGTAGAGACAAGGGAACCCTCATGCACTGCTGGTGGGAGTGCAAACTAGTGCAGCCACTATGGAAAACAGTATGGAGAGTCCTTAGAAAATTAAGAATAGATCCACCATATGATAAAGCTATCCTACTGCTGGGTATTTATCCAAAGAAGCGGAAAACATAAATCCATAAACATACATGCACCCCTTTGTTCATCGCAGCCTTATTCACAATAGCCAAGAGTTGGAAGCAACCCAGGTGCCCATCAGGGGACAAATGCATAAAGATGATGTGGTATATATACACAATAGAATACTACTCAGCCATAAGAAATGATGAAATCCAGCCGTTTGTTACAACATGGATGGACCTAGAGGGTATTATGTGAAGTAAAGTAAGTCAGAGAGAGAAAGCCAAATACCGTATGATCTCACTCATATGTAGAATATAAAAACTACAAACAAACACACAGCAACAGAGATTGGATTAGTGGTTACCAGAGGGGAAGAGGGGAAGAGAGGAGGGAGGAGGGCAAAAGGGGTGATTAGGCACACGTGTGTGGGGATGGATGGTAATTAGTCTTTGGGTGGTGAACATGATGTAATCTACACAGAATTTGAAATATATTACCATGTACACCTGAAAGTTATATAATGTTATAAACCAAGGTTACTGCAATAAAAGTAATAAATTTCAAAAAAGAAAAGTTAAAGAGTAGCTCCTTGGAAAGATTAAATATTTATCAGAAATGCATGTGTTAGCACACAAAGTGCTGAGAATACAACAAAAAACAAGATATAATTATTGTCCCAAAATATATTAGTTAAAATAGGTAAGTAATTTTTAAATATTATAGGCAAAATTGAGATTTGACTTAGCATTTCTAGGCTTCTGTTTGATTTTTATTCAAGGATGTATTCATATGGACTTCAGGCAAGACAGCCGGAGGCGAAGTTGCAGTGCAGACAGCTGTCTTGGGCATCCCATCATTGGTCGTTTTTGTACTATTCCCTGTCCTACTATACATTCCCCCAATCCCCCATACTTTTCTGATGCTTAGCAATCTATTTTTCCTGCTTCCCCTGTTGTCTGGAAAGAACCAGATATCAGTCCCTTAAACTCCACTGTGAATGAGTTAGCATTACGTGATACCTTGGGAGGAATTAACTGATGTTAAGTCACTATCTTAGGAAGATTTTCAGAAATGTAAAGTAGTCAGAATAATATATTATTTAGTCTGTTCCATTTATTGTTTTATATATATAACTCAGGTTTTCCAAACTATTCTATAAATACTGTGAGAACAGGAGCAGTATTTTTTCTATATATCCTAGAAATATACTATTGCTGTGAGTTAATTCAGAGATAAATACATGCTCAGTGCCTGGCTGAATGATTAATAACTGTGTTAATCTTAATTATTTTTCATGATATTTCCCAGGGAATCAGAAATAGGTTTGATTTATTTATGTCCTTCACCAAAGACCAGAGAAAATTATAATTCCCTTCCCATTACAGTAATTATTTCTAAATTCAAATTTTGGTAATTGTAGTCCTTTCCTTTTCATCATATCAATTCTTTATCCCTGGTAGGGTTTAAATAATGGGCTACACCATTCCCTCTCTCAGGGAAGGGCTTCTTATATTTTTGAAAGTCTAGGCTGTTACATTTGACCAAATGAATGTTTTGTCCCTTAGAGAATGCAGATGTCTGTAGGTATGTTGTTTAAGACACCCCTTATGGGCAGGGCAGGAGGCAAACTATGCTTACTGTATCTTCAAAATTCTCTTGAATAAAGAATAACTATCTTTACACAGTAGGCCAAGTCCTACAGTTCTTTTTTAGGCAAAGTTCCCTTTGTACTCAGTAGGAGCTTTCTCTGCATGCGAATTCCTAGCTCAGTAGAGCCTGAACTTAAAATAAAAAAATCCTTCACTCCTGCAGACAAATCCTCAGGCTCAAGTATATAGGGAAAATTAGAAACAAAGAGTTTCTGGTGAAGATCCTCCTGCTGTGGTTTGGAACCTGCTGAAACTTATAGTGGAAATTAGCACCTTAAACTTGTATACAAAGAAAAGTCCTCAACTCAGAGCTTTGCCGGAATGCCAAAGGTCATGGAACAAGGCTTATCTATCGGAAAGGCAGAGTAGATGATCACCTATATTGCCTAATTTGAGGATCATCAATTGGAACCCTTACCCCTATAACTATTTTCCTCCCTGGCCTCTCCAGGTCTGAAATGTTTGCAGCACTGTATCCCTAGGGAGGAGAAACCTGTGAAAGCAGGAGTGTGATTAATATTAAGTGCACATTTACCATGTTGAAGGCATCAGCATCTCAGCCCTGACGGAAACCTAATGAGGTCAGGCTTATTATCCCTATTTTTTAAGTGAGTAAACTGAGGTACAAGGAAGTTCAACAACTAGTCCAAGGCCACACAACTAACAAGTGGCAGGGACAACATTCAAATCCATATGCCATGTTCCAGATCCTATGCTCATAACATGAAGACCCCCAAATACCTTCAGACTACCGCAGAGGGTCAGCCCAAGAGGACAGTTAATTCTCTTATAAGCTTGAAATAGCTGATTTAGCAGCTTTAAGAGGGGGAAAATGAAATACCTATGTTACTTTTTAAAGAAGCTTCCATTTGAGGTTCTCTAAGCCTTAAAAATTAATTTAATGTAACCTGCTCTGCAGAGGACTTTGTGGATACCAAGAGCTTTTGTTCATGTAACACCACAAGAAGTTGTGCCTTCTGCACATTCTATAGCTCCTGCTGGCTTGTAAAGGAAATACTCCATTTCCAACCTCCGGTAAATATTGCTGTAGGACATTCTGGAGTTTTCTTTGGAAATGACTCAGCACCTAATACTAATTTTTCCTTAAAGTTCTATAAACTCATTGCCAAATGGACAATTTCAGGGCATTTGCCTGTTCTCACTTGAATAAATCTGCAGGGGAGGTAATACCTCACTTTCCATAAAATATAATATCAACTCAAGACAGACAAATAACATTTTCCATCCATCAGTCAAATGGTTTCATTTTGCAGTTTTATCTGCTATCCAAAAGCTACTTGTTTACTGGGCACTCTTATCTTTTCTCTGCACGAACTGCCCTTACAATAAAGAAAGCCTAGGTTTTGACAGTGCATGGAGATTTGGTTTTGATTTGAAACCAAGTCAAGATTTCACTTTGATTCCCTTCTCTTAGGTGCTTATATTTCATACAAAGCCATAATACCAAACCTGGCCTGAACTGTGAGCATCTCTCTCTATTATGGGAAGAAGTAGAAATATCTCCTGAGTAGCTCACCAACAACAAATTAATCTCTGAGTTTGTCAAGGGATTTTCTCAGAGTAATAAATAATCTGATACGATTGGAATTGCTGACACCTAGTCAAAGCAATATAAAAAGGGAACAGTCTATTGACTCTACTGAGCATTTCACTTTAGAAATAACATTCAATAGATGTCAAAGGGTAAAATGAAAGTATCATCTTTTTCAATTGCCAAATGACAAAGATGCTCTATTTCGGATGAAATGAAAGGCCCATCTTCCCACAAATCTCTCCCCCACTAGCATATCAGTTTTCCTGAACATTCAGCCATTACCTTCTCCTCTCTGAGAACTGCTAGAGGGAGATATAGTCATTTCACTCATTTAATAAACTGTATTAACTGAGAAAGTTAGGTATCTCTCTTCTGTGATACCATTACACACTCTCTCATGACATTCATCAAGCTGCATCGTGATTGCTTATATTCTGACTCTCGTATAAACTCTTAGATCCTTGAGGAAAGGGACCACTTAACTGCATTTCCAGTGCCTAGAACAGTAACCAAAGTCTACTAAGTTGTATTTGCATAGTAAATACATCATGAATGCATAACTGAACGGAGATAGGAAGAAGTAAGGAAGACATGAATTACAAATAATGACAGGAATTTATTTATATTATCAAGCCATTATCATCCAGAGCACAAAGCACCCCAAATGGAGGTTTCAAACTGGTGGCTTTTCAAGTTACATGTAGGCCGTAGATGAGCTTTATGTGACTCATACAGTGTAATCCAGAACAGTGTTTTAAAAAGTCAGTTGCCAGCAATGAAAAACTAGGAGATTTCATATTTTTTAAAAAAGATCCATATGTCTGGCTTTTCCTGGGAAGTTGGTAGATTGATCTATTGATTGATCCATATTGGGTCAATATTCCTATGTAGCAGTCATCTGTTGTCCCTATTAGATGGGGCATGGGCTTTCCTTTTGTTTACAGTCCCTGTGGCCCATTTTCTTTCTTTATATTACCTGACTAGCCAATATAACTATTTGAGATTCTGCCTTAAAGGAAGAGGATACAAGACAAGAATGTTGTCTATAAAGGTTAGTGAGAGAAGGCAATAGGTCGCTGAATTAAGAAGGACATGAGTGAGTAGGAACCAACGTGAGAACTACCACCTCTTCATGAGGGCCCTGGGCATCTTGAAGAAAGCAGCAGCAGTGCAAACGAAAAACTTTGCATTACTTCATAATTTTTTTAAAGAGAACCCTGTAAAGAGGGATGACCATAGGACCAAGTGTTAAGACATTTTCTTCCTTTATAGATCATAATGTAATATTTAGACTAGCTTAGAACTTCACATGATAAACACCATTTTCACTAAAGAGAAGGTTTAAGTTACTGTCTTGGCTGAAAATAAATGGAGAAAGTGGTTCAGATGGTGTTTGCCCAATTAAAGAGCCAGTCAGTAATTTCTTTTCATGAACCTTGGAATATAATTTTGCTTTCTTCCATTCACATGCAAATGCATTATTTTAAGTGCACAAAAGATGCACAAAGAAAGAAATTCAAACATTATGTATCCTAATACTAGGGGTATAACACGCCAAGTGAACTTTTTTATAAAGCTTTTGTTCAGCTTCTGTACAATAAGACAGCTGTTTCTATTCATTCAGCCTTTTCTTTCTTTCCTATTTTTTTTGAGGAGACTGGTGATTTTGATTAAAGCAGAATGTCTTCCTAAATTATATTCAAAATAGTAAAATTTTCTTTTAAAGTATCATTGATAAATGTAAAGTGTTTCTACAACAAAGTTAAATTTTATAAACCCAAATGGCTGTTAGAAGCAACAGGCACTATGGAAGCCATTTCTATCTATTGTTTTTTTCCAACTTTTGGGCAGAAAATCTGACCAAAAGATGGCAAACTGAAAAACATTAGAAAGAAAGTAAAGAATGAAAATTTGCACCAACCAAATTTTGTGATACTTCCATGTACCATCAACACAGTAATATTTCTATTTAAGAGCTAAATACATTACTTCTAATGTGAAATGATTTGATTAGTTTCCTCATTACTATCAGCAGCTATACAAAACCAGAAAGGTGAGGTAGGCAGGTGGATAAAAATGCTTGAGATGAGAAAATAGATATTTATGTATAGAGAAAAATAAATTCAAACTATGGAGATATTTAAATGTGTTCTAAACTCTCCATTGTTTCTATTCTTTCAAAAAAATAACAAGCTTTCCATAAACCAGTGAATAAAAAGCTAGTCCTCACAATTGTATTTTTAGGACTTGAATGAAGAAACAGGAACACCCTTTTGACAAAATTATTGTGATTTTTGTTTTTAATCTATGAGGACTTATTGATTTCATTGATGGACATACTATTTGTCATGGTTGAAATAAAGAAGGTTCTTTCAAAATCCCAGATGTTTATTGAATACCTCCTATGTTCTAATAATAAGAGAAGTAATATTTATTAAGAATTTACTAGGTACCTTTATAACTTTCTTTCTAAATTTACATAAATTAATTCATGTTATCATGGTTCTAGGAACTTTATCAGTATTTTCTCTCACTATTTATATATATGATATATAGATAGACAGATATATAAAATCATATCTACCTCCTAATGTGGCTATCATATATATTATATATCTCAATATAGATATATATATTAACAGACGTATAGTCACATTTTCTTAAGTGTAAAATGGGTATAATAAGTATATCTACCTCATAATGTGGCACTATATATATATATGCACATATATATAAGAGTTCTTTCTCACGTATACATACACAAGCATATATATAAAGAGAGAGCTGTAGATATGATTATTATCCCCATAAGAAAATTAAGAAAGAGCACTAAAGTAACTAACACAAGCTCATATCATTAATCAATGGTAAAAATAATATTTTGATCCATGTCTCTTGAACTCCAAAGCTCATCTTCATTCCATTTGGCTACATAAACTTACACAATGATCAATGGCTCCCATCTTTTAAATATGAAAGTACTGTTTTCTAAATAGTGATACTGAATTTTCAGAGTCACACACTCTTTTGTTTTATTCCTTTTGTGACCAAGAGAGTCCCAGAATCTTTATGGAATAGAAATAAATATAGGTCAAGATACACTACTGGATTAAGTGAGATGATCTGGATGAGAGCCATGGTCCATGTCTTTAAAAGACAAGGCAAAAAGAAAAGGATTGAAATGGGTCTTCCAGCAAGGAGAAACTCCTTGTACCAGACAAGTTCAGTTGACAGTT
This sequence comes from Equus asinus, assembly GCF_041296235.1. Classification (NCBI taxonomy): domain Eukaryota; kingdom Metazoa; phylum Chordata; class Mammalia; order Perissodactyla; family Equidae; genus Equus; species Equus asinus. The sequence goes on along the minus strand of NC_091820.1, from coordinate 112,361,845 downwards.
ACCCGGCCAAACCCCAAAATTTAAAATGTTGGTTTAGAGAAGTGTTGTGACAAGGCTGAATTATTCTTTGTAAAGGCAATCTACTAAACTCTGCATATTCATACTGCAGTTACCTTTTTCTCAAGCAAGCAGGGTCTGTGACATAATCTCCTTTGTCTCACTTACAGAAACAAATTGATGGTGACCAACAGGAAAAATGAGTTAAAATCACCTCAGTTAGATTCATCCACAAAGAGAGATTTGTAAATATTATGATGAGCTATCAAAGTAAAGTTTTCCTTTCCTTCTTTTCTCATTTTATTCTTGAGATCAATATCTTCCTTCAATCATCTTCTCTAAGACAACTCTTGTAAGATTAATATAGAACTGCATTCCTTCAGTTTGGCAAAATGATGCGATAGTACAAACATATCCTTAGAGTCCTCTGAACTGAGTTCAAATCCCATCTTTTGTTTGAGACCCAAGATCACAGCTAACAATTTTCTCATCTCTAAAATGAACATAATACTAACCTCCTGGGCAAGTTATGAGCAGTAAATGAGATAATGCAGTGAATTGCAAGTATTTCTTTTTCAGCCTCAGGAATTTTTCTTCAAATTAAAGCTTATGGCGAACCTCATCATATACAACAGATAAATGCAGACCTGCTCTTGAGGTCATTTGGGTTGAGGAGGAATTCAAGAAGAAATTTGAAAATTGTGATTATGTATACAAAGTATCTAGTACTTGCCATATAATAGCAGAAAATAAATGGCAGCAATTATTATTGCTTGACCACTCTCTTTCAAATCAGTGGTTGAAAAGAAAACTTGAGTCACGGACCACTGGGAGTAGGGTAGGAAGCAAAAGATCTTTTGCCCATTTGCCTCACTGCAACAAGTTTGTTCTGGGAAATGTTGACTTCAAATCTAATTTTTCCAAATCAAACTATAATTTAAATGCACTATGGACATTTACTGTTCAACAAAATTATGCTGTAAATATAGCATCAACACAAATAATTGTCTCTAACATGCTTTTTGTGTTGAAGAAACCACAAGGTATAGTGGAGAGTACACTGAACCAAGTATTAAGGGACCTGATTTCTAGTTTGAATTCTGCTACTAACTACTCAATGAAAAATCTTTATAACTTCTAAGTTTACTGTTTTTCTTCTAGCACAGAAGTCAGCATACTTTTTCTGTAAAAGGGTCAGATACTAAATATGTTATGTTTTGTGGGCCGTAGAGCCTAAATTCAACTCAGTTGTTGTGCTACAGAAGCACTGATAGACAGTGTATAAACAAATAGGCATGGCTGTGTTTCAATAAAATTTAATTTACAAAAACAGGTGCTAGGCTGGATTTGGCCCACTGGCTGTAGTTTTCCAAACTCTACCAGGAAATAGCAGGGTTGGACCAGATTATTAATTTCGAAACTGGCTAGGCATCAGGATAATTTGGGGGAGGTTTGTAAAATACATATTTCTGCCCACCCCTCTCCAACTGCCCCCGACCCTGTGGCGAGAACCTTCTGAATCAAAATCCCCAGGGGTAACACGCACGAATCTCTAAGACCCCGGCTCCTGAAGTAATTTAAATTCAGGTCTACAGATAATGCGTAACAATCACTGGACTAGATGATTTCTAAGGCCTCTTCCAACTCTAACATTCTTTGATGAACAAGGATTCTCACCAGTGGTTTTGATCAAAGTTTCACATGCTTATAAATACAAAATATATTGAAATAATTCCTTTGCTTTTGTGAGAGAAACTTTGATAATACTTTATAATATGGAAGATATCAATAGATTAATTTATGTCAGAAAAATGTGGACATACTATAAACATTACCACCCTTTAAAAAAACACCCAGAAGTCCTTAGGTTTCACTTTCTGAAGCATTTCTCTTAGAGCAGTGGTTCCCATACATTTTGGTCTTTAGGAAACCTCAACATTCTTTGCAATTACTGAGAATCTTAAAGAGCTTTTGCTTAAGTGGGCTTAGGCAAAGCTTGTACTTTATTTATATTTACCATATTAGAAATTAAAACTGATAAAAATTTTTAAATAGTTATTTTAATGATAATAAACCCATTACATGTTAATATAACTAAAATATTTTTAAAGAAAACCATACTTGAAAAAACAAAGTATTGAGAAGAGTGGCCTTGTTTTAATGTTTTTCTTATCTCTTTAATATCAGGCTTAATAGAAGACAGATTTTCATACCTGCCTCTACATTCAATCTGTTACCATATATTGTTCTAGTTAAAGTATATGAAGGAAATACAGCCTAACATAGATAGCAGTTGGAAAACTGAGGAGTATTTTAATAGCATTTTCAGATATTTGTAGATACTATTCTTTGATACTACATAAAAATTCGACAAGTTTTATTACAGGGTTAATTGAAATGCAGACTTGAATTTTTACTCTATTACATTCAAATTCATTAGTCTATCTTTCACTCCGGATGCACCTTTTATCTATACTTAGTTTTGTAATATCATGCACTGGTCATCTGGAAAATACTGCTTCACTGAGTTATGCAGATCTTCCAAATGTTGACACCTTTCATTATATAATATCAAAAAAATTGTATTCATTAATATGACCACCAATCTCCTAAGAAAAGTTTTTAAATATTGGGAACCTGCTGCAAACTTTCCAAAATATCAATTTTCACTCAAAAGCACAAATTTTATCATTGGCAACAAATACTTTGTTGTTTTTCTTGAAGTAACAAGTTCAATTTAAAAAAAAATTTTAATTAAAACCAAAATTTAAAAAAATCTGCCAAATACCCAAGTGTGAATAACCATACTTGGTCAGTCTTTCAAGTAAAAATGGTGTTACATGGAACCTTTTCCAGTTGAGCTAGTAACTCAAACAATCACACAAATGCTTTTCAAACAATCACACAAGGCAAATAAGACAATATCCTAATTTGCTCAAACTGGGAGAAAATAAGGAAACTTAAAAGATAAGCACTCTGGCCCAATCATCAGGGAGGGTTTTCTGACTGGAAACTGAAATTCTTTTAAGGTAAATTGATAAAAGAAAGGACTCATTCTAAGTTACTGATTCATAGCACAGTCATCTAGCTCTTTGATAAAAAAACAGCCTTAAGTACTTTTAATATAATAGTTTATTTCATTTACATCTAATTCTTTTAACAGGCTATATTTCAACAAATAATGGGTGGAAATTCATGGATACTATCCTTGAGGAATTGAACAAAGTCTCTGTCAAATGTCTAGTAAAGCAAGTATAGTGTAGCTTTAAATACCTGGTAGCAGCTTATATAAACAGCAGTCTTTCTTTTAGGAGTGAATTATTCTGCTTTCAGTCAAAATTGAAAAATGTGCATCAAGAGTTTATTGTGTTCAAGACTATTAAGCACTATTTAGAAGCAAAAGTATAAATATATGGCTTCAGACATAACAAACTACTTGCCTTTCCCCATACTGAAAAGGCTGTTCCAAGCTTCCTTGTCCTTTCTCTCAATACTCTGCCTAGAATGTTCTCCCTCCCCAAGTGTCTATGTCAAACAAGAAGATATTCTTTTTTAAAAATAAAGTGTTATATATTTGGCTAAAGCACATGACCCACACTACCCCTTGCACCTCTCTTCAGAAATAAACATTACCCTGTTTTTTTAACATGTGTCATACCCATTTGTGGTAGGCAGTCTCTAAGATGGCCCTCAATGATTCCTGCTTCCTGGTTTTCATGCCCTGGCGTATACTTTCCCATTGATTATGAACTGGACTTAGTGATTCACTTCTAACAGGTAGAATATGGCAAAAGTGATGGGAAGTCACATCCAAGATTAGGTTACAAAAAGACTGTAGCTTCCACCTTGGGCACTCTCAATCTCTCTTGGTTCATTTGCCCCGGAGAAGCCAATGCCATGTTATTAGCAGCCCTATGGCAAGGCCCCTACGGCACAGCAAGCTAAGTGAGGCCCTTAGTCTTTAACAGCCTGTGAGGAAATAAAGCTTTCCAACAACCATATGAGTGAGCTTAAAAGTGGAACCTTTAGGGGCCAGCCTGTGGCCAAGTGGTTAGGTTCAGACACCCCTCCGCGGTGGCCCAGGGTTTTGTCAGTTCGGATCCTGGGCGCCGACATGGCACCGCTCATCAGGCCACGTTGAGGTGGCGTCCCACATGCCACAACTAGAAGGACCTGCAGCTAAGATATACAACTATGTACCAGGGGCAATTTGGGGGAGATAAAGCAGAAAAAAATAATAAAAAAAGACTGGCAACGGTTGTTAGCTCAGGTGCCAATCTTTAAAAAAATAAAAGTGGAACCTTTAGCCTCAGTAGAGTCTTGAGAGGAGTGCAATCCCTGCTGACAGATTGACCACAACTTTATGAAACACCTTGAACTAGAGCTCCAAGCTGAGCTACACCTGGATTCCTGACCTACAAAAACTGTAACATAATAAATGTTTGTTGTGTTAGGTATCTAAGCTATAATGCAATTTGTTACACAGGAATGAATAACTAATACACCATCTGTTTTCATATTTTTTACTATATTTGTATGTGAACATTAACAATATACAGCATTCATTTGTGGGTTTTAAAACATGTCACACAAATTTTTTTGCAACTTCTTTTATTTCACAGTACTTTTTGAACTTTGCCCATATTGGTACATGCATAGGTATTCTTACTGCTGCATAGTATTCTGTATAGGATGAAATCATTTATTTTCTCAATCATTCATTGAGGAAAAGATGGATTGCAAACTTTGTTGCAAGGAGCAATCATTGGACATGAATCCCTCTGCACATGCTTAAGAGTTTCTCCTTGACGTGCTATTGCTATGTTATAGGGTACATGCATTCCAACTTTATAGATATTACCAAATTGTTCTCAAAAGTAGTTGTATCATCACTACTTTTACTAGTGATGTATAAGAGTTCCCATTTCTCCACATCTCAACAAATACTGTTGTCAGAAGAATCAGTGTCCCAGAAACACACAGGCATAGTCAAATTAGAATAATTAAAGGAAGGTTTAATAAAACAGTTAATGTCAAATTGTGTGAGCAGGATGTAGGGAAACCACATGGGATAACGTGGCATCATAGAGTTGTGACCATTCCTGTGTCTAAGTAATGAGGAAAGGGAGTACATTCTAGAACAAGGGAGGGAAAAGTTTTACATAAGAACAGCCTTGAGATGAGCTATGAACTTTGGTCAAAGGACATAGCTCAGCCAAAGGCCAACTCTGCAAGTAGTTTGGATGCCATTTTATTACTTTTCTCTGATCTCTACTCAAAGCTCCTTACTGGTCCAGACTGACAACAGCTGGAGGGCAAGGGAGCCCACTGATGTAGTCCATACAGGCCAGCCTCCTGGAGCAGGATGGAGGGTGTATCTGAAGGGACAAATAGAAGATATCTAGAAAATCCACTCCGCCTGCCTTTCAGCATCATCTGCTCTTGCCCATCATCCAGTTGAAAAATGTGTGTCTCCAAACACAGGGAACACATAAAATCCCATCATCTAGATTAACAATTGTGGTGTGATATTAATGCGGCTATACTCTGACCTATAACTGAAAATTTTAGCTGCCGCCTATGTTCTTCATACAAAGTACTGGAGATGATTTGCCTACCTGGGATGCCACTAAATGCCAATTATTACCAAGGTACCATTTCTCCTCAGCAAAGAAATTATTCCTCCACTCCTCAAATGTGTGAATAATTCAATTCCAGAATCTTACTTTTGGAGTGTTTCCTGGATTCACTTCTAGAACCATTTACTGTCTCAGTCAAGGACTCAGCAGAAAGTAGATGGCACACTCAAATTAGAATAATACAGGAAATTACTTACAAAGATTAAGCATGGTGTAATGTAAACAAAAGGGATAGTGCAGTATCCCAGGACTGTTACCAAGTCTAGATTCAAAAAGGATAAGGGAAGATAGTAGTAACAGGAAATCCAAGAGAAAAATGTAGAGAGAAGGCTGTCTTGAGAGGATTTTTTGTCTTTTTTTCAAGGGAGGAGATGATCCAGAAGCAATCTCACAGAGAGGGAATCAGGAGATTAATTTCCCTGACATCACTCTCCTCCAACTCTCTGATATTCTGATGAATCCAAACAGAAGATGGAGGACAAGGGGACCCATTGATGTAGTCTATACAGGTCAGCTTCCTGAAGCAGGGAAGAGGGTGCATTCAGATGGGACAATTTGAATATATTTGGATCATCAGACTTTTTAAGATTTGCCAATCAGAGGGGTTTGAAATAATATTGTTGCTTTAATTAATTGCCTTACCGCTCAGTAATTCATACAAAAGATTTTAACATGTTTTATGAGCATTCAGGTTCGCTCATCTGATATTTTTTCTATTTTCTTTGTTAATTTTTTTATTATTAACACTCAACTTTCAAGACTCATATAATGCATAAGTTTATGTCTTCCTGACTTCTAATCTACCCAGAAGTAACTCTCTACCTCCTTTGTAGTCTACGACAGCATTTCAACACAAAGCAATAACTTAGAACCTACAGCACTTGATTGAACTCATTGGCTTAAATCTTTGTCTTCTCAAATAGTGCCTTATACAGCACCTAGAACCTAATAGATTGTCAATAAATGTTTAAATAAATAAATGGTCCACAAATAATCTCAGGCTATTTATCCTTCTGGTTCCCTGTAGAGTAGAACTGAGGTTGGAGCTAGAGATAAAAATTTTGGAGTCCAGGTGTTTTTAGGTCTTAATTGAAGTTGTGAAGATTGAATCAAGAATACAGAGTCAAGGTTAAAAATTGGGAAATACCTATACCCCACGGGCAATAAGAGTAGGAACAAATAAAAAGAGGAAAAAAGAATGGACAGAAAAGAAGAAAGAAAAGCAGGAGAGTGTACTGTCATGAAAGCCAGATAACAAAGGAATAAAAGAAGAAGGAAGAAGGGAAGGTGGGGAGACAAGGAAGGTGCAGGAGAGGAAGAAGGGAGAGGAGGAAAAAGCAGAAGAAGGATGAGGAGGAGGTTACCAATGTGAAATACTGAATATAGTATCCACTTAAATAAAGTGGACACGATAAATATAGTGGATACTTGTGATCAGCCATCCCATAAAAAAAAAAAAAGCCTTTTGAGGAAATAAATCTACACAACTGCAGAGAAAACTCATGGTGGCTCCCTGAACTGTTGAACCTAGATATTCATGTATAAATATGAATGAACAGCTAAATTCATTAGACCGTGATGAAAACCAAAAGCAAAGAAAAAAAGCACAAAAATAAATACACAGAACAAATGACTCTAAAGGAAATAGGCAGTTAGGAAAATAGAAGAAAGCTTTTTTCTTTCATTTTTCTATTGCAATAAATCAATTAATGTAATCCATACAATAGAAAATAAACATATGTAGAGTTTAAAAGAAATTAAAAAACAAATGCTTATGTTACCACCATCAAGGTCAAGAAATAAAATACTGCTCGCACCCTAGAAAGCTCCCCTCAACATCTTCTCCTCCTCCTTCCTTGGAGAGACAACCAATACCTTCATTCTTAGGATTACAATGTTTCGTTTTCTTTATAATTTACTACATATGCATTTATTCCTAAAAACTCTAGTCTAGATGTTTTTGGTTCCTGTAGTTTATATAAATAGAACAATATTGTATATATTTTTGGTGCCTTGCTTGCTCAAATATTATATCCAGAAAATTTATTCTCATTGTTGCAGGTAACAGTATTTATCCATTTTCTTTCCTATACAGTATCATAGTATATGAATATACCATGACTTATTCGTCTAATCTACTATTGATAGACATATGTACTATTGCTCCCATTCTGTAGGTTGCCTCCTCACTCTGCTGACTGTTCTCATTAATGCACAAAAGTTCTTAAGTTTGATGAAGTCCCATTTATCTACTTTTGTTATTGTTGCCTATGCTTTTGGTGTCATATCCAAGAAATCATAGCCATATCCAATGTCGTGAAGCTTTTCTCCTATGTTTTCTTCCACGAGTTTTATATTTTTAAGTCTTATATTTAGGTCTTTAATCCACTTTGAGTTAGTTTTTGTATATGGTGTAAGAAATGGATCTAATTTCATTTTTTGCATGTGGCTATCCAGTTTTCCCAACATTTGTTGTAAACACTATCCTTTCCCTATTCTGTGGTCTTGGCATCCTTGTGGAAGACCATTTGACCATACACAGGAGGGTTCATTCTGGGCTCTTTATTCTATTCTATTGGTTTATATGTCTGTCTTTATTAAAGTACCACATTGAGTTGATTACGGTAGCTTTGTAATATATTTTGAAATCAGGAATTGTGAAGCCTCCAACTTTGCTCTTCTTTTTCAAGATTATTTTGGCTATTCCACTTCCCTTGAGATTCCATATGAATTTTAGAATGAATTTTTCTATTTCTACAAAAAATGCTATTGAAATTTTGATAGGGATTACAATTAATCTCTAGATTGCTATAGATAGTATGGACATTTTAACAATATCAATTCTGCCAATCTATAAACAGGGAGCTCTCCCGATTTGTTGGTATTTTCTTTAATTCCTTTCAGTAATGTAATGTAGCTTTAAGTATACAAGTCTTTTACTGGCTTGGTTAAGTTTATTCCTAGGTATATTATTCTTTTGATTCTATTGTAAATGGATTGTTTTAATTTCCTTCTTAGATGGCTCACTGTTAGTGTGTAGAAATGAATCCAACGTTTTCAGTTGACTTGCATCCTGCAACTTAATGAATATGTTTATTAGTTCTAACAGGGCTTTTTTCTGTGGAAACTTTGGGGGTTTCTACATACAAAATCACATCATCTGCAAAAAAATTATTGTACTACTTCTTTTCCGATCTGTCTACCTCTTTTTCTCCTCCATGCCCAATTGCTCTGGTTAGGACTTCCAGTATTATGTTAAATAGAATTGGCAACAGTGGGCATCATGCCTTGCTCTCGATCTCAGAGGAAAAGCTTTCCATTTTTAACCACTGACTATGATGTTAGCTAAGGGCTTGTTTTATAAGACTACTATTATGTTGAGGTAGTTTCCTTCTACTTAGAGTTTATTGAGCATTTTGATGATGAAAAGGTGTTGAATTTTTCAAATGCTTTTCCTGCATCAGTTGAGACATCCATGTGTTTTTTGTCCTTCATTCTGTTAATGTGCTGCATTAAACGGACTGATTTTCACATGTTGAACCATCCATGCATTCCAGGAATAAATCCTGCTTGATCATGGTATATACTTCTTTTAATGTGCTGTTGAATTAGATTTGCTAGCGTTTTGTGGAGGATTTTTGCATCAATATTCATCAGGGTTATTAGCCTGTACTTTACTTTTCGTGCAGTATCTTTATCTGGCTTTGACATCAGGGTAATGTTGGCCTCATAAAATGAGTTTGGAAGTGTTCCGTCCTCTTCAGTTTTATGGAAGAGTTTGAGGAGGGTTGGTGTTAATTATTACTTAAATGTTTGGTAAAATTCTCCAGTGAAGGGGGCCGGCCCCGTGGCCAAGTGGTTGAGTCCGCGCGCTCTGCTGCAGGCGGCTCAGTGTTTCGTCAGTTTGAGTCCTGGGCGTGGACATGGCACTGCTCATCAAGCCACACTGAGGCAGCATCCCACATGCCACAACTAGAAGGACCCACAACTAAGAATATACAACTATGTACCAGGGGGCTTTGGGGAGAAAAAGGAAAAAAATAAAATCTTTAGAAAAAGAAAAAATTCTCCAGTGAAGCCATCTGGTCCTGGGCTTTTCTTTGTTGGGAGATTTTTGATTGCTGATTCAATCATCTTACTAGTTATAGTTCTGTTCAGAATAAAATTTCTTTTTTATTTCTTCATGATTTAGTCCTGGTAGGTTGTATTTTTCTAGGAATTTACCCATGCCTTCTAGGTTATCCAATTTGTTGGCACTTAATTGCTCATAGCAGTCTATTATGATCCTTTTTATTCATGGAGCATAAGTTGTAATGTTCCCTCTTTCATTTCTGAATTTATATTTGTGTCCTCTCTTTTTTTTCTTAATCTAACTAAAAGCTTGCCATTTATGTTTGTCTTTTCAAAAAATTAATGCTTAGTTTTTATTTTATCTATTGTTTTTCTATTATTTATTTCATATATTTCTGCTCTAATCTTTACTACATCCTTCCTTCTGCTAATTTTGGGTTTAGTCTGTTATTTTTCTAGTTCCTAGGTGTAAGGTTATGTTGTTGATTTGAGAACTTTCTTCTCTTTTAATGCAAGCCTTTACCACTATAACTTCCTTCTTAGAACTGCTTTTGCTGCATCCCATAAGTTTTGTTAAGTTGGTTTTCATTTCCATTTGTCTCAAGATATTTTCTAATTTCCCTTGTGATTTCTTCTTTGACTTATTGATTGTTTAAGATGTGTTGTTTCAGATCCACATATTTGTAGATATTCCAGTCTCCCTTCTGCTACTGATTTCCAGTTCATTCCATTATGGTCAGAAAACATACTTAGTATAATTTCAACATTCTTAAATTTATAAAGACATATTTTGTAGCCAACATGTGGGTTATCCTGGAAAATGTTCCATGTGCACTTGAGAAGAATGTGCATTCTGTTTCCCTGTGGGCCATGTTTCCCTGTTTCTTTGTAGGCTATGATCTTCTGTTGATTCCAAATATCCTGTCTTATTTGTAATGTTTAACATCTGAAACAATTGTAATTATATCCCAGTTTTTATTCTTGGTATTTGTTATTTTGCTTTAACTATTTTCTCCTCAAACAATAAATCAATGACATTTTGTCAATTTTATTAGTCATTGTGAAGGCCAAATTTTGACCATGCTGATCATCTCTACCAAATTATTTTCCTTTTCTTTAAATACTGCTCTTAGTTTTATTATTTCCTTCTTTCTACTTTATTTGATGTGATTCTAATCTAACTTTTTACATGTATCCATACATTATTACTTTTTGACCTTTATTATTCTCTAATATATACATTTATGGTGAAAAATTTCCCTCTAAATTCCACTTGAGCAGATTCTCATAATCTTTAATAGAAAATAATTTATTTTCATTCAATTCAAAATAATTTCTGGTGTCCACTGTGATTTCTTCTATTATCTATGGATTTAGAATTTTAAAAAAAAATTCCAAACATAAGAGGTTTCTCTAGATATCTTTTCATTATTTATTTCTAGTCAAATGTACTGAAGTCAGAGAACATGATTTGTATGACAAAAATCCTTTGAAATTTGACACTTGCATTTAGCTCATAATATGCTCAATTTTTGAAAATGTTCTGTGTCTTTTTATTTTTTTTTTATTTGAAATTCTTTATTTATTTATTTTTAATTTTTATTTTTTTCGGATGTACATATTTCAAATTCCGTACACATTATATCATGTTCACCACCCGAACACTAATTATAGTCCATCCCCTCACATGTGAGCCCAATCACCCCTTTTGCCCTCCCACCTCCCCCCTTCCCCAAAGGTAATGACCAGTCCAATCTCCAATGCTATGTGGGGTTTTTTGTCGTTTTTATCTTCTACTTATGAGTGAGATCATATGGTATTTGACTTTCTCCCTCTGACTTATTTCACTCAGCATAATACCCTCAAGGTCCATCCATGTTGTCACAAATGGCCGGATTTCGTCATTTCTTATGGCTGAGTAGTAGTCCATTGTGTATAAATACCACATCTTCTTTATCCATTCATCCCTTGATGGGCACCTAGTTTGCTTCCATGTCTTGGCTATTGTTTATAATGCAGCAATGAACATAGGGGTGCATGTATCTTTATGCCTTTGTGTTTTCAAGTTCTTTGGATAAGTACCCAGCAGTGGGATAGCTGGATCATATGGTAGATCTATCCTTAATTTTTTGAGGATACCCCATACTGCTTTCCATAGTGGCTCCACCAGTTTGCACTGCCACCAGCAGTGAACAAGGCTTCCCTTCTCTCCACACCTGCTCCAACATTTGTCATTTCCTGTCTTGTTAATTATAGCCATTCTGACCGGAGTGAGGTGATACCTCATTGTAGTTTTGATTTGCATTTCCCTGATAGCTAATGATGTTGAGCATCTTTTCATATGCCTGTTGGCCATCTGAATATCTTCTCTGGAGAAATCTCTGTTCAGATCTTTTGCCCATTTTCTAATTGGATTGTTGGGTTTTTTGTTGTTGAGCTGTATGAGTTCTTTGTATATTTTGGATATTAACCCCTTATCTGATATATGGTTTGCAAATAGCTTCTCTCAATTGTTAGGTTGTCTTTTCATTTTGTTCATGGTTTCCTCTGCTGTGCAGAAGCTTTTTAGTTTGATGTAGTCCCATTTGATCATTTTTTATTTTGTTTCCCTTGCCCGGTCAGACATGGGACTTGAAAATATGCTACTCAGACCAATGTCATAGAGCATACTGCCTATGTTTTCTTCTAGTAGTCTCACAGTTTTGGGTCTTACATTCAAGTCTTTAATCCATTTTGAGTTGATTTTTGTGCATGGTGTAAGGGAATGGTCTACTTTCATTCTTTTGCATGTGGCTGTCCAGTTTTCCCAACACCGTTTATTGAAGGGACTCTCCTTTCTTCATCGTATGCTCTTGGCTCCCTTGTCGAATATTAGCTGTCCATAAACTTGTGGGTTTACTTCTGGGCTCTCAATTTTGTTCCATTGATCTGTGTGTCTGTTTTTGTGCCAGTACCATGCTGTTTTGGTTACTATGGCCTTGTAGTATAATTTGAAATTAGGGAGTGTGATACCTCCAGCTTTGTTCTTTTTTCTCAGGAATCCTTTGGCTATTTGTGGTCTTTTGTTGTTCCATATAAATTTTAGGATTCTTTGTTCTACTTCTGTGAAAAATCTTGTTGGAACTTTGATAGGGATTGCGTTAAATCTATAGATTGCTTTAGGAAGTATGGACATTTTAATGATGTTAATTGTTCCAATCCAAGAGCACGGAATATCTATCCATTTCTTTGTGTCTTCTTTGATTTCTTTCAACAATGTTTTATAGTTTTCAGTGTACAGATCTTTCACCTCTTTGGTTAAGTTTATTCCTAGGTATTTTATTCTTTTTGTTGCAATTGTAAATGGGATTGTATTCTTAATTTCTCTTTCTGCTACTTTGTTGTTAGTGTATAGAAACGCAACAAAATGCTACTGAACAATGATTGGGTCAATGAAGAAATCAAAGAGGAAATCAAAAAATTCCTGGAGACAAATGAAAATGAAAACACGACATGCCAAAATCTGTGGGATACAGCAAAAGCAGTTCTATGAGGGAAGTTTATAGCAATTCAGGCCTACCTCAACAAAGAAGAAAAATCCCAAATAGACAATCTAAAAGCACACCTAAAGGTACTGGAAAATGAACAACAAACAAAGCCCAAAATCAGCAGAAGGAAGGAAATAATAAAAATTAGAGCAGAAATAAACAAAATAGAGACTAAAAAGACAATAGAAAAAATTAATGAAACCAAGAGCTGGTTCTTTGAAAAGATAAACAAAATTGACAAACCCTTATTTAGACTCACCAAGAAAAAAAGAGAGAAGGCTCAAATAAATAAAATCAGAAATGAAAGAGGAGAGATTACAATGGACATCTCAGAAATACAAAAGATAATAAGAGAATACTATGAAAAGCTATACGCCAACAAATTGGATAATCTAGAAGAAATGGATAAATTCTTAGAAACATATAACCTTCCAAAACTGGACCAAGAAGATGTAGGAAATTTGAATAGACTGATCACCAGTAAGGAGATCGAAACAGCAATCAAAAACCTCCCAAAAAATGAAAGTCCAGGACCAGATGGCTTCTCTGGTGAATTCTACCAAACATTCAAAGAAGACTTAACACCTATCCTTCTCAAACTCTTCCAAAACATTGAAGAGGAGGGGCGGCTTCCTACTCCTTCTATGAAGCAAACATTATCCTGATATGAAAACCAGACAAGGACAACACAAAAAAAGAAAATTACAGGCCAATATCACTGATGAACATCGATGCAAAAATACTCAACAAAATACTAGCAAATTGAATACAACAATACATTAAAAAGATCATACATCACGATCAAGTGAGTTTCATTCCAGGGATGCAGGGATGGTTCAACATCCGCAAATCTATCAACGTGATACACCATAGTAACAAAATGAAGAATAAACATCACATGATCATCTCAATAGATGCACAGAAAGCATTTGACAAGATACAGCATCCATTTGTGATACAAACTCTAAATAAAATGGGTATAGAAGGAAAATACCTCAACATAATCAAGGCCATATATGACAAACCCACAGCAAATATCATTCTCAATGGAGAAAAACTAAAAGCTATCCCTCTAAGAACAGGAACCAGACAAGGATGCCCACTGTCAGCACTCTTATTTAACATAGTATTGGAAGCCCTAGCCAGAGCAATCAGGCAAGAAAAAGAAATAAAAGGGATCCACATTGGAAAAGAAGAAGTGAAACTGTCACTCTTTGCAGATGACATGATTTTATATCTAGAAAACCCTAAAGAGTCCACTAAAAAACTTTTAGAAATAATACAGGAATACAGTCAAGTTGCGGGATACAAAATCAATGTACAAAAATCGGTTACATTTCTATACACTAACAAGGAAGTAGCAGAAAGAGAAATTAAGAATACAATCCCATTTACAATTGCAACAAAAAGAAAATGTTCTGTGTTTTTTTAAAAAAGCTATATTCTTGGAACCAGCGCAGTGGCATATTGGTTAAGTTCACATGCTCTGCTTTGGTGGCCCAGGATTCGCTGGTTTGGATCTCAGGCACAGACCATTGTACTGTTTATTAAACCATGCTGTGGCAGGCATCTCACACATAAAGTAGAGGAAGAGGGGCACAGATGTTAGCTCAGGGCTAATTTTCCTTAAAAAAAAAAGCTATATTCTTTATTATTTTGGTATAGTATTCCTTACATGTCTATTAGGTCAAATTTTCAATGGTGTTATACAAATCTTCTATATTCTCTCTGATTTATTTAATCTATTTGACATATCAGTTTAGAGGAATGTGCTGAAATCTCCTACCAAGACTGTGGATTTCTTTTGTAAGTTGTAGTTCTGGAAATTTTTGCTGTATATATTTTGAGGCTATCTACCTAATCAGGAGTTATATAACACCCTCGTGTTACCTTCTTAGTAAAAGCAAAATTTTGTTATAGTAACTCTATCTTGAGATAATTTTTACCCCTTTGTAGATTTTCTCAGGCATTAATATAGCATTATATCAACTCTTTTGATTAGTATTTGCATGGTATATACTACTCCACCCTTTTAATCTTTTTATAAACTTGTTTTAAGAATGTGTCTGTTATAAACTGCATATAGTTGAACTTTTTTAATCCATTCTAAGAAATTTGGTCTTTTAACTAGAATAATTAGTCCATTTACATTTCAGGTATATTTAAGTTACATTTAACGCATATTAGGTTTATATAGGCTATTTATGTTTCTGCTAATCTTTGATTCCTTTTTCCTTTATTTTCTTTGAGACTGATTTTTTGTTGTTGCTACATTATTCTTTCCATTAGTTAAAAAAATACACACTCCATTTCCATTCTTTTAGGGATTTCTCTGGAAATTACTGCATGCATATTTAACTTACTCCATTGTAAAGGGGATCAGTATATTTTCCCTCCTTCTAATTCCTATAATGATTGCAAAACACATTAATTCCTTTTACCATCCACTCAGTTTTTGTTTCTCCTTCAGTTGTGAATAATATTTTCATTGGGTATATTATTCTAGGCTGTGTGTTAGTTTCTTTTGGCATATCAAGAATATTATTCCACTGGCTTTTGGCTTCTATCACTACTGTTGAGAAGTCAACTGTCAATACAAAGGTTGCTCCTTTCATGAATATGTTTTTTCTTTGGAGGCTGTCTACATTTTTCTTATCTTTAGAGATCTATAATTTCATTAAGATGTGCCTAGAATTCAATTTCTTTTTATTTGTCTTGCTTAAGATTTTTAAAGCTTCTTAAATCTTTTGATCAGCATCTTTAATTAGTTCTGGAAAACTGTCAGCTATCATGTTCTTAAATTCTGCCTCTGGCCTTTCTCTTCCTCCTCTGTTAGCCTGATTAAAGGTTAACAACCCTATTTCAAAGATGGGATGAAGAACACCACTTTTCTTAACTCTAAATGAGTGTGACTTTAAACATGGAAAAAACAGACTTATTGTGGAAGAGTAAAACATAAGCAATATACTATGTTGACTCCTAACTGACCATCCTTCATTTAACTCTGATGGAAAGAGAAGGTCCCTGGTTCAAAAAGGGGGGAAAATGGCCACAGCTCCACTTCGCTCTAAGCAGACTGTGAAGAAAACCAATGGTAGAGAAGTTTGGTGATCATTTTTGTAGCTGCCTAATTGAAAAGGATGATGAAAAAATGAGTCATGAGTTGATTTATCAAAGGAGGAAGAGCTCTACAATCAGTGGCTCTTGTGATGATTAATAGCAGATGTATGGACTGCTTGCTGAGTGTGGTCCTGGTTATTGGCATCTAAGGCTAGGCTTCACTAGCAAAGATATGAAAAAACAATCACATTCTTATATTTCAAATATCACTTTTGTAATGATATCAAAATGGCTGCATTATAATAATATTGCATCAGCCTGTTTTATATTTAAGATCTATAATATTCAGCTAATTTAGGAAATCATCTGATGTCAAAAGAAGAAAGCCTCATTCTAAAGTGCCAGATGTAAAGGTAACATAGGTTTCAAAATTAAATTTTCTCTATAAAGACAAAATTATTTTGGGGACATGAAGCAATCAAAGTGTAATATCAGCAGATACACACTATAATAACTATCTGAGTATACTATAGCAAAATAAAAAATGAGTCCAAATGGTAGAAGAAATAGTGGTGAGCAAAGAAAGCTGTAAAATTTATTAGTAAGGATCATTCATTTGGATGCTTATTGTAAAAAATATCAACAATCACAAGGCAAATTGCATATAATTACAAATAGGAGGTGAAATTTGTGTCTGTGTGTATGTAATCTCTGTGTATGTGTCTATACTGGTGTGGACGTTGGTCTCAGGTGAAGGGGTGCATCAAACTCTTAACTGGTTTCTGGAGTTCATGCTGAAGGTTGCTGAATTTTGTAAAATAACTTTCTGTATCTATTGATCATATGTTTGTTTCTCCTTTAGCCTATTAATTTAGTAAATTATACTGATTTATTTTGAATGTTAAACCAACCTTACAGTTCTGGGATAATCTGTACATAAAAAGTTTTCAGTAAAAAAATATCAAGGCACACCATTTCACCAAAGAAATTCCTATAAACATTTACTGGAGAAATAATGAAAATTTTACCAAAAAAGTCTTCCAGAGATTAGAAAATGTGGGATATTTCACAACTCATACTCTGAGAGCAGAAAAACCTTGATTCTAAATCTAACAAACATATTTATAAGAAAAGAAAATTACATGGATAAAAAACCCCAAACTTACTAAAAGCAAAACAAATCTAGAACTATATTTAAAAGAATATAATACATGATGACCAAATTTAGATTGAATTTTACTATGAGATTTACAGCATCTATGAAGGTTATAAAATTTTTCTTCTTAGATCTATTAATTTGTTTTTTTCTCTAATGGGGTCAATTTTAGTACACTCAATTTGCCTAGGAAAATTATCAATTTTATCTATGTTTCCAAATGTCTTGCACGAAGTCTGAAAAGTAGTCTCTTGTGATTTCTTTATATTAATTATTTCAGTACTTCTTTTCTCCAATTGCCTTTTCCCATATTTGTGATTTCTCTCTGTCTCCTCTATTTTTTCTTGGATTACATTAGCTTGCAGTTTGTCTATTTTGGCAGTTATTTTTAAAAAGTAGGATTTTAATTTATTACATATTTATAGTTTTTCTCTTTACTATATCATTAATTTCTGCTCTTCTTTGTATTATTTCATCCCTTGTACTTTTTCTTGGCTTAATTGTTGTTCTTTTCCTAGCTTTTTTAATCTTGGATTTTAACTCACTTATTTTCATCTTTTCATCTTTATTGTTAAAGTTTTTAAGGCTATGAGTATTCCTGTAATCACTTATGTAAACATGGTCCATAGATTTTAATATGTAGTATTTTGTGCATCAAGATTTTTTTAGAAATCTGGGGATTTTAATTTGTGTTTCTCCTTTCACACACAAGTTGTCTAATAGTTCCCCACCCCACCCTCCAGGAAAGCATCCTTTAATTTCTTTATTTTGTTAATAATTTATCATTTTATTGTATTATGATCATAAAGTCTTATTTTTAATATTTCTATTTAATTGAACTTACTGAGATTTACTTTGTAAGCTAATATGTGATCAATATTTGTGAATCTGTCATGTATTCTGGAAAATAAACTATTTTCTCTATTACCAGGATGAAATTTCTTATGTATATCCATAAGATCTATCATATTTTTTGCATTTTTTAAGTATTTCACAACTCCCCCGCCCCCTTTTGTTCTGGTTGACTTGTGTCTCGTGCTGGAACCAGTCGATTAAGTTTCTAGTTGTTAGAGTGTATCTACCTACATGTCATTCATCTGTTGCAGTTCCCGTTTTGTAAAGGCAGTTATTCTGCCACTTGGTGCATAGATATGAATAACTGTTATATCTCTTTATTATAACCTGCATGTTATAGCCTTTTAAAAATATGTCCTTCTTGGGGCCAGCCCGATGGCACAGTGGTTAAGTGCACACGTTCCACTTTGGTGGCCTGGGGTTCACCAGTTTGGATCCTGGGTGCGGACCTACGCACTGCTTGTCAAGCTATGCCATGGCAGGCACCCCAAATATAAAGTAGAGGAAGATGGGCACGGATGTTGGCTCAGGGCCAGTCTTCCCCAGCATAGGAGGAGGATTGGCAGCAGATGTTAGCTCAGGATTAACCTTCCTCAAAAAAAAAAAAAATCTTTCTTTAGAAAAACTGAGAAATTCACAAATACGTGGACATTAATCAACACTCCTAAACAACAAATGGATCAAAGATGATCAAAAGAGAAAACAGAAAACATCTTGACAAAATGAAAACAGAAAATTCCAAAACTTATATGATACAACAAAAGCCGTAATAAGAGGGAAGTTTACAGCAATAAACACCTATATGAAAAAAATAATATCTCAAATTTAAAAATCCTAACTTTAAACCCCATGTAAGTATAAAAGAAATAACAAACCAAGCTCAAAGTGAGCAGAAGGAAGGAAATAACAAAGATTATAGAATTAAAGATTCTCTATAAATGAAATAGAGACCAGAAAAAATATAGAAAAGATCAACAAAACCAAGAGTTAGCTTCCTAAAGTTAAATAAAACTAAGAAAACTTTAGCTAGACTAGGAAAAAAAGAGAGAAGAATCTAATAAAATCGGAAATGAAAGAGAAGACATTACAACTGATGCCAAAAAAATAAAAATGATCCGAAAGACTATAAATAATTATATGCCAAGAAATTAAATAATCTAGAAAAAATGGATAAATTCCTTATACATAGGACATATCAAGCCTGAATCATGAGGAAATAAAACATCTGAACACATCAATAATGAATAATGATATTGAAACAGTAATCAAAAACATTTCAACAAAGAAACGCCCAGGAACAAATGACTCCATCAGTGAATTCTATCAAACATTTAAAGAATCATCAACAATCCTCAAACTCTTTCAAAAAAGTGAAGAGGAGAGAACAATCCCAAACTCATCTAACAAGGCCAGCATTACCCTGATACCACAGCCAGACAATGACACTACATGAAAAGGAAACTACAGGCCAACATTCCTGATGAATACAGAGGCAAAACTTCTAAAAAAATATTAGTAAACTAAATCCAACAGCACATGAAAAGGATCATACACCATGATTAAGTGGCATTTATCCCTAGAAATGCAAGGATGCTTCAACATAAACAAGTCGATAAATGTGACACACTGCATTAACAGAATGAAGGAGAAAAATTATACAATCACCTCAATAGATACACAAAAAGCATTTGGCAAAATTCAACACCCTTTCTTGATGAAAATGATCAGTAAACTAAGTATTGAAGGAATATAACTCAACATAATAAAGACCATATATGACAAGCCCACAGATAACATCATATTCAATGTTGAAAATTGAAAGCTTTTCATCTAAGATCAGGAGCAAGACAAGGATACCTACTCTTCACATTTCTATTCAACATGGTACAGGAAGTCCTATAATAGAGCAATTAAGCAAGAAAATGAAATAAAAGTAATAAAAGCAAACTGCAAAGGAAGAAATGAAATTATCTATGTTTGCAGATGACATGATCTTGTATGCAGAAAATGCTAAAGATTCCACAAAAATCTGTTAGAACTAATAAATGATTTCAGTAATGTTCCTATATACACAATCAACATGCAGAAGACAGTTGCATTTCTATACACTAACAAAAACCATCTGAAAAGGAAATTAAGAAAATAATCCCATTTACAATAAAAAATTAAAATCCCATTTACCAAAATATCCCATTTACAATAAAAAAATCAAAAAGAATAAAATAGCTAGGAATAAACTTCAGGAGGTAAAAGACTTGTACCCTGAAAACTATAAAACACTAATAAAATAAATTGAAGGGACACAAATAAATGGAAAATTATCTCATGTTCATGAATTGGAAGACTTAATATTGTTAAAATGTCCATATTACACAAAATGATTTACAGACTCAGTGCTATCCTCATAAAAATCCTTATGACTGTTTTTATAGAAAGAGCAAAAACAATCCTAAAATCCATATGGAACACAAAGGACCCCCGAAAAACAAAACAATCTTGAGAACAAAGCTGGAGATCTCATGCTTCTTAATTTCAAAACTCATTACATAGCCAGAGTAGTGAAAACAGTATGGTGCTAACATAGACACATAAACTAAAGGAACAAAACCGAAAGACCAGAATTAAACTCATGCATACATAGTCAACTAATCAACAAAGGTGCCATGAATGCACAACGGGGAAAGAATAGTCTCTTTAAAAAATCTAGTGGGAAAACTGGATAGCCACATGCAAAAGAAGGAAATTGGACCCTTGGCTTACTTACACTGTACACAAAAATTAACTCAACATGAAATAAAGGCTTAAACATAAGACGTGAAAGTGTATGACTCTTAGAAGAAAACATAGAGGAAAGCTTTATGATATTGGTTTTAGCCATGATTTCTTTTATATGACACCAAGAGCACAGGCAACAACAAAAAAACAGACAAGTGGGACTACATCAAACTAAAAAGTTTCTGCATGCCACAGGAAATGGTCACCAAAGTAAAAAGGCAACCTTGGAAATAGGAGAAAATATTTGTAAACCATATATCTGAAAAGGGGTTAATCCTCGAAATATTTAAGGAACTCAGTAGCAAAAAACTAATAATCTGATTAAAAAGTGGGCTAATGACTTGAATAGACAGTTCTCCAAAGAAGACATTCAAATGACCAACAGGCATATGAAAAGATGCTCAACATCTCCAGTCATTAGCAAAATGCAAATTAAAACCAAAGTGTGATATCCCTTCACACCTGTTAGGATGGCCATTATTAAAAAAAAAAAAAAGAAATTTTGGCAAGGATGTGGAGAAATTGGAACTCTTGCACACTGTTAGTGGGTAGGTAAAAATGACGCAGTACCAATGGAAAACAGTATAGAGGTTGCTCAAAATTTTTTTTAAGTGTCATATGATCCAGTAATTCCAATTCTGGGTATTTATCCAAAAGAATTGAAATCAGGATCTCAAAGAGGTATTTGCACTTCCCTGTTCACTACAGCATTTTTCTTAATAGCCAAGACGTTCAAACAACCTAAAGGTCCATTGATAGATGAACGGATAAAGAAAATGTGGTATATACATAAGATAGAATATTACTCAGTCATAAAAAAAGAAAAATAATCCTGTCATAATTGACAACATGAATGAACCTTGAAGACATGCTAAGTTAAGTAAGCCAGTCACAGAAGGATAAATACTGCATGATTCCACTTATGTGGGGTATCTAAAGTAGTCAAACTTATAGAAGCAGAAAGTAGAATGGTGGTTGTCAAGGGCTAGGTGGAAGGGGGAAATGGAGAGTTGCCATAAATGGGTATAAATATTCAGTCATGCAAGATAAAAACGTTCTTGAGATCTGTTGTACAACATTTTACTTATAGTTAAAAATAATGTACTGTACAGTTAAAAATTTACTTAAAAAGTAGATCCTATGTTATGTGATTTTCAGTACAGTAAAAAAAGTATTCCACACACTGTGGTACACATAATACAATATGTAATGATACACATATAAAAGATGTTTCTTAGAATGCTACTTATTCATTTCATCAAGGTACTGTTATTTCAGTGAATGAATGTCTTTGCCACACTGTGCTGCATGTAAAACACTATGAAAAGACACATGTACTAAATACGTTTTAAGAGTGGTGGACTTTCATTGCATCCAGCTAGTCTTACTTCAATAAACGAATTTTTCACTGCACTGTGGTGCATATAATACACTATGTAAAGATATATGTATAAAAGATGTTTCTAAGAATACTAGTTATTTGTTGCATGGGGCAGTGTAATTTAAGTGAATGAATGTGTTCACCACACTGTGGTATATGTAATACACTATGTAAAGACATATGTATACAGATGTTTCTCAGAGTGCTAGCTTCATGTGTGTATCAGGACACTGTTATTTCAGTGAAAGAACGTGCTCACTACATGGTGGTATATAGAATAAATTATGTATATGCGCATGTATAAAAGAAAAAACCTATAAAATATGATGTTACAAATAGGTATAAATATATTACACAAAGATCACAACAAAATACAATGGACTAAAGATGTCTGTTAAAAAACAATTTATCGCTTTGGATAAAAGAACCAGAGAACAAAGGTCAGCTGTCCAATACATAATTATTTATAGTAGCAAATTCTGAAATCTAGATGTACCTCAATAGAAGTGTCAATAAATACATGTTTGTATATACTCTGCAGTGGTTGTAAAGAATGAACCAGATCTTATGAGCAACATGGAAATATCACAAGGTCAATAAAGTATGGTACAGAATAATAAGTGTGAGTATATGCAAATGACTATACACATACAAACTCATGAAAAACCAGTTGAGGAATACATTTCTATGATGAGGAGAGGGGAAAAGAGGAGGCTGGGAGAGGTGAGACTTTCCCTTTTATTCTATGTTTTATGTGTTTTAATTTTTATGAGAAAAATATATTCATTTATTAAAAAGAGAAAACAGTTTCAAAGGCAATGTCACATTTCCTTCCTTTCAGGATTTTATAGAAGTCAATTTTTTTTCTCTTCTCACACTTAATTTTTCCAGACTAAATAATCCTCACCTTGTAAGTCTGCTTTCACACCTCAGCCTACTGACCATTTGGAGTTTTTCATTTATATGATAGCCTCTTTTTCCCAGGAGGCTTATCAAGCACTACAAAGTACATAGAGGAATTC
The DNA here is from genome assembly GCF_041296235.1 of Equus asinus. Classification (NCBI taxonomy): domain Eukaryota; kingdom Metazoa; phylum Chordata; class Mammalia; order Perissodactyla; family Equidae; genus Equus; species Equus asinus. Next base: position 112,338,362 of record NC_091820.1, on the reverse strand, counting down.
AACCAAAATGACAAGCACCATTAATATCTGAATAATTGGTCTAATTCTACTTTCACTCTATTTCTTCCTGCCAAACTAGTTTTCTATGGCTTACAGGGTGAATAGATATAAAATATATTCATAGTTTTATGTCTTGATCTTTTTCTCAGAAGGAAGCAAGAAACACTCTCTACTTTTCTTTCTTTTAATTCAGCATAGGTTGCCTGAAAGTGAGGAGTTGCATGAACTTAAAATTTTCAGGTGCTCTCAAGAAACCATTTTGAAGTTTGTCTTCTCTAGGCCAGACCACCATAACACTCAAGTTGTACCTTGAAGTGACACTCCATATATATATGTTTCATGGATACACTACAAAAGCAAGGAATACTTTGAGTGGTATATGAGCCTAGACAGAGCAGTCTTATAAATGAAAATGCCAACTTGGGGCTGGGTGTAATTAGTTTACAGAGGCAAAAACAAATATTCTTTACTTGTTTCCATTCCCAAATGCCAATTGGCTTCTGGTTTACAAGCTGGATTTATTATTGACAGAGTCATTGAATTATACCCTCTGAATGATATGGGCAGATCCTTCTAGGAGCCGTCATACACAAGTAAGGATGTAACTAAAACTGTCCTAGGAAAACATTAGTCAGGGTAAACATACAAACACGAAGCAGTAATGAAGGACACAGCAGAAACCCGGGGGTTAAATTACAAAGAAAATAAAAGTGTGTTGTAACATTTCATATTCTCATTATTAAAAATGTCAGAACACCACATTTAGTTTTATGATGTTTTCTATTTTTATTGTAGTGATTGAGTATTCACAAAATTGGACATGTTTTATAGCAATTTCTATATATTTTACAATAATTATCAGGGTAATATATAACTCTGAGAAAAGGTTGATCATTAAAATACAAGATAGCTCATTCTTAACAGAAAAGTTAGAAGCAGAAAAAAATGACATTAAGTTAATCTAGGTTTCTTTTATCTTTTTGAGTATGATATTTCTACAATAACATGTAGTTATTGTCTACATATTAGTCTTAATTCTCAAATGCATATGTGCATGTGAGAGTGTATCTGTGTAAATATCTAGATATATCCTCCTTGTAATTTCTCTTAAAGATATGGTTTGTTTATACACTGATACAAACATTCATACATAGATGCATGATGTTTTTGGAATTGGAAGCTTATTGGTATTTTAAATATAGCGAAGAAATAGATTCCTAAGAAAAACTTAGAACAGATTTTAGAATTCATTTAGTTTACAGCTTCATCACTGATCATGAAGGATATCTTCTGTGGTACCCATGAAAGATGATCTAGGAAGTATCTTATTTGACAAAGTGACCTGTCTTGCCTTTGAAGCAATTCTAATTGTTTAAAATTCATTCTTTCTTTTAGGATAAGAGCTTCCTCCCCATAAATTCCATCTATACATCCGACCTCTTCCATATATAATAGTAATTCTCAAAGTGAGGCGACCACATTCCAGAGCATGCACGAAATGACCAATTGGGATAAAGTAAGAAAACATTCTAATTTACTTTTATATATATCTTTTGAAAACAAAACAGAAAATGACAAAGTATCAGTGAAAACAGCAGAGAAAGGACCTCAAAAAATCTTCACTTTAATAAAATAAAAAATAACTCTGGTAAAAACTGTGAGAACAAGCTTGTTCAGAAGTACAAAAATTAAACAAAGTCTTGAAGCAATTGGGGAGAATTTATTTAAGAAAAGGATGAATCCCAGTAAGAACAGAGAGATTTTGGCATTCTAACTTGCTTTATTCCCATCTCCCTTTCCCCAGCTTGAAAATAAACAACCTGAAATCTCGGTGAAAACCAGCAGCTTGATAACCAATGGAATGAGAACAGGGTTGGAACTCCTTCAAAGCTCCACTTCCAGAGAATTATCATTATTTAACTAGTCTGGTGGTTTCCTGGAAGACCTCATTCACAAGGTCTCTCTTTCTTTGACCTGAGTCAGAGCTTGCCCAGTGAGAACAACTTTTCCCTGGAGTGTTTGCCAAAAATAGTCAGTAACAATGGTTTAATATCATAGCTGCCTGAGGCAGAGGATAAAAATTGGTGTAAACAATAGGCTAACTGAAAAGCTTAAAAGGAATAGCTGGGAAATGAGGTATCCAAAGAGGTCTTATTCTTGGAAATCTAAAAGGCCATGTACATGTGTAGGACTGTGCCAATGCTCAAGAAAAACATGAGAAATCTGTAAGATCTCACCACTGGCTAACCTTGAGGCTCTACAAAAACAGGAAGCAAACCTTGAGGCAATGATGTAAACTGCCTGGCTGAGAGTTTAAGACATATATCAATACAGAGCTCCTCAAAAAAGAAAAGGAGACTTATCAGTTGGATATGTCCAAGGAAATCTCTATTCAACATTAGAGGACAACAAAGCTAACTGAGCAGATACTTTAGTGGTCATACAAGACAAAGAATACACACATTACTGAATTAGTTTAGAAAAGTCTATAAACTAGCAACAACAACAAACAACACTAACAACAATCCCTGGAGAGGGGAAAGAATCTGATGTCTAGAGTTGACAAAATATATTATAAAAATATCCAGTTTTCAATAAAAAATTAAGAAGCATCCAAAAGAACAAGAAAAGATGGCCCATATACAGGATAAAAAGAAAGGAACAGAAACTGTCCCTGAGGAAGTTAAGACATTGGACTTAGTAGACAAAGACTTTAAGTCAGCTATTTTTAATGTGTTCTAAGAACTATTACAAACCATGTCAAAAGTACTAATGGAAAGTATGAAAATGTTGTCTCACCAATCAGAGAATATCAATAAAATATAGAAATTATTTTTTTTAAAAAACTCAATTAGAAAGTCTGCAGTTGAAAAGAATAATCACTAAACTGAAAAATTAATAGAATGGCTTCATAGTACAATTGAGCAAGCAAAAGAAAGAATCAGTGGACTTGAAGATAGATCAATTGAGACTACTGAATCTTAGAAGAATCTTAGAAAGAAAAAAAAATGATGAAAATTGAAGAACATAAGAGACATGTGTGACACCAACAAGCATACCAACATAGGCACAATGGGAGTCCCAGGAGAGAAAAGAGAGAATGAGGCAGAAAGTATATTTGGGGAAACAATGGCTGAAATATTTCTGAATTCTTCAAAATATATAAATTTACTCATTTAAGAAGCTCAACAAACTCCAAATAGGATTGAATCAAAGAGATCTTCACAGAGACACACTATTATCAAACTGATGAAAGATGAATAGAGAATCCTGAAAGCAGCAAGAGAGGAGTGATTCATCATGTACAAAGGATCCTCAATAAGATTAACAGCTTATTTCCCATTAGAAACCACACAGGCTAGAATGGAGGGGTATGACAGGTTCAAAGGGTTAAAGAAAAAGATTGTAAATTTAGAATTCTATATGCAGCAAAACTATCCTTAAAAAATTAAGAAGAAATAAGACATTCCCAAATAAAAGCTAAGAGAATTTGTCTCTAGCAGACTTAATCTACAAGAAATACTAAAAGGAGCCCATCAAGCTGAAAATAATAAACAGTAGACAGTACCTGGAACCACATGAAGAATTACGAACACTGGTAAAGGTAACTACATAGGTAAATATAAAAGAGGGCATAAATGTATTTTTTGGTTTATAACTATTATCTTCCAATTTAAAAGGCAACTGTATAAAGTAATAATTATATATCTGTGTTGATGACCATACAAGGTATTGACTAAAAATTTATATGACAATAACATCACAAACAAAGGGGGATAAAATGGAGCTATGTAAGACCAAAGCTTTGTATACAATTAAAATTGCATCATTATTAATCTAAACTAGATTTTTATAAATTAGGATGTTAATTCTAACCCTAGCAAAACCACTAGGAAAATAACTAAAAACATAGAAAAAGAAATGACACAGGAATTATGTGATCATTAATTTTATGTGTCAACTTCACTGAGCCACAGGGTACCAAGATATTTGTTCAAACATTACTCTGGGTGTTTCTGTGTCTGAGGGTGTTTTGGGATGAGATTGACATTAAAATCATTAGATGAAGTAAATAAGATTGCCTTTCCTAATGTGGGTGAGCCTCATTCAATCAGTTGAAGGCCTGAATAAAACAAAAAGGCTGGCCCTCCCCTGACTAAGAGTTGATTCTTCCTACCTGACAGCTTTTGGACTTAAACTGAAACATCAGCTCTTCCTGGGTCTCAAGCATACTAGCCTTTGGACTGGAACTTCACTATTGGCTCTCCTGGGTCTTCAGCTTGCTGACTCACCCTCAGATCTTGGGACTTGCCAACTTCCATACCTGTGTGAGTCAGAACCCTGACTAATACAAATTAAAACAGTATAGTAGAAAACATCTATTTAACCCAAAGAAGGTAATAGAGGAGTAATAAATAAACAAAAAAAGATATTGGACATGTAGAAAACAAAGAAATTGGCAGATACAATTTTTACCTTATCAGTAATTATATTAAATGTAAATGGATTAAACACTCCAAGAAAAGGATGGAGATTAACAGAATGGATATAAAATACAATTCAACTACATACTCTTAAAAATAGGCACACTGTAGATTCAAACTCCCAAGTAAGTTAGGTGTAAAAGTAAAGAAAAACATATAACATGCAGACAGTAACCAAAGGTGGGCTGGAGTGGCTATACTAATACAAAACAAAATACACTTTAAGATTAAAACTGTTACTAGAGACAAAGAAAGATATTTTATCACTATACAATAATGAATAAAAGAATAAATTAAAAAATCAATATATAAAGAATATGCAACAATTATAAGCCTATATGGACCTAACAAGAGAGTTTCAAAATACATGATACAAAAACTGAGAGAACTGAAGGGAGAAATATACAAATCAACAATAATAGTTGGAGACTTCAACACCACATTTTAATAATGGATAGAACTAAGAGGAAAATCAACAAGCAATCAGAAGACTTGAACAATACTGTAAGCCAAATAGATGTAACAGACATCTATAGAACCATCTCACAACAGAATTATATACCTTCTTTTATGATCTAGCAAAGGTTTATTTTTTTTAAATTTTCCATGTATGTTTGAGAAGAATGTAATCACCTATGTTAAAAAGAAAAAAGATCTCAAATCAATAACTTAAACTCGCACCTTAGGAAACTAGGAAAATAAAAGCATACTAAATTCAAGGCTAGCAGAAGAAAGGAAATAATAAAATTTAAAGTGGGAATAAACAAAACAAAGAATAGGAAAGTTGGTTCTTTTAAAAAAGTAACAATATTGACAAACCTTTGGCTAGACTAAACAAGAAAAAGGTAGAAGACTCAAATTACTAAAATCAGGAACAAACTATGGGATATTATTACCTATATTACAGAAGTAAAAAGGATTACAAGGGAATACTATGAGCAATTGTATGGCAATAAATAACATAACCTGGATGAAACTGACAAATTCCCCAAAAGACACAAACTACTGAAACTTACTCAAAAAGAAGTAGAAAATCTAAATAGATCGATAACAAGTAAAAAGATTGAATAAGTAACCAAAAATCTTACTATAAAAAGAAAAAGCCCAAGATCATATGGCTTCATTGGTGAATTCTAGGAAACGTTTAAAGAATAATTTACACCACTTCTCCACAACTTCTTTCAAAATATAAAACAGGAGCAAACAGTTCCCAATTCAACTGATGAGGCCACTATTACCCTAACACCAATACCAGACAAAGAAATAACAGGAAAAAAGCTGCTGACCAATATTCCTCATGAATAAAGATGAAAAAGTCCTCAACAAAATATTAGCAAACTAAATCCACCTGCATAGCAAAAGAAGTACACTCCATGACCAAGCGGGATTTATCCCAGGAGTGCAAGGTTGTATTAAACATACAAAATCAATGTAATGCACCATATTAATAGAATAAAGGACAAAATTCACATGATTTCTCAACAGATGCAGAAAAAGCACTCGACAAAATTCAACACCATTTCATGATAAAAACACTCAACAAACTAGGTATAGAAGGGAATTTTCTCCACCTGATAAAGGGCATATATGATAAAACTACAGTTATCTTCATACTTAACAGTATAAAACTGAAAAAGTATCAGAAACAAGACAGGGATGTCTGCTCTCATTACTTCTATTCAACATTGTACAGGTGGTCTTAATTGCCAGGGAAGTTTGCCAAGAAAAAATAAGGAAAGAAATAATAGGCATCCTTGAGGCCGGCCCAGTGGCACAGTGGTTAAGTTCGCATGTTCTGCTTCTCAGAGGCGCCGGGTTCACCAGTTCTGATCCCGGGTGTGGACATGGCACTGCTTGGCAAAAGCCATGGTGTGGTAGGCGTCCCACATATAAAGTAGAGGAAGATGGGCATGGATGTTAGCTCAGGGCCAGTCTTCCTCAGCAAAAAGAGGAAGATTGGCAGTAGTTAGCTCAGGGCTAATCTTCCTCAAAAAAAAAAAAAAAAGAAATAATAGGCATCCAAATTGGAGAGAAAGAAATAAAACTATCTGTATTTCAAATGATATGATTTTACACAGGGAAAATCCCAGGGAATCCATAAGAAAACTATTAGAACTAATACTAAATGATTTCAGCAAAGTTGCAGGATACAAGAGTAATATACAACTGTATTTCTGTACACTAGCAATAATTAATCTGGAAAGAAAATTAAGGAAACAACTCCATTTACAATAGCATCAACAAAAATAAAATACCTAGAAAAAATTAACACAAGAAGTGCAAGACTTGTACAGTGAAAACTACAAAGCATAGTTGAAAGAAATTAAGACTTGAACAAATGGAAAGACATCCAGTGTTCATCGATCAGAAGATTAACATTGATAAGATGGCAATACTCCAGAATTGATCTGAAAATTCAACTAAATCCCTGCCAGGAGCTAGGGAAGAGGAAAATATGGGAGAATGCTAATGGGTACAAAGTTTCATTTTGTATGAACATGCTCTAGAATTAGAGAGTGGAGATGGTTGTACAACTTTGTGATTACATTAAAAACATTGCATTGTAGACTTTAAAAGCATGAATTTTAGCTATGTGAATTATATCTTAAGAAAAAATAAACTTTACTAATACTTGAAACACATACACACAGTGAATGCATGTTCAAGCTATTTTTACTACAATCAAAAAAATGTTTTACAGTTGCCATATTTTATTAATAGCTCATATTTACTTTGTGATTAACTTACTCACCACTTGCCGTCATCTCCCCAACCTTTTCTACCATTACCACCACTACCTCTACCAGATGAGGTCTGAGTACACATATGGTGGCAATTTGGTTATTCTATCTTAAAATATTCACATGGAACTAAAACGAAAACAAAAACAAAACAACTTGATGCACTATAAAAAGTAAAGCAATTAGACAAATGAATCAGAAGCCAAAGTGTTAATTGGTATTATTCAGAAGATGAACTAACATCTTTCATGGCAGAGCATGGCTAATTGCTCAGCAAACTCATTTCTTCTTTCTTGACACAAACTATGTTTCCCAACCTCTTTGCATCTAAGAGGAGCCATTTGACTAGTTCTGGCCAATAAAAGGTAGGAAAAAATAATATATGACACTCCCAAGGTCTGGTTGTTAAAATGTCCTAAATGATCCTTCTTTCACTGTACTCATTGATAGACACGCAGAGGATCCAGAACAGCAGACTAGAGTCCTAGGGAATATTGCGCCACTAGATGGAACACATCATGATGCCTGAGTGTCATGAACTGAATGTCTGTGTCTCCCTAAAATTCATATGTTAAAATCTTAACCCTCGAGGTGATGGCATTAGGAAGTGGGGCATTTGGAAGGTGATTAGGTCATGAGGATAAAGCCCTAATGAACTGGAATAGTGCCCTTATTAAAGACACCTGAGAGAATTCTCTTGCTCTCTCCATAGTGTGAGAATACCACGAAAGAATGGTCACCTGCAACCTCAAAGAGGGCCTTCATAAGAACCCAACAATGCTGGCACCCTAATATTGGACTTCCAGCCTCCATAACTATGAAAAATAAATTTCTATTGTTTATAAGCCAGCCAGCCTATGATATTCTGTTATAGCAGCCCAAACTGACTAAGACACTGAGTCATCATTGGTGGAGAGCCACCAAAGAGAGTCACCCAAACCAGAATTTCTACATTGGACTTTTCATGACTGAGAAACTTTTATTTTGTTAAAGCACTGAGGTTTGGTTATTACAGTCATTGGTGTAAATTATCATAATTAAATATATTATCTCTCTGAAAAATTATATGAGGAAGTTAGGGGCTTGTCAAAAGTCACCCCATCAACCTGCATAAAACTTTGAAGTGCAAGAATAAGAAATAAATACATATTTATATCTGTGAAATATTTTTGACCCTGTCAAAATGTCCAAAATTATTAGTGGATTTTTTTCTACTTAGACTAGAGCAATAAGCCACTGTTGGATTTAGCAATGATTAGAGGAGGGGAACCTTGAAGCTTATTGAGGAAGATACTTAATTTGTATCTAAATATGTATGTTTTTTTAAAACTTTAATATTTATCCTTATTATCTTAATAGCCCAGTTTATGAAAAAATTAAGGTCAAGTAGAAAAATATATCAGCATTTATTCTCAGTTACTCACATAGGGAGAAGACCCAGGCAGCTACTACACAGAGAGTCATAGCCAAGCATCCCAATTCACCTTGTGGTTCCTATCCACTTTGAAGATATGACTCCTAAGGAGGAAAAGGCCTACATTTATAAGCAAAGTGGTATCTTAAGAGAATTAGGAGTTTGCCAGATTGTTGCAGGGAGAGCACTCTGAAAAACCAATTAGAAGGTATAACAATCAAGATAGGTGGTAGGTTCTCAATTAAAAAAGTAGCAATGGAGGGGCCAGCCTGGTGGCATCGTGGTTAAGTTTGCACGCTCCACTTAAGCAGCCCAGAGTTCACAGGTTTGGATCCCGGGGGCAGACATAAACACCACTCATCAAGCCAAGCTGTGGCAGCATCCCACATATAAAACAGAGGAAGATTGGCATGGATATTAGCTCAGAGACAACCTTACTCAAGCAAAAAGAGGAAGACTGGCAACAGATCTTAGCTCAGGGCCAAACTTCCTCACCAAAAGAAAAAGGTAGCAGTGGAATAGAGAATAAGGAGTGGGCAGAACATAATTGTGCACTAGATAAATACCATAAAAGAACAATCTATGTTATCCCCATTAGTTTCACGTGGAGATTGGAGGAATGATAAATAGAAAAATAGACTTTGGAAATAAGAAAGGGAAGACATATTGGTAGGGGCCAAGATAACAAATTTGGGAAACCATTCATATGGAAATTTTTATTTGCATTTCCCTGATAGCTAATGATATTGAGCATCTTTTCATATGCCTGTTGGCCATTCGAATATCTTCTTTGGAGAAATCTCTGTTCAGATCCTTTGCTCATTTTTTAATAGGGTTGTTGGTTTTTTTGTAGTTGAGCTGTATGAGTTCTTTGTATCTTTATCTGATATATGGTTTGCAAATATCTTCTCCCAATTGTTAGATTGTCTTTTTGTTTTGTTGATGGTTTCTTTTGCTGTGCAGAAACCTTTTCGTTTGATGTGATCCCATTTGTTCATTTTTTTCTCTTGTTTCCCTTGCCCAGTCAGACACAGTACTTGAAAATATGCTGCTCAGATTGATGTCAAAGAACATACTGCCTATGTTTTCTTCTAGAAGTTTCATGGTTTCAGGTCTTACATTCAAGTCTTTAATCCATTTTGAGTTAATTTTTGTGCACGGTGTAAGAGAATGGTCTACTTTCATTCTTTTGCATGTGGCTGTCCAGTTTTCCCAACACCATTTATTAAAGAGACTCTCCTTTCTCCATTGTATGCTCTTGGCTCCCTTGTGGATATTAACTGTCCATAAATGTGTGGGTTTATTTCTGGACTCTCCATTCTGTTCCATTGATCTGTGTGTCTCTTTCTGTGCCAGTACCACGCTGTTTTCATTACTATGACTTTTTAGTATATTTTGAAACCAGGGAGTATGATACCTCCAGCTTTGTGCTTTTTTCTCAGGAAGCCTCTGGCTATTCGGGGTCTTTTGTTGTTCCATATAAATTTTAGGATTCTTTGTTCTATTTCTGTGAAAAATGTTGTTAGAACTTTGATAGGGATTGCGTTGAATCTGTAGATTGCTTTAGGAAGTATGATCATTTTAACTATATTAATTCTTCCAATCCAAGACCACGGAATATCTTTCCATTTCTTTGTGTCTTCTTTGATTTATTTCAACAATCTTTCATAGTTTTTGGTGTACAGGTCTTTCACCTCTTTGGTTAAGTTTCTTCCTAGGTGTTTTATTCTTTTTGTTGCAATCGTAAATGGGGTCTATTCTTAATTTCTCTTTCTGCTACTTCATTGCTAGTGTATAGAAATGCAACCAATTTGTGTATGTTGATTTTGTATCCTGCGACTTGACTGTATTCATTTATTACTTCTAAAAGTTTTTAGTGGATTCTTTAGGGTTTTGTATATATACAATCATGTCACCTGAAAAGAGTGACAGTTTCACTTCTGATTTTCCAATATGGATCCCTTTTATTTCTTTTTCATGCCTGATTTCTCTGGCTAGGACTTCCAATACTATGTTAAATAAGAGTGGTGAAAGTGGGCATCCTTGTCTGGTTCCTCTTCAGAGAGGGATAGCTTTCAGTTTTTCTCGATTGAGAATGATATTTGCTGTGGGTTTGTCATATATGGCCTTTATTATGTTGAGGTATTTTCCTTCTAAACCCATTTTATTTAGAGTTTTTATCATAAATGGATGCTGTATCTTGTCAAATGCTTTCTGTGCATCTATTGAGATGATCATGTGATTTTTACTCTTCATTTTGTTAATGTGGTGTGTCACATTGATAGATTTGCAGATGTTGAACCACCCCTGCATCCCTGGAATGAAACCCACTTGATCATGAGATATGATCTTTTTAATGTATTGTTGTATTTGATTTGCTAGTATTTTGTTGAGGATTTTTGCATCAGTGTTCATCAGTAATATTGGCCTGTAATTTTCTTTTTATGTGTTTTCCTTGTCTGGTGTTGGTATCAGGATAATGTTGGCTTCGTGGAATGAGTTAGGAAGCCTCCCCTCCTCTTCAATTTCTTGGAAGATTTTAGGAAGGATAGGTATTAAATCTTATTTGAATGTTTGGTAAAATTCACCAGGGAAGCCATGTTGTTCTGGCATTTTATTTTTTGGGAGGTCTTTGATTGCTGCTTTGATCTCCTTACTGGTGATTGGTCTATTCAAGTTCTCTACTTCTTCTTTGTCCAGTTTTGGATGGTTGTATGTTTCTAAGAATTTATTCATTTCTTCTATATTATCCAATTTCTTGGCATATAGTTTTTCATAGTATTGTCTTATTATCTTTTGTATTTCTGAGGTGTCCATTGTAATCTCCCCTCTTTCATTACTGATTTTATTTATCTGAGCCTTCTTTGTTTTTTTCTTGGTGAGTCTAGCTAAGGGTCTGTCAATTTTATTTATGTGTTCAAAGAACCAGCTCTTGGTTTCATTAATTTTTTCTATTTTTTTTTAGTCTCTATTTCATTTATTTCTGCTGTGATTTTTATTATTTCCTTGCTTCTGCTGATTTTAGGATTTGTTTGTTCTTCTCTTTTCCAGTACCCTTAGATGCGTTGTTAGATTGTTTATTTGGGATTTTTCTTCTTTCTTGAGGTAGGCCTGAATTGCTATAAACTTCCCTCTTAGAACTGCTTTTGCTGTGTCCCATAGAGCTTGGCATGTTGTATTTTCATTTTCTTTCATCTCCAGGAATTTTTTGCTTTCCTCTTTGATTTCTTCATTTATCCAATCGTTGTTCAGTAGCATTTTGTTTAATCTGCACATTTTTTGTGGCTTTTCTGGTTTTCTTCCTCTAGTTGATTTCTAGTTTCATACCTTTTTGATCAGAAAAGATACATGGTCGTATTTCGATCTTCTCAAATTTATTGAGACTTGTTTTCTGGCCTAGTATGTGATCAATTCTGGAGAATGTTACATGTGCATTTGAAAAGAATATATATTCTGTAGTTTTGGGATGGAATGTTCTATATATATCCACTAAGTCCATGTGGTCAAATGGGTCATTTAATGCCAGTGTTTTGGTATTGATCTTCTGTTTGGATGATCTATCCCTTGGTGTAAGTGGTGCGTTAAAGTCCCCTACTGTTATTGTGTTATTGTCTATTTCTCCTTTTATGTCTCTTAATAATTGCTTTATATATTTAGGTGCTTCAGTGTCGGGTGCATAGATATTTACAAGTGTTATATCCTCTTGTTGGATTTTTCCCTTTATCATTATGTAGTGCCCTTCTTTGTCTCTTGTTACAGTTTGTGTTTTAAAGTTTATTTTGTCTGATATAAGTATTGCTACCCCTGCTTTGTTTTCTTTGCCATTAGCATGGCATATTTTTTTCTATCCTTTCACTTTCAGTTTGTGAGTGTCTTTAGGTCTGAAGTATGTCTCTTGTACGCAGCATACATATAGGTCTTGTGTTTTTATCCAATTGGCCACCCTATGCCTTTTGATTGTAGTATTTAGTCCATTTACATTTAAAGTAGCTATTGATAAATATGTATTTATTGCCATTTTGTTACCTTTTTTTCTGGGTGTTTTAGTAGTTCTTCTCTGTTCCTTTCTTTTTCTCTTGCTTTCTTCCCTTGTGGTTTGATGGCTTTCTTTAGTAATATGTTTGATTTCTTTTGTCTTACTTATTTGCTTACTTATTATCGGTTTCTGATTTGTGATTACCATGAGGAACCTACATAATATTCTATGTATATAACAGACTATATCAAGTTGATAGACTCTTTAGTTTAACCTTCTTCTAAAATGTCTACTTTTTCACTCCCATCTGCCCACATTTTATGTTTTTGAAATCCTATATAATCTCTTGTTTTGTGTGTCTCTATCCATTACCCTCTTATCATTGAAATAGGTAATTTTAGTAGTTTTTTCTTTTAACTTTCATCTTATCTTCACAGGTGGTTGATCTGCTACCTTTTCTACATTTTTACCTTTACAAGTGATTTTATTGCCTGGGTTTTTTTTTTGGGGGGGGGGGTTGACAATTTTTTTATCCCTATTTGTGGTCATCACTTTCCCAATTAAATAAATCCCTTCAGCATATCTCATAGAACTAGTGTCTTGGTGATAAACTCCTTTCATTTTTGCTTCTCTGGGAAGCTCTTTATCTCTCCTTCCATTCTGAATGAGAACTTTGATGGATAGAGTATTCTTGGCTGTAGGTTTTTTCCTTTTAGCACTTTAAATATGTCATGCCATTCTCTTCTCGTCTGTAGGGTCTCAGCTCAGAAGTCCGCTCATAACCTTATGGGCTTTCCTTTGTGTGTCACTTGTGGCCTTTCTCTTGCTGCTTTTAGGATTCTCTCTTTATCTTTTATTTTGGACATTTTAATTATAATGTGTCTTGGTCTGGGCCTCTTTAGTATTATCTTGTTTGGAGCTCTCTGTGCTTCCTGTACTTGGATGTCTGTTTCCTTCCTTAGGTTAGGAAAATTTTCATCTATTATTTCTTCAAATAAATTTTCTGCCCCTTTGTCTCTCTCTTCTCCTTCTGGGACACCTATAATCAGAATGTTAGCACGCTTGATATTGTCCCAGAGTTCCCTTAGACTGTTCTCATTCTGTCTAATTCTTTTTTCTTTTTTTCTGTTCTGCTTGGGGGATTTCCTCCAGTCTTTCATCTAGCTCACTGACCCATTCTTCTGTAGGTTGCTTAACTTTTAAGAGATAGCTAGTAGCAAATGCATCCTCATAACTTATTGTATCAATTTTCTTCTGCATTGCTTTTACTGCTAAAATAGAGGATAGGGGATTATATTATGAAAGTGTTCTAACAAGAGAACACCAACACCAGTCCTATCATGAATGGACTCTGATGCTTGGTTAGAGGAACTTAAAGAATTGTGAACAGAGGGTAAACATAATTGTCAAGTCTTCAGTGTCCAAGGAGAAAGCCTTTAAGTGTGTAGGATTCCTACAGCTAAGAAAAGCCAGCCTGAGGGAATTACCTGGAGCTTGAATTAATTTCTTAATATTGAAAAGAAGAAAGTATGCAAGCAACTATGATCTACTATTATAGTTATGATTGTAACAAATGATAACTTTAATCAGTAATGGATTTGAAAATGGCATCCTATCATACTACTTTAAGTTTGTTGAAAAATGTATATTCATAAAACAGAGAAATTAAACTCAAACCATATGTTTCTGAAGGAAAGTTTAAATAGACAAGAACATTTTATCACCTTTTTACCCTTTTAACTTGCTGCCTTGTAATATTAATAACAACAATAGCAACTGTAAGTGAAACATGGGAGTGAGAGTAAGGTATTGGGAAAACAAAATTAAAGCTGCTTTCTGAGAAAGAAATTCAGAAACATTCACAAGAAATGAATGAAATTAGCCATCTGGATTTTTGTATTAAAATGTTGTTTTAAACTGAAACTTAACATATCCACTTCTGCCTTCTAATTCCTATCTTTGAGCTTCTGTGACATTCCCCTACTTTTGGGGATTAATAGGGAAAGGAGAAAGGGAAGACAGTTCCAAAGCCTCACCAGTTCTGAGGCAGGTGAGACCCCTAGTAAATGGCCCATGAACTAGCAGAGAATAGAACTATATATATTATTTAGCATAATCAGGCAAGGGGAATTGGGTTAGTTTTGTTTTGCTTAGATGGGGGAGCATGTCATGATGAAGTAAAGGAGCTTGATAAAAGATGATCATGGAAATGTGAAGAAAGTGAGGGAGTAAGCAAGAAGACAGAGGCTTATGCCTGAGCAAAAATATGCAAGGTGAGATATACCATTGACAGAGGAAGTTAATAGACTTTTAGGAAGAATGATGCCAAATATTCAAATTTAATATTCTAATCTAATCTAATTAGCATTGCTAGAAAGAAAACTTCCTATTCTTTAAGCATGCATGTGCACATATCTTGGGAAAATCAAATAAAAAGACTTAAGTTTGACATTTAAGGTGAGCCCAGCACTGAGAATACAGGATATCCATGTTAGGAGAGATGTGAGCAAAACTTAAAATTCAGTGGAAGCAGGAAATTAGTGGCAGGAGTGACAATGAGAACATATGACTAAGGAATTCTCAGGAACTTTGTGAAGGATACACTTCTTCTCAGAATATGAAATTTTATATATCTATCATAGAGCAAGGTTTCTTCAAGTAATAAAAAGACAATGGTAGCCAATAAGAGTCAGAGAACATCCAAATTCAATTTTGGTATTTGACCTGGATTTAGTCATAGGAGAATATAACTAGTTTAACACATCTAAAGCTTTAGCATGATAATGTTAATGATATAAACACAAAGATACATATATGTGTACACATTTAGATATACATATATAAAATTTCACTAATAAAATCATGTTTTTTAATCTACTTTGTTCACTCAATAGTATGTCATGAGCATTTTATTATTTCAAACATAGTTCTAAAGTATCATTATTAATAGCTGTATATGCTCTATTATCAACTTATAGGTTAGTCTATAATGGATTCTAGTAATGCAGAGTCATTACACTTTTAATTCAATCATTCAAAAACATTTGTCCAATGCCTGCATTGTGACAGACAATGCTAGACCTATGGGAGACAGATTATCTCAGGAAGTTTACAAAATTCAGGGCAAGAATTTTCAAGGGTAGGGTCAGAAGTAAATCAATCCCCACTCTCATTCCTTTTAGAGCCACTGTCTTTATTTTGTGTTATCTTTGATTAGCCTCAAGTAAACAGAAGGTTCATAAAATCAAAGTTAAAGAAAATCAATTAACTTTTAAAGTTCAAACTCAATGTACTTAGAAACACTGATCTAAAAGAAGAGCGAAAATGTTTATCAGAAAATGATTATGCAGAAGCTTAAACTTCTTGAAACTCTTAATGACTTCAAAGTTAGATCATTTCCCTGACTCGCTGCAACTCCAAGGGATGTCTCAGTCACAAAGAAGAAGATACAATGTGGGAAAATGATTCCTTGCTAATAAATAGAAATGATTACATTTAAGGGAAACAATGGAAGGAAATGGTTTCAAGGTTATTAGCTCTTACATTAGGATAGAAGTCTTTATAACATTGAAAATTTAATAGTACCAACAATCTAATGGATCTTCAGCTCCAATGACCAAAATCTGCAGCAGACTTAGGTCTGTGGTTGGTAATTATCTAGTTGCTAAATTACTGTGTAATCAAGGCTATTGTCAATACCTCTTATCATAAGCAATAGAACATTCTCCAATTAATTGGTAATAAAATGAACAATTTCTAAAGAACCTTAAAGATAATACAAAACAAGAAGTGGGGGAGGTGTTAATCTATCTGATTCTCAATCAAGTTATTTATAGTTTAGGACTGGCATTTCTAAGTACTTCAATTTTTTCTGACATTCAAAGTCATGCTACACTACACTTTAGGAGGACTTTCAATCAAACTTCAAATATTTGCAAAGTATTTACCATAGGTAATAACACTTAATCTATGTCTTCAATCTAGCTGGGGAAACTAGACACACTTTGGACATAACTTCAAATGATACAGTATAGTATATAATTAAGTTCTAAATTATATCATACAGGTTATAACTACTCTAATTATTCAGAGAAAGCAAAGAAGTAGGTAAGATTTAAGGAAAAAGTGAAACATAGGCATTGGGTCCTGAAGTATGAGTGGTATTCAGATAGGCAGAAAGTTGGCTCAAAACCACCAAGTTCACCGAAAAAAAAATAAGCTAGCTAAAATTACTACTGATCTTCCTGTGAAAGTAGATGTTTGACCACGATTCTGATCCAGTAAATGTTCTTGGTTGATTGCACTCTACTGTTCCTTTCCTGCTTTTGTTGGCTTCCTATTCTGCAAATCTACTGTCTACTGGAACTGCTTCCAACTGCCCTTGGTTCTTGCACTGTCTCTTGTGGTTCCCATATACCCTATCAACAGCCCCTTTGTAAATAAACCCTCCTCAAGTTATCATAATATAAATGTCCCATTTCTTTCCTGTTGCGGTCTTGACTGACTCAGAGAGTATGCTGTGGCATAATGAATCCTTATAATTTTATTATCCAATAATCTGAAGGTTTTGTATTAATAGTGAGATTTAGGCATTTAAGAGGGATTGAAAACCACTTCATCAGTTCCCTTGCTTCACGAGAAAAACAAACAACAAGAGATGCTCATGAACACCAAAACAGTATCAGTTTAAGGTAGACAAGCGACGGAAGGTAGGGATAACCTGAAGTCTACAGGCCCGTTACCACATGGGTTGAAGATTTCACAGGCCTCTTGCTGAGAAGACCTGCCACAGTAAAACATCCCCACTGCATGGAAGATATCTCATCCAGAACATCTGAGAACTCTGTCCTTATTAGTAAGCAGAAACATTTTAAGTTGCTTCATTATAAAAATAAGAAAGTTCAGTTTTATTTTATATGTCCCGGTTTCCTGCAATTTTATTCCCACTCTCTGGGGACTCTTTGGTTATTTTTTTCCTTGCTGAAGTAACATTAGCGTACGGAGTTAAAGGGGTTTCCATAGCAAGGGACCCAAAAGTTCAGATAGGCTCAGTGATACTTTCAAGGTAAACTTCTCAACCCTTCTCTTTGATTTGGTACCCAGAGAAAAGAGCTTCCTTCAGAACTTTGTTTTTCATATGATGCTCAGTGAGTTGATGCCTTTAAATGCATTAATAATTTGTAAACTCCAGTGTGTCAAATTATCTTCTGGATATAAATAGTTTGTGTGAATTACACTTGCCACTAGCAACTTTGTGGATGTGGAACATAAGCTCCTCAAAGACATATACATTTTTCTCTTATTCAATGTGGCATTGCTAGGATTTAATAATTGTAATATTGTGTGCAGGCAAGTAGCCTCAAGGCTGCATAAAAAGCCTCAAATCCTTTAAGGTTCCTAACTGAGGTAACAATCAGCAACTAGCTTTTGTGCATAGGGAACAATTTAGTGATTTTCCCTGATTGATGCATTTCTGGACTTTACTAAAAGCTAGGAACTGGTGTAAGTAGATGTCTGAATAAGGAAAATCTGACAGAAAAGTGTGCATGCCAGGAAGAATGAATTAGCACAAAGAATGCACAGGGAGAATCTGAAAGGCAACATTAAAGGGAAGTAAAAAGATGAAGTCCTTTGACTTTTGTGCACATTAAATGAATATTAACTAGGTACACTTCTGGCAAGTTGCCTTTTATAACAACTGCCATCTGGAATCAGAAATGCAATCTTAAGCCTAAACAAAGAATAGTGTATGATTCAAATCATAGAACCCACAGTTAATAGCATTCACTTTAATGTCTGATGATGTATAAGTTAGCACCATGTTAAAAATCATTAAATTAAAGTACAGTTAAATGTACTTTTATAGAAAATTTAACTTCTGGATAACTTTTTTTCTGCCAAGATAACTGAATACCTCCAAAGTCAATAAAACAAACACACAACTGTCCATCACTTCAACTTTGAATTCTGAAATATTTAAATGCCACCTTTACTTGCTATTTATTAGATAATTTTTTAATGAATTTTCAAGAGGGGAACTCTATATGTTTTTAAAAAATATTTCTTGGATTTTGTTATCCAAATGCTTCACTGTTTCCATGACACTTCTTAACTGTAATTAAACTGTGTCCCAAATCATACTATACCTGGAAATTGAACTATTCATGCTGCAAATTGAATTCCTCAAAGTGAATCCTTTATAAATAATGTACATTAACATAAAAAACTATCTAAATTAAAAGAGGTCATTTCTATTTCTCAAAGGAAGCTTGATTTGCAGCTCCATCAACTCCAATAAGACATATCAGAATAAGCAAATGGCAAGATGAACCTAAATCCTATGAAAATTAAAATCAAGCTCTTTCTTAAAGGGGAATAGTACTGTACAACTACTGTTTACCAAATTTTAGAGGTATAAAGGACTTTAGAAGTCATACAGATGACATCTTCACCCATTTTACATATCAAAGGACTGAGGACAAAATAAATCAGGGAAAGTGCACTTATATGTCTTCTAACTAACTCCCACAAACACAAACCAAAAGAAACAAAAATAGAGACTAACAACACTAATGTAAGATAAAGTTAGGAAAGTATAGTATCTCATGTCAGAAATGGAATGAGAAATAGTGAGATACAGACCTAGTAGAGAAAGCAAGCTGGGAACAGATACACAAGTCCCATGCTTATTATCACATCAACAACATGAGCAACCAGCCAATTGGAATCGGTCCTTGAGGGCAGGAATTGCAATAAAATAAGAAAATACAAACAGAGGGTTACAGCAACATGGAGAACCAAGCTAACATGGAAACTCCACCCCAGCTAAAGACATGTAGAACTTTCAGGTAAAATACATATTTAAGAAATTAAGTGCCTGAGTATGAAAAAAAAGAAAGCAAAATTCCTAGTTATACAAAAAAAAAAAAAAAAAACCAAGGAGAATTTAAAACAAGAGCAATTAAACCTTGTTTAGAGGCTTCAACAGCCCAGGGCAGTAGCTAACTATAGGTCCTAGGGTTTAGGGTTGTAATGCCTACTGAGGGATAAAAGATGACCTTAGGCCCATGACATGAAGATAAGAACATGGTGGTACTGTCCTATGAGTTAAAAGTGGATTAGAAAAGCTCCTCTCTTCAGCTTTGGGGAGGAAAATTGAAATTTTGATTAACTGGGGTTCAGGGTGGGGAAAAAGTATCCCATGAGAAATCAAAGCCCCCACACATGTGCTACAAAAGTTTTGAATCTGAAGTTAAAATAAACAAATAGTAGGGGTAACCCCAAAGCATGAAATTAACATGAGGAGGCTTTAAAAACAGAGAAACTCCTGGGTGTCTGGGAACAAGCAAATGTAAAACTACTCTTATGAAACACTTCTACAACAGGGAAATGTGGATCCTCAATGCTTCCCGCTCCACCCCTCCAAGTAAACCAAAGATGAGCTCCTAATAAAACAATTAAAAAACCACATGAAGAAACAATCTATTAGGAGAGAGACATCAATCAAAACACAAAGAAAGATTAGTACATCTAAGAACTTGAAATGGAACAATCTGAGATAAACCATAAAATAAGTATATTTAAAATGATTAAAGAAAGAAAAGAAAGAATGGAAACCAAAAGGAATACCAGCACATTAGCAAAAGAACTGGTCATTTTGAAAAAATAACCACATAGAATTTGACAAATTAAAAAAAGGTATTGCAATTAATGATTCCATGAGCAGATTGAACAACAAAAGAGACACAGGTGAAGAAAGAATTTGTAATCTCAAAGCTAGACCAGAGAAAATTATCAAAAATACAACACATAGAGATGGAAAGATGGAGAATTTTAAAGAGAATTTAAGACATGTGAAGAATAAAATGAGAAAGTCTAGTATGAGTTTGAGGCATAGAAAGAGATAATGAGAAACAAGGTAAGAGAGACAATATTTGAACAGATAATTGCTGTGAGTTTTCCAAAACTGAAGAAATTATATTTGAGTAATACAAAGTTTACTGAGCATGAGAAACAAAAATAAGTCCACATCTAGACAGTAAAGGTATTTACATACAAAAATATCTTAATTTTCCTACTCATAGACCCTCCCTGGAAAAATTATTAAAGAATGCATTACAGTAAAAAAGAAAGTATGAGCAAAAGGAAGAATCAGGATTCAAAAGGCAATAGTGAGGAAAGGCAAAGATGAAAAAGAAAAGTAATGCAAATAAAATTAGCTACAAACAAGCAATACACATAATAATGACCATTTACAGTTAAAAATGAAGTGAAGCTAAAATATTAAATAAGTATTACATGGGCAATAGAAAGAGTTGATTGGAGTTAAAATGTTACAAGTTCCTTGAATTGTTTGGGAGGAGTAAGTATGTTGCTTTAATAGTTAATAAATTGAAAGTTGTACCATATTCATTGATGAAAATGTTCAATACTATCAAGTTATATTTCCTTCCCAATTTAATCTATAAAATTAATGTTATCCTAACTAAAAATCCTCAATAGAATTTTTCCTGAAACTTGAGAAGCTGACTTTACAATTCATAAGGAATAGCCAAGACAATTTTGAAGAAGAACAAGGAACAAACACAAAGTTCTATATTATCTCATGACTTACTATACTGCTTCATAAGTCAATATGATATTGGCCTAGGATAGACAAATATACTAACAGAACAAAAAAGAGAGAAGTAGACACAAGTATATATAGAAATATGGTTTATGACAGAGGAGGCATCACAATCCAGTGGGAAGAAGGTGGACTACTTATTAAATTCAGGTAGGACTATTGGTTATACATATAGAAAATATAAAAATTTGAGCCCTAGCACACACACATGACCACCTAATTATAAAATAACTATAACACTGAGGCAGGCGATGTTTTCTCTAACAAGACAAACAAAAGTTCATATTGATAACAGAAAAATATAATACAAGTACTGGTGAGGAAGTGGAGAAGTATAAATGCTTATTCACCCGAGGTGGGGGTAATCTGATATATGTGTGTGTGTGTGTGTGTGTGTGTGTGTGTGTGTGTGTGTGTGTGTGTGTGTGGAGAGAAAGAGAGAAAACACAATGTCTAGTAAAATTGAGGCTATGCTATACTATGATTCAGCTATTCCATTTCTATGTATATGCCCTTAGAAACTCTCCCATTTATGCACGTGTATATAAATGCTCATTGTAGAATTTTTTGGAAAAGAAAAACAATAAAAATGTCCATCGGTAAGGATCTACACGTTTCACTACATTTCCAAGTCCTGGGACTTGCCAGTTAAACTTAACTAAAAACATTTGATGTGAACAGGACATAGGAGAGAGGTGTCAAGACGGGAGCATAGGCAGACTCTGAACTCACCTCCTCCCACGGACACAACCAATTTACTACTCTTGGAACAATTACATCTGAGAGAGAAGTGAAAACTGGATAAAAAGAACCCCCGCAACAAGGGATGGTTCTGACTGAGGTGGAAGAAGCAGAAATTCCTTACTGGAGAGAAAAAAAACCCACCTTCAGAAGTTGCAGTGCTGCAGGGCTGGCCAGGAGCAAACCTAAGGTACATAGCCTTCCCTGGAGGAGTGGAGGACCTGAACGGGGGAGTGTTACCACTATAAGCATCCTTTGGACTCAGCACAATTGAGATAAATCTCATAATATCTGGCTTTGCTGAATATTAACTACAACAGGGAATACCCCCAGATAAGCTACCAGACATAGGAGGAAAAAAGCCAGCTCTCAGAGGGCCCACACACAAATTCACCCATTTCAGAAAGCAACCTAAAATCACCAGAAAGAAAGGTACACAGTCCTTTGGTGAAAAGAGACACACCTGATAGGCTTTGGGTGCATGTCGGTCAGAGGTGAGACCTCTCCAAGGACTGAGACATTGGCGGCAACCATTATTGTCACCAAGTACAGGTGTGCTGACACAAACACTGGCCAACACCACTAGAGTTATTCCCCTGGCATATTAGCCGATGGTCTGCCCCGCCCACTAGAGCACTGATATAATCCATCTCAGCCAAGGCATGCAGCCTGCCCTAGGGACTGGCCCCACCCAACAGCAAGCCCTCAGACAACTTGTGGGCCTTCATAGGTAGGGTGCCTGGATCCTCTGCAGCCAGTGAGTGGGCCTGCCTCTGCGGGCAGGGCATGCACAAAGAGCAGGCAGAGTGTGGGGCCTCTGCCATAGGATTACTGGGTCTGCTTCAGGGGGTCAGGACACGTGCACAGGGCAGGACTGTGTTGATGGTGTGAGTGGCACTGTGGGTGGTGGGATTTGTCACCTTCAGAAGACTTGTGCTTCTCAAACAGTCACAAAGAGTATCAGTTTCACCTTCCAAAGCCTAAAAGAATTGGGTGCAACCATGCCTGGGGCCAGCCCCACTCAGCTACAATCCTGAGAGAGCTGACAACAGCCTCACAGACTAGAAGCCTACAGCAATTGTAAGCACTTGAGCCTAGAAACCAGCCACACTGTGGGCCTATTCACTTAACAGAAAAACTGCAATAGGAATGCGCTAAGAGACCTTGAAGCTAACTGTGCCGGGGCTCCCCATGCCTGATAAAGTGACTGAAGGGTTCAAAACAGCCACATGCAACTGAGAATTACAACCAGATGGCCCTGGGGGCAGCCTAGCCAACCTTGGCACTTGCAGCAAGAGAAACACTGCTACAACATAAGGACACAGGTAGCCCACCACACAGGGGTCACTCCTGGAACATTTGGAACAGGTGACAAGAGGGAAGCACACTGCTGGGCCTCATGAGGCATCTATTACATAAGGCCACCTCTGCAAGATCAGCAGATGTAGCTGACCCACCTAATGCATAGATATAAACACAGAGAAAGAAGCAAAATGAGAGGCAAAAGAATACATTCCAAGTAAGGGAAGAGGACAAAACCCCAGAAAAATAGCTAAATGAAACAGAAATAAACAATCTACCTAACAAAGAGTTCAAACGAAAAGTTACAAGGATGCTCACTGATCTTGAGAGAAGAATTGATGAACTCAGTGAGAATATCAACAAAGAATTGGAATATATAAGAACCAATCAGAAATGAAGAAAATACAATACTGGTAATATTCATTAGAGGGACTCACTATCAGAGTAAATGATACACAAGAACGGTTGAGTGAGCTGGATGAAAGACTAGAGGAAATCACCCAAGATGAACAGATAAAAGAAAAAAGAATTTTAAAAAATGAGAACAGTCTAAGGGACCTCTGGGACAACATCAAGTGCACTAACATTCATATTGTAGATGTCCCAGAAGGAGAAGAGAGAGACAAAGGGGCAGAGAATCTATTTGAAGAAACAATAGCTGAAAAGTTTTCTAACCTAAGGAAAGAAACAGACATCCAGGTACAGGAAGCACAGAGAACAGCAAACAAGATGAACCCAAAGAGGCCCACACCAAGACATATTTAATTAAAATATCAAATACTAGAGATAGAGAATCCTAAAAGCCACAAGAGCAACGCAACAAGTTACATGCAAAGGAAACCCCATAAGGCTATCAGCTGACTTCTCAGTAGAAATCTGAGAGGCTAGAAGGGAGTAGGATAATATATTTAAAGTGCTGAAAGGAAAAAGCCTACAGCCAAGAATAATCTATCTGGTAAGGGTATCATTCAGAATGAAAGGTGAGATAAAGAGTTTCCAAGACAAGCAAAAATTAAAGGAGTTTATCACCAAGAAACTAGCTCTACAACAAATCTTAAAGGGACTTATTTAAGTGGTAAAGAGAAGACCACAAATAGGAATAAGAAAATTATCCCAAAAAAGGCAATAAAATCACTGGTAAAGGCAAAAATACAGTAAAAGTAGCAAATCAACCACCTATGAAGATAACATGAAAGTCAAAAGACAAAAGTCCTAAAGTTACCCATTTCAATAATAGGTAATAAGAGGATAATGGATATACACACAAAAAAGAAGTTAGACATGTTATCAAAAACACAAAATGTGGGAGGAAGGAAGTAAAAGAGTAGAGCTTTTAGAAAGTGGTCAAACTAAAGAGACCATCAACTTAATATAGATTGCTATATACGTAGGTTATTATAGATGAACCTCATGGTAATCACAAACCAGAAACCTATAATAAATACACAAAAAATTAAGAGAAAGCAACCCAAACATAGTACTAAAGAAAGCCATCAAACCACAAGATAAGAGGGCAAGAGAAGAAGAAATGAACAGAGAAGAACTATTAAAACATCAAGAAAAAAAGTAACAAAATGGCAATAAGTACATACTTATCAATAGCTACTTTAAATGTCAATGGACTAAATGCTCCATTCAAAAGACATAGGGTGGACAACTGGATAAAGAACCAAGACTTATATATATGCTGCATACAAGGACAAACTTCAGACATAGACACAAACTGAAAGAGAAGGCATGGAAAAAGATACTCCATGCAAATGGCTGGGGTAGCAATATTTATATCAGATAAAATAGACTTTAAAACAAAAATGGTAACAGAGACAAAGAAGGGCACTACATAATGATAAAGGGAACAAACAAACAAGGGGACATGACACTTATAAATATCTATGCACCCAACATAGGAGCACCTAAGAATATAAAGCACTTATTAACAGACATAAAAGGAGAAATAGACAGTAACACAATAATAGTAGGGGACTTTAACACTCCATTTACACCAATGGACAGATCATCCAAACCTAAGATAAATAAGGAAACATTGGCCTAAAACGACACATTAGACCAAATGGACTTAGTAAATATATAGTGAACATTCCATCCAAAAACTTCAGAATACACATTCTTTTCCAATGAAAGTGGAACATTCTCCAGGACTGATCACATATTAGGCCACAAAAAAAGTCTCAACAAATTTAAGAAGCCTGAAATAATACCAATCATCTTTTCTGACCACAAAATTATGAAACTAAAAATCAACTACAGGAAGAAAATGAGAAAAGCCACAAATAAGGGGAGATTAAACAAAATTCTACTGAACAACGTTTGAGTCAATGAAGAAATCTAGGGAGAAATCAAAAAATACCTGGAGACAAATGAACATGAAAATACAACATGCCGAAATCTATGGGCTACAGCAAAAGTGGTTCCAGGAGGGAAGTTTATATCAATACAGGCCTAGCTCAACAAACAAGAACAATTTCAAATAAGCAATCTAACAGCAGACCTAAAGGAGCTGGAAAATGAACAAACAAAGCCCCAAATCAATAGAAGGAAGGAAATGATAAAAATCAGAGCAGAAATAAATGAAATAGAGACTAAAAAAGACAGAGAAAATTAATGAAACCAACAGCTGGTTCTACGAAAAGATAAACAAAATTGACAAATGTTTAGCCAGACTCACCAAAAAAGAAGAGAGAAATAAATAAAATCAGAAATAAAAGAGGAGAAATTATAACAGACACCTCAGAAACATAAAAGATTATAAGAAAATACTATGAAAAGCTATACGCCAACAAATTGGATAATCTAGGAGAAATGGATACATTATCAGAATCATACAACCTTCCAAAACTGAATCAGGAAGAAACAGAGAATCTGAGTAGACCAATCACCAGTAAGGAGATTGAAATTGTAATCAAAAACCTCTCAAAAGATAAAAGTCCAGGATCACACGCCTTCTCTGTTGAATTCTACCAAACATTCAAGGAAGACTTAATACCTATCCTTCTCAAACTCTTCCCAAAAAATGAAGAGGAAAGGAAGCTTCCTAACTCATTCTACAAAGTCAACATTACCCTGATACCAAAACCAGGCAAGGACAACACACACACAAAATTATCAGCCCATATCACTGATGAACAGTGATGCAAAAATGCTCAACAAAATACTAGCATATAGAATATAACAATACATTAAAAAGATCATACACCATGATCAAGTGGGATTTATTCCAGGGATGCAGGGATGGTTCAACATCTGCAAATCATTCAACATGCTACACCACATTAACAAAATGAAGAATAAAAATTACATGATCATCTCAATAGATGCAGAGAAAGCATTTAACAAGACATAGCATCCATTTATGATAAAAACTCTGTATAAAGTGAGTACAGAAGGAAAGTACCTCAAGATAATAAAGGTCATATATGACAAACCCTCAGCTAATATCATTCTCAATGGAGAAAAACAGCAAGCTATCTCTCTAAGAACAGGAACCAGACAAGGAAGCCCACTTTCATCACTCTTATTTAACAAAGTATGGGAAGTCCTAGCCAGAGCAAGCAGGCAAGAAAAAGAAATAAAAGGGATCCGAAGTGGAAAGGAAGAGTGAAACTGTCACTCTTTGCAGATGACATGATTTTATATGTAGAAAACCCTAAAGAATTCACAAAAAAACCTTTAGAAATAATAAATGAATATGATAAAGTTGCAGAACACAAAATCAACATACAAAAGTCACTTGCATTTCTATTCACTAACAATGAAGTAGCAGAAAGAGAAATTAAGAATAGAATGCCATTTACAATTGCAACAAAAAGAATAAAATGCCTAGGAATAAATTTAACCAGAGAGATGAAAGATCTGTACATTGAAATCTATAAAACTTTGTTAAAAGAAGTTGAAGAAGACACAAAGAAATGGAAAGATATCCATGCTCTTGGATTGAAGGAATTAACAGAGTTAAAATGTCCACACTTCCTAAAGCAATCTATAGATCCAATGCAATCCCTATCAAAGTTCCAACAACATTTTTCATAGAAAGAGAACAAAGAATCCTACAATTTATATGGAACAATAAAAGACCCTGAATAGCTAAAGGAACCCTGAGAAAAAAAGAACATGGCTGGAGGTATCACATACTCTGATTTCAAAATATACTACAAGGCTATAGTAACCAAAACACCATGGTACTGGCACAAAAATAGACACACAGATCAATGGAACAGAATGGGGAGCCCAGAAATAAACCCACACATCTATGGACAGCTAATTTTTGACAAGGGAGCCAAGAGCATACAATGGAGAAAGGAGAGTCTCCTCAATAAATGGTGCTGGGAAAACTGGACAGCCAAGTGCAAAAGGATGAAAGTAGACCATTATCTCAGATCATACACAAAAATTACCTCAAAGTGGATTAAAGACTTGAATGTAAGACCTGGAACCATGAAACTTTTACATGAAAATATAGGCAGTACACTCTTCGACATCGGTCTTAGCAGCATATTTTCAAGTACCATGTCAACTAGGCAAGGGAAACAATAGAAAAAATAAACAAATGAGACTACGTCAAACTAAAAAGCTTCTGCACAGCAAAGGAAACCATCAACAAAACAAGAAGACAACCTAACAATTGAGAGAAGATATTTGCAAACGATATATCAGATAAGGCACTAATATCCAAAATATATAAAGAACTCATACATCTCAACAACAACAAAACAACCCGATTAATAAATGGACAAAACATCTAAACAGGCACTTCTCCAAAGAAGATATACAGATGGCCAACAGGCACATGAAAAGATGTTCAACATCATTAACTACCAGGGAAATGCAAATGAAAACTATAGCCGTCAGAATGGCTATAACTAATAAGACTGGAAACAATAAGTGTAGGAGAGGATGTGGAGAGAAGGGAATGCTCATACACTGTTGGTGGGAGTGCAAACTGGTGCAGCCACTATGGAATACAGTATGGAGAGTCCTCAGAAAATTAAGAATAGAACTACCACAGAATCCAGCGATTCCACTGCCGGGTATATTCCCAAAGAACATTAAAACATGAATGTGTAAGGGTACATGCACTCCTATGTTTATTGCAGCATTACTGACAATAGCCAAGACTTGGAAGAAACCAAGATGCCCATTGAGGGATGAATGGACAAAGAAGATGTGGTATATATACATAATGGAATACTACTCAGCCATAAGAAATGATGAAATCCGGGCATTTGTTACAACATGAATGGATTTTGAGGGTATTATGCTAAGTGAAATAACTCAGAGGTAGAAAGTCAAGTACCATATGATCTCACTGATAAGTAGAAGATAACAACAACAACCACCTTCACATAGAGACAGAGATTGGATTGGTGGTTACCAGAGGAGAAGGGGGAGGGAGGAGGGCGAAAGGGGTGATTAGGCACACGTGTGTGGGGATGGATTGTAATCAGTCTTTGTGTGATGAACATGATGCAATCTACAGAGGCATCGAAATATAATGATGTACACCTGAAATTTATATAGTATTATAAACCAATGTTACCACAATAAAAAAATAAAAATAATAAAACAAAACCAGGACTATAACATGGTAGGTTATAGATATTCTGCAATCATTTCAGCAGAAAATAATACAATAATGCTTTCAAGCATAGCATGGTAATAGAGGAGAGAAATGCCAGTTGAGGAACAGTTTACATAAGTCTGGCCTAGAGAAAAATGGCTAATAAATATATGCATGTACATATTCATATACTTACCAATGTTTTGGGATTGAGGAGAACAATTATGGGGTAATACTATTGGGAATGGAGACTACCATATCATTTTTCTATTTCTTATTTCAGATCTAAGAAGAGAGATTCAGCAAATGATTACAAAAATCTTAAGCCAAAACATTCAGCTACCAAGCCACCAAATCCTATAGATATCTATAGGATCCGCATGATACCAAATATTCAGACTGACTTATATGGACCTTGTATTAGCCAGACGATTCAATTTGTACTACTCCTTGTTTGTTTTTATAAGTGTTTTTAAGCCCTATAATGAGTTGTTTTCCCAATCCAAGGAAAAAAGCCTCAATGTGTAGTTGTTTTCTAGTAAATGAAGAACCAAGTACACGGTGACAATTACTACTAGGAACCCAGTAAATGCTTGATTTAACCATACTACTTCATTCATTTATTCAATAAGCACTTATTGAATGCTTCCCACATATCAACTACTTTACTAAGTACTGCTTCTTTTTTGTTGAATTGTCTCTGTACTCCTTCTCTTACCCGTCACTAGGTACAATTTCATGATATATTGTTCTTGCAGTCTACCAGAGGAAGAAGAAACTGTCCACGCTTTATAGATCCCCTAACTCCAGGATACCCAGTACTAAATAAAGCAGCATGAGATCTTGGAGAATACTCACCATACTAGGAGAAATCTATCACCATGACTACTTATAATCGCAAAATAAATATCAACTCACCACAGAAGAGGATTATCCTATATACTTTAAAACTTTTTTTTGCTTTCTCTTCAAATTATCTAAATGTTCACAACATAGGAAATTTCTCCTAACTGCATGCACCATCATCCTGAACAAGATTAAAAAAGTTCCATTTGTAAAGTAACCATGGCTCATCCAAAGTATAAACATAAGTGATACATGGAATGGAGTCAGCTGGAAAAAAAGGGACTCTAATCCTTAGGTTTTAGAAATAAACAAAAAAATTACATTCTTCCTAGGGAAATCAGCAGAGGCTTTATGCCAAGCTCTTCCAGGGCAGTTGAATGTTTTGACTCAAGTAAAAAGACTGTGGATTTCCTGAGGTGATTAATTACCAGAGCAAGCAATGCAATTTGCATGATTTCAAAGCAAGCATATCTTTACTTTATATATTTCAATAAACAGGAACACAGCAAAAATCCAACTGTCAATAGATCTGGCGCTAATATTTATTGTCATTACACACCTGGAACAGTAGTATTTTCTGATACAGGAGTACAGCAGTTATGGGCCCTATCACTAACTCTAAGCCTTCTAGATCTCTATCCTACTAGGTATGATAGTCAATGTTTGTGGCTTTAGAACAGGATGAAAATTTCACAGTAGTGCATTGTGCAACATTATCCCATGAGGGCAGTTCTTGCTCCTGTTCCAGCTGGTCATCAGGTTGGGCACTACACAATGAAGAGCATCTAATATGATGTGTTTTACCCTAATACTCCCTTTACCTTATACATGAGACATACATGAGCAAATTACTACTAAAACTTTGAGTCTATCTTGATGTGAATTTCCATAACACTTTAAGGAATTAAAATGAAAAACATAACCTAATATTACTTTTAAAACTTCCCTGTGAGGTGAACTCGCTAATCTCTGCTATCTCTTCCAACGCAGCTACTAAGCACTCCCATGAGAGTGGGATATTTTTAGGGCCAACCTTGGCATTTTTACAACCCTGAGGATTTCATTTGGTTCAGAACCACAGAGACTCTCCAGAAACTAAAAGAATCCTCCTCCCCTATCTCAAGAGGAAGAATATTATTTTAGAACAGTCCTTTTAGCATAGGAGGTTCCTTGACCAAGAATAACACAGGGCCAAATTTATGTCCTATTATTTATCAGAGAGCTTTTAATATCCTTGTTATTCATAGACAGAAATTAGAAATGTAATTGAAGTTGTGGGTTCACTTCCCTGTCCCAAGCACTAACAAAGGGGCAAAAAGAGCTCCAAGATGAAAATGAGGGGATGAAAAGCAGACTTTCACCTTCTCCAGTTCTATTTTGAGTTCATAGCTCTGTCAGCAAGAGACACAAAACAGGACTACCTCCAAATACTCTTGCATCAAGGATTAACCATGCCTAAGAGAAATATACAGGGAAACTGAAGCATTAACAGGAAGGAAAAGATCATAGAACAAGGCTAGTCAACTAGATGTAAGAGTCAGAATAAGAACTCTCAGGCTTTTGTAACCTACTCTGGGAAGTCTCACCTTATCATCTGTACCCTATGCTAATGTCACTTACTCTCAACACATTGTTATCTATTGGCACAATATGGATTAACACTTATTTACAGAAATGCTGGCTAGCATGTTTTTAAAAGAAGGCAAACTACTATTTGTTGCATACCTACCAAATGCAAGACCCTATTACAGGGGCCAGCCCAGTGGCGCAGCGGTTAAGTACACACGTTCTGCTTCTGTGGCCTAGGGTTCACAGGCCCGGATCCCAGGTGCGGACATGGCACCACTTGGCACGCCATGCTGTGGTAGGCGTCCCACATATAAAGTAGAGGAAAAGGGTCATGGATGTTAGCTCAGGGCCAGTCTTCCTCAGCAAAAAGAGGAGGATTGGCAGCAGATGTTGGCTCAGGGCTAATCTTCCTCAAAAAAAAAAGACTCTATTACACACTTTAGCTTATTTTGGTTTGCCTTTCCAGATTCATTCATTCATCTAATATTTTCTGAGTGCCTACTATGTTCCAGGCACTGTTCTAGGTGCTGGGGATATGGCATGGAACAAAACAAACAAAAATCCCTGCCATGTGGAGCTTACATTCTGGTCAAAAGAGATAGACAATAAAAATCAAATATGTACAGAAAAATTATATAGTATGTTAGAGGGGATAAAAGTAACATGGAAAAATAAAATGCAGGTAAAAGGAATTAGGAGTGTGGGGAATAAGTGAGTTACAATCATAAATGGAGTAAATAGAGTGGGCCTCATTGAGATAGTTGGAAAAGAATATTCTAGAAAAAGGGAACAGCAAATACAAAGGCTAGCATGACTGAAGTATTCAAGGCAAAGCGGGGCAGTTGATGTGCCTGGAAAATAATGAGTAATGAGGAGAGAGTAGAAGATGAATTCAGAGAGGCAGATGGGAGTACATCAAGTGGTGCCTTACATGCCATTGTAACATTTAGTTTTTACAGAGAGATGGCAATGTACTAGAGGATTTTGAACAGAAGAGTGATATAATCTGATTTACATTTTAACAGGATACTCTGGCTGTTGTATTGACAATAGATCGTAGGGTGACAAGAATGGAAACAGAAAGAGCAGATAGAAGGCTATTGAAACAATCCAGGTGAGAGATGATGGGGGCTGAGACAACAATGACAGCAGTAGAGATGTCAAGATGTGGTTAGATTCTGGTTATATTTTCAAGGTAAGGCCAACAGGGTTTCCTGAAGGACTGAACGTGGTCTGTTAAAGAAAGAAGACAGTCAGAATGTTTGTAACTTGCTCATCTAAATAACAGAGTAGATGGAGTTGCTGTTTACTGAGATGACAAAGACATTGGAGGTATCAGAAGTTCAGTTTTGGACATGTCAAATTTGAGATGCCTATTAGATATCAAAATAGAAACATTGGGTAAACAGTTGAATATAAAAGTCTGGTGTTAGAGACAGATGTCCGGACTGAATAAGGAAATACTGGTGTCCTTGGCCTGTACATGGTACTGTGAGGCTAAATGAGATCACCAAGAGAATGGGTATAAATAGAGAGGAGGGCCTAGGACTAAGCCCCAGGGCACTCCTAGATTAAAAGCTCTTGAAGAAGAGGATAGATAAGACAAGAAAAGAAGACAGAGATGGGTGACCAATGAAGTACTGGAGAAGGGGAACAAAGAGAGTGTGGTTTCTTAGAAGCCAAGTGATGGAAGTATGTCAAGAAGGGTATTTACCCAAACAAGTAGGATGAGGGCTGAGAAGTCACCCTTGTATTTGTGAAGATGAAGGTCATCAAAATCAATGGGAGAAGAGGATTCAGAGACTAGGTATAGACAAATTGAAGAAGTTTTATAGCAAACAGAGAAATTGGGTGGAATGTGGTGGAGGACAGGGGAGTGAATTCAAGAGACTGGTTTCTTTTAAGATGGGAGAAAAAGCACATTTGTATGCTGAGAGGAACAACCAAGTAGAAAAAAAATTGATAATGTGGGAGAGAAAGGAGAGAATTGCTGAAGTAACGTTCTTGACAAGGTGAAAAGGGTTAGCATCCAGTGTAAAATTGGAAAGATTGGTTTTATTAAGAGCACAGGAAGCTTATCTATTCTAACTAGCAGGAAGGCAGAGAATATGAGTACAGGTTCTGGTAGGTGGGTAGATATGATGATGGGAGTCAATAGAACCTATTCTGGGGCCAACAATATGCTTTATGTTCTTTCGCTCAGTCTTTACACCCATGCTCCACCAGAATGTTAAATGGTACTAGCATAAAAAGAGATACATAGATGAACGCAACAGAATCAAGAGCCCAGAAATAAACTCATGCATATATGGTCAACTAATTTTCCTCAAAGGCACCAAAAATGCACAATGGGGAAAGGATAGTCTCTTCAATAAATGGTGCTGGGAAAACTGGATATTCACTTGCAAAAGAATTAAATTGGACTCCTATCATACACCATACACAAAAATCATCTCAAAATAGATTAAAGACTTGAACGTAAGACCTGAAACCATAAAACTCCTAAAAGAAAACACAAGGGATAAGTTCTTTGACATTGGTCTCAGCAATGATTTTTTGTATTTGATCCCTAAAGCAAAGACAACAAAAGCAAAAATAAACAAGAGGGGACTCATCAAACTAAAAACCTTCTGCACAGCAAAGGAAACCATCAACAAAATGAAAAGGTAACCTACAGAATGGGAGAAAATATTTGCAAACCATCTTTCTGATAAGGAGCTAATATCCAAAACATTTAGGGAACTCATACAACTCAATAACAAAAACAAATAACCCAAATTAAAAATGAGCAAAGGACCTCAAAACACATATTCCCAAAGAAGACATAAATGGCCAATAAGTATATGAAAAGATGCTCGACATCACTAATCACCAAGAAATGCAAATCAAAACCACAATATGATATCACCTCACACCTGTTAATCCTAACATGTCTATTATCAAAAATATAAGAGATAACAAATGCTGGCAAGGATGTGGAGAAAAGTACATTGTTGGTGGGAACGTAAAGTGGTACAGCCACTACAGAAACCAATATAGAGGTTCCTCAAGAAATTAAAAATAGAACTATCATATGATCCAGTAATCCACTTCTGTGTATATATCCGGAGGAAACGAAATCACTAGATCAAAGAGATATCTGCAATCCCCCATTTTTTGCAATATATTCATGATAGCCAAGATATGGAAACAATCTAAGTGTCTATAAACAGACAAATGGATAAAAAATGTGATATACACACATACATGCACATACACACACACAATGGAATATTATTCAGCCTTAAAAAAAGGAAATCTTGCCATTTTCAACAATATGGATGCACCTGGAGGGCATTTTGCTACATGAAATAAGCCAGATAGATAAAGACAAATAGTACATAATTCTGCTTATATGTCTAATCAAAAAAATAAAAGTCAAACTCATAGAAAGAGATAGTAGAACAGTAGTTTTCAGGGGCTGAAAGTTATGGGAAATGGGAACAGGTTGATAAAAGGGTACAAACTCTTAATTATAAGATGAATAAGTTTTGAGGATCTAATGTATAACATGGTGATTATAGCTGATAATACTGTATCATATATCTGAAATTTGCTAAGAGAATAGATCTTAAGTATTCTTACACACAGAAAAGGTAACTGTGAGCTGATGGATGTGTTAATCAACTTTACAGTGGGAATCCTTTCACAATGTATATACACATATCAAATCATCACATTGTACACTTTACATATATTACAATTTTACTTGCCAATTATACCTCAATAAATCTGGGAAAAATACTTAATGTCAAAAATATATATACTACTCCACAGGTAGCCATCATTGGTGAAATGGAAAAAGAACTGGACTTGGAATTAAAAATACTCCACAATTTACTACTTTGTGATCCTGGGAAAATTACCTCAATATTCTGATCCACTTTCTCAACTATAAAACAGGATAGCTAAGACAATTACTGGGTAATTATGTGAAAGTATTTAGTGACTAAAGCTAAATGACTTTGAAAATAACTTCAGCCACAGACAGATCGTTCTGGTCAACTAAATGCCATGCAGAAGCCCAATATATACAAAGAGTGATGATGTTTGGTTAATGAAGATGATTTGGTTAATGTGGAAGTAGGGGGTCTGAAGTGCTGCCCACTCACCCCCTCCCCCACTTTGACAGCTTTTGAGGGGGTTTTAAAGCACCTCTAAGGAATACAGTGTGAAAACCACTGAAACCTACAAATACAACATATGATTATTGTTAACCTCCTGTTTATATGTGTAACATATAAACATATCTGCTTTTACTGCCTGGTATGACTTGATCTTCCTATTGATAAAGGTACCTCTATAGTTCACTTACAAGCACAGAGCCCAGAAATGTCTAAAGAGCAGTGCTTAGTTCAAACTCACTCTCCCAACTGTTGAATTTGTTCTTTCTTCCCTTGATTCTCAGACTGCTCTGCCATAAGACCCATGCTTATGGGAGAACGTGGAAGAATGCTTCAAATCTTCAAGGGATATAATGATAGCATGTATATATTTCCCTGTCACCTAAAATCTGTGACTGGTTATCTATTTCCTATCTGACCCTTTGTCAGATTCAATTGCAAATGGCTGCAGAATTACATTTCAACTAATGCTGTTGTGGTAAATCTATCAAGGTATCAATCTCTTCTCTTTTTTTTCTTTTGAGGAAGATTAGCCCTGAGCTAACTACTGCCAGTCCTCCTCTTTTTGCTGAGGAAACCTGGCCCTGAGCTAACACCATGCCCATTTTCCTCTGCTTTATATGTGGGACGCCTACCACAGCATGGCGTGCCAAGCGGTGCCATGTCCGCACCCGGGATCCGACGAGAAGCAGAACGTGCGAACTTAACCGCTGCACCACCGGGCCGGCCCTCAATCTCTTCTCTATTATGCATCAATAGTCTTCACCTCACTAAGTCTTAATGAATTTTTTTCATCGTTCTCTGGTTAAAGAGGCTGAGGGTCTTTCTCTAGAAATAAATTAGTTAATTTTGAACCTGCCAAACCATGAAGATATTTCCATAACTGTTTTCACTGCCACTATTGAATTGTTTAGAGACAAGCAGTATAAGAGTAGTAGAGTTCAGTGCCTGGGTACTGGAGCTACAATTCCAGGATTCAAATTCTAGTTCTGCCACTTAACTATCTGTGTGACTTTGGGCAAGTTAGTTAACCTCTCTGCATCTCAGGTTTTTCATCCAGCTTGGATGATTATGATAATAATGATAAATACAATAGTTAACATTTACTGAGCCTTGTTATATGCCAAGTACTATTTTAATCCCTTTACTCAAAAATAGTATTTATCTCATGAGGTTGTGGTTAGGATTAAATGCAATGATATTATTAGATTGCATAGAATAACACCTGTACATAAGTGTTCAATAAATATTAGATATGATTATTTTAATATTATTAATCCAAGAAATGCTTATTGTGCACTATGCGGTAAGCAATATGCTACTCCTTGGGGAAAACATCCTTTAAAAGCATAGTTCACACTCTCAAGAAATTTGCTTTGGAGACTAACATGTAAACAAAAAAGTTATTTTTTTCCAGCTTTATTGAGGTATAATTAAAATAAAACAGTGTAATTTTAAGTTGTACAACGTGATGATTTGATACACATATATATTGTGAAATGATTAGTTAACACATCTATGACCTCACATAGTTACCATTTTGGGTTTTTTTGTGGTGAGAACATTTAAGATCTACAATCTCAGCAACTTTCAAGCACATAATACAGTATAGTTAACTATAGTCACTATGCTGTGCATTAGATCCCCGGAACTTATTCATCTTATAACTGGAAGTTTGCACCCTTTGATCAACATTTCCCCATTTCCCCATGGCCCCAGCCCATGGCAAACACCATTCTATTCTCTGTTTCTATGGCTTCAGCTTTTTTAGATTCCATATATGTGAGATCATACAGTATTTCTCCTTCTCTATCTCACTTATTTTACTTAGCATAATGCCCTCAAGGTCCATACATGTCACAAATAGGAGGAACTCCTTTTTACGGCTGAATAATATTCCATTGTGTATATATATATATATATATATATATATATATATATATATATATCATATTGTCTTAATCGATTCATCTATGGACACATGTTGTTTCCATGTCTTGGCTATTGTAACTAATGCCGGAATGAACACAGGAGTTCAGATATCTCTTTAAGATAGTGATCTCATCTTCTTCAGCTATATACCCAGAAGTGGAATTGTTGAATCACATGGTAGCTCTATTTTTAATTTTTGAGGAACTTCCATACTGTTTTCTATAGTGGCTGCACCAATTTACACTCCCACCAACAGTGCATCAGGGTTCCCTTTTCTCCACATCCTCCCCAGCATTTTTTATCTCGTCTTTTTTGATAACAGCCATTTTAAAAGGTGTGAGGTTATACCTCACTGTGGTTTTGACGTGCATTTCCCTGATGACTAATGATGTTGAGCATTATTTTACATACCTGTTGGCCGTTTGTATGGAATCTTTGGGAAAAATATTTGTTCAGTTTTTTGTGCGTTATTTAATTAAATTATTTGGGTTTTTGCTTTAAATGGTATGATTTCCTTATATTTTTGCATATTAATTAATATATCATTAATATATAATTATATATTATATAATATATCATATATAATATGATATATAATATATTCTATATATTCTATATTATTATATTATATTAATATATTACATATTATATATATTAATATGCAAAAAAATATGATATTTGATTTGCAATATTTTCTCCCATTACATGGATTGCCTTTTCATTCTGTTGAATGTATCTTTTGCTGTGCAAAAGCTTTTTAGTTTGATACAGCCTCACTTGTTTATTTTTGCTTTTGTTGCTTATGTTTTTGGTGTCATACCTAAAAAATTGCTGCCAAAACCAAAGTTGAGAATTTTCCTATGTTTTCTTCCAGAATTTTTTATTGTTCCAGGTCTTACCTTTAAGTCTTTAAGCAATTTCAAGTTAATTTTTGTAACAAATATAAGATAGGAGCCTAATTTAATTCTTT
This sequence comes from Equus asinus, assembly GCF_041296235.1. Classification (NCBI taxonomy): domain Eukaryota; kingdom Metazoa; phylum Chordata; class Mammalia; order Perissodactyla; family Equidae; genus Equus; species Equus asinus. Next base: position 112,300,023 of record NC_091820.1, on the reverse strand, counting down.
TGCAAGAAAATATCCAGTTTTGCCAACACTACTTATTGAAGAGACTATCAATTTCCCATTGAGTATTCTCAGCTCTCTTTTCAATTATTAGATGACTGTATAAGCATCAGGTTCATTTCTGGGCTCTCAGTTCTGTTCCAATGGTCTATGTGTCTGGTTTTACTCCTGTACCATACTGTTTTCATTACTACAGCTTTGTACTATAGTTGGAAATCATGAAGTGTGATGCCTCCAGCCTTGTTCTTCTTTTTCAGGATTGCTTTGACTATTCCAGGTCTTCTGTGGTTCCATATAAATTTTAGGATTTTTTTATATTTTTGTGAAAATGCCATTGGATTTTTGATAGATTTCATTGAATCTATAGGTAGCTTTGGGTAGTATTGATATTTTAACAATATTAATTCTTCTGATCCATTATCTCAGGTATCTTTCCATTTATTTGTGTCTTCTTCAATTGCTTTCATCAATGTCTTATAGTTTCAGTGTACAGATCTTTGACCACCTTCGTTAAATTTACTCCTAAGTATTTTACTGTTTTTGATGCTATTGAAAATAGCATTTTCTTTCTTTTTCGAACAGTTCATTGTTACTGTATAGAAACAGTTTATTTTTGTATGTTGATTTTGTATCCTGCAACTTTACTGAACTCGTGTATTAGGTTTAACAAGTTTTGGTTGAGTCCTTATGACTTTCTATATATAAAACCATATCATCTGCAAACTGAGATAATTTTACTACTTCCTTTTCAATTTGGGAATCCTTTATTTATTTTTCTTGCCTAACTAACCTTTAGCTCTAAGACTTCCAGTACTATTTTGAATAGAAGCGGTGAGAGTAGGCATCCTTGCCTTGTTCCTGATCTTAGAAGAAAAGCTTTCAACCTTCCACAGTCAAGTATTATGTCAGCTGTGGGCTTGTCATATATGGCCTTTATTATGCACATTCCTTCTATACCTAGTTTGTTGAGAGTTTTCATCATGAAAGGAGGTTGAATTTTCTTGAATTCTTTTTATGCATCTCTTGAGGTGATATGGTTATCTTTAATTCTATTAATGTGGTGTGTCATATTTATTGATTTGCATAGGTTGATCCATCCTTTGCATTCGTGAAATAAATCCCAGTTAACCGTGGTGCATGATCCTTTTAATGTGCTCTTGAAATTTGTTTGATTGACAGTTTTTGGCTAAAGACTTTGCATCTAATATTCATCAGAAGTAGTGGCTGGTAGCTTTCTTTTTATGTAGTGTCCTTATCTGGCTTTGGTTTCAGGGTAATGTTAGCCTCATAAAATAAGTTTGGAAGCATTTCCTTCTTTTCAATTTTTTGGAAGAGTTTGAGACGGATTGGTGTTAATCCTTCTTTAAATATTTGGGAGAATTCACCAGTGAAACCATCTAGTCCTTGGCTTTTCTTTGTTGGATGGTATTTGACTACTGACTCAATCTCCTTACTCATTATTGGTCTGTTCAGAGTTTCTATTTTTTGATAATTCAGTCTTGGTAGGTTGCATGTTTCTACGAATTTGTCCATCTCTTCTAAGTTATCCAATTTATTGGCATATAATTGTTCATAGTAGTTTCTTATGATTCTTCATATTTCTGTGACATCAGTTATAATGTGTCCTCTTTCATTTCTAATTTATTTGTGTATTCTCTCTTTTTTTCTTGGGCTAGCTGAAGTTTTCTCAATTTTGTTTATCATTTAAAAAAAACCTACTTGGTTTTGTTCATCTTTTTTTCATTTTTTTCTATTCTGATCTTTGTTATTTCCTTCCTTATGCTAACTTTGGGCTAAGTTTGTTCTTATTTTTCTAGTTCCGTGAAGTGTAAACTTAGGTTGTATATTTGAGATCTTTCTTTTTCTTAATGTAGGCATTTAACACTATGAAATTCCCTCTTAGAACTGCTTTTGTTACACTGCATATGTTTTGGTATGTTGTGTTTCCATTTTTGTTTGTTCCAAGATATATTTTGATTTCCCTTTTGATTTCTTCTTTGACCCATTGGTTATTTAGACGTGTGTTAATTTCCACACATTTGTGAATGTTCCTGTTTTCTTCCTGTCATTATTTTCTAGTTTCATACCATTGTGGTCAGAAAAGATACTTGATATAATTTCAATCTTCTTGTATTTGCTAAGACTTGTGTTGTAACCTGACATATGATCTATCCTGGAGAATGTTCCATGTGCACTTGAGAATAATATGCTTTCTATTGCTGTTGGATGGAATATTCTGTATATGTCTGTTAGGTACATTTTTTTCTAAGGTATACCTCATGTCCAATGTTTTCTGATTGATTTCCTGTATGAATGATATATCCATTGTTGAAAGTGAGGCACTGCAGTCTCCTACTAGTATTGTATTGTCTATTTGTCCCTTCAAATCTGTTAGTATTGCTTAATACATATAGGTGCTCCAATGATGGGTGTATATATATTTACACTTGTCATATCATCTTGATGAACTGACCCCTTTACCATTATATAATGACCTTCTTTGTTTTGTTACAGCTTTTTAGATTAAAGTTTATTTTGTCTGGTATAAGCAGCTACCCCTGCTTCCTCTTGGTTTTCATTTGCACAGAATATCTTTTTCCATCCCCTTCCATCCCCTCCAGTTTGAGTTTATGTGTATCCTTAAAGCTGAAGTGAATCTCTTGTAGGCAGCATATAGTTGGCTATTACTTTTTTTTATCATTTCAGTCACTCTAGTCCTTTTGATTGGAGAATTTAATCGATTTACATTTAAAGTAACTATTGATAGGCAAGGACTTACTAATGCCACCTTAGTAGTTGTTTCTGGCTGTTTCGTAGTTCCTTCCTTCTTTCTTTCCTTCCTTCCTGTCTTTCTTTCTGTCTTCCTTTGTGACCTGATTTTTTTTTGTAGTGCTATACTTTGATTCCCTTCTCTTTGTTTTTGTGTATCTATTGCAGATTTTTTTTTTAAAGATTGGCACCTGAGCTAATAACTGTTGCCAATCTTCCTTTTTTCTGACTTTCTCCCCAAATCCACCCAATACATAGTTGTGTATTTTTAGTTGTGGGTCCTTCTAGTTGTGGCATGTGGGATGCCACCTCAACATGGCCCAACAAGTGGTGCCATTTCCATGCCCAGGATCTGAACCAGCGAAACCCTGGGCCGCTGAAGCGGAGCATGCAAACTTAACCACTCGGCCACAGGGCTGGCCCCTACTGCAGGTTTTTACTTTGTGGTTACCTTGAGGGTCACACAAAACCCCTCATTTATGTAACAGTATATTTTAAGCTGATAACAACTTAACTTTGATCATATAAAAAACCCTAGCTTTTTATTTTTCCCCCATATTTTACATTTTTAACTTCATAACTTAACCTTTTTATATTGTGTATCCAATTACAAAAATTATTGTAGCTATAGTTATTTTTAATACTTTTGTCCTTTAACCTTTATACTAGAGTTAAGTGATTAACACATCACACTACAGTATTAGAGTATTCTCAATTTGCCTATCTATTCACCTTTAGCTTTGTGTTTTATATTTCAATATGTTTTCATGTTACTAATTAACATCCTTTTCTTTCAGCTTGAAGAACTTCTTTCATCATTTCTTGTAAGGCAGGTCTAGTGGTGATGAATTCCCTCAGTTTTTGCTTATTTGGGAAAATTTTCCTCTCTATTTCTGAAGGTCAACTTTGCCAGGTAAAGTATTTTTGCTTGGTGGTTGTTTTCCTTCAGTAATCTGAATAAATCATCTCACTCTCTCCTGGCCAGCAAGGTTTCTGCTGAGAAATAATCTGACGGTATTATGAGGGTTCCCCTGTATATGAGGAATTTTCTCTTGCCTCTTTTAAAATTCTCCCTTTGTCTTTAAGACAGTATTATTATAATGTCTCTTAGAGAAGATCTTGTTGGGTTGAAATTGGGGACCTATGAGCTTCGTGAACTTGGATGTTCAAATCTATCCCCAGACATGGGAAGTTCTCAGCTTTTATTTCTTTAAATAAGCTCTCTGCCATTTTCTGTCTTTCTTCTCATTTTGGGACTCCAGTAATGCAAACATTGTTTTTCTCAATGATATCCCACAATTCATGGAGCCTTTCTTCATTCTTTATCTTTTTTTTCATTCTCTTCTGACTGGATAATTTCAAATGACGTATCTTCTACTTTACAGATTCTTTCTTCTGTTTGATCCAAGACTGTTGTTGATGCCCTCTATTGCATTTTTCATTTCATTCATTGTATTCTTCATCTCCAGAATTTCTGTTTGGTGATTTTTTATGACATTTATCTCTCTGTTAATCTTCTCATTTTGTTAATGTATTATTTTCCTAATTTCATTGAATGATCTTTCTCTGTTTTTGTAGCTCACTGAGCTTCCTTATACCAACTATTTGGAATTCTTTATTGGAAATATCACACATCTCCATTTCTTTAGGATTCGTTACCAGAAAATTATTATGTTCCTTTTGTGGTACCATTTTTCTTTGATTTTTTTTATGCTAAGTCTTGAATTGCAGTTTTCACATTCGATGAAGGAGTCACCTCCTCCAGTCTTTACTGACTGACTTTGGGAGAGGAATACCTTATGTGAGCCCTGTTAGGGTTTCTGAGGCTTTCTCATACCTTTTCTATGGATACTCTTGCTCCACATTTCTTGTCTCTTCTTGGGGGAAAATTATTAAGATTGTATGCATTCTCTCAATCCTGCAAAGCCAGAACAGCTGCTGACAGCTTCCCATTTGTTTTCCCTAGGGTGGTGCTGAATGCTCAAGTTTCTGTGCTTCCTCCCATTCCCAAAGTCAGGCTGGCTTTCTGCATGTGATCACTAGCCATCTGCAAATGTTCACTCTTGCTACCCTTGGGAGCATGCACAATGAGTTGGCCATGGGGTGAAGAAGAGTGTGTGCTGAGGTACACAGTCCATTGAGGGTGCCCATGGGTCAGTTGGGGGTATCCTTAGGCAAGGCATCTCCAGCAGGTCATGGGTAGGCTTTCTCATGGAGTGGTTAGTGGGATCTGCATCCTTTTGATGCCCTCCAAGAGCCCCGGTTGCTATTCTCCCAGCTGCTCCCCACCCCACAGTTGTGTAGCACACCTCGATATTCTGGATGGGGTAAGAAGCGGGTTTCTTTGGCAGCATCCTACACAGCTGGGGAAGATGAAAACTTACTCATATTCTCTCACCTTCCCCTGTGAGAGATGTTACAGCCTAAGAAGGGCTCTCTTGGCACTAAGCTGTGCCTCTTTGGAGGAGGGGTGATGCAGGTAAAGTAAAACTGTTCCTCTTACCCTCTACAATGCATCCAAGCTCAGATTTTTTTTCTCCAATGGTGTACTAGAACTTCTCTGCTGAAGTCTCGGACTTCAACAAAGTCACTTTCATCTATGAGCGAGTGTCAAAATGGATATTGTTTGGGGGAAGATCATAAAAAAACTCTTATTGTGCCATTTTGATTAAAAGTCACTTTCAATATAGTGTCATACATGCTATTATTGAAGAATTCAAATGGTGCTATATTACCATAATGGGCAGGGTACCTATGTCCACCAGGGTAATTCTTGAAGAGCTTCACAGAGGAATTAATTTTTGAACTGAGCTTTTAGTAATCAGAAGTTCTCCTAGTAAAGAAGGAAAAGAAGGGCATTCCAAGCAGAAGACAAAAACATGTACAAAGGCAACAGAAGCAATATAAATTAAGTCAAGTTAAGCCAACTTCTAATATTTCAGTAAAACTGGACAGTAGAGTCTAAGGATGGGAAGGGTAGAGGGGAATGGAGAGGTAGAGATATTATAGGTAATATGGCAGCAGTTCTCAAACTTTCTGGTCTCAGAAGCCCCTTATACTCTTAAAAAAAATTGAAGACACCAAAAACCTTCTGTTTATATGGACTATACTGATATTCATGATATTAAAATTATATCAAATTTTACAAACACTAGAATACATAAGCACATTTTCTTTTGGTCAGCAGAATGATGATGTCATTGCATATCGCATACCTTCTGGAAAACTTCACTGTATACTTTTGAGAGAATGAAAATGGAAAGGACATTTCCCATAGCAGGGAAAAGATGACATTTCAAGGAGATAGGGGTTAATGGTAACAGCTCTATTCCATAAATATTGCTCAAGTATCTATGTCAGGTGTGTAGAAACACTTTCAATCTTGTGCCTTCATCTACAATCTCTTTGAAGATAATCTCTATATTTTTATCTCTGCAAAAAACTATTTCCCAAGCTTCAACCCATTCCAGCCCTGTTAGACATCTCCCTGTGGATATCCTTCCTATAACCTGAGTATTGGCACATAATAGTCAATTAAAATTTGTGCAGAAAATATTCATTGAGCACTTATTATATGTCAGGCACTATATCAGAGGTTGAGAAGCCATCTGTGAATCACACAGACAAAACTATGTGATCTCAGGTAGCTGGCATTCTAGTGAGGGTGACAGACAATAAAAATTAAGTAACTAAAATACAGAATACATTTGAGGTGATAACTGCCATGAATAAAAGTAGAATAATTTCTAATTGAGGAACTACAACCAACAGTCATATTAGCATGTAAAATAAACTTGTTCTTTGCCTTTCTTTGTAGAACTCATTCATTTTCGCTCCTGTGACAGCAAAAGTATACCTAGGAGGATCTATAGCATTCAAAGTCTGTAGTTAGTTTAGCTGGTTATAGAACAGTGCAAATGACTCCATGTTTAAGAGTTCACATCTTATTTGGGCATATTATTCTTCAATTTCTTACATGACCAAAACCCACATTTTAATTCCAGCATCTATATCACAATCGGATTCCTTTGATTAAAAGGAATATTAGGTAAAAGAGTATAAAACTATATTGACATGGCCTATCCTCAAACCTAGAGGAATAATTCCGAGCACATGCCTTATTGAAAACAGATTAAGAATGGCACTTACATTCAGTAACTAGAGAAGAAAAATACAAATGATGTACACATAAATGTAGTTCATAGAAGACAGCACATATTCTGTATTTATACCAATCCAAAGGGTAAAAAAAAGATCATGTTTAGATTCTTCACATAATGGCAGGCCACATTTGTTCCAAGGAGATGATCTGAACTCAGAAGTTTAGGAATGAGCACAGAAACAGGGTTATCAGCACGGGCATATTTCTTTAACCAGTTATTTGAACATTTAGTGCAATATCACAATTATGAAATATAGCATCAAGAGCATCTGCTGAAACGCTTGGTAGTAGTCTCTAAGCAATTTTCCTTTTTTTAACAGATACTTTTAAAAACAAAATAAATGAAGGACTTTGGAGAAAAGTATACATGTGTAACTCTGAAAAATAAGGCCTTCTATAAACAATACATTTAATTTAAAAATACGTGCCACATTCATGAATCAAGGTACTTGGTCTATTTGAGCAAGTTTGAATCAATTGAGAAAGAATAAACTACTTCTTAAAATTGCATTATATTATGTGTGACTTTAAATATACAAATAATTAGCCATTGGGCTCGATAGTTTGCTTATGGCCATTGTTCTAAATCCAAGCTGATGTAAAAACCATATAACACCAAGAATAACATGTAGCAAACTGTGCTTAGCATTTTAGACATCATTCCATTTAATTCTTACAACCTTCAAAGTCAGCATGATGATAGTAGATTAGCATAGAAAGTTTATCATATATTTAAAAAAGAAAACTGAAGCTCCCAAAGATTCATTCACTTACAAAACATTTGAGCACATGCTATAAGTTTTGTGTTAGTAAGTCTATTATAGTTGACATCTGCTTATTTTTGCCTCATATGGACCCATTCTTCTTTTAACAATACCACTTCTATGGTCCTATGGAGGACCACTATTCCCCAATCTCTATCCATACATTTCTGGTAGACTGACACCACTCCACCCTCAGCTGTAGGCAAGGGCATGTGACCAAGGCTTGCTTCATTGGCATATTCCACCCCTCTAGTATCAGAGATTGGTTCAGAGATGGGCATTTGGCACAATGAGACTCAATTCCAGGACATTTTATGGAACTTTTGGCATTGAAAACTCTCTTCAACTGGAACTGCTAATTCTGAGGTTATAAGCCTAGAGAGTTAGAACCAGAAACCCCATGGAAAATGTCCAGCGGTAGAATGAAGTCATCCAAAAAAGGCACAGTCACTAGATCAGGGTGGGAGACTGGAAGAGTGGAGGGAGGACTAGAGAGGCGATCTGGATTTCCTCACTTTAACTTCTGGATCAGACTATACCTGAAGCTAATACTATCATTGAATTTCTCACATATATAAGACAATAAATTGTCTTTTTTTCTTAAACCATTTTTGAAGTTGGCTTCTTTTACAGAAGGTAAATAAATCCTAATTAATTATACTTGCTTCAGATATAAAGATATCAAATAATAGTGACTACATGTGAACTAAAATAATAGGTTTTAAAATCTGTGTTTTTTCCTATTTTGCAATAGTGACTCCTCAACATACTTACCAGTATGTATCTCTATTTAATTATTAGTGAGCTCCAAAAACAACTCTGTGTTTAGCACTTGCTACTCATCCTTTCATTTGTTCAGCATGAGTATTACCTGTTAAGGGAACAGCTAATATTAGATACTTTGGAAGGCATAACAAAACAGTACTATAGTTGGCCTGATTATATGTGTTCCTGACCCTTAAGGAGTTTGTAGACTTAATGAAGATAAAATGTGCGGAAATCTAAAATAATCCAAAGCAACATAGGTAAAATATGGAACAGGCTAAGAACAAAAGGGATAAAAGATACAGAATAGTGGATTGGTACAAATATTGAACAGGGACCTCTTTGTGAACAGAATCAGATTTTAAAAAGGGCAGCTAGATAATACCCTGAAACTCAAACCCAAGACTGCACTATATATGGAGGCTCACTGACATCTTACATTGAATGTGAAATAAATAGCGCACTGTGGGACTCATTCAAGTGATGATACTTTCTGTAAAGTCTTCTCTGAAATCAATGTGCTTCTGTTATTGGTCTGCCGTAAGCCCCACTTGTCAGCCATTTTCTTAAAAATAAAACTATTACCATCAATTCTGAAGAATAAGTTGTAATTGTGCCCTAGCTCTTATTAGCCTCTTTTTATAGCCCATTATACATCCTCAACTTTTCTTTCTTTATTAAAAGAAATAATTTCCATTACTTGTGAGTTTATAAAGCAATAAACCCCTCTTGATTACTCAGCACTTTTACAGAAACCATTTCCTGGTAATTGCATGGTAAGTAAGTAAAACTATCCCATTATACTAAATTTAACTTAAAAGTCATTTCTCTGTGTTTTCTCAAAATTTCAATTATCATACAAGTTTGGTCTGGAATAGTTAGGTGATTTTCATCTCTATATATTAGTTCATTAGTCCTAAAACTAAGCTGACTAGAAAGAAAAGCTATAGATGGATTCAAGATGAAAAAGTGCTATACCTTTGTGAATGACGTAAGTGAACTGATTTTAATAATCCTTAAAACACAGTGGACTTTTGAACTTGTTTCCTCTGCCTAAAACATTCTTTCCCCAGTTTGTCACATGCCCTGCTTCCCAAATTCATTCAGGTCTGTGCTCAGATATCACTTCTTCATACGAACCTTCTTTGACTGGCTTACCTAAAATAGCTAGGTTATTCATCACTCTTTATCTTCTAACTTGCTTTATTTTTCTTCCTAGCTCTTATCACTAAGAGATCTTATATTACTTATTTATTTAATTTTCAGGAGGAGCAGAAACTTTATCTTTCCCAACACCTAGAAAATTCCATAGCAAATAGAAAGTACTCAATAACTATATGTTGAATAAATACATAAATTCAGGAACCTAGTTTATTCAACTTTATAGCTGCTTCTAACCTTTTAGTCTATTCACTGATTATGAGCATCCCAATTTGAGACTAAGTAAAGGAACAAAAAGAAAACAATAATAAAACTGAAACAGGGATTTTAAAAACACAAAAACAGAGGACCAATGAAGATTTTCAAAAATCTCATTTCATTAGAAATCATATGAAGGACAAATTTTAGAATAAATTACAATCATTCACCAGTCAAATGACTCAATTCTTTTTTTTGTGTTATTAAAACTCCCAGTGTTCTTAAATATATGAGAAAATGGACAATCTTAGACACTAGTGGGGAGCGTATAACAGTGCAATCTTTCATGAGGGAAATTTGGCAATAGGTAACAAATCCTTACCTTTATTTAAGCATACAGTCCAATATATAAACCCTATTTTACAGAGGTTCTAGTAAGGAAATTATTTTTGATATGTTCAAAGATCAAGCTAAATGGATGTTTCTCGCAGTATTGTTTATAATAGTGAAAAATTAGAAACTAAATATCAAAAAGTGAGGACTGGTTAAAAACATCTACAGTGCATTAGTGCAAAAATATTTTATACAATCATTCAAAATAATATTGCTGAACAATATTAAATGTCATGGAAAGTGTTCACAATATATTAAGTGAAAAATAAGTTATTAAAAAATTTTACAGTATGATTTAATTTTCAAGTATTATTTAAAAATGTGTAATATGACTCCATAATATATAATATATTCATATAATGTAATATAATTCTAAATATGACCTAAAAGCCACAAACTATAATGGAAATGATTGACAGATTTCACAATATAAAGATTATAAAACTTCTTAAAAGTAAATAGCAAAGATAAAACAAAATAAACAAGATTAAAATACATGTACAATACTGAAAATAATTTGTAACATAAAAAATGTGTAATATGAGTATGTCCAGTTACATAATTTTTTTAAAAAGAACTAGAAGATGCACCCCTAGGGCTCACAGTCAACCACACTATGGGCCTGCCCCACCCATCAGTCCACACACGGCAGTCACATGCTGCTGGGCCTTGTGGGAGTCATGCAGGGGCCTGCCTCACCTACCAGCACAGCCACAGCAGTCACAGACCCACCACAACATAAAGGCACATGGAACCTACACAGGGGACACTTGTGGAGCAGCTGGCTTTGGTGGCCAGAGAAGAGCATGCTGCTGGGCCCCATTAGACATCTCCTACATAAGGCCACTTTTCCAAGATCAGGAGACATAGTTGATCTACCTAATACACAAAAATAAACAGAAAATTTAGGCAAAATGAGGAGATAGAGGAATATGTTCCAAATCAAAGAACAAGTAAATCCTCAGGAAAACAACTAAGTGAAACAGATAAGCAACCCACCTGACAAAGAGTACAAAGTAATGGTCATGAGGATGCTCACTGAACTCAGTAGAAGAATGAACATAGGGAGAAATTCAACAAAGAGTTATGAAATATAAAAGAGAACCAGTCAGAGCTGAAGAATATAATAACTGAAATGAAAAATTCACTAGAGGATATTAACAGCAGAGTTGATACAGAAGAATGGATCAGAGATCTGGACAACAGAGGAGAAGAAATCACTCAAGCGGAACAGAAAAAAGAATTTGAAAAATGAGGACAGTTTAAGGGACCCCTGGGACATCAAATAAATCCAACATTCACATTATAGGGGTCCCAGAAGGAGAAGAAAGAGAGAAAGGAGCAGAAAACATATTTAAAGAAAGAATAGCTGAAAACTTCCCTAACCTGGTAAAAGAAATAGACAATCAAGACCAGGAAGCACAGGGTGTCCCAAACAAGATGAACCCAAACAGGTCCACATCAAGACAGATCATAATTAAAATGTCAAAAATTAAAAATAGCTGCTCCTCTTGGGCTGGGAAACCCAGCCCCGTGCTAGTCTGCGGGGCTGCCGGTCGCCCCCGCCTACAAGACCTGCGGGGAGGGCCTGCGCGAGCTCAGGATGCAAAGCCTAAAGACGTCCACACGGAGAGTTATGACGTCCTGGATCATCAAAGAAAGGTTACATTTCATGGAGGGCGGGACCAAGATGGCAGAGTGAGAGGTCTTCTTTGTCTCTCCCCCGTCGAATCTACAACTAATTGGACATTCACCGATTAACAAAGGATATCCAGATAGCATCTCAAGACGCCTAAATGCCTCGTGCTACTACACATCGGAAGGTGGACGGACTTCCCCCCAGGAGTAGGTGGAAATAGGTGAAAACTCTCCAACCCCCGACCCCCGGACAGCCTAGTTCCTGCAGGAGGCTCTCTTCCAGCGGACTCCCCCATGGCATCGCCACCCACCAAGGGCAGGAGTGTGCACTCACCAGTGGAGCGACAGTGGAAACAGGTGACAACACCCCTACCCAAGCCCCCTGCGATCACACCTGAGCCCGGGGGAAATCCCCAGGGTCCCACACCCACCGGCAGGGAAGGCCTCCACTTGCCATTAGCAGGGAGGCCCCACCCAGAAGCCAGAATAAAGAGAAGCTCCTGGCAGGCCCGGCACAGCACCAGAACACAAGCTGCCACTGAGCTCACGGTCTCTGGCACACAGCTCGGTGAAGGGGGCACTCAGACTTCCCGTAGACATGCTTGGGGACATGCTTGGAGCTCCAGCGCCTGGCTCTGCAGCGCGGGGGAAGGTTCCAGGGCCCCACATCTCCCCGGCAGGGAAAGCCTCTGCTCGCCATTAGCAGGGAGGCCACACCCAGAATCCAGGACAAAGGGAAGCTCCCAGTGGGTAGATGCCCCCGGGGCGGCTCCAGACCACAAGCTGCCACTGGGCTCACGGTCTCTGGTGCATGGCTTGGTGTAGGGGGTGCCCAGATTTCATATAGATGTACTTGGGGAGACGGTTGGAGCTCCAGCGCCTGGCTCTGTGGCACAGGGGAAGGCTCCGGGGTCCCACATCTCCCCGGCAGGGAAAGCCTCTGCTCGCCATTAGCAGGGAGGCCACACCCAGAATCCAGGACAAAGGGAAGCTCCCAGTGGGAGGATCACCTGGGGTGGCTCCAGGACACAAGCTGGCGCTGGGCTCACAGTCTCCTGCACACGGGTTTGTGCAGGGGGTGCCCGGACTTCCCGTGGATGCGCTTGGGGACTGGGTGGAGCTCCAACACCTGGCTCTGCAGCCCAGGGGGTCGCTCCAGGGTCCCACACCCCCCCAGCAGGGAGGGCCTCTGCTCGCCATTGGCAGGGAGGTCCCGCCCAGCATTCGGAACACCAGGAAGCTCCCTAGAGCAGAATTCCCCACAAGGCAGCAGCTTACAAGCCACTGCCAGGCCCACGGACTCTGGCCGTGTCCCAGGCGAGGCAAGGGGCTCCCAGAGACCCCATGAGAGTGAAGTGGGGCAGAGTAGAGCTCCGGTGAAACGGCTACGTAGCCCAGGGGGGATCTCCAGTTTCTTACAGCAGCCTCAGCGAAAGCCTCTGCACAGCACTAGTGGAGAGGTCCCGACTGGCAATCACAAGGCCGGAAGGCCCTGGGGCAAAAGCAGCACAGGTGAGCTAACGACAGACTGCAGAAGATACCCATAGGTCTGCTGGGACCTATAGTGGACAAGTGTGATCTGGTGGGCTCTGTTAGGGACAAATCAGAGATTATAGGTGATCCTGCTCCTGGCTGATGGGAAAGCCCACAACACTGCTGCAGACCACAAGGAGGAAGCGCATCTAGGTGGGCTGCAGCAGTAGGCACCAGCAGCCTGAGGCCCCCTTGCGATTGCCCCCACAACTGACGAGGGACGCCACAGGACCACTGCAACTACGAGGAGGAGTCCAGGCCCAGTCAGTAACAGCTGACAGGGTTCCTGGTTGGGGCAGTCTAAACAGCTGCCCCCCCACACACACACCAGATGCAACAAGTGGAAGCAGCGACTAAACTCTATCTCTATGAGGAGGCACAAATCCACACCATGAAGCAGTATGAAAAAATATATTACATCTCCAGAACAAAAGTAAAATGATAAGCACCCAGAAAACAATCCCAAAGCCAATGAAATCTATAACCTAAATGACAATGATTTCAAAACTACCATTATGAAAAAACTCAACGACCTAAAATAGAATTCAGATAGACAACTCAATGAGTTCAGGAGCTATGTCACAAAAGAGCTTGACACTATAAAGAAGAACCAATTAGAAATACTGGAGATGAAGAACAGAATGGAGGAGATTAAGAAAAATCTGGACTCTCTGAACAGTAGGGTCAATAATATGGAGGACAGAATTAGCAATTTGGAGGATAGGAATATAGAAATGCTGCAGGCAGAGGAGGAGAGAGAATTAAGACTAAAAAGAAATGAAGAAACTCTCTGAGAATTATCTGACTCAATTAGGAGATGCAACATAAGGATTATAGGTATACCAGAGGGAGAAGAGAAGGAGAAGGGGGTAGAAGGCCTGTTCAAAGAAATAATAGCTGAGAACTTTCCAAACTTTGGAAGAGAGATGGAACTTCACGTCACAGAAGCCAATAGATCTCCAAACTTTATTAACGCAAGAAGACCAACCCCAAGACATATAGTAGTGAAACTAGCAAAAGCCAACGACAAAGAGAAAATACTAAGGGCAGCCAGGCAGAAGAAAATAAATTACAAAGGAAACCCCATAAGGCTATCAGCAGATTTCTCAGGAGAGACCTTACAGGCTAGAAGAGATTGGAATGAAATATTCAAAACTCTGAGGGACAAAAACCTGCAGCCAAGAATACTCTACCCAGCAAAAATATCCTTCAAATATGATGGAGAAATAAAAACTTTTCCAGATAAACAAAAGATAAGGGAGTTCATCACCACAAAACCTCCTCTTCAAGAATTGCTCAGGAAGAAACACATTCATGAAAAATCAAAAAAAGGAAAGGGGTTACAAAATCCAGAACAAAGGAGATAAGCAGAAGGACAATAACACAAAGTTCTCCATCAGGACAAAATGCAAAAGAACCAGAAAACAAGTGATAAAAGTGCAACAGCAGGCCCCCACATTTCAATAATCACACTAAATGTGAATGGATTGAACTCTCCAATCAAAAGGCACAGAGTGGCAGGATGGATCAAAGAACAAGATCCAACAATATGCTGCCTCCAGAAAACACACCTCAGCCCCAAAGACAAACACAGACTCAGAGTGAAGGGATGGAAGACAATACTCCAAGCTAATAATGAACAAAAGAAAGCAGATGTTGCCATACTTATATCAGACAAAGTAGACTTCAATGCAAAACAGATAAAGAAAGACAAAGAGGGGCAGTATATAATGATAAAAGGGACGCTCCACCAAGATGACATAACAGTTATAAATATATACGCACCTAACACAGGAGCACTAAAATTCGTAAAGGAACTATTAAGGAAACTAAAAGGAGACATCAACAGCAATACAATAATAGTAGGGGACCTCAACACCCCATTAACACCAATGGACAGATCATCCAGACAGAAAATCAACAAGGAAATTATAGAATTAACTGAAAAATTAGGGCAGATGGACCTAATAGATATATATAGGACACTTCATCCAAAAACAGCAGGTTACACATTCTTCTCAAGCACGCATGGAACATTCTCAAGGATAGACTGTATCTTGGGAAACAAAGCAAGCATCAATAAGTTCAAGAGGGTTGAAATAATATGAAGCCTCTTTTCTGATCACAATGCTATGAAACTAGAAATCAACTACAAGAATAAAGCTGGGAAAGGGCCCAAAACGTGGAGACTAAACAACATGCTACTGAACAAACAATGGATTATTGAAGAAGTTAAAGAAGAAATCAAATATTATCGGGAGACAAATGAAAATGAAAACACACGGTACCAAATTATTTGGGATGCAGCAAAGGCAGTCCTAAGAGGGAAATTCATTGCAATACAGGCTCACCTCAATAAGCAAGAAAAATCTTACATAAACAACCTCAAACAACACCTAACGCAATAAGATAAAGAAGAACAAACAAAGCCCAAAGTCAGTAGAAGGAGGGAAGTAATAAGAATTAGAGCAGAAATAAATGATATTGAAAAAAAAGACAGTAGAAAGGATAAATGAAACAAAGAGTTGGTTCTTCAAAAAAATTAACAAAATCGACAAAGCCTTAGCCAGACTCACTAAAAAAAAAAAAAGAGAGAGAAGTCTCAAATAAATAAAATTAGAAACGAGAGAGGAGAAATCACAACAAATACTGAAGAAATACAAAGGATCATAAGAGAATACTATGAAAAACTATATGCCAACAAATTGAACAACCTAGAAGAAATGGATAAATTCCTAGCCTCATACAACCTACCCAAACTGAATCAGGAAGAAATAGAGAATCTGAATAGACCAATCACAAGTAAAGAAATAGAAACAGTAATCAAAAACTTCCCCAAAAATAAGAGTCCAGGACCAGACGGCTTCTCTGGAGAATTCTACCAAACATTCAAAGAAGATTTAATACCTATACTTCTCAAACTGTTCCAGAAAATAGAGGAAGATGGAGCACTCCCTAATACATGCTATGAAGCCAACATCACTCTGATCCCCAAACCTGACAAGGGCAACACAAAGAAGGAAAACTACAGGCCAATATCACTGATGAACATAGATGCAAAATCCTCAACAAAATTTTCGCAAACCGGAAATAAGCCAGTCAGAGAAAGACGAACTCTATATGACTCCACTCATAGGTGGAAGTTAGTATATTGATAAGGAGATCTGATCGGTGGTTACCAGGGAAAAGGGGGGGTGGGGGGAGGGCACAGAGGGGGAAGTGGTGTACCCACAACATGACTAACAAAAATGTACAACTGAAATCTCACAAGGTTGTAATCTATCATAACATTAACAAAAAAAAAAAAAAGTGAAGGTTTTAAAAGCAGAAAAAAAAAAAAATTTTCGCAAACCGAATGCAACAATATATCAAAAAGATTATACACCATGATCAAGTGGGATTTATACCAGGGACACAGGGATGGTTCAACATCTGCAAGTCAATCAACGTGATTCACTACATTAACAATATGAGAAACAAAAACCACATGATCATCTCAATAGATGCAGGGAAAGCATTCGACAAGGTCCAACATCCATTTATGATAAAAACCCTCAATAAAATAGGTATAGAAGGAAAGTACCTCAACATAATAAAGGCCATATATGACAAACCCACAGCCGACATCATACTCAACAGACAAAAACTGAAACCCATCCCTCTCAGAACAGGAACAAGACAAGGGTGCCCACTTTCACCACTCTTATTCAACATAGTAATGGAGGTGTTGGCCAGAGCAATTCGGCAAGAAAAAGAAATAAAAGGAATCCAAATAGGCAACAAAGAAGTAAACCTCTCGCTGTTTGCAGATGACATGATCTTATATATAGAAAATCCCAAAGAATCCATACAAAAACTATTAGAAACAATCAACAACTACAGCAAAGTTGCAGGGTATAAAATCAACATACATAAATCAGTAGCATTTCTATATGCTAACAATGAACTAACAGAAAAAGATCTCAAGAACTCAATCCCATTCACGATCGCAACAAAAAGAATAAAATACCTTGGGATAAATTTAACCAAGGAAGTGAAAGATCTATACAATGAAAACTACAAGATCTTCTTGAAAGAAATTTGACAACGACATAAAGAGATGGAAAGACATTCCATGCACATGGATTGGAAGAATAAACATAGTTAAAATGTCCATACTACCTAAAGCAATCTACAGATTCAACACTATCCCAATCAGAATTCCAATGTCATTCTTTACAGAAATTGAACAAAGAAGCCAAAAATTCATATGGGCAACAAAAGACCCCGAATTGCTAAAGCAATCCTGAGAAAGAAGAACAAAGCTGGAGGCATCACAAAATCCCTGACTTCAAAACATACTACAAAGCCACAGTAATCAAACAGCATCGTACTGGTACAAAAACAGATGCACAGATCAATGGAACAGAATTGAAAGCCCAGAAATAAAACCACACATCTATGGACAGCTAATCTTTGACAAAGGAGCTGAGTGCCTACAGTGGAGGAAAGAAAGTCTCTTCAACAAATGGTGCGGGAAAACTGGACAGCCACATGTAAAAGAATGAAAATCAACCATTCTTTTTCACCATTTACTAAAATAAACTCAAAATGGATCAAAGACCTAAAGATTAGGCCTGAAACAATAAGTCTTCTAGAAGAGAATATCGGCAGCACACTCTTTGACATCACCTTCAAAAGAATCTTTTCAGACACAATAACCCCTCACATGAGGGAAACAATAGAAAGAATAAACAAATGGGACTTCATCAGGCTAAAGAGCTTCTTCAAGGCAAGGGAAAACAGGATTGAAACAAAAAAACAGCCCACTAATTGGGAAAAAATATTCACAAGTTATTTATCCAACAAAGGGTTAATCTCCATAATATACAAAGAACTCACACAACTCAACAATAAAAAATCAAATAACCCAATTACAAATGGGCAGGGGACATGAACAGACATTTCTCCAAAGAAGATATACAGATGGCCAATAGACACATGAAAAGATGCTCATCATCACTAATCATCAGGGAAATGCAAATCAAAACTACACTAAGATATCACCTTACACCTGTTAGAATGGCAAAAATATCCAAAACCAAGAGTGACAAATGTTGGAGAGGCTGTGGAGAAAAGGGAACCCTCATACACTGTTGGTGGGAATGCAAACTGGTGCAGCCACTATGGAAAACAGTATGGAGATTCCTGAAAAAGTTAAGAATAGAAATACCTTATGACCCAGCCATCCCACTACTGGGTATCTATCCTAAGAACCTGAAATCAGCAATTCCGGAAGTTCCACGCACCCCTATCTTCATTGCAGCATTATTCACAATAGCTAAGTCATGGAACCAACCTAAGTGCCCAGCAACTGATGATTGGATAAAGAAGTTGTGGTATATATACACAATGGAATACTACTCAGCCATAAAAAAGGACAAAGTCGTTCCATTCACAACAACATGGATAGACCTTGAGAGCATTATGTTGAGTGAAATAAGCCACACAGAGAAAGACGAACTCTGTATGACTCCACTCATAGGTGGTAGTTAACATATGGACAAAGAGAAGTGATCGGTGGTTGCCAGGGGAAAGGGGGGTGGAGGGGCGGGCACTAGGGGTGAAGTGGTGTACCTACAACATGACTAATAATAATGTACAACTGTAATTTCACAAGGATGTTAACTTTTATAACCATAGTAAAAAAAATTAAAAATAAAGAGAAAAGCTTAAAAGCAACAAATTACATACAAACCAACTCCCATAAGACTATCAATTAAGCAGAAACTTTGCAGGCTGGAAGGGAGTGGCATGATATATTGAAAGTGTTGAAAGAAAAAAGCTACAAGCAAGAAAACTCTACCTGGCAAGGTTATCATTAAGAATGGAAGGAGAAATAAAGAGTTTTCCAGAGAAGGAAAATGTAAAGGAGTCATCACCACTAAACTGACCTTACAAGAAAGGTTCAAGATACTTCTTTAAGCAGAAAAGAAAAGGCCATGAACAAAAATAAGAAAATTATGAAAGACAAAACATCATATTGGTAAAGGCAAACCAATAGTAAACGTAGTGAATCAAACATTTATACAGCTAGTATGAAGGTTAAATGACAAAAGTAGCAAAGTCATCTATATCTACAATAAGAAGTTAAGGAACATACAAAATTAAAAGAGGTAAAATATGGTATCAAAAATATAAAACGGGTGGGCAGTAACACTGTAGGGGTTTTAGAATTTGTTTGAAAGTAAAAGATCAACTTAAAATAACCTGTTATACACATAGGTTGTTATACATAAACTTCATGGTAACCACAAGCCAAAAATCTATAATAGATACACAACAATGAAAGAGAAAAGAATATAAACATAACACTAAAGAAAGTCATTAAAACACAAGGGAAGAGAGCAAGAAAAGAAGAAAGGAACAGAATTACAAAAACACCCAGAAAACAATTAACAAAGCAGCAATAAATGCATGCCTATTGATAATTACTTTAAATGTAAATGGACTAAATGTTCCAATCAAAAGACATAAGGTGGCTAAGTGGATAAAAAAATAAAGACCTATATATATGCTGCTTACAAGACACACATTTCAGATCCAAAGACACTTACATACTTAAAAGTGAAGGGATGGAAAAAGATGCTCCATGCAAATGGAAACAAAAAGAAATTTGAGGTAGTAATAGTTATAGCAGACAGAATAGATTTTAAAACAAAAAGTGAAACAAGAGTCAAAGAAGGGCATTAAATAAGGATAAAGGGAATAATCCAACAAGAGGATATAACACTTGTAAATATCTATGTGCCCAACATAGGAACAACTAAAATACATAAAGTAAATATTTACAGACATAAAGGAAAAAATTGACAGTAACACTATAATAGTAGGGGACTTCAACACACCACTTACATCAATGGATAAACCATCCAGACACAAAATCAATAAGGAAAGATTTACCTTAAGTAACACATTAGACTAGATGGACTTAATAGATATACACAGAATAGTCCATCCCAAAACAGCAGAATAGATATTCTTTTCAAATGCACATGGAACATTCTCCAGGATAGATCACATGTTAGGCCACAAAACAACTCTTAATAAATTTAAGAAAATTGAAATCATATCAAGCACTTTTTCTGACCACAATGGCATAAAACTAGAAATCGATTACAAGAAGAAAAATGGGAAAAATACATACACATGGAGGCTAAAAACCATGCTAATAAACAACTAATGTGTCAATGAAGAAATCAAAGAGGAAATCTAAAAATACTTTGAGAAAAATAAAAACGGAAACACAATGGTTGAAATCTATAGGAAACAGCAAAAGCAGTAATAAGAAAGCTTAAAGCTATGCAGGACTATCTCAAAAAACAGGAAAAATCTCATTCTAACTTTAGACCTACAGGAACTAGGAAAAGGAGAACAGGACTGATATCAGCAACATGGTGGAGTAAGGTGTTCCCTTTCTCTCTCCCCCTTTGAACTACAACTAAGTGGACATTCATTGACCAATGGAGGATACCTACATAGGACAACAGAGTGCATGAGAAACACACACAGCTATACAACTGAAGGTGTTGGTCTTGGCCCCTGGGATGTAGTGAAGATAGGTGAATACTCCCCCACCCTTCCCTGTCAGCCCTGTGCATGCACAAGAATGCTTTCCTGGCTGGGGAGAGTGCCCATAGTGGCACTGCAGTCTCACAAGTGGGAACATGCCTTGGAGTGACTGTAAGAAGAGGTGGCAGCAGCCCTAAGCCTGGGTGTGAACACTTTCCTGTCTGGCAGGAGAGTCACTACAGCCCCAATGAGTGGCCAAGGCACATACTTCATGAAGAAGCCCCGCACACCAAGCACAGTGGCTGGCACGATGGTAAGAAGAGGCAGAAGCAGGTCTACGTTCACATGAAAATGCTTTCCTGGCAAGCAGGAGCACCCATAGTACCACTGTGGTCCCACAAGTCAGAACACTCCTCAGCACAACTGTAAGAAGAGGTAGGGGCAGCCCTGAGCCCATATGCAAACAATTTCTCAGACAGCCTACCATGCTGCTGTGGTCTCAACAAGTGGCCAAGGCTCAGACCCCACAAAGAAGACCCACTCTGTGGACAAGACCATAAGAAGAGGTGCTGGCAGATCTACACAAGCACAGGAATGCTTTCCTGGCTGGTGAGAGAGCTCATAGTACCAATGCAGCCCCACAAGTGAGAACACACCTTGGCACAACTGTAAGAAGAGGTGGCAGCAGCCCTCAGCCTGCATATGAACGCTTTCCTGGCCAGGGGGAGTTCCCACCGTATCCTCACAACTTCCAGCAGCTTGGGTGGGATCAGAAATAGTTTCTGCTTTCTGCCCAGTGGTAGCAGGTGGAATCTACAACCTGATACTACCATGTGTGCCAGCAAAGGATTAGTTCACCAAAAACTATGAGAAACTACAGCAACAATTCAGAGCAGAAGGAAACTGATAAGTCCCCAGAAACCAAACCGAAAGTCACAGAAATTTACAACCTAAATGAGAGAGAATTCAAAACAGCTGTCATAAAGCAACTCAACTTACAAGAAAACTCAGAAAGATAATTTAATGAGTTCAGGAATAAAATTAATGAGGTTACAGAATACTTCACCATAGAGCCAGAAACTATTTAAAAAAAAAGCAGAAATTCTGGATATGAAGAACACAATTTATGAGATAAAAAAATAATCTAGAATCCTTAAAAAATAGAGCAGATATTATGGAGGGCAGAATTAGTGATTTAGAGGATAGAACTATACAAATGCTTCAGGTGGAGGAGGAGAGAGAACTAACATTTAAAAAAACAGGAAGGAATTCCTCAAGAAATGTCCAACTCAATTAGGAAAAGCAACATAAGGATTATAGGTATTCAAGAGGGAGATGTGAGGGAGAAAGGAACAGAGAACTTGTTGAAAGAAATTATAGCTGAGAAATTCACAAACCTGGGGTGGTAACAGGACTTAAAAGTACATGAAGCCAATACAATTCCTAATTACATCAATGCTAAAAGACCGTCTCAAAGGCATATAATAGTACAACTAGTAAAAGTCAATAAAATAGAAAAAATTTAAAGGGCAGCAAGGCAGAAGAAAAAAAACAAAGGAACCCCTGTGGCACTTTCAGTGGATTTCCTGGAAGAAACCCTACAGGCTAGGAGAAAATGGAATGATATACTCAAAATACTGAAAGGCAAAAACTTCCAGACAAGAATATTCTATCCAGTGACACTATCCTTCAGATACAATGGAGAAATAAAAGCATTCACAGATAAACAAAATATGAAGGAGTTGATCACCACTAGACATCCTCTACAAAAAGTAATCAAGGAGGCCCTCATACCTGAAACAAAAAGGCAAAGGTCTACAAAGATTTGAAACAAAAAGGTAAAGCCTACAAAGCTTTGAGCAAGGAGATAGAGAAAAATCAGAAAACTGCTGCTCATTTTCAGAACAGGGTAGTAAATACTTAATTACAACTTAAAAGATAAAGGGAAGGAAAGCACAATAGTAACTATAAACACTTCAACTTAGTTAAAAACTCACAATACAAAACAGAATAATTTGTCACAACAATAACTCAGAAGAGGAACAGGAAGGGGATGAAACCTGCTTAGACTAATGAGATAAGAGGCTATCAAAAAATGGACTATATTGGGGCCAGCCTGGTGGCGCAGCAGTTAAGTGCACACGTTCCAATTCAGCAGCCCAGGGTTCGCCTGTTTGGATCCAGGGTGCAGAGATGGCACCGCTTGGCAAGCCATGCTGTGGTAGGTGTCCCACATATAAAAAGTAGAGGAAGATGGGCATGGATGTTAGCTCAGGGACAGTCTTCCTCAGCACAAAGAGGAGGATTGGCAGCATATAGTTATCTCAGGGCTAATGTTCCTCAAAAAAAATGTTGACTATCTCATCTACGAAATCTTTTATACAAAGCTCAAGGTAATCACTAAACAAAAAATCAGAGCACAGGCACAATTACTTTTAAAGAAAAAGAGGAAACTAAGACAACCACCACAGAAAACCAACAATATGAAATGGCAGTCAAAAATACAAAGGAGAAAAAAAAACAATGGAAATATAGAATAACTGGAAAACAAGAGATACAAAGGCAATACCTCGTATGTCAATGATCACTCAAAATGTAAATGGATTGAATTCTCCAATCAAGAGAGAGAGTAGCTGGAGGGATTAAAAAACAAGCCCCAGGGGTCGGTTCTATGGCCAAGTGGTTAAGCTCGCATGCTCCACTTCAGTGGCCCAGGAATTCACTGCTTCAGATCTTGGGCGCAGACATGGCACTGCTCGTCAGGCCACACTGAGGTGATGTCCCACATGCCACAACTAGAACGACCCACAACTAAAACAATATACAACTATGTACTGTGGGGATTTGGGGAGAAAAAGCAGGAAAAAGAAGAAGATTGGTAACAGTTGTTAACTCAGGTGCCAATATTTTTAAAAAGTTAAAAACAACCAAGCCCCAAGAATATGTGGCCTCCAGGAAACACATCTCAGCTCTAAAGACAAACAGGCTCAAGGTGAAGGGATGGAACATCATACTCCAAGCAAATGGCAAACAAAAGAAAGCATGTATAGCCATACTTATATCAGACAAAGCAGACTTCAAGATAAAAAAGACAATGAGAGACCAAGAGGGGAAGTATATAATGACAGAAAGGACTTTCCACCAAGAGGACGTAACACATGAATATACATGCACCTAACACAGGAACACCAAAGTATATAAAGCAACTATTAACAGACCTAAAGGGAGAAATTAACAGCAACACAACAATAGTAGGGGACCTCAACACCCCACTTACATCAATGGATATATCATCCAGACAGAAAGGCAAAAGGAATTATTGGACTTAAATGAAACATTTGATGAGATGGATTTTATGGATATACAGAGAGCATTATATCAAAAAACAGCAGAATATACAGTCTTCTCAACTGCACATGGAACATTCACAAAGATAGACTATATGTTGGGAAACAAGGCAAGCCTCAATAAACATAAGAAGAGTGAAATCATATCATGCACCTTTTCCAAACACAATAATATGAAACTAGAAATCAACTACAGGAAAAAAGCTGGGAAAGTCACAAGTATGTGGAAACTAAACAACATGCTACTGAACAACCACTTGATGAACGAAAAAATCAAAGGAGAAATTTAAAAATACCTGGAGACAAATGAAAATGAAAATACAAGATACCAACTCATGGCATGCAGCAAAACTGGTTATAAGAGGGAAATTCATAGCAATAGAGACACACCTCAACAAACAAGAACATTTTCAAATAAGTAATCTTAAGCTGCACCTAACAGATCTAGAAAAAGATAAACAAACAAAGTCCAAAGTCAGCTGGAGGAGGGAAATAATAAAAATTACAGCAGAAATAAATGAAATAGAAACTAATAAAAATAGTAGAAGGCATATATGAAACTAAGAGCTTGTTCTTTGAGAAGATAAACAAAATTGACAAACCCTTAGCCAGACTCACTAAGAAAAAAGGAGAGAAGGCTCAAATAAATAAAATTAGACATTAAAGAGAAGAAATTACAACAGATACCACAGAGATACAAAAGATTAAAAGAGAATACTATGAAAAACAATATGCCCATAAATTGGATAACCTAGAAGATTCAGATAAATTCTTAAAATCATACAATCTCCCAAACCTGAATCAATAAGAAATAGAGAATCTGAATAGACCAATCATAAGTAAAGAGATCAAAACAGTAATCAAAAAACTCCCAAAAAACTAAAGTCCAGGACCAGATGGCTTCTCTGGAGAATTCTATGAAACACTCAAAGAAGATTTAATACCTATGCTTCTCAAACTCTTCCAAAAAATTGAAGACAGAATGTTTCCTACCTCATTCTATGAGGCCAATGTTACCCTGATACCAAAATCAGGCAAGGACAGCACAAAGAAGCAAAAGTAGAGGCTAATATTCCTGATGAACATAGATCAAAAATCCTTAACAAAATATTGGCAAATACAATACAACAATACATTAAAAAGATCATTTACTATGACTAAGTGGGATTCATACCAGGGACACAGGAATGGTTCAACAGCTGCAATCAATCAATGTGATACACCACATTAACAAAATGAGGAGTAAAAATCACATGATGATACTAAAATGTATATGGAACAACAAAATACCTTGAATAGCCAAAGCAATCCTGAGAAAAGAGAACAAAGCTGTAGGCTTCACAATCTGACTTCAAAACATACTACAAAGCTATAGTAATCAAAACAGCATGGCACTGGTACAAAAACAAACACACAGATCAATGGAACAGAATTGAAAGCCCAGACATAAAACCACACATCTACGGACAGTTAGTCTTTCACAAAGAAGCCAAGAATATACCATGAAGAAAGGAAAGTCTCTTCAACACATGGTCCTGGACAAACTGGACAGCCACATGCAAAAGAATGAAAGTAGACCACTGCCTTGCACCATACTAAAAAATTGACTCAAAATGGATTAAAGATATGAACGTAAGATCTGAAACCACAAAACTCCTGGAAGAAAATATAGGCAGTACACTCTTAAACATTGGTCTTAGCAGCATCTTTCCAAATACCATGTCTACTCCAGCAAGGGAAACAGAAGAAAAAATTAAGAGATGAGACTATATCACACTAAAAAGCTTCTGCAAGATGAAGGAAACTATGAACACAATGAAAAGACAAGCCACCAATTGGGAGAAAATATTTTCAATTCATACATCTGAAAAAGGGTTAATTTCCAAAATATATAAAGAACTCACACAATGCAACAACAACAAAAAAACAAACAACCTGATCAGAAAATGGGCAGAGGATATGAACAGACATTTTTCCAAAGAAGATATACAGATGGACAATGGACGCATGAAAAGATTTTCAACATCACTAATTATTAGGGAAATGCAAATCAAAACCACAGTGAGATTTCACCTTACACCTGTCAGAATGCCAATAATCACCAAGACCATAAGTAACAAATGTTGGAGAGGATGTGGAGAAAAGGGAACCCTCACACACTGCTGGTGGCAATGCAAAGTGGTGTAGCCACAACAGGAAACTTTATGGAGATTTCTCAAAAAATTAAAAACAGAAATAATATATATTCCAGCTATCTCACTAACAGGTATTTATCCAAAGAACTTGAAATCAACAATCCAAAGAGATTTATCCACCCTTATGTGCACAGTAGCATTATTCACAATGGCCAATATGTGGAAGCAATTGAAGTGCCCTTCTATGAATGAATGGATAAATCAGAAGAGGTATATAAACAAAATGGAATACTACTCAGCCATAAAAAAGGAAAACGGTCCCATTTGCAACAATATGGGTGGACCTTGAGTGTATGATGTTAAGTGAAATAAGCCAGACAGAGGAAGACAATTACTGTGTGATTTCACTCATATGCAGAAGAGAAACAAACACATAGATAAAGAGAACAGATTAGTGGTTACCAGAGGGAAAGGGGCTTGGGGATGGGCAAAAGGGGTAAAGGGGCACATAAGTATGGTGATGGATAAAAATTAAACTACTGTTGGTGAGCACAATGCAGTCTATACAGAAATTGATAAATAATAATATACACCTGAAGTTACACAATGTTATAAACCATTAGGATCTCAAAAAAATAACTGAAAGAAAAAAAGAACAAAGCCCAAAGTTAGTAGAAAGAGAGAAATAATAAAGATCAGAGCAGAAATAAATGCAATAGAGACTAAAAAAACAATAGAAAAGATCAATGAGACTAAGAGCTGGTTCTTCGAAAAGATAAACAAAACTGACAAACCTATAACCAGACTCATCCAAAAAAAAAAAAAAAGAGAGAGAGAGGGCCCAAATAAATAAAATCAAAAATAAAAGAAAAGTTACAACTGACACCACACATATACAAAGGATCCTAAGAGATTACCATAAACAATTATACACCAACAAATTGGACCACCTAGGAAGAATGAATAAATTCATAGAAACATACAGTCTTCCAAGATTGAATCAGCAAGAAATAGAAAATCTAAACAGGCCAATTACTAGTAATGAAATTGAATCACTAATCAAAAAACTTCCAATAAACAAAAATCCAGGACAAGATGGCTTCACAGGTGATATCTACCACAGGTGAAGTCTGAAATATTTAAGGAAGAGTTAATATTTATTATTCTTTTCAAACTAGTACAAAAAATTGAAGAAGAAAGCTCCCAAACTCATTCTACATAGCCAGCATTATCCTGATACCAAAACTAGACAAAGATATTACAAAAAATGAAAATTACAAGTCAATATTTCTGATGAACATAGATGCAAAAGTCCTCATCAAAATACTAGCAAACCAAATTCAACAACATATTAAAAGGATCACACACCATGATCAAGTGGGATATATTCCAGGGATGCAAGGATGGTTCAATATGCACAAATCAATCAATATGATACACCACATTAACAAAATAAAGGATAAAACTTATATGATTATCTCAATAGATGCAGAAAATGAATTTGACAAAATTCAACATCGATTTATGATAAAAATCATCAACAAAGTGGGCATAGAGAGAAGATATCTCAACATAATAGAGGCTATATATGACAATAGCTAATATCATACTCAATGTTGAAAAGCTGAAAGCTTTTCCTCTAAGATCTGGAACAAGACAAGGATGCCCACTCTTGCTACTCTTATTCAATATAGTATTGGAAATCCTAGCTACAGCAATCAGACTAGAAAAAGAAATAAAACACATCCAAATTGAACAGTAAAAAGTAAAACTGTTACAATTTGCAGACAACATGATACTATATGTAGAAAACCCTAAAGACTCAATCAAAAAACTATTAGAATAAATGAATTCAATAAAGTTGCAGGATACAAAATAAATATAAAAAATCAGTTGCATTTCTATACACTAACAATAAACTATAAGAAAGAGAAATTAAGAAAACAACAATTCCATTTACAATTACATCAAAAAGAATAAAATACTTAGGAATAAATTTAACCATGGAGATGAAAGACCTGTACAATAAAAAATATAAGACATTGACAAAAGCAAAAAGAAACAAGTAAATGGAAAGATATACCATGCTCATGGATTGGAAGAATTAATATCGTTAAATGTCCATACTACTCAAAGCAATTCCTATTAAATTCCTATTAAATGCAATTCCTATTAAAATACCAAGGACATTTTTCAGACAACTAGAACAAATAATTCTAAAATTTGTGTGGAACCACAAAAGATCCTGAACAGTTAAAGCAATCTTGAGAAAGAACAAAGCTGGAAATATTACACTTCCTGATTTCAAACTATACTACAAAGTTATAGTAAAGAAAACAGTATGGTGCTAGCACCAAAACAGACACATAGATCAACGGGATAGAATAGAAAGCCCAGAAAAAAACTCATACATATATGGTCAATTAACGTATGACAAATGAGGCAAGAATACACAACAGGGAAAAGACAGTTTCTTCAATAAATGGTGCTGGGAAAACTGGACAGATAAATGCAAAAGAACAAAACTAGACCACTATGTTTCATCATATTAAAAATAAACTCAAAATGGATTAAAGATCTAAATGTAAGACCCAAAACCATAAAACTCCTAGAGAAAATATAGATAGTAAACTCTTTGACATTCATCTTAGCAATATTTTTTTGGACTTGTCTCCTCAGGTAAGGGCAACAAAAAGAAAAATAAACAAATGAGAATTCATCAAACTAAAAAGCTTTTGCACAGCAACGGAAACCATCAACAAAACAAAAAGGCAACAGGCTGAATAGGAGAAGGCATTTGCAAATCATATATCTGATAAGGGTTTAATATCCAAAATATACAAAGAACTCATACAACTCAATATCAAAAAAGCAAACAATCTGATTTAAAAATTGGCAGAGGATCTAAATAGACATTTTTCCAAAGAAGACATACAGATAACCAACAAACATATGAAAAGATGCTCAACCTCACTAATCATCAGGGAAATCCAAATCAAAACTACAATGAGATATCACCTAACATTTATCAGAATGGCTATTATCAAAAAGACAACAAATAACAAGTGTTGGCAAGGATGTGGAGAAAAGGGAAGTCTCAAGCACTGTTGGCGGGAATGTAAATTGGTGCAAATACTATAAAAAACAGCATGGAGGTTCCTCAAAAAATTAAAAATAGAACTACCATGCAATCCAGGAATTCTATTTCTGAGTGTTTATCTGAAGAAAATGAAAACACTAATTTGAAAGATATATGTGCCATGTTCATTGCAGCATTATTTGCAATAGCCAAGATATGGAATCAACATAAGCATCCATTGATAGATGAATGGATAAAGAAGATGTGGTATATATACACAATGGAATGTTACTCAGCCACAAAAAAGAATGAAATCTTGCCATTTGTGACAAAATGGATGGATTTAGATGGAATTGTGCTACATGAAATAAGTCAGAGAAAGAAGAATATCATATAATTTCACTTACATGTGGAATTTTAAAAAAAAGAAACAATTCGTAGATACAGAGAACACAAATTGGTGTTTTCCAGAGGGAAGAGGGGTGGGGAGGAGGGTGAAATAGGTAAAGGGGATTAAGAGATAACAAACTTCCAGTCATAAAATCAATAAGTCATAGGGATTACTGCACAGCACAGGAAATATAGTCAATAACATTGCAATATCTTTGTATGGTGACAGAAGGTTACTAGTCCTATCGGGGTGATCATTCTGTAATGCATATAAATGTTGAATCACTATGCTGAACACCTGAAACTAATAAAATACTGTATATAAACTATACATCAATAAAAAAAGATTTAGCTAAAAAATAAATAAAAAGAACTATGGGGCCGGCCCAGCAGCGCAGCAGTTAAGTTCACAGGATCTGCTTCAGCAGCCCGGGGTTCGCCAGTTCAGACCCCGAGTGCAAACATGGCACTACTTAGCAAGCCATGCTGTGGCAGGCGTCCCACATATAAAGTAGAGGAAGATGGGTGTGGATGTTAGCTCAGGGCCAGTCTTCCTCAGCAAAACGAGGAGGATTGGTAGCTCAGGGCTAATCTTCCTCAAAAAAAAAACTAGAAGGATATAAACCAAAATACTATTATTCATTATCCCATGTATGTTATTACATTACAGAACGATTTTATTTTTCTTCTTTTTGCTTGTCTGTTTTTTCTCAACTTTGTACAATTAACTATTACCACCATTTTTGAAATTATATTTTTAAATGAATACTAACTGGTAATCCTTAAAGCCAGTCAGCTTGGCCATTGTGGGAAATTCAAGTAAACATATATTGAGAAGTTTTCTTAAAATATCTGATCAATCAAAACTGACAATTTAAAAATATCTATGGTGACCTCTTTCTATTTATTAAAGATAATTTTGCTTCTTTGATTATATATCCAGTTCTCTCTACTAATAAAGGCAGCCAATATGGATTTTCTAAAGTATTTTTTATACTTGGCTTCAGATCTAATTGGATGCACACACACACACATATAATGTAATCTCTTGACACTTCATATATAAAAAAGATAGTTAGCCATTTCTATAATAATGACATAGAAGTTTTTAGCTTTACTGCCTCATGGTGAACAAAAATTAATACAACTCTATGCTCTCTCTGGCCTCTGGGTAAAACACTAAGATGTTATTTCCCAATGTTTTACATGGCATATGTGACACATTTATCTTTGCTTATGTTTTTATAGCAATGAACCAGAGGGTGACTCAATATATTTAAGACATCAAATTCTCTACAAGAGTGAAGCACCCTCTTTTCTGCCTATCCAAATTCTTTAAAAACTACTTTTTCCAAGAAGTCATTTCTGATGTCTTTAACCCACAATGAACTTCCCCTTGGCATTTAAAGCCGAATTCAGTATTCACTTATGTGACTTTTTAAGAACATTCTCTAATTACTTGTAATTCCTTCCCAATTCAATTGGAAAACTCCAGGAGTAAAGATATTTAGTCTTACTTCATATTCCTCACAGAGTAAATACTTCTACATTTGATAATATAACTTATATGTTCCTTTATAAGATGAATATCATGTATTCTCAAAAAGCTTTTTGC
This sequence comes from Equus asinus, assembly GCF_041296235.1. Taxonomy (NCBI): domain Eukaryota; kingdom Metazoa; phylum Chordata; class Mammalia; order Perissodactyla; family Equidae; genus Equus; species Equus asinus. The sequence goes on along the minus strand of NC_091820.1, from coordinate 112,268,526 downwards.
TACAAAACAACTAAAAGTGCTAGTTAAAAATACATAAGAGAAGAGAAAGTAATGGAATCTTCACAGGCCTTACTAAAGAGATAAATGAGAGAACACTGAAGTCCCAGCTACTGTAAAGGCCCATGCTGATTCCTATACGGAGCCTCTGTTTGATGGTCATGCAGGGCAAAGAGCATGGAAAAAACTAGGGTGCTCAAAGGTGGAAGTCTGATAAATGACTCCTGAACAAAGAGAGGACTGCAAAGATTTACATCCTCTGCAAAAAAAGATGAACTAGAGAAAAGCCCATCCCACAAAGGCAGACAGCAAGGACACCTTCCTGTCTCAATCTTGACGCAGGATAGAAGTAGAAAAGCATCCCCCCTGAGAATCTAACAACAAAGATCTTACATGGAGGTGCAGTCTGAATTTCTACTCTCTCTTGCCTGAAAAACCCCAAGTTGAAAATTTGTTTTAAATTGTACTGTGTTAATAGAAACCCCAGGTGTTTGATAAAAGCAAATGAAAATCCTCTCTGGAGGAAAGCACTTTGAATATACGTGTCAGCAAATTCCCACAAATACAGTCCCGTTTAACATGGACTCACAATAAAAAATTGCAGAAGTACAAAGAAAGCAAGACACTAGGATCAAAGCTAGTGCACGCACAAACAATGCAAATCACACAAAGAGTTCAGAATTGAACTTATCAGATACATAATACAAAATATGTAGATTTAATTTTTAAGAGGGTATTGAAAGTATTAGTAAGGAACAAGAGACTTTTAAAATGACCACAAAGCACCAAATAGAACTTCCAGAAATAACAACATATAATTAGCATTGTAAAAATAAATCAATCAACAGTATAAAAAAAGAACAAATGTAGCAGAAAATAAAATTAGTAAACTAGAAAATAGCTGAAGAAATAGCACGTAAGCATTAGAATGCAGCAGAAAAAGAAGGTGGAAAATACGAAAGGTTAAGAAACATGGAAGACAGAGTTGAGATGTCTAATATACACCCACTATATGACAGAAAGAAAAAAGAGAGAGAATAAGGGAGGGCCAATATTCACAGAAACAATAGCTGTGAATATTCCAGAAGTGTTACATAATTGAATCTTCAGATACCAGAAACACAATAAATTTCAAGCAAGATAAAGAAAAAGAACTCTACACCACAGCTTACCAAGTGAAACTGCAGAATAGCAAAGACAATGAAAAAAACATAAAAGCTGCCAGAGAGAAAAAACAGAACGTATACACAAAAATATTAAATAGTGGATATACAGTGGACTATACAACAGCAATAATAAAAGCTAGAAAATAGTGCAATAATATCTTAAAAGTGCTGAGGTACAATAACTGTTAGCCTAGAGTTCTATATCCAGAAAATTATCTTCATGCGGGGAAGTTAAAGATTTTCAGACAAACGAAACTGAAAGGGTTTATGACTGACAGATATTTACCAAAGAAAATTTCAGAAAATATAATCCAGGAAAAAAGAAAATGATCCTAGAATGGAGGCAAAAAGTAATGATGATTATAACGAATACATGAATTCCAGAACCAGGCAACCATGGATTTAACCAAATATAAGTTCTTTTACAAAGAAAAAGTAAATATTCTAGAAAATTAGAACTTAACTAAATCAAACTAAAGGAGAAAACTAATTACAAAAGGGGGAGGAAATCAACAATATGAAGACTAGCATATGGCATTATTAAATAAATTCAAACTTATTAAGAATTGTTCATCCTATACTGAGTATTTTATCAAAATGGGCTGTCCTTTTATAGATAATAATGACATCCTGGTCTACCAATACTAGGATATGCTTTGTGAGTTATTTCACAGGGAAGGATGGGTTAGCACTCAGATAGCCAAACCCTTTTATTCAGTAGCCCCTAGTGACAAGCGATCCATATTTACAAGGAATATGACAGTGCTAATGAGGGCTGCAGTGTCCAGCTGAGCAACAAAGTAAAACCAACTGAGTATTGTCAGAAAAATTGGCTCAATTAGGTGAAATTCCAACAGCTCCACCATAGTTTCAGATTGCCTTTATCACAGAGAGTGCACTCTACTTCAGACTGCTAACTAAGAGGACCTGGGGCACAGTAAAGACTATTCCATCAGACTAAAATTAGGAAAGGAAAAATGAGCACATACGAGAAATCTTTTTCCCCATCCTTAGTTGATGAGTTAGCTCAATCAATGCAATCACTTGCAAATGCCAAGTAGCCCAGTATTGAGAGAGAACAGATCACTAATTGTCAGTAAGTGTGGACAATTTATGACCTAATTAGCTGCATACAAGGAGAATGAGAAGCTTGGGACCTATTAAAAATTGAGAGCTCAAAGATAGCCACTCTTAAGGAAATCTCAAAGGGAATAGGAACGTTGTTAGGTTCATGAGGCATCCCAGCACTTTCATTCGACGTCTTTACTATGTTCAGTTGGCTGACTTAAACCCACAAGTAAAGCTAAAGATTTCTTACTTGATCTTCCAAGAGTGGGGAGGGGGGTTGAGGAAAAGCTAAGAGAAGAGGGATTTTAAATCTTCCCATTTCCTGAAACATCTGTTCTTCCTTTTTGCCTTATTGCAACATACTACAAATACATACATGATAATTCCAAAATGTCTTACTTTGCAAATTACTTTCCTTTTATCATCTCTTGTTATTCCTACATACATCTAGTGAAGTAAGGAAAATTTTATTCTCCATATTCTAAAGATAGGGAAACTAAGGGGAAAAAAAAGATAAGTGACTACATCGGGATTACATGGCTTGTCAGCAATGAAATACTTAATTCCCATTCCACTGCCCTATTAAAATATGATTGTTAAAAGCTCAGGTTCTAAATTCATACTGCCTGGGTTTGAATCCCCTCTGTGCCACTTGTTATCCATATGAGATGGAACACATTATTAAACTCTTTAAGTCTCTGAGTATGTTTTTGTATTTTTTTAATGAGTGTATGTGAAACCAGGTTGTCAATGAAGATTAAATGTGATAACACATATAAAGTGAATTATACATAGTAAGTCCTTTGTGTATAATTGATTTACTAAGCATTTTTAACTGAGTGACTCTATTTTTCTCCAATCACTGCTTTTCTTAACCCTATCAAAATTCCTGTTATGGTCCCTTACTGCCTCCTGGGCATATTTCAAAAATACTTAGTCACTTTTGGCTGTTACAGGTCAACCCAGTTTAATATTCCAATAACATATTCAATTTAATTTTATTCCTTTCCCTGCACTTGCCATTCACCTCCACCCCTCAGGCCGGCCAGGCTTATGGCCTCAGGACTCCCGGTGAGAAGTGGGAATAGGGAATGGACTTCACTTCCACTTTTACCCTTCCCTTCCAGCACCACGGAGTGAGGGAATTCATAGTGTGGTTCTGGGATTCCTCCTCCCTCTATCTGTTCAGTGTCTAACTTATCTAGTGTTGGGGGACTAGAAGGGGAATAGTGGAGGAAGGACAAGTATCTTTTCTTAACTGCCCACAGTTGTAATCCCCTCTTTGCTGGTTGTCAGGTTTTTCTTGGCTAATACTAACTAACCACGGACTCTCTGTCAGGCATCAAATGGGATGCATAAGATTTTGGGGAACTGGTACAGAAGACCGTACTACGCAGCTCCCTAATGTGAGACCTCTGCCTCCTGTTCAATGTCTTCCACCACTCCCACCCCCTGGTAGAGCAACCGGCATCCCTGTTAATGGGTAGCCCTCTTGGATGGTATATCACCAAGACAGCTCAGGTCTAGCTACCTTCTGCAGTGACCAACTCTCCCAGGAAAAATTCATGTACCCCTGCCACACCAACACATGATAAAGTAAATTGATTCACTAAAGCATGTTTTCTCACCCTTTTGCCTCTCCACAGGTTCCTTTTCCCCTGCCCAGCAAGGTGCATATTAGCAAGACGTAGCCCTCTCAAGACATGAGATGCCAGTCTCCCTTTATTGAAGACATGCCACCATTATTTCTCACGTGGATTGTAACAGTAGCCTCCTAATAGGTCTCACTGCTTCCAATCTTGCCAATTTTTAGTCTCTTCTCATTTCAACAGCCAGAATACTCTTGTGAAAATTTAAGGCAGATCATGTCACTTCTTCACTCCATCTCCAAAGCTCCCCATCTCATTCAGAGTAAGTATCAAAATCCTAACAAGGGCCTATAAAACCCTACATATTCAGTCTCCCTGTTACTTCTCTGACATCGGTTCCTACTGTGCTTTTTCTCTTGCTCATTCTGTTCCAGTCACACTGTTTCCTTGCTGAATGCTGTTACTTCTGCCTGGAACGCTCTTCCCCGAGAAAACTGCAGATCTTGGCTTGAATTCACTTTCTTGGCAAAGGCCTACCTGACCATTTTATTTAAAATGTAAACCATATCCTCTGGCACATCCTACTCCAGTTCTTTGCTTTATTCTTCTACATACAACTTATCACCTTCTATAATATTTTGTATTGTTTATTTTCTGCTTTCTCCTTTAAAATTTAAGCTTAAGGAGGGCAAGTGATTTGTATGGCTTGATCACTGCTCTATTCTAGCAGAAAAACCATGCTTAGCACATAGTAGATGCTCAATAAATATTTGTGTTAATAGTAAGAAATAGGAGACATGACAATATGGGAGCAAAAATAAGATAAAATAAGAAACTCTAAGTTTTGTTGTCGTTCTTTTGATAGCTTTTGGTATCCTGGAAGAAATGTTTCTTCTGAGAAAATGATAATAAATGTTGAAACAGAAAATGAACAGGGCTTTTCCTAGGTATTTTCGACTTTTTCTAGGTATTTTCAATTTCCTAGGTATTATCAACTATGACTCAAAACTACATACTATACATTTCACATTTCAAAGAAAGGCAATAAAAATCAGGACTAGAAAATTCCCTCAAGGTTCATTAAGAGATGATATAACCAGCTAAGCTATCTAATTACCCCAAAATACATTTTATAGCTATTTTGAATAGCTTAGATTCAATAAAGACACAAATATTGCACTTGATTTTTATGTCTCTTGTCTCTTAATCTAGTTCTCCCACCACTTTTTAAGATATTGACCTTTTGAATAGTATAGGCCGATTGTCCTATAGGATATCCCACATTCTGGATTTGTCTGATTGTTTCCTTGTGGTATTATTTAATTTGTACATACACTTCCTGTAACATTAAGATCTAGAGGCTTGATTAGATTCATATTGAATATTTTTGGGCAAGAATACTTCACAGAACTGATTTTGTGTGATTCGTTTTGCCCACATCAAAGCATCAAAGGCACAAAATTCCTGGTTATTCCACTATTAATGATAGGAAGTTTGGTCATTTTATTAAGATACTGATCACAAGGTCTCTCCTTTATAGAGGTACATTTTTCTCTTTGTAATTTTTAAGTTATCAGTGGGATAAAATTTTAAGTTAGCTTTGGGGTAAAACTTTGACGCCATAAAACTTTTCTCCAAAAAGTATTTACCTATTGTTTTTAGCAATCACTTATGAGCTTTGCCTCAATCAATTATCACATTGGGGGTTACAAAATAGTGGGTTTTTTAAATCCTATTATTTCTTTTATGTTTATTAGCTGGCATTTTTCCTTTCCTTTTGTTATTTCCCTGAGAATATTTTTAAGGCTGGAAAAAACAATAGTATACTTATGCTGATGAGAAATATCCAGTAGAGTGGAGAAAACTGAAGAAGGAGAGAATGGGAAGAATATTTGGAGTAATATTCTTGAGTAGGAGAGTTAGGATTTAGTGCATAGTACAGAGGATGGTCTGTGACAAGAGAAAGAACATTTTTTCCATGGTAAGAGGAGAGAAGGCAGGGTAGGTGGGCACAGATGCGTAGATGCATTAACAGTTTATGGTTAATTATTTATAGTTTAGGAAACAAGGTCATGTTTCTAAATGTTAGATTAGGGAAATAAGACTTAGGGGCTCAATTCAGATTAATAATCATCAATTTAAAAGGAAACCAGCCAACACGGTTATGTGTTTTCCTCCAGCCATGTTCAGCTGTACAGGTGTTGATATGGAATAGGGTGAGAGTTAGATTTAATTTTGACTGTGGTTTTGTTAAGTAAGTATAACAAAATGAGAAAGTGATGACGGAATTAAGGGTATATGCCAGCAAGAAATTATAATGATTGTCTGATATTTATGCTGCATAAGAAGTAAAGACATGAGGGGGTTTGAGGGACAGTAAAATGGTGGTAGGATCAATGAATTGTAGGCCCTGGTAGGGTTAAAATATTATTGAGTTGGGGTGCTAGTGAAAGAGGGCTAGAAAGAGAAGAGTTGGCACTCAGAAAGTGGAATGCTCAAAACGGGATTATGATGGGTTCAAGTAATTGCTAATGACAAGGTCTGGAGTATGACCATGGAAGTAAGTGTCTGAGGTAGGGTGCAGGACAGATATTTGGAGGAGTAGAGGTCAAGAGCTTAAAAGTTAATGGTATTAGAAGGATCATCTTTATTCATAATGAAATCATCAGAAAATATGATGAGAGCAGCATTAAAGGCAGTGATAGCCAGGAGCTAAAATCTTCAAGGAATGAGAGAAAGTGATGTATAGGTTAATTGATAAAAGTATCAATGAGGGGCCCGCCCAGTGGCGCAGCTGTTAAGTTTGCATGTTCTGCTTAGGAGGCCCGGGGTTCGTCAGTTCAGATCCTGGGTGTGGACCTGTGCACGGCTTCTCAAGCCATGCTGTGGCAGGCATCCCACATAGAAGTAGCAGAGGATGGGCACAGATGTTGGCTCAGGGCCCATCTTCCTCAGCAAAAAGAGGAGGATTGGCAGCAGATGTTAGCTCAGGGCTAATCTTCCTAAAAAGAAAAATTATCAAGGAGATTAAGGTCTAATAATGTACAATTCCATGCTAGGCAGTTTTGAGGTGGGAAAAAAATGCCTGTGAGGAGCAATGAGGAGAAAGGAGGGCATGTATCTCACCTCCAGGCCTATTTATATAAAGGATTTAAGAAAGGAAGCAGCCATCACATGAGAGGACTGCAAGGGAAGCAGTATCCTCAGGAGAGATCCTGCTTTCAATTAAAGCAAATAAGGGAAAAATGCTTTCAGAGAAGCAGTTGAAGAAACAGGAGATTTTGCTGATGACTAACCATGAATTCTAGAGGGCTCAGTGAAAGGTCGTTGGGGAGGAACAGAAAAAGGGATCAGAAAAGGAGTATGTGGAAGGATATGCGGATTAGAGTTGGGAGGACAAGGGATCACCTGAACATCTTGTGATAACTAAAATAAAGAGGTAAAGAACATAATTAGATCAGTCCCAGTGTTCTCAATGCAGATAGTTTTTTGGGAAGAGGGGAGATAAGCTACGAGTGTATGTGTGGAAGCAGAGACTAAATAGGCTTCTTACCAAAAACATGTGGTGTTTAGAGGTACATATTTGAATCCTGTTCATGAAGGCATCAAGTTCCATAGAGGAATAGTCTTACTCTGAGTAGTCTGAAGGCATCTAGGCTCCCTACTGACTCTAGCCAACAGAAACACAGAGGCTGGGGCCAGCCCATGGCTGAGTGGTTAAGTTCACGTGCTTTGGAGGCCCAGGGTTCCATTGGTTCAGATCTTGGGCACAGAAATGGCACCACTCATCAAGCCACACTGAGATGGAATCCCACATAGCACAACCAGAAGGACCTACAACTAGAATATACAACTATTACTGGGGGGCGCTGGGGAGAAGAAAAGATAAAAGATTGGCAACAGATGTTAGCTCAGGTGCCAGTATTTAAAACATACATACAAACAAAAGAAACACAGAGGCCAAAAAGGGGTGGTCTTACCTCAAGCATAAAGGGTTCCTTTTTTATTTCAGCCAATATAGATCAATGGAGGGACTGTCTAACTCTAAGAATACAGGGCTCATGTTGACCCCTACCAAAATCCTAGCAGAGAAGTGGGTTTACTTTGAGCATGGAAGAACCCTCTTAGCCTCAAACTATTCCTTAATAATCATTTCAAGCCATACCCATTTCTGAAATTCTAAAAGTCAAGGACAAGTGATGCTCAATAAAAGATATAAAATTGCTTCCCTGTTGGGACTTCCAATTTAAGCAATCTAGTCATAATTCAGTACCTTGTCTATTTAAGCACACAGAAATGATCTTTTTTCACCACCCAATATACCGCATCTTAATGCTTACCCTTTTGAATACTTAAGCTAGTTCACATTAGAATCTGAGAGTACTTATTTTCAGTTTGAAAACACTAGATAATTCTGATGAATTTCCAAGTCTCAAGTGTAAATCCTATAAACATATTCATGTCATTGCTAGGACTGAAAGAACTAAATACTTACCCCAAGGTCAGGACTATAGAGTAAAGAAGAAATAGTTTCTATTGGCTTAACATGAAAATTTGCTAAGAATACACATTTCTCCCTAGGAGAAATGGTCTTATTGGATTATTGCAATAATCTCCAGTTCAAATTAGTTTCACAATATGTCCGGAGATAATAATACTTTAGAAATTGCTTCCTTTAGGATGATAGATATTTTTCTTATAGTTAATTATAATATTTCCCATTTTGTTACTCAAAAAACATAAGCATAATGAATTCACAATAAACTGAGAGGCATTTTGGACAGGATCTAGGCATTAGAAAAGTAATTCTGTGTTCTTGTATGATTCCCCACTTAATCTCATTGTCTACTAAATTATGTATTTTAAAATCCAAAAAACATAATGGCTTGACAGAATTTTTAGAAACGAGAATGTACAATTCTTTAGCCAATTTTTATGAGGACAATATGCCTAAATAAAAGTGACTTTTCTAAGACTGTTTAAAGCAACTGATGATGACAGTCAACCAACAAATATTTACTGATCACTTACCATAAACAAGGTATCTTTCTGAAGGAGATGGGGTCAAAGATTTAAAATTGCCTCTACTTCAAGAAGTACATTATGTGGTTGGGGCACTGAGAGAAGATCAGGACAACACATACCAAGTCAAAGAATAAGAAGACAAGTCGGTATGCGCTGTTTCAAATGAGAGACACAAAGAGGAAATGCTTTAGTTGCTGAAGGGAAGGCAAGATTAGTAAGGGCTAGAGTGGTCAGAGAAGACTTCCTGGATAAGATGAAACCAGTAGAAATCTTGAAGAATAGGTAAGATTCAGAGAAGCACAGAGGAGGGTAATGATAGTATAAGAGGGGAAGAAATGATGATAAAAGCCACAGGGACATCAATGTGTTTGGCATTCATAAGGCACAGTGAAGACAGGATTGTAGCCAACATTAGAAAAATTGTGGTAATTCAGATATCATATTAAACTTCCTAACTGAGCACAATTTTACAAATGATGCTTTCCTTTGTAAATTTTCAAAGTCTCATTTAAAAGAATGATTCAAGTCTAAATTCAATAGCTTTCATAAACCAAAACTCAATAAATTAAGAATACCTTCAAGCTGCTTTCAACTAGGTCCTGTAATTAATTCCCGCATACTAATAGGATCTTTTGTTTATGGTAGTTTATTATCTGATGTAGAGTTAGTCTGAATTTTAATTTTTTCATTAAATTACTTCATTCTGCTTATTAGCAACCTTTTATATCAATCTTTAACATGTACTATATTTAAAAGTTAAATAGTATTTTAAAATTCCAATTTAAGTCAGACTGCCCTTTCGCCAGGATTCTGAAGGAGGGAGATTTGTCTCTAACTCAAACTCTCCATCTGAAAATAAAGGAATTAGAATAGATCCGTGGTTTTTAAACTATTTTTTTAAATGGAATACCTTTTTAAAAATAACTTATTCAAAGATGTAAAAGAGAAAATAAATTGAAGCATGTCTGCTCTACCTGATCCATGGGCAGGAGATCTAAAGCTATCTCTGTTATTCCTTTTCTTTGCCCCTACAGTGGCCCTAAGACATTTTTTCAGAATCACAGGGTTCCAGGGAACACAGTTTGAAAACCACAGAGTCCTGGATGCTCTCTAACGGCTCTTGCAGTTCTAAATTTCTCCCATTCTAAGGAAATACCTTCAAAAAATTAAGTCAATACATATCAATTTGTGATTTACATTTTGATAACAATCTTTGGACTAAAAGCTAGCTCTCAAATCTAGAAAGAGTTTGGCAAAATCCATTACATGGATGGATTTTGTCATGCTTCCTCTGGAATTGCCTAAAAGGAGAATTAAATAGGAAGAAAAGTTAATCTTTGACACTGCTCACCTTCTCTTTTGGCATCTTTGGACCTGGCAGCTCAGAGTACACTCTCCCTTACCCTAAACCTCATCCCAACAGAGATGGCTTGCTTGAGCCTATCTACCTTAAACAACAATCCATCCTCCATAACTCTCTTTTATCCCAAAATATCTTTGTCCCAGGTCATATTTCCTCTACAAATTACTCCCTGCCTGAAGACAACTTTTCTTCATAAACACTTGCCTGCTAATGTGACAATGGATGTTATTGATGAGTGACTGCCTTACTCTATCCAGCTAATAGATTTATAGACTAAATACAATATTGCCATTGTGAGAATTTGGGGAACTGTTATTAGTCAGTGGAGGAGAAGATTTTGGAGAGATTGGTCATTCAACAACCTTCAAATCACAATACATTGGTGGTGATCTGCTTTTCTTGTACATAGGGGATCCTATTTAATAACTAAAATTATTGCATCTGCTAAAAAAATTTGATGTCTTATTTTTGTCCCAATTGATTTTACTGTCCATATATATCTTTTTTTTTTTTTTTTTAGAGATTGGCACCTGAGCTAACATCTGTTGCCAATCCTTTTTTTTCTTCTTCTTCTCCCCAGAGCCCCCCAGTACATAGCTGTATATTCTAGTTTTAGGTTCTTCTGGTTGTGCTGTCCATATATATCTTTGAATGCCCTTGTACATGGAGACATGGCATCATTCATAGATAGTTTGCTGTTTTTTTTAATTAAGAAGTTTACACTATCTCCCTCAGTTACTAGTTCAGAAATCCAATTTTCCTTCAGAAAATACTTCTTTTTCTTTATAAGATCCATATAATGTGGGGACGGTGGGGGGGCCTGGAGTGTAGAAAAGAGCACAGAACTTCTCAAACAGGTACACAATGCCAAAATGGTTTACAATGAGGAATCCAAAACACTACATCAGATTATAAACAATTCTTCTGAAACATACATAAGCTTCTATTTTTATCTGGCTTGGACTAAAGTTAAGAATCATGCTCATTCCCTATATATAAAATATAAATGAGGTTGGATAAAGGCAGTCCAGAGGAACCCTGGATATCAAAGGAATTAAAGTTTCATTCTGGCTAAGACTAATCTACACCTAGGTGGCTAAAATAATTCTAACAACCAGAATCCCCATTTCCTCCTAGTCCACAATCTTTAGTGGAGATGGGTTTAATGCTTGAGCATTTTTTCATCAAATCTCTTGTACATTTACACATGCAAAGTATACATTTTCCCTACCAACATCATTCTTTTGGGAGTGAATCATTACACTACTCTATTATTTGATATACCAATGTCCCAGATTATTGGTTATCTTAGAATAGTTTCTTTCAAAACTTGCCACAGAGGTCATCTTTATAAAGAAATTCATTTATCAAACTATCACATTCACAAGCACTGTGTCATTTCACAGAAACCACGATACAGCAAAGACAACATAACTGCTGCCCTGACACCAAGGGCAGATTCTGAAAGAGGACCAGACACAAAGCCCAAGGGAAGCTTGAAATACCATTTCAAAACCAAGCCCAAGGAAGCATGGCTTCATATTGAAGAATATCACAAGCACCTTAGGTACCATTAATTTTCAAATTACTGCCACCTCCCAAATAAAGTGCTTTCTTGGAAATAATGAAATATTGATATATGTTTGGCATTCATGCTGCATCTGAGAACTCTACCAAAATACCCTTTCCTCAGAAATATTTAATGAGAGAAAAATCTCAGCAAAAACACATGCTCGTAACTTCTGTTTTTGTGTTCAATTCCTCACCAAATGAATTTATGCAGACAGAAATGAAATATAGGACATGTGTCAGAAGCAGAAGATTCAAATGTTACTGCTTAAGTGGAAGATGGATGGAAAGAAAGAGAGACAGACAGACAAATAGATACATGCTAGACCACTCCTGTGGTATAAGGTTTTGAATATGGAAGATAGAAATCTTGTCAATGACTTGCTACATCCCCCAGAACAGCCTTGTGGATCAACCTCATTGCTAGTGACCTGAGCAAGCTGTTACATAGACTCTGCTACTGTTGCACAGCATGTGTACATGAATGAAGAAATGCTTTCTAAAGCAACAAACTTCTAAATAAGGGTTATGATAGCTAGGAATGTTGTCACATTAGAAATCTGATAGATTCATCAAAGTAAAGATACTTTTCCAAGGCAACAGTCAAGTTTCTGCCCACATCTGAGTAAGTTAAAATACACACGCGTGCACACACACAGGCTCTTAAAAAATCCCAGGTACCAAGTAATCAGCCTGACTTATTCTATCACCATATGAGGCCAGAAACAGAAAAGTGAGCTGAGATGGCCCAAACAATATAAAAGAGATTCATGTAAACAGAAACCATTCTCAGAGTGTAGCTGCTAATAATTTTGCAAGGATTCCCCATGTTGTGTGTTTTGCCTAGGGATATGACAGATTCTTACTATTTAGTCGGGGAAATTAATTCAGAGGATAATAAAGATACCTGGGAGAAGAAAGTTGCTATTGAGCAAACAAAATGGGACAGTGTTAATTTAAGTCAAGGAAAACTTTCAGAGATGGATCCCCTACATCTGATTCCCTCTAAGCCTGACCTCAGCTTATCTAAATCCTTCTTATCTACATGGATTTCCTCAAGGCCTACCTCCTCCTCAATTCATTCACTCCAGTTCATACTGATAAAAGCTTTCTACAAACTGCTATTGAAATAGAGAAATAAGATACCAAATTTTACTTGGTTGTTCTCTGTTTCCAGTATGCTTTTTGCCTCTCTGTTCAAATAGACTACATGGTCCTTCAGGACAAGAACAATTTCTTGTATTTTAATATGCCTAAGAGTACTATCTAGTAAAATCCAATAAATAGTTTTGAACTGATTGACATACGGTAACGCATTACTCCACTTTAAGATCTATGCGCAACCTCTACAGGTTGGGAAGCATCAAAAGCCAAAATGAAAATAATGCTGAACTAAAGTTAGTTTGTATATGGAATATGGGAGACTGCACAGAATCTTGGAGTCTTATTGCCAATAGGAGTTGCCCGAGGTTGTTTGGCCCAGCTCCCTGTGCCAAATTTGTTTTCTTACTACAGAACACAGACGGAAACATCCTAATCTCACCTCAAATGTCTATTCCAATATCTTTCCCTTCTCCATTAGTTAAAAAGTCCTACCTTTTGTAAATGAAATCTTATACATTAATTCACACTATCTCAAACATACAGTGATTCTCTGATTACTTCTTCTTCATTTAAATTGACTGATTCAGTCCGGTATCATGTTGTCAGAGCCACTGGGAAATAGTTCACACTAGATCAGTAATTCAGAAAAGAACAATCTTTATTCCTTCTCTTTATGCCTATCCTCCAATCCTTACCAGTTTTGGTCAAGTACTGAACACAACCACAAGGAAAAGGAAATTCTCAGCAAATCCTTTCCATCTAGGTATACATTGACATGTCTGTTAAAGTGCAAAAATGTGCTAACATGAAACCTCAACAGCATATAATTTAGGCCATGAAAACTCTTTTTAATTCCTTTTAACATTGGGCTCTGCCACAAGCAGGCCAAAGTGGTAAAGTCCACTTTGACTCCTCAGGATGGACTTTTAAACTGTAAGGCTATGGGCATTTTAGCATAACATCTCAACAGAAGCTAAATCATAAACAGGAAGCCTTTGATCTCCAGGGTCCCGACCAAGCAAATTTTATAAAAGCATTTTGGGAAGTAAAATTGTCTACAGTCTATCCAGGTTTGGAGAATTCCTTTCAGCATGGCTTCTGACATACAGACACAAAGAGGGACATATCATTATCTTTGCTTGGTCTTGCCTTTGACAAGATTACAAATTACTTAGAAATTCTCTTAGCAAAGAAGCACTTTCCAACCCATATACCTGACATAAGATGGATGAAAAATACTCATACAAAATAGGTTCCCTTTCCACTTCAATTAGTTTCATTGAATACATGTTTACTAAGCTCCTACTCACATACCCGGCATTGGATTATACACACAGGGAATCAAAAGAAAAAGAAGATACTGCCTTTAACAACAAGGTGCTCCCATATTGTAAGGGAGAAGATACTTTGCACAAAACAATTACAGCACTTATATATTACTAAAATCTGAGTACAAATAGAGAATCTCCTATTTCTTGACTAAGTATACAGGCATAATGTTCAAATATTCTACCATGCCTTCTTTGAGAAAGCTATATTAATTCCAAATTTAATTGTATTCATGAACTCTATTGCTTCCCGAATTTTAAGGACAAGAAAATAGTGCCAATAGAGCACCATACCCATAGCAATTTATGTATTTTAAGATGCATTCCGCCATTGCAGTCACTCCAGATATAATAACATTGCTGTATCATGCTCAAAGTCATGTTTTATAACCTTCCTTAAAGACATCAAGATGAACCAAGCCATATAAATATATCAAAATGGTCATCCTCTTAATAATAAAAGAAATGTCAATTAAACAAAAATATAGATGCCATTTTTGCTTGCAAAATTATCAAAGATATTTTTAAATTATATTACTGGATTGAAGAGGGAAAGTATAGGGAAATTTCCTTAATCACTAATGGTTTGAACATAAAATGCTCTTATCCTACTGAAGAGTAATTTTAAAATAGGTAACACAAACATTTAATAAATGTGCATACTCTGTCTCATAGCTATTTTAGCATTTAATGCAGCATTTTAGCTATCGTGGGAGACAATATCTGGTTCTCTCTCTACATTTGGGCAAATGGGAGCAGTGACTTTCCTCACTTCTTTGAGGTTAAATGTGGCATATGACTAGTTCGCGACAGTGACATGTGAGTATCTATGTTTTACTTCTAGGCAAAAGCACTTAAGAAATAGTGAGCAATTTTCTACACATTCTCATTCCCTACCAAGGTGTTTACAAGAGTACATGTTGAGAGGACAGTGTCAGAAAATGATGGAGCCTCAGTAAGTTTGGGTCTCTATTTAACAATCAGAACTCTCCTGTCAACCTGTAATGTACTTGTAATGTGAGCAAAAAATAAGCAATTATTGTTTTAAGCTATAAAGATTTCCAGGTGTTGATTATCACAGTATAACCTAGCCTATCCTGACTGATAGAACAGTTTATTCTAAAAAATACATATAAATGTGCATAAACAGATTTTTAAAAATAATGCTAGAAAACTGGAAACAGCCTAAAATTTCCACAATATAGAAGTTTAAAATTACATCTAGTTAATACTACGTAACTGTAGGGGAGGAAAACTTTTTCTCCATCTAATGTGGGTTCATCTGGCCGGAGAACGAATTAAATTCACATGAGACAGAAGAGCAGGAGAAAATTAAACAAAGCTTTATGAGGACCATGGCCTAGGGCCTTTCTTCCCGAAGGAAGAAAGGGCACCGAAGAAGTGGGGTGCACAGAGTGGTTTCATACCCCCAAACAGGGTGTTTCACATATGATTGAAATGTCCATCCCATAATAGTCACAAGCTTGCCCTGTCTGTTGGCACAGTGCTTGATGGACACAGCAGGTAGTGGGTCTGCTCTCTTGGAGGGCGGGCGTAGCAGGAGGCAATTCTATTGTCTCAAGCTGGGTGGTCACAGGTGAGCACAGCAATCAGTTCCTAGCCTAAGGAAAGATTCTTAATCCTTAAAGAAATGCCAAGATTGGGAGGGGGAGGGAAGTCAGTTACAGGAGGTTACCAGACAAGCACAATAAACAAATGCAGATTTAAGTCCTTGCCTTTCCCATTGATTAAGAGTTTCTAGAGATAAGGACATCTCCCATTCTTCCTGGCACAAAGAGGGAGGCACCTTTACAGACAGAGATTTACCTTACAATGTAAATGTCTCTTAACAAAAGGGTAAGCAAGTTCTACTTTTCAGTTGCTTTCTGAAGCAGTCTGCAAAGAAACCAGCCTCAAATAATCCCCATGCCAAAGAGACATATCTTGGCGTGGCCAAGACCAGTCCCCAACATAGCCATTAAAAGTGATATTTTACACATATATTTATTGACAAGGAAAGATAGTTATGTTTTAACATTGAATGAATAAAGCAGGTTATAAAAACATGTACAGTACTATCCAATTTTTTGTTACAAATACACACACACATACACACCACGTACACACTCCACAATGTTAACATTGGTCATCACTGGCTGATGAGCTTATGGTGATTTTCTTTCCTCTTTCCACTTGTCTGAATTTTTTAATTGTCTAAAAGGAACATGCATTATTGTGTAGTAAAAAACAAAATAAAACATTAATTTTTAAAATGAGCCAGGGTATAAGTCTTGGTTATACAAGATAAGTCGTAGAGACCTACCATGTAACATAGTGCCTATAGTTAACAATATTGTATTGTATTCTTAAAAATTTGTTTAAAGGATAGATCTTATGTCAAGTGTTCTTATCACAAAAAATCATAATAATAAATAAAGAGCAAGAGGACACTTTTTTGGAGGTGATAGATATTTTATGGCATAGATGGTGGTGATAGTTTTATAGGTGTATACGTATCTCTGAACTCATCAAGTTGTATACATTAATCATGTACAGCTTTTTGTATGTCAAAAATAAATAAATAAATAGAATAACTAACCAAAAACATGAGCCAGGTCACTAGTTATTCAAAGGCCTCATTGAGGTTGATTCATTTTAAGAAACTAAGATTTTTTTTGCCTCTATGACTAGGAAATAAATGGTATCTTCATTTAGTTTCAACAAAGGTAAAAATTTTTTAAAAAGCCACCTCAGATAATGTGCATCTTCAGCATAAAACGGATAAGTCTGATTTATTTCCTTTCATTTTCCTAGCAGATGGGCAGCTGTTCTTTTACTCACAAACCTCCTGTTACAATTAGGAGATTCAAGCCAAGACCCTGAGGGGTGATTTTTAATCATTTATGGTGAGCTCTGGGGAAGAAGAGAGACTATTGTTATGTAATTCACAGGAGCACTCAACCATCTCTTTTCAACTTCATTTTTGTTCCACCACTTCAAGTTTCAAACAGGAGCTGCATTTTTGAAAGGTGATTCTAATATAACAGGTATTTCTTAATAGGCATAAAAAATTCCTTCTACTTAAAAGAGTTATACCAGAGAATGCCTATATCAGGATGACAATTTATGCCTTCTATTACTGCCATAACGCTTCACTACTGATTCCCACGGAGGGAGGGGCATTACACGTCCAAAAAAAAGGACATGTTATTATACTATGAGTTGATGTATACTCATGGGCAATTTGTTTGCTGCTTTTATTTACCACTGCCCCCCCAAAATAAAAAATTCCAAGAAAATTAAAACACCATAAAGAAGTTTATGATGCGGGGTCGGTGAGCCGAGGAGTCGAAAGAAAGATTTCTTAGACTCTTAAGATCTGGCAGTAGTGCTCTTTTATTTAGAGAATAGTATAGAACAGCATGGGGACAGGACCCACGGGCAGTCAGAGCTTCTGCTGCCGCTGCTTCTGCTGCCCCCGCTGGCATGGGGACAGGACCCACGGGCAGGCAGAGCTGGTGCGTGGGGACAAGACCCACGGGCAGTCAGAGCTCCTGCTGCTGCCCCGAGTTGAGGGTTAGGGCTAAATTTAAGGCATAGGTATGTGAGTCATCTCTTTACGAGACAAAGAAAAAAAAAGTTAAAATGGTACCAGTGCCGGTAGGGTCCGGCCATTGGGCGGTCCCACAACTTTTAGATAAGAATCAAACCGGATTGAGTAAATGGCAGAAGTCACCACTCAAATATTATCTTCAACTAAAGACAAAGGAGGATTTTGGGGTGGGGGGTCAGTTACATGAGGTTGCCAGACAGTAAGCAACTTAAGTTCTTGCCTTCCCCATTAAGAGTTTCCAGAGATAAGGCCATCCCCCCTTCCTCCTGGCGCAGAGAGGGAGGCATGGAGATTTCCGTCACAAATGCAATTGTGTCTGATCAAAGGGCAAGCAAATTCCACTCCTCGGAGCCTGATTCTCATCTGCAGTTTTAAAATTAACCAGCCTAAAAATCCTCATCAGTTTACAGACTGAAAATGTCTAAAGGTAACTAAAATAGACATGACCCCTGCCCTCCTGGGACTTACAGGAGATAATACAAGGTGATATAGCTACAAACCAAAATATATACAAAGTGTTATAGGTCTTCGGTGATAGAGGGTGATGAGTGAAGAGTAAATTGGCAATATATGAAGATCACTTTATTGGCATTGTGGAGAATGGGCTGAAGAAATAAAAGAATAAAATCAGAGAGACTGAATTAGAAAGCTATTGCAATAGTTAAGTCAATAGATAATGCATGTCTAATATTAAAAGGCAGTGGCAGGGGGCATAATGGGAGGCGGAAGTATGTAGAAAATATATAGAAGGATGATTTCAACAGAACTTAGAGATCAGCTGTGTACTAAAAGATTTGGGGCAGACAAAAATCAAGCAGATAACACAGGCAGAAACCTTTGGCAACTAGGTGGATCTAAGCGTCCTTAAATAAACAAGACACAAAGTACTGGGGGGTGGGAAGGGAGGAGGTTATGCAGGAAGAGGCAGGAGATAGTGAGTTCAAGATATATTTATACTAGTTATGAAGCTTGATTCTAAATGTTCAGAACATATGCTGTTCTCCTCCAAACTTACCATCTTTCATATCACTTCATTTCCTTTCCAGCATTTAACATATTTGGTAACTATCCTATTTCATCAAATCTGACATCTTTATTGCAATACATACAAATATTTTATGCACTAATAAAAAAAGAAAGAAAACGCTTTCTTACATTGATTCTAAGACCCATTTCAATCACATAGATGATGTTAAAACGTGAAAAAAAATGGGGATCTCAGAATCAACGAAATGAAGTGTTTGTTTATATATTTGGTTTCTTATTTGTTATGTTCCACTAAAAAGCAAGCTTCATAAAGGCATAGGCATTGTTTATTTTACTTGTTTTGTACTCCTAGCAGCTAGCATAGGGACTGGCAAAATAGTATCTGCTAAATAAATATTTGTTGGTTTTAAAGAAGGGAGTGGGAAGAAGGATAGGAGAAAAGAGTAAGCAAAAACAGGTATGGTCTCTGATCTAATGGAGCTTATGGTCTATTGAACCAATTTGAAGGACAGATATGATCAAGTAATTTTAATGGAGAAATGCAGGATGCTGTGGGGAATGTATAAAAAAGGGAAGAAGCATAATTTGAAGGGAGTGAAGAGTGGCTTCCTAAAAGAAGGAAGTAGTAATGCTTCACCTCTGTCCTGAATAACGAACAAGAGTGAGTCAGGTAAGGAAGATTGGAAATGAGTATTATTACACAGAACAGTATATGCAAACACCCTGAGATAAGAGAGAACACGGTATGCTTGAGAAACGGAGAGAAGACCACTGTAGCCAGAGTATAGCAAGTGAAACAGAACGTGTCAGGAGGTGAGATTAAAAGGTAGGCAAGGAATAAAACTTTTTTAATTGAGATTTAATTAAAATACTATAAAATCTGCCCTTTTAAAGTATACAATTGGTTTTTTTTTTAACATATTCACAAAGTTGTACAACCATAAACACTATCTAATCCCAGAACATTTTCATCATCCCAAAAAGAAGTCCCATACTCTAGCATTTACTTCTCCCTCCTCCCAATGCCTGGCAACCACTAATCTAATTTCTGTCTCTATAGTTTTGCCTATTCTGGACATATCATAGTAATGGAATCATACAACATGCAGCCTTTTGTGTCTGGCTTGTTCCACTTAGCACAATATTTTCAAAGCTCATCCATGTTGCAGCATGTATCAGTACTCCATTCCTTTTTATGGCTGAATAATACTCCTTTCTATGGCTAATATCATATTTGTTTATCCATTCATCAGTTGATGGACATTGGGCTGTTTCCACTTTTTGGCTATTATGAATAATGCTTCTAAAAACACTGCTGTACAAGTTTATGTGTGGGCATATGTTTTCAATCTTTTGGATATATACCTAGGAGTGGAACTGTTGGGTCAAATGGTAACTCTGTTCAACTTTTTAAGTAAGTAAGAGGTCAGATTTTACAATTTCAAGTAAACCATGGATGATTTTGCATTTTACTCTGTAGGACAACAGGAAGCTAGTAAAGGATTTTTAGAAAGGACATGGTATTATTGACTTACATTTTTAAAACCTTCTTTTGCTACTATATGGAGAATGGGTTGAAAGAAGGCAAAAATGGATAAAGGAAAATTAATTATAAGTCCATTGCAACACTCATGAAACAGATGGTGGCTAAGACTAGAGAAGGTAGTGGCAATGGATCTGGGAGGACACAGATGGAATTGAGAGATACTTGGCAGTAAAATTAACCTGATGTCATCATTGATTAGATATTGTGAGTAAGAGAGAGCAAGGTGTTAAAGATGGTTCACAGGTTTGCAATTACTAGTGATCTCTGTCAGAGCAATTTCAATAGATTGGTAGGAGAGCAAGCCAGATTACAATGCGCTCATTCAATAAATATTTATTAAATACCTACTATGTGCTCAGCACAGAGGATATACAGCAATGAAGAGAAAACAAAAATCCCTGTCCTCATAGACCTTATAATTTAGCAGGGGAAGAGAGTGAAAAAGAAGTAAAATCAATCAACCAATCATACAGTATGTTAGAAAATGATAAATACTACAGACATAAATGAATTGAAATAGTAAAGCTTATCTCTAAGGGAATGAGATTAATATTTAAATAAAGCTACTGAATGCCACATACTGTTCTATATGCTGTACATATATTTACTCATTTAACCCTTACAATACTATGAGGTAGGTACAATTATTATCTTCATTTTACAAATGGGGAAACTAAAGCACAGAGTTTTATTAAGTAACTTGTCCAAGTTCACAGTTTGTAATTGGAATGGCTGGAATTCAAACTAAGACATTTAGCTCCAAAGTTTGAACTTGTAACCATTACACTATACTGAAAAAGAGAGAGAGAATACTGTCTATCTGAAAATGCAGCACCAAGGGAAGATTTTACTTTTAACCAACGTGCAAGGGATTCCTGGACCCAATTCCAACACGTGTGTGTGTGGAGTCTTCCCCACACCAACAAGCAGTTCTTGGATGCCAGCAGAGTATCTGAGAATTCAACTCAATTCTGATACTATCTACCTGGAGATAGAATCAGATTCCACAGGTAAAGGGCCAGTCCCATAAGACCATCCTCCACTTCAGACACCAATCACAAGTCCAAGTTGTTACCTGTGCTTCTGACCTACCACCTACAAACTGGAGGTTCCCAGAACCCTCTCCTCACTTTCGATTAACTTGCTAGAACAGCTCAAAGAACTCAAGAAAACCTGTTTACTCTCTAGATTACTGATGTCTTTCAAAGGATATTAAAGGACATGAACTGAACAGCCAGATGAAGAGATACATAAGCAAGGTCCTGAACAAAGGCATTTCTGTCCTCGGGGAGCTTGAGGCCCAGCATGGTGGCATGTGGAAGCGTTCTGGTTCCCCAGCGTGGAAGCTCTCTGAAAAAAGAGCTGATGAGTTGTCCTTTTGAGTTTTCATGGAGGCTTCGTTATATAATCATGATTGACTAAGTCATTGGCTATTGACAAGTGATTCAATCTCCAGCCCTGCTTCCATCCCTTCCCTGGAATCAGGGGTTGAGACTGAAAGTTCCAATCCTCTGATCACATGGCTGGTTCTCCCAGCCAGGAGCACCCACCCTTAGGTGCTTTCCAAAGGTCGCTTCATTAACACAACAATAGACACCTTTCTCACTCTTAACACATAGGAAATTCCAAGGGTTTTGGGAGCTCTGAGCCAGGAACAGTAAAGACCAACTATATATGAGAAATAAATTTTGGTCCTCTGAATTAGAAAATATGTATTTCTTATAAATCATAATATCACACAAAGCTACTCAAGCATGTTTCCGGGATAAGGGAAAGGAGATAATGGAGACTGAAATCATTTAAAAAGGGAGTAATTTATAGAACAAAATCTCAGGAAGAGGCCTAGAGTAGAAGATGGTGTTTGGAATACTTCTTAAGGGTAAAATTATCTTAGGATATCTTACTTGTTTCTAATATTTGAGTAGATAAGACTAAAGGAGAGCCTCACTCTGGCACTTTAGGTATCTTTTTGGTCAACTTTTCTAGATTGTTCTGTCTAAATTCTCTGACTTCCCCAAAAATCCAAACAGAAAAAAGAAATACATACAAGAATATAAGAAAGAAGAGGTAAATCTAAGAACATGTCTGAAGGTGACACCCATCAGAACAGGCAAAGTTAAGTTACAGTGAGGTGCCACAAAGGGAAGGAGAACACTGGGTGTAGAACTCGCCTCTCCTTCAGGATTTCTTCTGGGAAAACCTTGAATAAGGTCCAGAGGTGTAGGGATTAGTCAAGGACTGTATTTCCCCACTTCAATTCCTGTCTCCAATTTCTTAGCCAATATTACAACTAAGCCTAATATTACCAGGATAACTCCCAACTGCCCAGAACTCAATCCAGCTGCTTTATTTGGTTTGGGAATGCTGTGACCTCCTTCTCCTTTATATACTGATCTGCATATGTAGAGAGGGGTAAAGGTGAATAGTTGTACTCAGGTGAGAGGCCAACTACCACAAGAACTCAAGAAAAGGAAAGTTCTAAAAAGAAAGAGTATTGAACTATACTAAAAATTAAGATCTGACTGCAGTAAGTGAAGGTTTACTAGATACCAACTCACAAACAGGCATCTGTGCTACCAAGCTAGAGGAAAATGCTGCGGCACGAATGTGCCCTTTTTGGTCTCTCAAAGCGCAATCTACCATCTGCCTATTCAATGCACGAACAATTTCCGGGAAGGGCCAGGAGAGAGCAAATCTCTTGATTTAATAGGAACAGAGGGAAGAAAAGGATGACAAACATGGGGCCATGTTCTATAAAAGCTCTGTGGATATTAGTGCTCCCTATTTTTATTCTTGAACTGACATGAGTCAGCCTGCCTCTACCAGAGGAACATGCTGCAAAGCTATCCGCCTATTTAAATTAATCACGTCAACATTTAAAAATTTGAAATGCATTTGGAAAGGGTTGATTTTTATTGAGGATGGGTGGGTGAAGGGGTGTGTAAGGACTGGTATTTGCTAATTCTCTTCCTCATATGGCTGGCCTCTATAACTAGAATCAACTGCAGGCTCTCAGGTGTTGCTCTCTACAACTGGCTAATCCCAGTCTCAGTAAGCCCAGGCCTCTTTAGGAGGGAAACAGGAGCAGCCACCAGTAAGCCCTGCAGCAGGCAGGTTTACTTTACCCCAGGATAAGCGATTCATGGCAAAGGGTGGGTTTTGACTTGGAAAAAACATCATGTGTAGAAGTAAAAGGAATAAACACTGTTGTAAAAATGAAATGCTTGCCACATGGAAATATAATTTAAATATAGCTATTGCTAAAAGACTAAGGGCTGAAAGGATGCACACTGCAGGAAGCCATTTTAGTCTCCAACAAGGATATAAGGAATCTCAAAACCTACAAATATTAGTGTACATTTTTATAAATGACTCTTTTTCCCTCTTCTTTCCTTCACTCAACTTTTGGTTAAAATAAAAAAAACCCATATAGATTCTAACTTTCTGTTTTCCAGTGATATAAAGAGGGAATAGTTATATATATATATATATATATATAATATATATAAATATATATATATATAAAACATATGATAAAGTTTCCCAATTGCCATAACTATGAGGGAAACCCATATGCCCAGCATTTCTGCCAATTGCAAAAATGCTAGACTCAAAGGCTTGACAGTCAGATGTGTTGGCCTATGAAGCCAAATAGGTAAGTAAAGACTGAATAAACATCCTCAAGGCCCTTAATTCAAAGAGAAGATATGTTCTGTTCCAATCTAGGAAATCTAAGCAAATAACAAAATTCTGGGACCCTTAGGTTCAAGTTAATGGCGTGATAAGGCCTAAACAAAGGTTTGGTTTGTGACACAGGAGATAGTTTTGACTCTCTTCCTGTCTGAAGCAGTTCTTAAAACATGCCTAAAGTATCAGCAGAGCTAGTGTCATTAAGAAGCCAGTAAGACAGGAAAAGTGAAGACATCTTAAAGATCTAGGAGCTTCCCTCTTTGTGGACCACTCACTCCACTGCAAAATGCATTCCCCCATAATACACACAACCTTGCATATACACACACAGATATGAAGAAAGCAAAGAGGAAACCTTTTCAGTTACAGACTAAGGATCAATCTGATCAGCCAAAAATCCTTTGTCGTTACATTGTATTTTCCTATGTTTTGTCCCATTATGAGTACATTGGTCTTAAAATCCATTCAAGGACATACAAAATTGAATCAAGAAGCATTTCAATTTTATTCAGATGACCGTAGAACTAAAAATTCAGTCAAAAAGAAAAATAGCTCTAACAGTTAAAATAAGCATACACCTTTATCATTAGATTATTAAATTGTTTGTTCCTGAAATGTAGCTGCATGTAGTTTTTTTCACATGCAAAAATAAATACACACAGAAGCTAACCAAACAGCTCATTTTAGCTGTCATGGATATATAAAGAAACCATCGGTTAGTGAAAGAGAATTCAAGTATAGTGGTCCCACAAAATATGAAAAATTATAGCAGGTCTAAACTTTCATTTCCTCCAAAGCTAGCACCGTTACTACTATTATACACCAAAACCCAGATATAGCGAGTGGGTGTGACTACTCATTTAATAATGAGACAAACCCAAGGTCAAAGTTTATGCCATCACAGATGCAAACACGAAACATCTGTCCAGTGCTCTTAGCTAGAATTTCTTTGCTTTCCATTCACTTTGGACATCTTTACAAGCTTAAAAGGCAGAGAGAACACTCTCAACTAACTATCCACGTGCAATTTAAAAATAAAAGAACAAAGTGTCTTTGGACTCCACACAGAGAGTTGGGGGGATAGAAAAGGAGTAAGAGAACGATGTCCTTTTTATGCTCAGATAAGAGAACATCAATATGCCTAATCAAAAGGGCATCTCTGTCTTCCTTTTGCCTTCTCACAGCAGACCAACAATACTCCTCTATAGAGATAGAAAGAATTATACTGAAGCAACAATGACTACAAATACAGTTTGGAAACATAATTGGAGGAAAAGAAGGAAGATTCTGGAAGTCTTTTTTGTTTGCACTCAGACCTCAGATCTATATTCTCTAGGTTGCATTCATATTCTGTTGTATTTCACATCTCATGGTATGTTTCCCTAACAATTGAATGTAAATGGAATTTTGTTACTCAAATCATGAAAAGTAAAAAGAGACTGGGGATAAGGAATTCATTAATTTCTTACCAGATCCTAGGCAAATCACCTTTCTTCTCTGAATTCCAAACTTCTTACCTGCAAATTTTTAAAAACTCACCTTCTTCAGCTAACTAACTTCCTTTTATTATGAGGGCCAAGCAAAAGCAATAAATAAAATTGGAAGCATTTGGTAAAAGTTGTGAGAGAACAGATATAAAGAATCTGTATGGTCATTTAAAATAATAATATGGCATAATACTAGAAACAAGAAAGGACTGCCTCTGCTGGTAGTCAATCCCCTGTCACTAAAGGCATCCAAGAATAGGCAGATCAAGACTTCGCAGGAATTTAGTAAGGCAATTCAGTCATTGAAAGTAGTGTAGTAATTTTTAAGGTTCTTTCAAACTTTATGATTCTTTGATTCTATGAATGCTACTATGAATTATTTACTAAAATGATAATTTTTTTACAAAGCAAATACTTATTCAGTAAAATTGTAAACCTGCCTTTTCACATGTTGGGTCTATTTTAAGATGGCAGACACCTACAATTGTATCTGATGTCTTTATTCTGTTTTACAAGATAGATATGATCATATTCATTTGATTAAAAACAGGCTTATCTTAATAAAATGCATTATCTTCAGAATCAAAATCAAGGTTAAAATAAGCAATGAGAAGGCAAGTGGAGGAGCTGGGTTTTAGGGCACTAACTCGTAAGAAGTTTGGGAATTCTAAAGTGAGGATTCAGGACCTCCAGAATTTAAAAAGAAGGGAAGAAAGAAAAGGAAGGGGGAAAAGTGGGGAAAAAAGAGAAGAGGAAAGAAAAGGAAATCAACCAACCAACCCTGATTTGTCACACCTGCACAAAGTTGTTAAATAAGAGTATCATTGAAATTGTTCACCAAAGCCACCTGGTGTCTCTTCCAAACCGAAATAATAGAATTGACTGGAGAAAAATCCTGGATACTTGCCCATCTCCTAAACAATGTTCAAAAAACCCTGGAACATCTACTGTGCCAGCATACTCAAACAGTAGCTATCAACTTGAAGGTATTTACCACTGAGCCATAAGACTTCATACTCTGATCAAAATGCATTCACAACAAAGCATTGCTCATTGCCCTTGCAAGAAATAACTAACCCTAAAATAACCAACATCTTACTCCTTTCTTTTGTTTCAAGTATTACTGATTAGAAACGCCAAAGAATCAAAATCTCATTAATAAGCATTTTGCTTATTATCGATCACTAAGTCCAATAAAATTATTTTTCATACAAAAATAACCATGTTCCAAACTCTGTGATTAAGAGAAAAAATAAGTCTTCAAAGAACCTGCTTCTCAGCCCTCCATCAAGCAATCTAACTGGTGAATGATTATTTCATTTTAGGAATCCTACAATCAAGATAATATCTTCTATTACTCAAGGCACAATTTTTCTTTCCTTGTTCCTTAGTCTCAAGGATACAAGAGGAAAATGAAATTCTGTGTATATTTTTAAAGCAATCAAAAGGCTAATCAGACCTAATTCCAAGCTCTATCCCAGAGCAAGAAAATCAATCAGTATTTGTCTGAGTTTCAAATGCTCCTTAAACTTTGGAAAGCAAGACTTCTCCCTAGGATTAGAGCAGCATTGAAAAACAGATGTTAAAAATGTTTTGTATGGGCTTGGCCCCGTGGCCGAGTGGTTAAGTTGGTGTGCTCCACTTCAGTGGCCCAGGGTTTCGCCGGTTCGGATCCTGGGCGTGGACATGGCACCGCTCATCAGGCCACGCTGAGGCAGGGTCCCACATAGCACAACCAGAAGGATCTACAATTAGAATTTACAACTATTACTGGGGGGCTTTGGGGAGAAGAAGGGAAAAAAAAAGAAGATCAGCAACAGATGTTAGCTCAGGTCCCCAATCTTAAAAGAAAAAAAAAAGTACACTTAAATGAGACTTTTTTAAAAAGTCTTTTTTATTTTCACGGACTATTACTCAGCATTTAAAAAAAAGAATGTGCAGTATTTTTACCTAAAAATAAATAGTTCTTCAGGTTACCAAAGTTTTATGAAAATGCCCCAAATTATTTCTTGGCAGCTCGCCCAAAATACCCATGCTAGTTTGGTCCCCCATCTTCATCTAGGGCCTTCCTCTTCTTAGCAATTAGTCCATCTGCTTGCCTGCATCACTCTCTTCTTGCAAAACCCCATCTCTCTTTCCACCCCCAAACCACCCTGCTTACAGCATCCTCAAAGGGCACCCATATTCTCATATGTAATTTCTTCCCGCTCCATCTTGGCAAACTCTTCTTTAAGGTTTCCATTCCTTTTAAGCCACCTCTTCACTTCTGCTGCCTCTCTTTGCTTGTTACCAACCTCAAACCACACCACTTCCATCTCCTCCAGAAGCCTTCAGGTATCCAAACTGCAAACTCTTGATGTTCTAAGAGCTAGCCTAAAGACGTACACTAAAAGGATAAAATAGTGAGGACTGTTTGGTTCACTCAGACATGATCTTCACATGCAGAGATAGTCCTTCTAATCTAGGAGCAGCAAGACACGTGCAGTGCTTTTCCGGTAGTAGTGTGGTTGTACACTGTCATTATTTCTTTTCCTCTGGCTAGACCTCTGTGGGTCAAAAGGAACATATATTATTGAGACATCTGCCTTAGTTTTGAAGTGAAGAAAACTAATCCACAAATGCTTGATTTGACTCCCCTAAGTACTTTGCTCTAGCAACTGAAATACCACTGAGATAGGTAAGGCAATATAATCAGTCCAACCTTCATAAACTGCTTCCTTCACTCATTCAGCAACTATTTACGAAGTGTTTACCTTTGCTAGGCACTGAGCTAGGTGTTATGGATACAAAAACTCCAAGATATAGTCTGTATTAATCAGGTTTCTGATTCAATTAATCAGGTTTCTGCTATATCACAAATAATTTGAAAACCTCAGTGGCCTATAACAAACATTTATTTTTCACATTAATGGGTCTGTGGATTAGCTTGGGTTTGGCTGATCTCAGCTGGGCTTATTTAAAGCTAGACTGAACTCTAGGCTTCAGGTTAGATCCAGGTCTGCTTCAGTATTCATCCCTGGCCCTAGGCTGAAGGCACAATGGATACCTGGGGCATGCTCTTCTCATGGCAGAAGTCAGAAGCTCAAGAGGGGTGTGTGGAAACATGTGATGCCTCTTAAAGGCCTCGGCCCAGAATTGGCAGGCTGTTATATCCATTCGCATTTCATTAGCCAAAATTATATGACCAAGCCAAAAATCAATCGCATAGAGAAATATATTCTGCCCACAGTGAATCACAACCAGGGTAGAGATGAAAAGAAGCATTGTGAACAAATAATGCAGTCTATCCACATGGTTCCTATCATGAACAACTCCCAGCCCAGTAAGGGAGATATATGTGTTAAAAAAAAAAAAAGCTAAAACTCACCTTTACCATTTCATACATTTCTCTGACTCTATCTGCATCTACTCTGCGGAACTCTAGACTGGCCCCTCCTTTCCCCAGAATTCCCCTCGAAGAGTTCTGGACCCTTAGTGGGTATTTCAAATGACTCTGAGATCTAGTGTTCTCAACTACCATGTGGCATCTGACATTTTTCTCCTCTCCTGCTTCGGCTAGGAAAGGCAATGACTGATTGCTGCCAAAGGTAAAAGTGGCAGTCACATAATTGATGTCCACTAAAGATATCACAGTCAGCTGCACTAAAGTCTGTGCCAAGGGTGTAGCACTAATGTCCATACCATGGAGACTTAATGCTCAATGCCAAAGGCATGTTATCAATGTTGTTGATATTTTACACTCTCAGGAGCTCATTTGATCACTAAAAGAAAAGAAACAGCGCTTCAGAATTTTAGTCACATATTTCAGGTATGCAATAAAAGGAAGATCTGGAGGCTGGCCCAGTGGTGTAGTGGCTCAGTTTGTGCGCTCTGCTTTGGCGGCCTGGGGTTCACAGGTTCAGATCCCGAGTGTAGACCTAGCACCATTCCCCAAGCCACACTGTGGTTGCATCCCACATAAAATAGAGGAAGATTGGCACAGATATAAAGAAAAAGATCTGAGTAACAATGTACTATTCCCAGAAATCACCCCCTAAGTTCCTAGGGTTGAGGAACTCACTTTATTGCCTTCATTCTCTTTACCTCTGTGATATGTTATTTTCCAGAAGTTCTTAATCCTACACACAAATAGATCACTAGTGGGCCAAAGCTTTTCTGAATGCTTTGGTGAACACAACTCAAGGCTGGGATCTGAACTACATAACCCTAATACAACATGATGAATTCTATAATAGATTTAGGTTTAAAAATGCTAAGGAATAAAAGAGGTGAGAGTGATTTACTTGGCTTAAAGGGTCAGGGAAAGCTTCACACATGAGATGATACTGAGTATTGGTTCACCAGGTACACAAGGGAAAGAAAGCATCATAGACAAAGGGTACAATTAGTGTGCATTAGTTAGTGGAAAATACTCATCTTTTCTTGACCTGCATAGTGACCAAATGGCAGGTGAGTTAAACAAACATACGCTTTCTCCTTCCAAGTGGTCTGTATCCTGGGTAAATTTATGTTGTCAGAAGGAAGCCAGGCTCTAGCACTGTACATTGCTAAGAAAATGAAATATAAAAATTAAAGTGCTATTAATTAGTCAAGGTAGAAAATTTCCTATTTCTAGCTACAGGTGTCATGTCTGGCCATCATTGCCAGAATATCCAGAATTATTAGTAAAAATTCTAGGAAAAAAAGGTGCTTCTGGAAAGCACAATAGAATTTAAGAAAGATTCCATTTTCTAAGAATGCACCAAACATCAAGAGCTCAACATTGTTGGACACTTCTCCCATGTTCTCAAATGATCCCTGGTTATACTGCTGAGGAAACAAAAATACTTCTTCCTCCTCATCCATTTATCCCCCTGTATCCACCCTATTAAAATGGAGGGACAGAGAACATGAATATTCACTAGCTTTGTAAGGTGTGGTTGATGATCTGCAATGTGTGTACAACATGCCGCCAGCTTTCCTGTGAACCACCAGTTCCAGTGTAAAATCTTAAGGCCAACTTCTCCCTGCAACTTGTGTGAAGTTGGAGGTACTGCTTGAATCAGATCTATGTTTCTTTGGTTTTTCCTGTGTAATAACTATGCTTTCAGGCCCTTACTACTTCATGCTTCAATCTCTATAGTAACCCCTTAACAAATGCCCCTATATTCATTCTCTCCCATCTCCCAAATCTGGAAACTATCCAAGTGTCCATTAAGAGTAAAATGGATAAATTGTAGTGTAGTCACATAATGGAATGCTAAACAGCTAAAAGAATGAACTACAAATACACACAGAAATATGGATGACTCTCACAAACATAATATTAAGTGAAAGAAACCAAAGAGTCCATACTAAATGATTCCATTTAAATAAAATAGGCAAAAAGAAACTCTGTCAAGACAATGGTTTCTGCCTTGAATGCAGAAAGAAGGCAAGGGCATTGCAAGAAACATGAACAACCAAGAAATCCTATCATATTCTTTCTTACTGGTGCTACTTCCCTATATCAGCCAATCATTTATGCTAAAAATGATCATATAGAAAGGGAAAGATAGGGCAATTCATAGGTCCTTTTCTTTCAGTCCTTCCTTACACATCAGTAAGCCAAAGCAAGACAGTCTTGATAAAATATGCATATATCAAGACATGAAATAAAAATAGTTGAGTTAGTTCTGTGCAGGTGTTCACTGTTCTGGTAAGAGTGAAATACACATACATGTATGACCTATAAAATACAAATTGTGTAATTTTGGTGATTCTGCATACAAGTTAAATATTCCTATCTCCATTTAACACAGGCATTGTACAACATAAAGATAAATGGTAAGATCCATGCTAGTAACTTCAAATTTTATTTTTTCTTTACTTAGAATGATGTTAAATATTAAAGAAAAACATCATAATGAGATAGAGAGAAAGAGACAGATGGACAGACGTCAAGGAAGAAGGAAAGGGAAAAGTTTTATATTTTAGTGCTTTTTAATGGCACTTATTTCTTACAGTTTCAACAAGAGGCCTCGCATTTTCATTTTCTACTGGACCTCTCAAATTAGGCAGCCCATCTTCATTTGTAATGCAGTCCCCGAGGATGAAGCATAGAAGTAGTGCTAGTTATAAGTAAACTGCCTCCTTTCTTTTCTTTGTCCAAAGTATTTCTGTCTACATGCCAGATCACTACAAAGAGGCCATTGTTCATGTGTGAGTCTTACAGATGGTGAATGTGACAGGTTATTCTCCCATTTGATAAAATTCTCATACAGCTAAATACTGGGTATAACGAGCAGACCTGACAAATAATAATTTCCTTCAGGGGAAAATACAGGAAATTGAAAGAATACATTGTTTTGAATTTCTCTATGGGGTTCGTATGTACAAATTACCCTAGTAGAAACAAAACATTTAGCTTCCCCCTATAACTGGCAAAATTCATGAATTACCACAGAGAAAAAGATAAGCTAAAAATAATTTTTATAAGAGACTTAAGGTGCTAAAGAGTTGGTAGACACAGGAAGCTGCCAGGAAGAGACTACTGGGCCTCTTCTACCATATTTGTCTATTGACTTGTCTCATGACCCAAAAAAGCAAGCCTCAGAAGAGAGCCATTAAAAAAAAAAATCTAGGGGCCAGCCCGGTGGCTCAGTGGTTAAGTGCGCACATTCCGCTTCGGCAGCCCAGGGTTCGCCAGTTCGGATCCCAGGTGCAGACATGGCAGTGCTTGGCAAGCCATGCTGTAGTAGGCGTCCTACATATAAAGTAGAGGAAAGTGGGCATGGATGTTAGCTCCAGGCCAGTCTTCCTCAGCAAAAAGAGGAGGATTGGCAGCAGTTAGCTCAGGGCTAATCTTCCTCAAAAAAAAAAATCTAGTTTGAACTTTCTCCACATGTTGCTCATTAGACAAACTATGGACTGTTAAAAGTAGAAAGCTGCCACACAATCACATAATTCATGCTTCTCATTTAAATAGAATAACTGAGGTCTACAGAAGTGAAGTAACTAAAAACGGAGCCTCAGGATTGGAAAGATCCTTAAGGATCTTGTTACCTAAATCTCTATCAGTTGTTTGAATTTCCTCTCCAACAATCCTTTCAGGTGCTTGAAAAATCCCAGTTATGGGAAGCTCACAGAGGACATTTCTTTCTTTTTTTAGTACTTTTTTCTCATATTAGTCAAAGTCTATATTTACCATAGCTTCTTTCAATTGGTCCCAGCTCTCACATCTTGAGGTCACTTAGCGAAAGTTACATGTTGGAGGACAGCTATCATGTCCCAACTGAATCTTCTTCTTCTCTAACCCAAATATCCCCAATTATTCCTCAGTGTCCAACCTAAGATTACATAACTAGTCAGTGGCAAATAAAGAATGAGAATTCAATTCTCTTAAGTTTTTTTTATTGTCTTCCTTCCCCTCCATCCTATGACTTTAAAACATGATGGGTAGAGATGTGAGATAACTAGAATTTGCCTAATTTGCAAACTCAGTTTTCCACCTGAGTGGTAACTACCTAAAGGCCTCTATAAAACTTGAATCAGACAAACTACCCCCATTCCTACTTTCCTCTCCCACATCTCACTAAAATCCCTCATATTCCAAGGACCATATATCCCCAAAGAGTTCCTGGCCACTACACTTCTGTTGGAATGCTACTTAACTTATTTGAATAATTCAGTACTTACAACATTTTACAGCCGGATAAAAGAAACCAAAGGTAACTCCAGGTCACTAAGATAAAGAGATGTGAGGCTTAGAAAATCTAGAAATTGAGGCTAAGAAGGAAAAAGGAGCAGAGGAAAGGCTGGCCGCACGGATTAGCTTGGTTAGTACCCTGTGCTGTTTGAATATGAGAAGGCTTAAAATCATTATTGTCTTCTAGGGTATATACAATAACATAATGACAATAGATACCATTTGTGGAGCACTATATGATAGGCATCGTACTTGCAAAATAAATATTAAAATTCCTCACAGTCCCCTTCTGATGTGACTGATGTTTTTCTCATTTTATTGATGAGGAAACTAATGTTCAGAAAGACTAAGTAACTTGCCCAAAGTCATACACCCAGTAAAGTGACGCAGCCAAGATTTATCTGCTTACAGATCCCAGGATTTTACCATCCTCCACTCTCTTACATATAGACTTCTATATGTAAACTATATATTTTGTGAATATATATTTTACATTTGTGTAATATAGGAAATATTTGTGAATATAGGAAGGAGCATAAAAGGAAATAACACACATTCTTTAGGAAAACTGGCAGAATTAGGATTGGAATCTACTCTCTCTGACTTCACAATTCCCAGGATCAGACAGGTCTTCAGGAACAAAGTAGAAAGAAATCCAGAGCCCAGTAAGTCAGGTAGATTGAAGCTGAAGCAACATTACTAAGAAGACCAAGGTAAGTTTGATCCTGTGTGGGGGTAGCTGGAGCAGGGATAAAGACTCTAAGATTACTTTCTTGGGTTTATTCTCAATTTCCTACAACAGTGTGTGGCACACAGTAGGCACTATGTAGGCACACAGTATGAATACTTGTTGAATGACTGAATTATGATCAAGTTCTTCCAATTTGTTAATATTTCAAAGCAATGTAAGTGCTGAAATAACTCAGAGCCAGGGAATGATCCTGTGGGCCAGGCTTATTCCAAGAATGCTTCTAGGAAATGCCCCCTTGAGAACAATATGAGAATGCTAGGCACACCTTATGTGAGGTGTTTATCTGAGACTAGCCCTTTTCACAAGTGAGAACTCCAAACTTGCCGTTTAGGAGGGATTTATTTTTCTCTGTCTTTTTAAAGGATAAATTTCTTTATCAATTGTTAAATATGAGTATCCACAAATCCAGTGTTCTGACGTCACTTAACAGAAAACAATCAGCCTAGAAAGCTAAAGCAAGGCTTAAGAGTGCTTAGTTCCTCACTGATTTCTGAGAACTCAGTACAGGATATTTTCTGATGTCCAAATACTGTAGAGAAAGTGACACTACTTGAAATGAATTACACTCTATTTGGGTAAGTAGGAATTTAGATTAACACCACGCTTGTTTACATTCTCACTAATTCATAAGCGTTAATGACTAGCAATGGGTGTCCTTGTCGTTTATTTTAATTCACTTCTCAACGATGTTTTTAGAAGATATTAAATAAGATACCAGGATGATTGTTAAATTATCATAACCAAATACCATAAAATCTCAATTAATTGGAATCCAACTAACAATCCCTTCAATTAAACTGTTTTTCCCCCTGTGTTCACATTTTAGGAAAAAGATTATTATCACAAGATAAGCTTGTGTCAGAGGTTTATTAAAAACAGCAGCAGTAACAAGCCAAATTCCAGGAAAAGCCCTGAGGTCAGTACAGATTCAGCCCAATCTCCTGTTTATTAATACTAATCCTGGACCATGATGACTGATTTCCAGCACAATACCCTTAAGGCCCTGAACTGGGGTTTGGATTAAAAGAGGACAGGAGACTCTAAGAAAGCCTGGGTTCTGGAATTTAGGGGCAAGAAAAGTCAAGCACTGAACTAGGAGACACTATCAGGTTTTACTACATTTGACAGACAGGCACGAGGAGATCCAAAACTAGATATTTCTATGAGGAAGGACAGGTAGGGCAGTGGAAAGTAAAGTAATCCCAAGATTCTGGATATTCGATTAAGCATTAGGCCAAATAGGCAGGCAGTTAGAACAGCGGAGATCCTAAAGCTAATATGCTGAGTCCCAGAGACACTGGGGTTCAGGAAGTTAAGAAATTCAGTTATTTAGGGGGTTGATTCTACTGATTCATCTATTAAAATTTTATATATATAGTTGTGTGCAAAGCAAAAGCTCAAATACAGGGAAACAAGACAGGATCCCAGTGGTTACAAATTGAGGCTTTATAGTCATTCATAAAACGGTTCACATTCCATTTCTTCCACCTGCCACTTGTGATGGTTAATATTGTGTCAACCTGGTTAGGCTATGGTCCTCACCTAGTTTGCTAATCTAGGCGTTGTTGAAAAGGTATTTTATAGATGTAGTAACATCTACAATCAGTTGATTTTAAGTAAAGGAGATTATCCCTGATCAATGTAGGTGGGTTTCATCCAATCAGCTGAAGGCCTTAAGAGCAAGAACTGAGTTTTCCCAGAGAAGAAGAAATTCTGCCTCAAGACTTCAGCATCAACTCCTGCCTGATTTTCCAGCTTGCCAGCCTGCTCTATAAATTTCAGACATGCCAGCCCCCACAGTCTCATGAGCAAATTCCTTAAAATAAATAAATATAAATCCATATCCCCTTATTGGTTCTGTTTCTCTGGAAAATTCTGACTGATACACTATTCATGTGACTTTGGGTAAGTTATTTAACCACTCTGAGCCCCAATTTCCTCATGTATAAAATGGGGGTAATAGCTATCTCACAGAGATTTTGACATTAAAACAATGGTCAAACACCTTGTATACTGTCTTGCATGTAATAAGTGTCAATAAATGCTATTTTCCTTCCTCTTGAGATAGATCTAACATCACAGCTTTGATCTTTTGCTTGTTCTCACTGTGGATAACTTCCTAATCCTTCCAGGTCTTTGAAAGCAAGAACTATTTTTTCTACATTGTGGAACCCTCTAGAATAATAATTCTGGAAGCAAATGCAAATGGTGACTGAAATGCAAATGGTGACTAAAAATCTGGTGTGTGTGGTATATGAACCAGAAGGCAAACACAGGTATAAGATGGACAACTCAAGTATAAGGAGAAAAGAGAAGGTTGGGGAAGAAGAAGAGAAAAAAAGAACATCTTGAGTATTCCGGAACCTAACATACCAAAAACTTAAGTAAGAAAAAATTAACCTTACCTACCTCAGATAGACAGACATATGTGCATGCACATGCATATATACACATACATATTCTAAATCTATTAAACTCTTAAAAGGTAAAAACAAAAGTCAATAATAAAAAAACTTTTAAAATACTAGAAGAAAATATTTTTAGGTGCTTGAGATAAAGGTTTAAGATGTCCTTTAAAAATAATTCACACAAGC
Source organism: Equus asinus (assembly GCF_041296235.1). Taxonomy (NCBI): domain Eukaryota; kingdom Metazoa; phylum Chordata; class Mammalia; order Perissodactyla; family Equidae; genus Equus; species Equus asinus. The sequence goes on along the minus strand of NC_091820.1, from coordinate 112,231,983 downwards.
AAACCCCATAAGAGAAGAAAATGATAAATGTGATTATACCAAAATGTAAAAATGGTATGCAAAAAATTACCAAACCAAAGTTAAAAGCAAGCTACAGACTTGGAGAATATATTTGCAATGCATTTAACCAATCGAGAATGATCAAAGGACTCCTACAAAGCCGTAATATAAAAGACAAACCAATAGAAAAATAGGCAAATGATTTGCACAGGCAATTTACAGAAACAGAAATACAAATGGTCAGTAAAGATATGGAGATGCAATCGACTCATTAGTTATCAGGGAAATGCAAATCAGAAATATGAGCTATTACTCATCACATTATTTGCAAAAATTAAAAAGCCTGATTCTGTTAAGTTTTGGGTAAGATGTTGAGAAAATGCCAGGAAGAGCTGTGGAGGCCAATTTGATAAGACATAGTTATTAAGATCGCTCATACCCAAAGATACAGTAAGTTCAATCCTCTGCATTTCCCCTACAGAAATACTTGCACCTGTACACACAGCACCATATACAAAATTGTTGATTGTAGCCCTGTTTCTACTAGTGACAATTTGGTAACAACCTAAATACCCATGAATAAGAGAACCGCTAAATAAACTATGGAGTATTCATATTACAGAATAATACAAAGCTAGTGAAAGGAATGAACTAGATAGACATGCAATAACATACTTTCTCAAGACATTTTGTTGAGTGAAAACAAGCTGCAAGACAATCTGTACAAAATAATACCAATTATGTGATCGTGCATGTGGGCATGTACAGGCACCTACACACACACATACACACACCCCCCCAATAGAAACATAAATACATACGTATGAAAAAGCCTGGCAAAATTTTGAAAGGATAAAAACCAAACTCATGGTAGTAGTTAATTCTGAGAAGAAAGAGTGGACTGGATTTGGGACTACTGATCAAAGGCGACCTTGTTCTCATATATAATGTTTTAATTTTTAAAAACAAGGCTGTAATTAAGACATTAATTGAAATTAGAAAGAAAAGAAATCCTAAAGCCCTGGAATGAGAAGACACAAAATACTGAGGAATTCTCCCTGGCATGAAATAATTCTCCTTGTTCACAGCCTCCAGCTACTTGGTCCTACACATCTACTCTGGGCATGGCTCCGGAGCTCTACATTGCCTCAGCACCAAACCAAAAATCTGTTGAAACCACTGACTTCTTTCGGCTTATAGACACTAAACCATACCCAAAAAAGGAAAAAAAAACAAAGAAAAACTGGTCTTGGATCAGAACAACTTGAAATGAAAGTCCATCCCAGCTTACCAAAATGTCCAAAGTGCTCTATCTTCTAATAGGTTACAGAGCTAAAAGCCAAAACAAAGAAAGAGAAAAAAGGTCAAAACGTGCATATTTTGAGAGGTCACATGAGTATCCTGCTTGTGATACTCTGCACAATTGGCCCTTCTTCAAGTATTTCTATATGGATTTTTCCATTTAAATTTTGCAACTCTTCTGCCTCTCCATCAGTGAGTTAACTAAAACTTGCCTCTTACTTGCCAAACACTAACTATATATGCTTTTGTTTTCCTAAGGAAATGAATGGTCTCTGGAGATTTGCTCCTCGACTGGCACTAGCGTATATCCCATGCTGCATCTAAAATAAGAATACTCTAACAAAGGTAAGATGACCAGAACTTGTTTAATCAAACAATTACATTTACTGCAGATTGTGTTTTGCAACAATGGAGTCATTTCATGGTTCTATAAGGCAACCAAACTACAACAGTGCTACAGTGGTAGAATAGTTATGTATGTGTCTTATTATCTTCACTACTAGATTATAAATTGTGTTATAGAAATAATTTTTTAAAGGTACCAATTTGGAGCGCTTACTATGTGTCAGTTTACTCTACCACCACTTTACATATACTAGTGCATTTAATTTTTAAGCCTCATAGCAAAATATGAAGTAAGTATTATTAGCCCATATTTTAGATGAAGAAAGTGATGCTTAGAGACATTAAGAAACTTACTCTCAAGGTCACACATCTAGTAAGTAGCAGAGCCAGGGTTTCAATCTGGGTTTGTTGTATTCCAAAGACAGCAGCAACTACACACATACTACAACTTTTTATATACCAAATGGAAAAGCTGAGTCTGGGAAAGATTGAGAGAGTGACCCAACAGGACTTTGCTTGCAGCAGGGACTCTATCTCATTCATTTTTGTATTGCCCATGTCTCATAACCCAGTTACTTGCACACAGTAGGTGCTCAAGAAATATTTGTTAAATAAAGAAAAGTACATTTAAAGTTACAGAAAAGTAAAATAAAAGGCTCTCAATATGCTATTCCACTCTTAAATATCCCATTTTTAGTTCATTCTCACTATAACATTACTTGCTAAAGGACAAAACTCCATACAAAATAGAGCTACCTTAGACCTCATCACTTAGTGGAAGCAGGATGAGCCCAAAAGAAAACAGTGAGATTAAAACAAAATCAATTCATAGATTTAACATTTTATTAAATCAAAATGAAAATGCTACCTATGACATCCTTTTAGCTTTTGTTTTGAAAATTATAGCTAATTTTAAATATTATACCATATCTTCTCTTTGCTCTGAAAAACTTACAACCACTTTTGACCAAAAGCAATAAAATTATGGAGAAAAATACATGTGCCACTTAAAAAAGAGAAATGTAATGAATTAAATCTCTACCTAGGTAGGAAGGTAAAATGGTTCACCCACATTGGAAAACAGTTGGCACTTTTTTATAAAGTTAAACATACATTTTCCATATGACCCACAGATTACACCGCTAGGTGTTCAACTAAATGAAATAAAACTTATGTTCACACAAAAACACATAAGTGAGCATTTACACACAATTTATTCTTAATCATCAAAATCTGGAAAAAAACAAGTGTCCTGTCTACTAGTGCTTAGATAAATTGTGGTGCATTGTATAATGAAATCTCAGAGTTTATTTAGCAATTAAAAGGAAAGAGCCACAGCTATGCAAAACATGGATGAATGTCAAATTCATTATGATAAGTGAAAGAAGCCAACTTAGAAAGCTACACGCTGTATGATTCTGTTTCTGTATGATTCCATTTATATGACATTCTGGAAAAAGCAAAACAATAGGGGCGGAAAACAGATGAGTCAGAGGCTGGGAGGTGGGGTTGAATACAAAGAGGCACGGGGGTGTGGAGAGGTAGTAGAACTGTTTTCTACCTTAATTTTGTTGATATGCACGTTTCAAAACTCTTAGAATTGTACACTAAATAAGGCAAATTTAAATATGTAAATTATACTTTAATTTTAAAAAACAAAAAAATAAATGCCTCACTTAAAGAACTTGTACGGGAACAACATGTTTGCAATTTGTGCCCCAAATGTTTCAAAAAGGAGGGGATGTGGCCACAAATATATCTAATGCAAAAGGTAATAATCAAATTTTGTAATCATTTAAAAAATAGGTATTATCAGGGCCGGCCGGGTTATGTAGTGGTTAGGTTCATGCACTCTGCTTCACTGGCCTGGGGTTTGCAGGTTCAGATCCCAGGCATGGACCTACACACCGCTCATCAAGTCATGCTGCGGCAGCATCCCACAAACAAGACAGAGGAAGATTGGCACAAATGTTAGCTCAGGGCCAATCTTCCTCACAAAAAAGAATAGGTATTATCATTTGACACAACAACATAATGAATTGTGATGATCAAAGCCCCTTCCCCCAAAAAAGTGAGTGAGGAAATCAGTGCAAAGAAAAAATATGGACAATACAATTAAGATTAAACTAGCAGTGAGGGTAGCACAAACATGCATACTATCATGTCTTTCCATTTACTAAAGGATGGTCATAAATTTAGTACAGGGATACAAGTAGGGAGATCTAATGAGTTACATGACTCCTGTTGTTGTTCAGTAAAGAAAAACAATCCAATTTCTCAGGAACAAAAAGAGAATCAAGTGTTATAAGCCAAAAAAATAAAAATAAAAAATGGGAAAAGGAAAACAAGAATACTAAGATGAGATAGAAGCAAAACACAGAAAGAAAAAAATGGCAGGATTAATAAATAAAGCCAATAATTGGGTATAAGGGGAAAATACTACAAGTGGCAAATAAAATATTACATCAAGTAATTAGAAAAAGGAAAAATGCAAACCATAGGTACTCTAGGCTCTCTCACATCTCAGAGTCTTTGTCTTATTGTTCCCCCTGCTTAGAATGCCACTCCCCCAGCCCTTTCTTTGGCTGGCTCTCCCTTCATCTGCATGGCTCAACTTAAATGCCACCTCCTCAAAAAGGCCTTCCCTAATAACCCTATCTAAAGTAGGCCACCCTACCGTCATGATCAACCACCCTTTATTGCATCAGTTTCACTTCCTTCCTTCACAGCAGTTATTACAATCTTTATCTATTTGCTTACTGCTTTTAGGTCTGTCTCTTCTAATCGACTATAAGCTCCATAAAGGAGGAAAGAGATCATTTATGGAGCTTTCTTACTGCTTCATCTTTAGCGCCTAAATCAGTGCTTAGTACAGAGTAAGTGCTCAAAAAACAATTTCAACCACACTTTTCAATCAGAATGAGAGGAAAAATTAAATGCTCTTGGGTATTTTCAAATAAATTTGGTAATCACTTAAAAAAGTATGAATTCCTACTAAAACACAAACAATAAAAGTCAGCACTGCAAGAAATAAAGGATGCATGCACTCCAACAACATAAAAACAAAATTTTAAAGACAAATTGCTAAGTCAACTGGAACTGATGGATTCAGCAGAAACTCTTTCAAACCTTCTTAGACTGCAGATTCCTTCAAATTATTCTTAAATGTAGAAAAAGAAGGTATGCTATCCATGTTACTGTACAAAGTAGATACAGTTTTATTCTAAAAATTGAGAAGGAAAATACCAAATGAAGGAATTCTAGCTGACCTCACTTTTGAAAAAACAATGTATGTGCTTGCATTCACATATATAATATATATTATATATTATATTATTCAAGCTATATGTGTGTTTGTGGGTTTGTGTATAGCCTGAATAAAATCTTAAAATCTGAAGAAGTAGAACACTAGAATATAATTTTTAAAAGTATCAACTATGACTATTACTACTTATTCCATGAATACAGGCTAGTGTAATGTGTTAATGGTAAAACACTGAATTATTTTTTCAATAGCTGCCAAGAAACACTGGTAAAATTCAACATATTTTCCTCATCAACAAAATTAAATGTTTTCATTTCTAACATGAAAAGGGCACATTTGAAAAACAGGATCAACAATATATCTAATGTAGAAGTATGACTGGAATTATTCACCTAAAATCAAGTACAGGCAAAAATAGAACTCCACAAATGCTAGTTCTTTTTCTTTTCCTGGTTGCCTCTTTCTTTTAATGGGATATCAATTTTGGTTATCAGAGAGGAAAAAAGGAATTGAAAGTATATGTAGGAAAAGAAGATACTAAAAATCACTTTTGCTTATGACATTAATATACACTCAGAAAATCCAAATAAGCCAACCAAAACAATTACCAGAGGTAATAAATGAGTTCATCAGAGTTGTGGAATGAAGTAAATCCACAAAAACAAATTAAATGTGTCCCTATATACTAATAATACAGAAAATATAATGAATAACTCAAAAAAGAAATGAGATTCCATTCACAATAGCTACTAGAAACATTAAATGCCTGTGCATTAATTAAGTTTGTGACACAAAGTAAATTGAGACTTTAATGAGTAAAAAATGAGAGATTCAAATAAATGGAGAAATATACCTTTCTCATTGTAGAAAGATTAAATAAAGATGAGAGTACTTAAACTCACATACACATACTACAACAGTTGTCAGAATTATGTGATATTTTAACTAAATGAGAGAGACAAATCAGCGGAATAGAGCATCCAGAAATAGACTCAAATTATTATTATAAGAACTTAAACTATTGTGAAAGTCTAATTAACACGGCAGTGGAGAACAGAATCATTTATAAATGTTTTGCCAGCTGGTTACGTATGTGGTAAAAAATAAATAACTTAGACTCATGCCTTATATTACACATTCGCAACAAATTTCAGATAATAGTCAAAGCTTTAATGACAAAATATATTTTGTTAAATTACAAAGTTAATTATGTTTTAAAAATTGAAATTCAGTGTCAGGAGACGTCAGACGAACAAAGCTAGTATCTGAGAATAAAATACATTCACTACATTGGGGCAAGACAAATTCAGCTAAAGGCAATAGGGAAGAAATCCAGTCCAGCAGGTCAATGTCTGGAGAATCTGGGGATAAGAGACAGCAGTCTAGGTAAGCAGTCAGCATTAGGGAAGGCTAGGAGAAGGGTAAGGTGTTGGTGATCTGGTAGACAGGTAAAGAACAGCAATGTGAGTGACAACGGAGATAGGTGTTATTTGGATAGGCAGTTCATGTCCTGAATTGTGGCAGCAAGTTCTGCAGTTCCAGTTGCTAGCCTGGGAATTAGAATCAGAACTCAGGTTCCTGAAAGAACAAGGGTGAGATAGGCAAAGTTCCAGTCTTAGAAGAATCAGAATATTAGGTAGATTATCAAAGCAGAGACCCTGTCTTAGAACTGCTCTGCAAGCTATGAGCATAATTACAGGAATGAGGTAGAAATCTAGTAGAAAACCGATTGATCCAGTTCAGGCTTAGTGTACAAGCAGAGGTTAAGTGATTCCAACTGTTAGGATTTAAAGAGCTTGTGGATAGTGAACGAGGTAGCTCACTATGAAATGGCACTTTGTTCCAGCTTTGGAAGGGAGATATATTTCTGCCTTTTAAAGAAACAGAATATACCATTGCATACAAGATAAATGTATTCAAATGCCTTAAAAATAAAAAGGCTGTTAAGCTATAAAATATAATAAAATGAATATCAAAAGAAAGCATCATAATGGGAAAAATTCATGAGAAAAATGTAACTGATAAAGGCTCACTATCCAACTTGAATAAAAAATTAATGCACATATATCAGGCTAATACTCAGATTCTACTTGATAAGTTAACAAAGACGATGAACAGGCAGTTTATATAAAAAGAAACTGAAATAGGGGCTGGCCCCGTGGCCGAGTGGTTAAGTTCCCACGCTCTACTGCAGGTGGCCCAGTGTTTCGTTGGTTCGAATCCTGGGTGCGGACATGGCACTGCTCATCAAGCCACGCTGAGGCGGTGTCCCACATGCCACAACTAGAAGGACCCACAACAAAGAATATACAACTATGTACTGGGGGTCTTTGGGGAGAAAAAGGAAAAAAATAAAATCTTTAAAAAAAAGAAAGAAACTGAAATAGGATATCATCATGTGAAAAAAGATAAAGCCTCAATAGCAATTAAATGAATACAAATTAAAATAACTTAAAAGTTCCATTGTTTATCTATTAAACTAACATAAACACACACAATTTATAAAGTCAATTGCCAGAAAGAATTTGGAGGAAATGGGTGCACTTATATATCACTATTGGCTCTGTAAATTGATTCAGTTTTGCAGGAAGGTAATTTGGTTATATAGGAAAAGAATAAAGAAACCACTCATAATTTTTCTCCTAGTAATTCCATTGTAAGGAATATGCCCCTAAGGAAATAACCAAAAGGAAAAAGTGATTTGTACTATGATTCTCATGGCAGTGCTCTGCACAACTATAAAAAAAAAAGGAAAAAGTCCAAATGTCCTTTATTACCGATATGGTAACAAAGAGGTTTTTATAGGCATTAAAAGTGACAAATGTGAGGAACGTTATGTATAATTGTATATGTAAAGCTGTTATGTGAAGAAAAATCAGAGCACAAAATATACAATACAACCACGTTAACAGAGGTAAGACAATTTATCATTTTCTATTTCTTCTGTCAGCTTTGGTAAGTGGTATTTTCCTAGAAATGTGTCCATACATCTAAATTTTCCAAGTTTACTTACTGACATAAAGTTGGTCATCTTTTTTTTTTACATTAAAAAATATAAATTTTCATTTTCATCTCTGATACTGATTATTTGTAACTTCCTGGTTTTTTCTTGGACGATGTTAGTAGAAGTTTATACATTTTATTAGTCTTTTCAAACAACCAACTTTTGGCTTTGTTGAATTTCCATACTGTATGTTTGTTTTCTACTTCATTTCTGCTCTTCTTTATTTCCTTTATTCTACATTTCTTGAATTTAACTTGTTACTCTTTTTCTAACTTCAAGAAATGGATGCTTATATCATTGCTTTTCAGTCTGTTTTCTTTCTAATGTATTTATGGCTACAAATATCCCTCTAACCACAGCTATATGCCACAAGTGTTGATATATATTTTCATTGTCATTCAATTCAAAATATTTTATAATTCCCACTATAAATTTTGTATTTGATTTATGGATTATATAGAAGCATGGTGCTAATTTTGCAGATAAATCATGATTTACTGGTTACCATTTTGCTATTGATCTCTAGCTTGATTCCATTATGATCAAACGACATAATCTATATAATTTGAATCCACTGAAATTTCTTCAGACTTGCTTTAAAGCCCAGCATATGGTCAATTTGGGAAAGATTTCCACATGTAATTGAAAATAATATGTAGCCTGCAAGTCTTAGATGCAGTGCTCTGTACACAAAGTGGTATGTAAATTAGTAAATGTTTAACTGGCTCTCAAATACCCAGATGTGTACTGTTGGCCAATTTCCATGATGTGAATACTTCCACCATAGCCAATTGCAAGCTATAAACATGAGATCACTGAATGCAGAATTGGAAAGACATACACACATGTGACTCTCACAAGTCAGTGTGAGCTCACTCCAGTACACCACTGTATATATGTCTTATTAGGCTAACTTATTAATTGTATAGTTTGATATTCTATAACCTTACTGATTATTTATTGAAGTGGATTGAATATTTGTGCCCTCCCCAAATTCATATGTTGAAACCTAGTGCCCAAGGTGATAGTATTAGAAGGTGGGGGCTTTGGAAGGTGTTTAGGTCATGAGGGTAGAGTCCTCATGAACAGGACTAGTGGTCTTATAAAAGACACCCCACAGAGCTCCCTAGTCCCCTTCTACCACATGAGGTTATAGCAAGAAGATGGCCATCTATGAGAAACGAGCCCTCACCAAACACTGAATCTGTTGACGCCCTGATCTTTGACTTCCCAGCCTCCAGAACTGAGAAATAAATGTTTGCTTTTCATAGGCCACCCAGTTTATGGTATTTTGTTATAGCATCCTGAGTGGACCAAGACATTTATCTTCTTTTTCTATTCTTTACCAAGATGGGTGTGTAAAATTTCTCACTATGATGATGGATTTGCCAAATTTCCCTTGTATTTCTGACAATTTTCACTTTATATATTTTGAGGCTATGTTACTAGGTGCATAAAAATTTAGAACTGTTATATCTTCTTGAGTGGTTAACATTTTTATTGTTATATATATCTGGTTTACATTCTAGTAATTCTTCTTGCCTTAAAGTCTACTTTGCTTGGGAGGGAGGAGATACTTACTACGAGAGGCCTGGGGTTGCTAGACTTCCTAAACACAACCATACAATCAAAACTTGGTGTGATCATATTTCTCACTATCTTTGAATGCTCCATCAGATATTTATTCAGATGAAAAACATTTTTATAATTACCTAAACCAAAAGCTCAATTTAATTTTCCATAAAATGCTTTTGCATGGTTTTAATATACACTGAATTATCCAGGAAAAGCAAGTACTGTATAAACAGAGAATTGTAGTTTGTTTTGTTCATAACTTAAGCAAGAATTGTTCACCATTTAAGATAAGTATGTCATCACTGGTAATAAAGCTCATTGTACTTAAGTCATCAATACACTCCACTATGTCTTATGTTTGTAGATGTTGCATTCATGTGGTTCTACATGGGGATGGAAGTGTTTACTTTATGATCAAACTTCTAGTGTATTAGTACCTGAGCATCTACATATTCAAACACATATTTTATTAAAAATTATCTCCTCTCTTTTATCCTTTATAGTACATTTAGGAACATATACATATATATATAATCCTAAATTAAGGAAGATTATATTATCCATGAGCTTCGTCACAGCATATTTAAGGGATAATTACAACATATTTGTTACAAGTTAAAGTATTTTAGCTGAATATTTAGGAGAAGAGGGACTTTTTGAGTATAAGCACTCTTTTATAGAAATTGCCAATAACTCAGGGCATACGGCTTCAAAACATCTGGGCACTGAAATCTGAACCCAGATAATTATACTTACAAAAGAGAGAACAGATGACCAGTTGAATTTTGTTTTTCAGTTGTAAACACCAAGGCATTTCTCATTCATGTGAAACTCAAACAAACCAGATGACCTGGTACCAGTAAACCAATTCCAAAGACATAACAGTCATTTGAAAAGATACAGTGGGAGTAAGGTCATGTGACTCATTCAGCACCAACAGCTTTGGCTTTGGCTAACCAACAATCCAAAGGTTATAATACTTACATTAATTGGGTTGTTACAGCAAACAAGTCTGGTCAAATAGAGTTGAATAAAAAATGTCTTTCAATGTGCACATCTCTCATGTAGACTTCTCTGATTATTCCAGCCCTTGAGAAGATTATCTTCTCTAATGTCTACAGCCTTTACAATCTGTAGCTGACAACCTAATACTTGTGTTCTCAAGGCAAAGTTATATAGTGACTAAGAGAACAGGCTCTTAAGAATAGACTGCCTGGACAAGAATTCAAGTTACTCCACTTATTAGATGCGTGACATTGGACAAGTTATTGAACCTCACTGTGCCTCAATTTCCTTGTCTGAAAAATGGAGATGATAATATCATCTACTCATGGGAGGTGTTGTGAAATACAACTTAATATGCACAAGAAATTTAGAACAGTGCTAGTTTTCGTTAGGTAGCTTTTATTAGTTCTTTTAATCTATTCTTAGTATAGAGCATGGGATACAGTATCTGCTTGCAAAGTACCAATTAACAGGACTTTGTGGTATAAACTTTTACTATGGAACTGAACCAAAGAAAATGGCCTACCATGAGATCAAACCTATAAACTTTGAACACATTAGCATGAGCACCAAATCAAAGCTTTCCAAGATGTGTTCGAAAGACAGTTCACCATACATTTACTGAGGATCCATTACGTGCCAAGGACTGTGCTAAACCCTAAAGACACAGTAATGAACACAACAACTATAGTCTCCTCCCTCATTACAGTGGAAGAGAGAAACAAGTAAGCAAACCATTTGCATATAACCTTAAAAGCTCTATGATCAAGGTGTAAAGAGATTACAAAGAAAAAATTTCCCTAAATTCTAGAGGAGTTGGGCTGGGAAAAGCAGATGGGCCTGAAGGGATCACTCTTCACAAAAGCAACATTCAGGGTAGTGGATAAGTTGGATGAAGGATGATTATCCTACATTTTCCAGAGAGACAAATGATGCTGGGAGGATGAAATGTTAGAAGGACAGGCTTTGGAAGGTAGGTGAGCATGGGGAGTGGAGCTAGCAAGATGAAACAATGTTGTACAGTGAGAGAGAGCATTCTTCTCTACAATTCTCCAAATATTTATAAAATCTTAAAAAATTCACCATAAGCTTGGTGATTGGACTTTTTTTTATTTTTCTATTTACTGAGGTCATATTGGTTCATAACATTGTGTAATTTGAGGCATACATCATTATATGTCAGTTTCTCTATAGATTACATCGTGCTCACCACCAATAGTCTAGTTTTTATCTGTCACCATACAAATGTGCCCCTTTAGCCCTTTCACCCATCCCCACACCTCCTTCCCCTCTGGTAACCACTAATCTGCTCTTTTTATCCATGTGTTTGTTTATCTTCCACATATGAGTGAAATTATACAGTGTTTGCCTTTCTCTGTCTAGCTTATTTCGCTTAACATAATACCATCAAGGTCCACCCATTTTGCTGCAAATGGGATGATTTTATCTTTTTTATGGCTGAGTAGTATTCCATTATATACACATACCACATCTTCTTTATCCATTCATCAGTTGGTGAGCACTTGGGTTGCTTCCATGTCTCAGCTATTATGACTAATGTTGCAATGAAGACAGGGGTGCATAGATCTCTTTGGAACGTTGACTTCATGTTCTTTGGATAAATACCCAGGAGTGATACAGCTGAGTCATATGGTATTTCTCCTTTTAACATTTTGTGAAATCTCCATGCTGTTTTCCATAGTGGCTGCACCTGTTTTCATTCCTACCAACAGTGTATGAGGAATCCCTTTTCTCCACATCCTCTCCAACAGTTATTATTTCTCGTCTTGTTGATTATAGCCATTCTGATGGATGTGAGGTGATATCTCGTACTATTGACTTGCGTTTCCCTAATAATTAGTGATAAACATCTTTTCATGTGTCTGTTGTCCATCTGTATATCTTCTTTGGGAAAATATATGTTCAGATCTTCTGCTCATTTTTTGATTTGGTTGTTTGTTTTTTTGTTGTTGAGTTGGTTGTATGAGTTCTTTATATATTTTGGAAATTAACTCCTTGTCAGATATTTTCTCCCAGTTGGTAGGCTGTCTTTTCATTTTGTTCATGGTTTCCTTTGCCTTGCAGAAGTTTTTCAGTCTGATGTAGTCCCATTTGTTTATTTTATCTTTTGTTTCCCTTCCTGAGGAGACATGGTACTCAAAAGATGCAGCTAAGACTGATATCAAAGAGTGTACTACCTATATTTTCTTCTAGGAGTTTTATGGTTTCAGGTTTTACATTCAAGTCTTTAATCCATTTTGAGTTAATTTTTGTATATGGTGTAAGATAATGATCTACCTTCATGCTTTTGCATGTGTCTGTCCAGTTATCCCAACACCATTTATTGAAGAGAATTTCATTTCTCTATGGTATGTTCTTGGCTCCCTTGTTGAAGATCAGCAGTCCATAGATGTGTGGTTTTATGTCTGAGCTCTCAACTCTGTTCCATTGATCTGTGTGTCTGTTTTTGTGCCAGTACCATGCTGTTTTGATTACTACAGTTTTTCAGTATGTTTTGAAGTCAGGGATTGTGATGCCTCCAGCTTTGTTCTTCTTTCTCCCAATTGCTTTGCCTATTCAGGGATTTTCGTTGTTCTATATAAATTTGAGAATTATTTGCTCTATTTCCATGAAGAATGTCATTGGGATTCTGGTTGGGACTGCATTGAATCTGTAGATTGCTTAATGTAATATGGACATTTTAACTATGTTTATTCCTCCAATCCATGAGCATGGAATATATTTCCATTTCTTTATGTCTTCAATTTCTTTCAATAATGTCTTAGTTTTCAGTGTATAGGTTTTCACCTCCTTGGTTAAATTTATTCCTAGATATTTTATTCTTTTTGTTGTGATTTTAAATGGGATTGTATTCTTGATTTCTCTCTCTGCTAGTTCATTATTAGTGTATAGAAATGCAAATTATTTCTGCATTTTGCATAAGTTGATTTTGTACCCAGCAACTTGATTATTTCTAATAGTTTTCTGTTGTATTCTTTAGGGTTTTCTTCATATAGAATCTTGTCATCTGCAAATAAAGAGAGTTTTACTACTTCCTTTCCAATTTGGATACCATTGATTTATTTTTCTTGCCTAACTGCTCTGGCTAAAACCTCCAGTACTAGGTTGAATAGGAGTAGTGAGAGTGGGCACCCTTGTCTTGTTCCTGTTCTCAGAGGGATGGCTTTCAGTTTTTCACCATTAAGTATGATGTTGGTTGTGGGTTTGCCATATATAGCCTTTATCATGTTGAGGTACCTTCCTTCTATACCCATTTTATTGAGAGGTTTTTTCATAAACGAATGTTGGATATTGTCAAATGCTTTATCTGCATCTATTGAGATGATCGTGTGATTTTTATTCTTCATTTTGTTAATGTGGTATATCACATTATTTGATTTCTGGTTGTTGAACCATCCCTGCATCCCTGGAATAAATCCCAGTTGGTCATGGTGTATGACCTTTTTAATGTATTGAAGTATTTGATTTGCCAATATTTTCCTGAGGATTTTTCCATCTATGTTCATAGTAATATTGGCCTGTAATTTTATTCTTTGTGTTGTCCTTGTCTGGTTCTGGAATCAGGGTAATGTTGGCCTCATAGAATGAGTTAGGAAGTGTTCCATCTTCTTCAATTTTGGGGGATACTTTGAGAAGGATAGGTATTAAATCTTCTTTGAATGTTTCGTATAATTCTCTAGAGAAGCCATCTGGTTATGGACTTTTGTTTTTTTGGGAGGTTTTGGATTACTGTTTCAACCTCTTTACTTGTGATTGGTCTATTCAGATTCTCTATTTCTTCTTGATTCCATTTTGGGAGGCTGTATGAGTCTAAGAATTTATCCATGTCTTCTAAATTGTCCAATTTGTTGGCATATAGTTTTTCATAGTATTCTCTTGTAATCTTTTTATTTCAGTAAAAAGATTTACTGAAATATTTAGCCATTGTAATTTCTCCTCTTCCATTTTTTTTCCCTTCTCCAAAGTTCCAGTACATAGTTGTATATTCTAGTTGTAGGTCCTTCGAGTTCTTCTATGTGATCTGCCACCACAGCATGGCTACTGACAGACGAGTGGTGTTCCACCCCCAAGAACCAAACCCGGGCCACCAAAGCAGAGCATGCTGAACTTTAACCATTAGGCCATCAGGGCTAGCTCTGTCATCTTTCATTTTTAATTTTATTTATTTGAGCCTTCTCTCTCTTTTTTAGTAAGTCTGGCTAAGTGTTTGTCAATTTTGTTTATCTTCTCAGAGATCCAGCTCTCAGCTTAACTGATCTTTTCTATTCTTTTTTCAGTCTTTATTTAATTCTGCTCTAATTTTTATTATATTCCTCTTTCTGCTGACTTTAGATTTTGGTTCTTTTTCTTTTTATGGTCCTGTTAGGTGTAGTTTAAAATTACTTATTAGAAATTTTTCTTGTTTGTTGAGGTAGGCCTGTATTGCTATAAATTTCCCTTGTAGCACCATGTTTGCTGCCTCTCATAAAAGATGATATGTTGTGTTTTTATTCTCATTTGTCTCCATGTATTTTTGATGTCTCCTTTGATTTCTTCACCGATCCAATGGTTGTTCAGTAGAATGTTGTTTAATCTCCACGTATTTTTGACTTTCGCAGCTTTTTTCTTATAGTTGATTTCTAGTTTTATAGCATTGTGGTCAGAAAACATGCTTGATATGATTTCAATCTTCTTAAGTTTATTGATGCTTGCCTTGTTTCCCAACATATGGTCTATCTTTGAGAGTGTTCATTGTGCGCTGGTGAAGAATGTGTATTCTTCTGGTTTTGGATGGAGTGTCCTATATATATATATCTATTAATTCAATTTGATCTACTATTTCATTTAAGGCCATTGTTTCTTTGCTGACATTCTGTCTTATCTACCCATTGCTGTAAGTAGGATGTTGAGGTCCCCTACTATTATTCTGCTGCTGTCAATTTATCCCTTTACATCTATTAATAGTGGCTTTATATACTTTGGTGCTTCTGTGTTAGGTGCATATATATTCATAAGTATTATGTCCTCTTGGTGGAAAGTCCCTTTTATCATCATATACTGTCCCTCTTTTCTCTCACTCTCTTTTTTATCTTGAAGTCTGCTTTGTCTGATATAAGTATGGCAACACCTGCTATCTTTTGTTTGCCATTTGCTTGGAGTATCCTCTTACATCCCTTTACTTTGAGCCTATGTTTGTCATTAGAGCTGAGATGTATTTCCTGAAGGCAGTATATCCTTGGGTCTTGTTTTTTAATCCATCCAGTCACTCTGTGTCTTTTTGATTGGAGAATTTAATCCATTTACATTTACAGTGATAATTGATATATGAGGGCTTAATACTGCCATTTTATCTCTTGTTTTCTTGTTGTTATACATTTCCACTGTTTCTTTTCCCTTGTATTTCTGACTGCCATTTCAGTTTGCTGGTTTTCTGTCATGATTTTTTCAGTTTTCTCCTCATTTATTAATCGTGACTCTGCTGTGATTTTTTGTTTAGTGTTTACCATGAGGTTTGTATAAAAGATCTCATAGATGAGATAGTCTATTTTCTGATGGCCTCTTATCTCCATTAGCCTAAGTAGGTTTCATCCTTTTCTCTTCCCCTTCTGAGTCATTTTTGTCACAGACTGTTCTTTTCTGTGTTGTGAGTTTATGACTATATTGAAGTGTTTATAGTTATCTTTGATTTTTTCCTTCCCTTTGTCTTTTATAATCGTTTCCTAACCTATTCTGATATAGAGCTGAGATTTTCTGATTCTATTTGTCTATTATCTCCTTGTTCAAGGTTTTGTAAACCTTTGCTTTTTAGTTTCAGATGTAAGGGCTCCTTTCAAGGTTTCTTGAAAGGGAGGCCTAGTGGTAACAAACTCTCTCAGCTTTGTTTATCTGGGAAAGTTTTTATGTCTCTAATATCTGAAGGATACTTTCTCTGGGTAGATATTCTTTGCTGTTAGTTTTTGTTTTTCAGTATTTTGAATATATCATTCCATTGTCTCCTAGCCTGTAAGGTTTTTGACAAGAAATCTGCTGAAAACCTTATAGGGGTTCCTTTGTAAACTATTTTCTGCTTTGCTGCCTTTAATATTTTTTCTTTGTCATTGACTTTTGACAGTTTTACTATTATATGCCTTGGAGAAGGTCTTTTTGCATTGATGTAATTAGGAGTTCTTTTGGCTTCATGAACTTGTAAGTCCAGTTCTTTCCTCAGGTTTGGGAAGTTCTCAGATATTAATTCTTTGAACAAACTTTCTGCTCCTTTCTTATTCACTTCTTCCTCTGGAATATCTATAATCCTTATGATGCTTTTCCTAATTGAGTCAGATATTTCTGGAAGAATTTATTCATTATTTTAAAATCTTAGTTCTCTCTCCTTCTCCACCTGAAGCATTTCTACGTTTTTATCCTCTAAATCACTAATTCTCTCCTCCATAGTATCAGCTCTATTTTTTAAGGATTCTAGATTATTTTTTAACCCAGTACTTTCAATCTTCACATTCAGAATTTCTGTTTGGCTTTCTGAGGGTTGTTTTTTGAGAGACTTTGCACCTCTTTGGTGATGTATTCCTTCTGCTCTTTAATTTTATTCATGAGCTCATTGAACTGTCTTTCTCAGTTTTATTGTAACTCATTGAGTTTCTCTGTGATAACTACTTTCTGTCATTTAGGTTGTAAATTTCTGTGGCTTCAGGATTGGTTTCTGGAGACTTGTCATTTTCCGTCTTCTCTGAAGTATTCATGTAGTTTTTCATGGTGTTTGATGAACTGATCCTTTCCTAGTGAATTTGTAGTAGTAGCAGGTTTCAGACTCCACCTGCAACCACTGAGGGTGGGGGACAAGAGCTGTGTTTTCTGATCCTGCCCCATATGCCAGAAGTTGTGCCAGTAGGGCTGATCTGCATTTGTGTGCTGGCTGCAGCTGCTTGGCAGGTCACACACGCAAGCACAGGCACTCTGGTGTGGGACTGCTGCCTTGGCAGCAGACCTGCCAAGCTGGTGTGCTAGGCAGGAGGGGATGGACACTTTCTTTCACGCATGGGGGCAGGCTCTGCACTTGTGGGCAGTTTAGCTGAGCTATTGCACTTTGTGGGGACTCCTTTGCAGGGCTGAGCTGCGCCACTGAGACGGAAACATTCCCACAAGCAGGGCCACCACATTACAGTGGGTGCTCCCATGGGCTGGGCTACAACTCTGAAAGCATTCATGTGCAGGCCTGGCTGCATCCGCCTCCTCTTTGTGAGGACCCGTGACCTAGATTGCTCCTGCCAGAGAGCAGGAGGGATCCACTTACCTAGTTCCACTGCTTCCCTGGGGTCCAGTCCCCCTACCTTCAGATGTATGGCTGTGTGGATCTCACAGATGTCCTATTGTGCTGTGTAGGTAATCCTCTGTTGGTTAATGAATGTCCGTTTAGTTCTAACTTAGCAGGGAGAGACAAAAAGAAAAATTCATTCTGCCATGATGCTGAAGTAACTCTTGGACTTTTTGTTGAATGCATCAAATGAGAAGAGTGTGGTTTCCTTGTTCAGCACTAAGTAGAACCCAGGAATCTGTATGGACCCAAAATAGAGACAATAGCAACCATGAGGAAGTAACATTGGGAATTTACAAAGATCATGGGGAGGGCACTGAAGTGATCCAAGTTGTAAAACTAGGGATTTGAGCCAAGTTTAAATTTTTGAGAGAGAGTTGCCAGGGATGACTACAAGATGCCTGGGCACAGAGAGGGAGACTATGTAACCCGATGTGTGGAAATGAACTGTAAAGAAAGGCTGCCTGGAGGAATTTATATTCTTGTATAATGAAAGGATTAATCAGACAACATTGCAGGAGAAGAACACTCCAAGTATGAAGAGCAGTAAAAGTTGAGATTCAGAAACCTGAAACATGCTGTGTTTGAGGAACTACAAGTTGTTTAGTCTTGATGGTGCTTAAAATACAAGACAGACAGTTATATAAAATGAGGTTGGAAAACGAAGTGGATACCAGAGCACACAGACCTTTATAAACCATGGTAAGAAATACAATCTTTATCCTAAGTATAATGGCAGTGAGTGAGCGCATGCTTAGGAAAAACGAGCATACATTGTTACCTGTACTAGCAAAGCAGACAGTTGCTTGAAGAAGTTGGAGCACCACTACTTTGATAACCTGAGCTAGGCTCAAGAACAATTTAGGCTTCTGACTGTCAAACAAAGTAGAAATCTAACCAGTTTTACAGAAGACGAAATAGACCATAAGCATGGATTCTAGCAATAGTTTACAAACTCTGTCATGTGGCCTTAGGCACAGTTTCCACCTTCTTCCATTTGTTAAAGAAAGTATAATATTTTAAATGTTATTTTAAGCACAGTAATCTTTGATCATTTTACGTCCTTTCAGTCTTCCATGTTCTTCCTTGGAAGGAACACTGCATTTACTGCAAAATTGAAGTTCAAAAATCCCTCTGTGAACTTTACATTGACTTAACGTAGCACACAGTTTCTGACAGTGTTTCATGGCACTTTTGGATTTTTTTCCCAGATTCCTATGACAATGTGAGAACTCCCAGAGCAAAGACTTTTTAGATGTTTAGAATTTACTTCTGGGATTAGAGATTCAGGAGCTGACAGCTGATATTCTCAGATTCAGTCCAATAGAGGTTCAAGATCATTTTAACAAATCTTATTAAAACAAACTCATATGTGTGTGCTCTAACGTTTAATGTGTATCATCATCTTTAAACCTTGTATTACAGTTATTGCTGCAGGTGTCTGTCTTATTATAAGATTTCTGAGAGCAAAGAACCATTTCTTTGTCATCTTTGTAATCCATAGCACCTAACATAGCACCTATAGGTACCAATAAATGTTTATTGATTGATTAAATGAAGGAATAAAAGTTTTGGTGAAGCCATGTCATATCTCTATTTAAAAACCTTATACATTCAATTTAAATTTTGTTTCTTAAAATTTTTTGTTTTGAAAGAGATGGTAGTCCATTTAAAAAGCGATTTTGCTAATAAAAGAGGATTGGGTAAGTACAAGGTTTTTCAAAAGATGAACTGATTCTGAAGCAGATGAATTTGATTTTGTGTGATTGTTGCTAAGGGAACGCCTGAATGTAAATTTCATTTTACATAAGACTCAGGTAAAATATTGATCAGAAGAGAGAGAAGAAGCTTCAAACCAAGTAATAAAGTGACTAAGAAACTGCTTTCTGATTGGAAGGAATCAAAGAGATTATGTTTTATGTAATTGATCTATTTCAGCCACTTTGCATACATATAGAGAGGGAAGCTAGTAGCAAGGAAGCAGAGAGGACATGTATCCTTCTTTCACTCTCTGACAGTTTCTATCTCATGCTAAGATTCAGAATAGTAGAAAAGGCAAAACAGCTAAATGCTAGCAATTTAATTTGTTCAGTATTTAGTGATCTAGATTTCAATTTAAAGCTCACATCTTATGGTTACCTCATCTGCCCTCAGGAGGGTGAGGTGCCTTAAAGTGTGCTCTTATAGTACACAGCTCCTCTCCAGTCAGAGCACTTATTATACTGGATGATAATTTCTCTGTCTTCTCTTTAATGTAAATTCTGGGAGACCAGGGGACATGTCTTATTCATGTCTATATCCCTAGCACCTGACCCAGTAAACTGCTTCCATTTTCAGCCTCTTCTTCTCTCATTTCCCCCTTCACACTCTACACTCCAACTGAGACTGAAAAGAATTTGAATTTCTGCAACAGACCACTCTTTCTCTTACCTTTGGACCTTTTCACATACTATTCTCTCTACCCTGAGTCCCTAAGCCCCAATGTTCCCTGACAAAATCTTTCTCATCCGTCAGTTATGTGCTTATAAATCACTTCATTCAAGACCTCCCTAACTCTCCAAGTCTAGGTAAGGGGCTTCTCTTATGTGTTCCAGGTCCAACCCTAACATCGCACTCATCTCATGGTGTTGTAATGATTTATTTCATGATGGGAAGCACCTCATCTCACCCCCCAGCACCTATCACAGTACCTGCCACATCATATGAGCTTAATAAATAGTTGATAACGGCATTAAAAAATGAATGCCTACTGTAGACAAAAGAATCTGACAGGTGTGAGGTGATACAGGGATGCATATGACACAAGCCTTGCTCGCAACATCAGAAAGGATCCAAACAAATACATAATTAACGCCAACACAAGGCAGACTATAATGAATGCTATAACTAAGGCAAAGATGTACTCTGAATTTTCTAGAACCATCTTGATTTCAAACAATCTATCACATTGTTCCTATAAGTATACTTACAGTTGTCAAAGCACGCGTCCTGATTTTAGAGTTCAGCAAATGCAGTTGCTGCAGTTATAACTAAAGTATAAGCAAAATACTATGAGGGTGTAGAAGATGGAATGATGAGTTCTGAGGAAGACTTATTAGAGGAAGTGCAATGTGCATTGGGCTTTGAATGGGGAGAGTGACAGGCAGAAATGAGTGAAAGGGAGAGGAATTTCAGGCAAAGGATAAAAGCTTAGGCAAAAGCTCTGAGGCAGGAAGGTGAAGGATGGTGCCAAGGAATGATGAATAAATCAGTATGACTGGAGTAAGGAACAAGAGGTCATCTTAAATCATAAGGAACGTTAGACATGGCAAAGGAATTCCTGAACTTTGATTAGTTGTAAGCAGGTAGTTATCTTTCTCACAGGGGAGCTAAATTGACTATCTGCCTAAGAACAAAGCCTGCAGGGGCTGTGACACTTGGTAAGGTTCCAGAGGTGCCAGAGCCATGAAAACTTCTTGGGGGTGCGGAGAAATTGTAATTTTAAGAACAGTTAGAAAGAATCCTGTAGGGTGGAAGGATAGGAAGAATAAGAATGCTGTACTTATTTTTTAAATTTACTTTAACCATATATCTTTAATGGTGATGTATAGCTATTTAATAAAGAATTCTATTTAGGGGTGGAATACAATTGAGTAGGAGAAGATGCTAATCTATTTTTTAGTTAAGCATGCCTACAGAAAGCATCATTTAACTGAAAGCAAGCAAAGTATCCAAGAAGAAATAGTCTTGAGTCCTAATACAGTGAGAGTAATATCCAAATACCTAAGTCTAATTTATCTGTACATATGTGTAGATCCACACTATCAACCAAATTGTGCCTTTAATTTATTGATGGGTAGCATGTACAATTCTTGCCTAATTAATTGCTTCATTAAAATGAGTTTCTGTAGACAACACCTAATTTACTTGAATAACTGCTTTTGAATCCATGGTGCTGTTTACACTTAATTTTCATGCAGTTCACATCATAGCAAAGAAAGCCTTTCAAATCCATTCACTTAACCATATCCCTACTCCGGGGGATATTT
Source organism: Equus asinus (assembly GCF_041296235.1). Lineage (NCBI taxonomy): Eukaryota > Metazoa > Chordata > Mammalia > Perissodactyla > Equidae > Equus > Equus asinus. Next base: position 112,210,150 of record NC_091820.1, on the reverse strand, counting down.
GAGAAAGGAATATTTTGCTTCTTCTGTTCTATGCATCAGCGCAAATATGAACTGTTTCTTCACGGCATGGAGAAACTAAGCAAAGGAGCATGATGGGAAGACTAGGCTGCTTCCCTAATCCTCCATCTCCAGGTCTTCCCAGTGTCATGTTCTTACTTGGTTTATTCTAGGAATTCATTTCATCAGATAAGCAAAAATTCAAATATATGTATAAAACTCTCCAAAGCAAACTAGAAATTATTTTTTAATTATCCACACATTCACATTAGACCCTCAGTTAGAAGAGGTCTGGTGATCAGTTAGTTCAAACCTTTCATATTAGGGACAGGGAAACTAAAACTCAGATAAGTTAAGGAACTTCTCCATGACCACCTATATGATGGTACAGGTTATTCACTACATATGGCCAATATAAATGGAACACCTCTGGAGTTGTGCAGTACATAACCTGTAAAACCATTTGGGTTCCTGTATGCCCTTGGTCAGAGAGCTAGCTAATTGCAGAACCAGGAAGGTAGGACAGTTTCGTGGTTAAGCATGGAGGCTCTGGAGTCAGTCTGCCTGAGTTCAAATCCCACTTCTGCCACTTGCTAGCTGTGTTACCTTATGCAAGTAACCAAATCTTTTAAAACCCCAGTTCCTCCATATTTAAAAATAGGATAATGACATTACCATTACCTACTTAGGGTTATTGTGAGCATTAAACACTTAGTAGAGGCCTAATAAACACTAATTTTTTATTGTTGTAATTATTATTAATCAGACTAAAGCACAGGTCTCCTAACTTCCACTCATTATTCCTTTCACCAGCTTCCTTTATGTGAATAGGCATGAATTTGCCATATAACAAAAGGACTAGCTAGTTGTGCAATGATTTATAGCACAATTTCACTTAGCATCCATACTAACAATAAAAATAACAAACATATATTGAGAACTTTTGCCATGCCCAGGCTAAGCACATTTATACATATCTCATTCAATCCTCACAACAACCCCATAAAGGAAGTAGTTTTATTATTTCCATTTTACAAATGAGGAAACCAAAGTTCATTAAAGTTAAATAACCTGATTAAGACCCCTCAGCCAGTAAATGGCAGCACCAGAATTCAAACCTAAGCCCATTTAGCGCTAGAATCCATGCTCCTAATCACTGGTGCTCCCTCAATATGATGAGAATGTTTGAGTCAGTTCCATATTTCATTACGATGGCCATTGACCTGGCCCACTCAGCACCTAGATCTCTGCTCACTTGCTCACCCACCCAGCACCCAGGCCAGCTCTGAAAAGATGTACAGCAACCTGTTTATTTTACTATATAATTCTGTAACAAATGGTAGAATCTCAACCTATAATGTTATACAAGGGCTACCATGAAGGGTAAATATTTCTTAGGTACTAATTTCTTATTCCCCTCATCTTTCTTCTGGTGCTCCTTTGCTGTTTAATGCTTTGAAAAATTAATAGTTTAATTTCCAGTGTTGATTTATGAAACCAACACTGACAGGAACATCTTAACTGAATATTTTTGAGCTCATCATTTCTGCATAGCAGGTAATGGTACTGCTCGGGGGGAAAAAAGCCAGGGAGAAGGGAGCAAGGGAGAAAATCTTCCCAACCTTTGCTTTGGAGGAAAAATTAGAGCCACAATTTTGAGTCAGAAGTGTTACTGAGAAACTCTCAGAAACAGATAGCACAAAGTAAATCATGTCAGGGCTGGCTCTATGGCCGAGTGGTTAAGTTCGCCCGCTCCACTTCTGCAGCCCAGGGTTTCACTGGTTTGGATACTGAGCACGGACATGGCACTGCTCATCAGGCCATGCTGAGGCGGGATCCCACACAGCACAACCCAAGGCACTCACAACTAGAATATACAGCTATGTACTGGGGGGCTTTGGGGAGAAGAAGAAGAAGAAAAAAAAAAGATTGGCAACAGATGTTAGCTCAGGTGCCAACCTTTTAAAAAAAGCAAAAAGAAAAGTAAATCATGTCTTTACTTTTCATTCTACTCAGTGGCTTCTCCAGGGTTAGTATCAGTCCTAGTGAGCCTGAATGCAAACTCAAATGAACAGGCATATAAATTATATACATTGTATATAAGTATTACACATACTGTATAGGTAAATGCTGTCAGCTAATATATGAAACTTAGCATAAATGTTTGTAGCTTCTAATTATCAGTGATCAATGGCTATTGATCATAGCCATGATAAAGAGAAGTTTTAAAAAAATATATAGGAAGACTATAATTAGAGATAAAATATAAGGTTTTTCTTAACTTTTATAGATTCTATGTGACTTGCAGCTACCGAATCAACTTATGTTTGCTGTTATTGTTGTTTCTTCCAAAACACCATAATTTTGAGCTGTCTCATATGTGTGTTCTATACACAGGATTAGCCCCTTCTTATAGGTCAGGGGTCAGCATATTTTTTTCATAAAACATCAAATAGTAAATGTTTAGGTTTTGTGGGCCAAACAGTCTCTGTAGTAACTACTCAGCTCTGCCATTGTAGCAGGAAATCAGCCATAGACCATATATATGAAGAAATGAGAATGGCTGTGTTCCAATAAGACTTTACGTATGGACACTGAAATTTGAATTTTATATAATTTTCATGTCACAAAATATTATTCTTCATTTGATTTTTTTCCAACCATTTAAAAATGTAAAAAACTATTCTTAGCTCACAGGCTACACAAAAATAGGCAGCAGACTGGATCTGGCCTTTAGGCCATAGTTGCCAGTGCCTAATGAAGGTATGGACCAAGCAGATCCTAAAGGGAAGTGTTATGTATTTTGTCCTGTAGAGTCAGAGTAAGAAATGGATAATGGCAGGACTTAATAGGCTATATCTATTAAGTGATAAGATCACCTGATGTGGTATGTCTCATGATACTATAAGGTTCATATTTGAGGAAGCACAAACCCCCACTAGAACTGCTCTAAATATGAATAGATCTTAATTTTGACAGTTACTGACAGCAGAAAAAAAAAAGACTTGCAACTGGCAGGAGATCCTTGTTAATAGATATCTTTTGGTTCCAAAGAAACACCATGAATAAATATTTTTCAATCATTTCCTTTTTGTTTGATATGTGATAGGAAATTGACAGAGAACAATCACTTTCACTTTCCTGTTTCATCAGCAGCTAATCATCTTGGCATACTTAATTTTGCTTGCTAAAACAAGGGTCTCATCCTTCTAGGACTAGTTAATAGCTGGCCTAGTCACTTCCTACAATTGCTTAGGAATGAACATCAAGAAATAATACCCCTCTCTCTCTCTCTGAAATTCTGGTTCACATTGATAAGATAGCAGTGGCATTCATGCAACTATAATGATCTCAAAACAAAATAATCCAATTTACATATGGGTCATTCTAATATGGATTAAAGTTCCTTGAGGGTAGGGATTATGTGTGCCTTGCTCGCTGCTGTATCCCAAAGGCCTAGCACAGTGCCTGGAATATAAGAAGTTCTCAATTAATAAGGCAATATCACATGGTGGTTAAGAGTGTGCACTTCGGAGTTAGACAGACATGGATTTGAATCCTGGCTCTACTTGATCTCACAAGTCACAGAGGCTCACTGAACCTCAGTTTTCTCTCCATAAAATGAGGATAATAATAGTAGACTGAATTAGGTAATATCTATAAAATAGCAACATGGGTAGCGGCATATAAAAGGAATTAAATCATTTAATCATTATCAATAGTTTCTCCTCCATTTGGTTTGTTTCAGCTTATTCATTAAGTCTCAAGAACCTTATTTCACTGTGGTCCAGGGGATCTTTATGGAGACTCTGCCCTTCAACCTGCTCAGGTTTTTCACAGGGGACTTAACCCATGGTTTCCTGAATAATGTTTCCTGATAGGCACAGTTAGAATAACCATCCTGGTTTGCCCAGGACTGAGGGGGTCCCTCACTTTCATTGTTTAAACATTTTAAAACTGGGATGGACAAACTGGGATGAATCTGTCATCTTACCCTTAAGTTTCCTTTCCTTGTCATCCTAGCATTGAGATGCCACCCCCAAAAAATCGATTTGCATTTGGGAGTGGGTGGATGAATAAGACAGGAGGGAAGGAAGATAAGACTCAATGCCTCTGGTAGGGACCAGAACAAAATGCCAAACAAGAGTGCCTGTTTTTCCCCCCGCCCCTAAAGAGGTGCTTTTAGCACTTCATACAATGGTTAATCAAGTGGCTCTAGCCTATAGTAGAATTGGTATTTACATTCAGCCCCCTCAAAAACGCTAATTGAAATTATTTGCAGCTAAGTGAAGTTTGAAAACTCCTTTCATATAGACAAAGCCTGGGAAGATGGTATTTTTCTTTCTTTTATTTTTCTGTATTATGAGCTCTTGTTCCAGAGATCAAAGTGCAGCCAGGCCTTTTGCAGCTGGCCATTCTAACTTCTGAAGCTTTATTCATATGCAAACCCAAATATAAGATTCATGCTTGGCTGCGGAGAGGAGAGAATCCCTTCTTTGACAAGGTTTCCTCCACACAGCTGGCGGAACTGCCAGGACTGCTTGTGTGCTGCATACGGTTCCTCATGACTTGCTTTGGGATGGGGATGGCCCCCGAGAAAGATGTCTCTCATTGAAAGAGAGGGTGCCTCATTTCCTTTTCTCCGGCAGCTTTACAATCCCTGCAGAAATCCTCCAGAATTAACTGGAGAGTGTAGGCTCCTATCAAGGGAAGTGTGAAAACCTGCTGCACCCAAGGTAACCAGACGTCTCAGGAACGAGTTTTATAATAATAACATATCACATAATATATTGTTAATATATGATATACTATATTATTTTAACGAGTGCTAATATTTATTCAAAGTTTACTATATGCCAGAAACTTTGCGAGCAATATCTCATTTAATCTTTTCAATGAGCCTGTGAGGTAAAGGGTATTATTATTACCTGCATTTTACAGCAAAGAAAACTCAGGCCCTAAGACATTAAGAAATCTGTCCAAAATCACACATCTAGTAGGATGCTTCACTTAAATCTTAAATCTAAATTATAGAGCCATAGAGCCTACAATCTTTTTTTTTTCTTTTTCTGCTTTATTTCCCAACCCCCCCTCACCCCCCCCCCCCCCCCGTACATAGTTGTATATCTTAGTTGCAGGTCCTTCTAGTTGTGGGATGTGGGACGCTGCCTCAACATGGCCTGACGAGTGGTGCCATGTCTGCACCCAGGATCCGAACCCTGGGCTGCCGCAGCAGAGCGCGCGAACTTAACCACTCGGCCACGAAGCCGGCCCCGAGCCTATAATCTTAAACAGCAAACTATGACAATTGCTCCATTTATTTTCATCAAAGAAAATGGAATTGGAGGGAGAGATGGCTGGAAGATGATGGAGGGTAGGGAACACAATATAATCACAAAGAGACTTCAGACTGTGCTTTTCCATGCACTACCTAAAGGTCAAGAATGACATCTGAGCAATCTGTAGTCTACTCTTTAAGGCAGAGGTTTAGCTAACAAGATTATATTTTCAGTGGCAATGCACATGATTTTGCTGAAGAATCAGAGATATGCCAGCATTGGAAGGGATTCTGAAGGTCTTCTGATCCAACCTCCCAATTTATGCTTGAATCTCTATATGGCATGTCATTTAGTCTAAATTTGAACACCTCTAGGACGGGGAACTCACTACCACATAAGATCATTTTTTATTATGAGACAACTTATCTTTACACTGATTGAAAATTTGTCGTCTTAGAGTTTTCACACCCTGTACTTGATTTAACTGCTTCAGGACACATAAATCTACTCAAATTTCTCTACCATGGCCTTCCCCAATTATACATCTTATATAACATTTATTATGTACCAAGCACTGTTTTAAGTGCAACCCTATGAGGTACATATTATTACTATGCCCAATTTTACAAATGAGGGAACTGAAGCAAAAAGAAGTTAAGTGGCTTGGCCAAGGTCACACAGCTAGTAAATTTAGAGCTGGCTCCAGAATTGGTACTCTTAACTATCGTGTTATATTGACTCTCAAATCTTTTCTTTTCTAGAAGTGACAGTCTTATTTTCTCTAAATATTTTTATACGGAATGCTTTTGAGTTCTCTCATTGTATTGGTTTTCTTTCTTTGAACACATTTGCTTGACTGTGGACCTTTTGTTCAGAACTAATTACTGCACTCTAGACATGCTGGAGTCAGGGTAGAAAGGGGCTGTCATCTCTATGGTATCTTCTGCTTACCTCTTTCAATCTACTCTACCCTTCTCTGTGCCCTACAAGGCTGACTTCTATGTACTGTGTGAGAGATCAGAAGTGGCCACCACAAAATATGTCTCTTTGGCTTGATTGTTATTTTTCCCCTCCCCAAAGCCCCGGTACATAGTAGTATATTCTAGTTGTATGTCCTTCTAGTTCTTCTATGTGACCCACTGCCACAGCATGGCTACTGACAGACAAGTGGTGTAGTTCCTCACCCAGGAACTGAACCCAGGCTGCTGAAGCAGAGCACGGTGAACTTTATCCACTAGGCTAGCAGGGCTGGCTGTGGCTTGATTATTTTTAAGGCTAAAAGGCTTCATCTGAAAGACACTTTGATCTTTCCCCTAATTGCCTAAAAGAATTTAAGATAGAAGGCCTGTTCCAGGAAGGAGCTAACATCATAAGATAACTATAGTATAATACAAACTAGGTGTGATAGACAGAGGGGAACCTAACAAGGGCCGTCTTTTTTTTTTGGTGTGGAAGATGGGTCCTGAGCTACCATCTATGGCCCGTCTTTCCCTTTTGGCTTGAGGAAGATTGCTGCTGAGCTAACATCTATGGCAATGTTCCTCTGTTTTGTATGTGAGATGCCACCACAGCATGGCTTGTTGAGCGGTGCATAGGTCCACACCTGGGATCCAAACCTGTGAACCCTGGACCACTGAAGCAGAGCTCACAAACTTAATCACTACACCAGCAGGCCAGCCCCCTAACCAGGGCCTTTTAATCAAAGTCCTCTCCATCTCTCATTGTCTTTACAAGGCACAGTCAACATTTGTTTATCAAACGTCTGCTTTTCTATCTCCTTGTAAGTTACCTTCCTCCCCTTTGAAGTCCCAAACCACTACCCCCAACATCCTTCTTTGTCCTTAGCTGAAGATGATATTTAAGGTAGTGGCTTCTGCCATTCTGGTGAGTTACTCAGTTTTCCCGGGTTTCTCCTATGTATACGTTATCAAATTTGTTTGATTTTCTCCTGTTATTCTGTCCCATGTCAATTCAATTCTTAGACTAGCCAGAAGAGCCTAGAGGGTAGAGGAATAGTTCTTCCTCCCCTACAAGTGCATTAACTGAGCTTCCCTTGCCCTATGGATTCCAGTTGGTTTTGGCCTATGGAAATCATTGGAGAGAGAATGGAGGAGGAACATGAGGATGAGAAGGAGAGTATTTTATTCCCTGGTACTCACCCCTGCTGGGTCTCAGGTTGGCTTTAGTCGTGTTTTTCTATCCAAGGCCACAGCTCCTATCAGTAAATCCTCTTTCTAAGTCACCTCCTTGGAGTTCCAAAAACTGTTCTCTCCCCCTTGGTCCTTCAGGTCTAAGAAAGAGGCAATAGTTCTGAAGGGGAGCAGAATATACCACTCCAAAATATACCTCTTTGGCATAAGGATTATTTTAGGCTAATTATTTTTAAGAAACAGCAGACATATGAAAAGCTCTGAAAACCAAGTAGCAGTTACCCTTTTGTAATAGATATTTACACCTATAAGGGAGATCCTCCATTTGTAAGGGTGTCTCCCTCTCTCTACCAGGAAGAGAGGGGTGACTAAATCTCTAGAAACTCTCATCAATGGAGAACGCAATGACTTAACTGCACAACAACCTTACCCTGGATTACTATGCTTTCCTGATAGCCTCCCATAACTGGCACCCCAATCCCCAACATCCTCTTTTGTCTTTAGCTGGAGATGGTATTTAATGTGATGGCTTGGGCCATTTTGGGGAGTTACTCAGTCTTCCCAGGTATCTCCCATGTATACAGGAGGTATACGTGTTATTACGATTCTGTTTGTTTTTCTCCTGTTGTCTTTTCATTACGGGGGTGGGGTCTCAGCCAAGCAACTAAAAAGGTAGAAGGAAAATTATTTTTCCTATCCCATAATTCCATATTATTGCTAGCCTCTGAGTGTTTCACTATCTCTTGTTTGTATCTATATCCCTCTCTATACCTCTGTAAACATCACTTAAACTCTTCTCAAATTTGTCTTCAGAGAGTGTCATCTGTTTCCTGCCAGGTAGCTGAATAGTTCAACCTCCTTTCCTCTAAACTTTATGCTTGATTTAATCCAACCTAAGGTTGAATTAGCTTGCTGAGGATCCTGTGCAGGAGACCAATCCAAGCCTCACATAAGAGGTTGAGCCATATATCTTTAGGGTGTTATTCAATCCTGAAATGCAATAATGCTATGGTTTAGAATTTGTCCTTTTGTCCTTAAACATTTAACAGAGAACTCATTAATTCCGTAAGTCCAGTGTGTATTGAAACTAAAATGAGTAAGCAGAAATAAATAATACATAACACAGCCAAACCCTGTTATTACACGATTTTGGACATAACATAGGTCAAATTAAACCCTTTGAGACTTAAAAACCCTATACAATAAAAGTCTAATACAATTCCTCTAAGAGAATTTGCCCTACCTCAACAGTAGGTACTATAAAAGGGTTTCACTATAAACAGAAAACACAAATAAATCAACATCTAAAAAGACAAATGGGGAAAAATTTACTCTGAAAACTATCTCTGGGCAGCCTGTATTTGTAGTTACAGGTTCAGAAACACTAGAATCTAATGATTTGTTACCAAAGTGAAGTGTGGAGCTGCTATTGATTTAGCTTTAGTTACTTAGAAACAGTATTGATCCTTAAGAAATACATTTCAACATTTTGCATTCAGTGCATAAAGTAGTTCCATCCAATTGATTAATAGACACCATATATCATTTTTGTTTTTAATGAGATCTTTTTCTCCTGGCTGAGATACTAGTACTCCAGTGAAAGATCAAAAGTGGATTTTATAGCTGAAAAGCTAACATAAATGAGTTCCCGTTCCATCTTCTAAAAAGAAAAAAAACATGGCAGATTCATTTTTAGAAAATGAGTGACAAGTGAAAAATGGATAAGACAGCTTAGAGCCCATGGAGAAATAGCTACCTCTCTGTTCCCCTGACAATCATACCACTTTCCATGCACAGTTTGAAATTCACAGATGAAAGATTCAGGATGTGCTTCCCAAAATCTATTCAAGTATACAACACAGAACAGTGAAAACATCATGAGAATTTCCGGGTTTCTACATTAGAAAAGTCTCAAAAGGAGTTTCGGCTCCTCTTGTCTCCAGTTAAAGAACTGTGATTCCGCTATAATATTGCTAACTAACAAAGACATTGTGGGTCACTTCTCAATCAACTGAGAAACAAGGAATGGACATATTCTCCCACACAAAGAAATCATAGAGCCAGATAACAGGGACTAAGAGACACAAAAAATGAAAAAGCAGTGATGTGATTTGAAGCTCAGCTCATCATTGAGTGGTAGTGTGACCTTGCACAGGTTTACTTAAGCTCTCAGAATTTCATCTATAAAAATAGAGATAAAAAATCCATTTCACATGAATGTCCTGAGAAGTCAATGAGATAATGTCTGTGAAAGAGCCTAGTAAAATAATCATCACATAGAATTTTTCTCAATAAATGACAATTTCGTTTCATAAAAAAATTGTTTCTAAATCATATATTCTAGTTAGAGCAATAAACCACATGTCCTGGAAATAAATGGAAAACATTATAAGGCAATATTAGCCAGCCCTGGTGGTCTAGTGGTTAAGATTCGGCACTGTCACCACGGTGGCCCAGTTTTGTTTCCTAGTCAGGGAATGATACTACCCATCTGTCAGTTGTCATACTGTGGTGTTTACATGTTGCTGTGATGCTGAAAGCTACGCCGCCAGTATTTCAAATACCAGCAGGGTCACCCATAGTGGACAGGTTTCAGCAGAACTTCCAGACTAAGACAGACTAGGAAGGAGGACCTGGCCACCCACTTCTAAAGAAACTAGCCATGAGAATCCTATGAATAGCAATGAAGCACTGCCTGATCTAGCACTGGAAGCTCAGAGGATGGCGCAGAGAGACCAGGCAGGGTTCCACTCTGCTGTACACAGGATCACTATGAGTTAGAACCGACTTGATGGCCCAACAACAAATTAAGGTAATACAGACTCAGGTGTCTCATGGAATAATCTCAGGTTTCAAAATCGGGATTTTGATGAGGAAATAACCACTCTGTGGATTAGTCAGTGTTTAATTCCTAAACTATCAATTTTTCCATATCCTATATACATGTGCTCAGAGACAGACAACTGGTGTTTCTATTGGTTTCAATAAAATACAAAAGTAAATCTGTAATATGATGCACCTCTAACTCAAGCATCAAGGATGCCTAGATTATCTGCTGCTCTTGGACTAACTGTGCCAATGTTTTCCTCCAGTGGGTAGAGATAATAAGAAATGTGCTGTTTTGTCTCTCACCTGGTCCAGCAGGCTCAGCCTGCTAATAAGGAATTTGAGGGGCTACCTAATGTGATTAGGTATTTGTTAGCATCCTTTCAATTTATAAAGTGGTTTACAGTTTTCAAAGTGCTTTGACATATATCTGAATTTCCTACTGAGCACTGCAAGCAGGATTTACAGATTTGGCTGTTATTAGATTATTTAAATGTACAGAGAGACATTTACACAAGGCGCCCTCCTACTCCACATGCACACACACACACACAAACTATAGCAACTGAGTACATTTCAAGTATAGATTGGATCCCAACACAGACTCACATCATCTTGGGTCATTCACAGCAGATAGCACATCGAGCACAAGTCTAAACAGTCTAATTTAAGAATGTCCATTGTAGAGGAAGATGGGCACAAACATTAGCTCAGGGCCAGTTTTCCTCAGCAAAAAGAGGAGGATTTGTGGCAGAAGTTAGCTCAGGGCTAATCTTCCTCAACAACAACAACAACAAAAAATCATTAAAAAAATAAAAATAAATCTAAAAAAAAAAAGAAAAGAACGTCCATGAAGCAGGAAACAAGGGAGCATCTAAAATTGCAGCAAGCCACAGAATATCTCCTACTGCCACAGACATCTGCAGTTACCATAAGTGACACCAACAGTGAACTGGAAGTCAGAAAGAACAATACAATGAACTTACTATATACAAGCAAACAAGCACGTGAAAAATTAGGCCCTCAGGATACTTAAGAGAAGGGCTAGCAAGGGGAAAAAGTATGCAGCTTCCCTCCTTACCTTACTTGCTACCTAGACTAAAGCACTGAATCTGTTTCAATCTTTTCGTCTTCTAGTTTTTGCTGCTGAGAGAAAACATTCAGATTCAAATTTTTCTATGGCCTTCATTTCCTTTAAAATACCCATATTTTATGCACATAGCTACCAAATTCCCAGGGATAAAAGATTGGACCACATTTGCTTTGGATACAGAACTCAGTTCTGAACAGGGTCTGGACAAAGGTAAAGTATATCTCTGTCAGCAACCATCCTAGGAGGGCACTGTGTTTCTTCTGCCTCAGCCACCCAGACCTGCTACTAGAGCTACTAAAGCATGGAAGAACCTTCCCTTTCCTCGATTGAAACATTGCTCAGGCTCCTGCTCATCGCTCTCCAAAGTGACAGTACAGTGGTCCCCCCTTATCCACAGGGGATACATTCCAAGACCTCCAGTGGATGCCTGAAACCCTGGATAGTACTGAACCTATATATAGTATGTTTTTTCCTATACATACATATTTGAAATGCAACAGCAAAACTAGCACAAATTTCTTTTTCGTTCTTTACAATTTCACAGATATCAGATTCGTTCTTACCATAGATCTTAGCAACCTCAGCATACGATTTTTCTTCTTTCCTTATTAAGTCGATAACTTTCACCTTTTCTGTTAAAGGAAGCATATTACAGCTTCTCTTTGGCATATCCAAATTGCCATTATCATTCCTCGTGTGCTTTGGGGTCATTATTAAGTAAAGTAAGGGTGACTTGAACACAAGCACTGCGATATCGCAACAGTTGATCAGATAACCCAGACAATTACTAAGTGACTATTGTGCAGGTAGTGTGCACAGCATGGATACACTGGACAAAGGGATGATTCATGTCCCAGGTGGACGGAGCAAGATGGCATGAGATTTCATCATGCTACTTAATACAGCACACAATGTAAAACTTGTTAATTTTTTATTTCTTCAATTTTCCATTGTAATATTTTCAGATTGCTGTTGACCACAGGTAACTGAAACCATGAAAAGTGAAACCGCGGATAAGGGGGCACTATTGTAACTCATTTGTGCTGAGATGTCAAGGGAGAGTCAATGTGATACATATCCTGTGGTTACTGGTATTTGGTATTTTTCACAAGAGTTTATTTCCAGGAGGCACTATACCTTTAGCACAACAAAAAGTCTCCAATAATAGAGACTTTAGTTGCTTGTGGCAGGTCAGTGAAAGAAAGATTTGGGGTCACATCTTCATCCAACTCTAACTTCTTTGCCATTTATCTCTTGTGACTTGGCCCTGATTTTCAAACCCTAGCTTTCCCCCCTAGACTTTGGCCCATTCTTCTTATACCTACTGTTCTCTGGCACCTGCTCCAGCATTGGCCCCTTAGAATTCACACTCCAACCCCAGCACCCAGTCAAGTCTACCTACACCACCCCCCACAAGGTGGGAATCAGACAGAAACAAAAAAGTAAGATAGAAGAAACAGTCCCCTTTGAGGAATACTCTCAATTATAATCTTCATGTGAGAAGTTCCTTTGTACCCAGCAATTTGAGAAGGCTTTATGTAGGAAGAGATATTTACTGGATCCTTAATGTCAAAGGGGACTTAAGGGGGATGTTAAGGGGACTTAATTGCCAGTTATGGAAGAAAAGGACATTCCAGATAGTTGGGAGTGAATATAAAAAAGCTTGGTGTGTTTGGCGAAAAGCAAGAAGTTTGATTATGCTGGGAGATGCCTGACGCTTAGAAGGTGCTCAATAATTTTTCTTAATATTGTGGCAAAATATACATAACATAAAATTTATTATTTTAACCATGTCTAAGTAGAAAGTTCAGTAGCATTAAGAATATTCACATTGTCGTGCAACCACTGTTACCAAATCAGGTTCGTCTTTGCCCACTGCCCAGACAGCCAAACACAGAGACGACGAGATTGCAGCAGACAGAGGGTTTACTCACAAGGCAGGCACGTGAGGAAGTGATAGAATGAGCCTCAAATTCGCTTCACCGAAAAGAGGGACTCAGGGATATTTATGGGATAGGGGGCAAGGTGGTCTGAAAAGTGGAGAGAGGTGATTGGAGGTGAGGAGAGGTGAGGTAACTGATGATGTGAGCAAGCGTAGTCAGACTTCATGACTCTTCTTAGGGCCCTTGTTCACAAAATGGTGGCATTAGCATGATCTGAGGGTGAAATTTTTAGCCTCTTGATGTCAAAAGGTCACCTATCGGACATCTGCGCAGGCCCAGTTGATGAGTTGGTGGTCTCAATCGGCCTGAAGTGGACAAGGAGTTCTAATTCCTGAAAAACAGCTCACACAACCATTACCATGGTGACCCAGGCTCCAGGGAGATGTTGTCTATAGGAGCCTAGTGGGAGTCAGATAGCATATTGCCTAAACAGTTAACAGTGGGTGGGTAAACAGCTAAAAGCTATAATTAGTAATTGCAAAAAGGAAAAAAACTTTAGTACCCAGATACTTAATCATCAATGGCTGTCGGTTTCACCACCATCATCAACAGACTTTTTTGAGAAAATGAATGACTATAACAAGATTGTAAAGGACCTTGTGAGCCATGCTAAGGACTATGTACGCAGTAGAAAAACATTTAAAGGTGATGGGCATAAAAGAGGAAAAAAGAATCAAAAGATATTTGGGACACAAAATTTATAATAATGATTTTCAACCCTGACTACATATTAGAGATTTTAAAAAATCACAACTGTGGGGGACTGGTCTTGGCCACACCAAGATCTGTCTCTCTGGCATGAAGATTATTTGAGGCTGGTTTCTTTGCAGACAGGAAAGCAACTGAAAAGTAGAACTTACCCTTTGTAAGAGACATTTACATTGTAAAGAAACTCTCCATCTGTAAAGATATCTCCCTCTCTACCAGGAAGAAGGGGATGACCTTATCTCTAGAAACTCTTAATCAATGGGGAAGGCAAGGACTTAAATCTGCGTGTGTTTATTGTGCTTGTCTGGTAACCTCCTGTAACTAACTCTCCCCACCCCCAACATCCTCCTTTGTCTTTTAGCTGGATGTGATGTTTGGGGTGGTGGTTTCAGCCATTTTGGCAAGTTGCTCACCTTGCCTGAGCAGCTCCCAGGTATACATTGACAAATAGAAATGGCAAGCAATAGGATATATTAGAGTACATGAGGAAGCCATTTGGTGTAAACCTAATTCGGCCTGACCTTGTCTTTCCAAAAGGGCCTGTGGCCATTGGGCATGCATTGTATATCTGCTTTAGATATTCCCTATGGCAAGAACAAAGGCCCTTGAGATAAAGGTGCAACTTCCCTCCCCCTCCCAACGTTGGGGCATATCCTTAAGGATTAAGCATCTTTCCTTAGGCTAGGAAGTGATTGCTGCACTCACCTTTGACCTCCCAGCTCGAGACAATAGACTTGCCTCCTCCTAAGCCCTCCAAGATAGCAGACCCACTACCTGCTATGTCCATCAAGCCCTGTGCCGACAGGGCAATCTTGTGACTATTGTGGGAGGGACAATTCAATCATATGTGAAACACCCTGTTTGGGGGTATATAACCACTCTGTGCACCCCACTTCTTCGGTGCCCTTTCTTCCTTTGGGAAGAAAGGCCCCTGGCCATGGTCCTCATAAAGCTTTGTTTAATTTTCTCCTGCTATTCTGTCTCATGTGAATTTAATTCATTCTCCGGCCAGACGAACCCAGAGACAGTAGAGGAAATGTCTTCCTCCCCTACACAACCATGCCTGGGTCCCATCCCACACCAAATTAATCAGAACCTTTGGGGAATAGGACTCGCATCAGTATATTCTAAACACTTTCCAGGTGATTTCAACATGCAGCTAAGGCTGAGAAGAGCCACTGCACTAGAGCAGAGATTCTGCTCCAAATTAAAGTCTGGTTCCCAGACCATCAGCATCACCTAGGAGCTTGTCAAAAATCCAAGTTCTCAGACCCCACCCCAGACCTACGGAATGAGAAACTCTGAAAGTAGGGACCAGCACTCTGTGCTTTAATAAGACCTCCAGGTGATTCTGGTGCATGCTAAAGTTTGAGAACCATTGACCTAAAGGAATTGTAGAAATTGTGGATTTATTGGCGGGAGTAAGAAGTGACGGAGAGATGGCCAAAATGATGCCCAGGTTTTACAGCTTTTAGTATAATCATCTGATGGATGAAGGGATTATTATCCAGGGTAAGAAACAAGGGAAAATGAGTCCCATGAAAGATCAGAATTAAGACATTCTTGGGAAGAAAAGTAGAATTTATCCAGAGCCAATTTAGTTGAAATCCCTTCCCATGATTGTAAGGTGGAAGGCTGCTGTTCCTGCTCTCTACAAGGACAAAGCTGGAAAAGGGACAGTCAAATAATGTAGTTTATCCAGTGTAAAAAAAAAAAAAAAAAGCCTGGTCTTAGAGGATTTAGATTAAATCCTCTTTAAGGAGTCCTGCACATACTCTGGGATTTAACCCTTCCTCCCCACATTTTCTCAGTACCATATGCCTAAACAACCTGTGCTCTTCTATGGCCCCACTGGCATAGTTTTTGCTAAAAGGCAAGCTTGGAGAATGGGAAAAGGCAACCTTTCTAAACATACTACCTTTTTTATTATTGTTAAATGCCAGGAGTGAATGCTCATCTAATTTCTCCAATAGTATGTGGTGATGGTACTGTGGGGACCTGGAATTGGCCACCCCAAGATATGTCTCTTTGGCATCAGGATTATTTGAGGCTGATTGCTTTTGATAAGCTGGGATAGGGAAGGAGGCTCTGAGGAATGGAACTTGCCCTTTGTTAGGACACATTTACATTTGTAAGGTAAATCTCTATCTGTAAAAGGTGCCTCCCTCTCTGTACCAGGAAGAAGAAAAGCGATGACCTTCTCTCTAGAAACTCTTAATCAATACCAAAGGCAAGGACTTAAAATCTGCATTTTATTGTGCTTCTCTGGTAACCTCCTGTAACTGACTCCCCTCCCCCTCCCAACACTGGCATTTCTTTAAGGATTAAGCATCTTTCCTTAGGCTAGGAACTGATTGCTGAGCTCACCTGTGACCACCCAGCTCAAGACAATGGACTTGCCTCCGGCTACGCCCTCTGAGACAGCAGACCACTACCCGCTGTGTCCATCAAGCCCTGTGCTGACGGGGCAATCTTGTGACTATTGTGGGAGGGACATTTCAATCACATGTGAAACACCCTGTTTGGGGGTATATAACCACTCTGTGCACCCCACTTCTTCGGTGCCCTTTCTTCCTTCGGGAAGAAAGGCCCCGGGCCATGGTTCCTCATAAAGCTTTGTTTAATTTTCTCTTGCTATTCTGTCTCATGTGAATTTAATTCGTTCTCCGGCCAGACGAATCCACATTTGGGAAGAGGAAATGTCCTCCTCCCCTACAGTTTATTTACTACAGCTGGCTGCCTTCAAAGAGCAATTCAGAATTCTCTGGGGGTTAAATCTTAAGTTACTTCACAAGAGACTTAACAGCAAGGCTTCAGAAAAACTGGCTGTCTGAAGGGTACTTCAATGGGTATATGCTGTAATCAATCAAATTGACTGACAAAGATATGTGCAATCACTTTACCAGGAAAAACTTCAATAGTCCTTTGGTCTTGGAAGTTTCTGTTGTAATTATGATTTGCTTCAAAAATGAGAATATTTATTAATAAAGTCATTTCCTCCTTCCAAGCATGAAACTGACAGCTTTGATTTTTCCACAGGAAAGTTAGAGTCTCCTCTTTATAAGTAAATGTAAATTTTCATGGAAATTGATCAACATGATATCAAAAATGTAACTTCAACAAGTCTGAAGTGAGTAGATACTATGGGTTCAGCATCATGCCAGATTCCAGGGCAGTGGTTCTCAAATGTGGGTGTACATTAGAATTGCCTGAGAAATTTTACACATGACTGATACCTGAGCCCCACCCCTAGAGACTTGACTATAATCAGTCAGGGTGAAGCCTAGGCACAGGAATTTTTAGAAGCTCCCTAGGTGATTCTAACATATGGCCAAGGTTGAAAACCACTTTATAAGAGATTTTTTAAAAAATGAATAGAATCTATTTGATGAAATGGCAGATATATGGGTAACAGTGGAGAGCAATACAGGACAGGTTACCGAAAAATCTGCTTGCAGAGGAAAAGATACCAAAATGTAGGGTCCTGAAAAGCACCATTTAGGTTCTTAAGTCAGGCAGACAAACGATGGAAACAATTTTAGGAAAATAGGTCTAGCAGTGCCATTCAGGATGGACTGAAAAGGAGTATGAATGGAAGCATAGAGACAAACGGGGAAACTATTAAAGAGAAAAAAAGCTAAATAATTACCCTATTGCTCATACAATGAAATTGAACCTCCTTAGGATGGTATTCAAGACTATCCATAACATGTCAATCTATATTTCTAGTCTTATCTCTCACCCGAACTCCTTATGCAAGCCGTAGTCTAACCCAGTTTTCCCCAAAGGGAAATTGTGTGTTAATAGGTGTTATGTGAAGAAAAGGATCCCCTGGTCAAAAAACTTTAGAAACACTGATTGAAACAAAGTTAAAACAGGTTTTTCTACTTCAGGATTTCTCAGAACCTTAATAATCCCCTCTTTGACAAATGCTGTCTTATAATCCAGATTTTCTCAGTGGACCATGCATGTTTCTAAGATGGTTCTTTCCTCAGCATCATTCTACAATTCTACTTGGTTTATAAATAAAAGGTACAGAATAACAACCTGCTCCATGCTCTGATCAGTTTTATTTTATTTAAATGAGCAACATAAACTTTCAGAGACCATGTGAAATATTGAGTGAAACCCAGGCGCTCTTAAAACAGGATGTATTTTCTGGTATGTTTAACACCTTTTTAATGTATGATAAAATAGCACTGAAAACTGTCCCCCACGACTCCCCCTCAAAATACACATTACTTGTTTTTCAAAAGACAAATCACTCATTACTTAGAAAATAAAATAGGACAGTGCTACTGAAATATATGTAATACTTTACAACCAGGCCCTATCAGGGCTTGCTTGAAGAGGCTACAACTGCTTTAGTTAAAGTTAAGGGGAAACATCCATCTAAATATTCCATTAGAAGCTAGGTCCTGTCAGCACTCCAGTTCCAAAAGATGATCTTCAGAGCTTTCTAATTTGCCTGGGAAAGTTGTTTCTAGTTGAGTTGGCATTCAAAGTTTCACCCCAGGGGCGATTTTATTTTTTAAATGTTGAGGTAGAAATCACGAAACTGAGCCACATAATTGGCACCTCCACTGGCAGCAGCTTCAGAGAGGTGAGACAGGGTGAACATTCTTAAAGGCAAAATCTGACTTGCACTCTCTTGTAGAGGAACAAGGGAACAATACACTGCCTTTCCTTAAGTGAAGAGGAGCAAATGGGAAGATTTTCTGGAGACTCTAGGGGCTTTCTTTTGTTAGGTTCCCTCAGAGTATTCATGTCTATTAAAAGACCAGCTACTTTTTCATTGTTTCTGACTGGCACTACCCATCCCCCTTTGGATATATCTCTCAACCTACAAATAATTGTTGGGTGCTTAGTAAGGGCCAGCACTAGACAAAGGAGCCAGAAGACGTGGATTTTAGGCCTAGCTCTGCCTCTACCTAGCTATGATGACTTAGGGCAAACTCCCTTCCCATTTGAGCCCTCACTTTCCTTAGCTTTCAAAGCAGTTATCATTCCCACCCTGTTTCTGACATGGGACTGTCATAGGGAACAATGGAGATAATAGATATGAAAGCCTTTTGGAAATATACCATAAACTTTCACATACCAAGTTCAAATTATTCCTACTCACAGATTGTGTGCTGCAAGGAGCAGAAACCTGCTGAAAGTAGATTTTAGAAAAGGAAAAAAAGGAGATTTATTGTATGGATGCAGAACGTTCTTGTAAAATCCCATTGCAAGAAGTATTGGACAGCAACTAGAAAGTCAAAAGGGAGCTACTCTGTGTCTCATTCCCTCTCTCTCTGGGCCGTGTGGTCTCTCATCTCCATTTCTCTATATATCTGCCTCATTGTTTTCCTGCTAACCAACTTCTGCATACTCGTGACACAATAGTCTAACTGACTCAGTCTTTGTAATCCCAACTCCACAGTTCCTTGAGAATCTGATGTTCATCCAAATAGCAGCAGCCACAGCAAGGAGGGCAGGTTGCACAAGAGTAGGGCAGAGTGCTCCTCAGATGTGAATGAATCAAATTCACTATGATGATGCTGGTTATGGTGAAGAAAATGGTTGGCATTTTAGTGCAGAAGTGTGAGGAATATAAAATTACATAAATAACCTATTACCTCATTAAAGCCTCATTAAAAACAGAATTAATCTTCCCAAAAGCTCACATGAGGTTGTCTATTCGTAATAGTCAGAGAGATGCCTCTGCAACATAGGGAGAGGACTGGCATGGTTCCTTACCTATAATTAGTGCCAAAGGAAAAACTTTGAACATTATCAATGCCTTTCTATTTCTCTGGCTTGTATAATTCATGGTAAGAAAAAAAAAAAAGAGCCTCCATGATCCATTTACCTTACCTGTCCCCATTTGCCACTGAAAAACCAATAAAGTTACTAAAGATGATGCTTTCACATGTTTGTAAAAATTAACTTAATTGAGAATTTGTTTTCTAAACTCAATGAATTAAATGAATAAAACATTTTAACTTGATTTTTAATATGACATTTTTAAGCCTTGAAGATTTTCTATGTATAAGTAGGCGAGTAAATTTGTCAAAGGACCAATCTGAAAATGTGTCAATGTCTCCAAGCAAGCTTTGATAAGCACAGATAACTGCTTCCTTTCCTATAGGTACCAAGGCAATCAGCAGTTTCACTCCCTTGGTCAAAATCAGCATTGTGATGTGAGTGAATCTAGGATCCCAGTAAATCTTCCCAGTAGAGAGTTTTGAAGGCCCTATTAAAAACATGAGATTTAGGATGATATTTCTCACAAATTCAAAATCAATCATCTTATTTAATGGGTGTTGGGTGGAAGGGTGAAAAATATCCCGTCTTACAAATGATATGGAATGGACCAAGGGTGTGACTTTGGTGCCACTGATCACCCTTGCCCAAGCAGCAGCATAGCCACAGAGCAGCTCTGCAGTTTACCTCAAGAGCAGAGACTCCTTACTTAGCTGAGCCTGCCTTCTCTGCAATCAGAGAGAGTCTATCTATATCCACTTCATGAACATGAAATTCAATA
Source organism: Equus asinus (assembly GCF_041296235.1). Lineage (NCBI taxonomy): Eukaryota > Metazoa > Chordata > Mammalia > Perissodactyla > Equidae > Equus > Equus asinus. The sequence continues at coordinate 112,189,625 of NC_091820.1, read as the reverse complement.
GATAACTTACGGCACCAGTTCTGAGAATAGGCAGGAAATAGCCCCCCAGCTGCAAGGTGGCATTTGAGTCATATTTTGTTTACTATGTATCTCTTCAGTGAATCCAGATACCTGAGTTTTAAAACATTTGCCCATGTGAAAAGAATACACTGAAGCCCAAGGGAGAAACAGCTTTATAATCTACTCTTATTTTCTTCTTTTTCCTATCTCACTTTCCAGGACACCCATGAAGCATGAATCTCCCCAGAGAGGAGAACAAGACTGCAAGATAGGAAATAAAATACAGTCATCTTTTGAAAACTTCCCCATTTACCTACCAATCTCCCTCTTTATTTCATGTCATAGCTGCTTTCAAATCATAGATGAATGAGTTGGGTTCCCTTGTTATGGTGAAATAGAGTGCTTTCTTCCAGGTGGAACATACAGTTGTACATTCAACAGATATTTATCAAACATAGTGTAGGTCATGTGGTGTAGCCAGACATGAAAACTAGAAATTTTCCAGAAAAAAAAATCATTACAGAGGTCATAGGTTATGCATGTGCCTTCAGTATACAAGAGAAGAAGCCCAAGACTCTTGGGAAAACAAATCGAGATTCAAGACAAAGATTGTAGTCCACTGTATGTATTTGGGTGGGTGGGAGGTCAATAACAGCTCATGAAATGTAATTTTAAAGGCAAGATACCATCAGCCAGCCCAACAATGACCATTGCTACCTGCTAAAGTGTTTACACACCTGCAGCAAAGGCTTTAACTCTAAGCACAACATAGGGTAGCAATTCTCAACTGTTAGTATGATTCAGAATCACCTAAGAATTTTATTAAAATGCAGACTCTTGGCTCCCAACTCTCAGAGTTTCTAATTTAGAAAATCTGTGCTAGGTCCTAGTAATGCACATATTTTTATCAAGTCCTCTGAATGGTTCGGATGCCTTCAGTTAAGCTATTGCTTCCAGTAGCCCATTGTTAGAATCATGTAATATGAACATATTGATCAACCATGAGCTCCTAGTGACCCTTTAACAAAGGTGGAATTACTAGATAATTTGACTCTTGTATAGGCTTCTGCTTGGAATGGAGGGAAGAGGAAGACTGGAACTTGAGGTACTGCTGGGGTAGGAGAACAGCAACACGGGGACTTTAGTCAGACCAGGGGTAGCCTGAGGTGATTGCATATAGTCATAGGATGAGGGCAGTTATGATAAAGCCAGATGAAAAGAGAGATAAATGAGAGCAAGTGGTAGAAAACTGAAATTCAACTTGGCTTACTTTGCATCAAACATGCCCCACAAGAGAAAAAATAAGTGTTAGGGGAGTATGGCTATCCAGTCAATAAATGATCCATGCCGTCATCTCTGCTACCATCTTCCGGTTGCCTGCTATGTACTGGGGGTGGCAGTACCACTAAGCAAAAGATACAGAAGACAACTGTGGCACCATCAGAAACACTCTCATGAATGTTTCCAGTAGAATGGTGCCACAGAAAGACCCATGGACTGGGGTCAGGAGACCTGGGTTCTAGACCAGGCTCACCACTAATTTCACTTCACCTCTTTGAGGTTCATTTGTAGCTCCTTTAGCTAGAATCCATAACTCAGTCCCAGCAGGCAGGGCAGCTGAGGGGGCCAAGAGCTGAAGCAAGGAAGAGGAGGGCTGAGGAGATGGGCGCCTCAAGCATTGCTCAAGAACAGAACAGCCTTCTTTGCCACTCAGCCAGCTTACCAACTTCAGTTTCAAACTTCAAATGTAAAAAAGAAAAAAGGAAAAAGACACACAGACAGATTATTTAACGCTGCATGTACCACGAGAAGTGCAGCCAAATTCATCAACGTCCAGCCTTTAGAGAGAAGTATGCAAAAACCACATCGCCTATAAAGCATTGTACAGGAGCCTGCAAAAGCAAAACTGCAAACTAGAAAAACTGGAGAGGCAGAGCTGCCCCTGTGGGGGAAACTTCCAGGCCTAGATCTGTGTCCAAATCAGAGGAGGGGGTGCAGGTTCTAGCCATACAGACAGTTATGCTCTGGGCAAAAGGCTGAAATTGCTAAATTAGATAATGCAGATCTTCAGCAACCAAGTGACTCCTATTACTGGATCCCCGAAGCCCCTTTGGTCTCCCACACCCACCCCAAGTATTCACTGTCCTATTGCTTCCTGGCTTCCCAGGAAACCCTCTGGCTTCAACACCTGCTCTCTGCTAGGCGATTGCAGGCCAGAATCAGATAGACATCTCTAACCAGTGAACATGCACGTTTCAAAAACATCTTCAAAAAGTAATTCTAATCAGTAGAAATGTTAGGCTCTGTACATGTTTGCTAGAGGACACAATTAATCCAAGGCCTGACTGCCAAATAGAGAAATGTTCTGCAGTCTCCGTCTCCCCTTTCTGTACTTTAGTTCTTCCTATTTGCCTACCCTCTAAAATCAATCTTGTCCCTAAACAGGGAACTGGTGACTTCATTCTCTCTCCCCTCCTTTTACCAAAATCTGCTCTCATGAATGAAAGTGTAATGTCATTAACACTTCCATTAGGGTAGGACAGCTTGCTCTTTTCCCAGTGGTGGGTGAATTTCAAGGTTTCTCTCTTCTTGTGTAATGACAGGCTTTGTCATCTGTTGAAGGGATTTCTGGATTTAGCGAGTAATTTGGGGTGGGGGGGATTACAACCCTTCTCAGGTGCCCTGAAGTCAGAGATTGCTTCCAAAACTAGGACTGATTGTAATTACAGGCCTGGCATGTAAGGTTCACCTTAATATTACTCGTAAGTGTTAGAAGCTATAAAATAGCTAAAACCTAAATCACTAAAATTTCTTATTTCCATATAATTTCAAATCGCAAATAGAACTTGTCTATAAAATAATGACCCTTACAGTTGATAGTTACATGCAAAGCACTTTGAAGTGGTAGATAGAGGAAATCTGTTGCCAGAGTGACTCTTGATTCTACCAAGGCATTTTATCTTTATTTATTTTTTTAATTAATTATTTTATTGAGGTCATATTGGCTTAAACATTGTGTAATTTCAGGTGCACATTATTATATATTAGTTTCTATATAGACTGCATCGTGCTCACCACCAATAGTCTAGTTTTTATCCATCACCATACACATGTGCCCCTTTACCCCTTTTGCCTTCCCCCCAACTCCCTTCCCTTCTGGTAACCACTAATCTGTTCTCCTTATCCATGTGTTTATCTTCCACATATGAGGAAAAATACGGTGTTTGTCTTTCTCTGTCTGGCTGATTTTGGTTAGCATAATACCTTCAAGGTCCATCCATCTTGTCGCAAATGGAATGATTTTGTCTTAAGGGCTGAGTAGTATTCCATTGTACATATATCCCACATCTTTATGCATTTATCCCTTGATGGGCACTTGGGTTGCTTCCACATCTTGTCTATTGTGAATAATGCTGTGATGAACCTAGGGATGCATAAATCTCTTTGAATTGTTGATTTCATGTTCTTTGGATAAATACCCATTAGTGGTATAACTGAGTTGTATGGCATTTCTATCTTTATTTTTTTGAGAAATCTCCATACTGTTTTCCATAGTACTGAACCAGCTTGCATTCCCACCAGCAGTGTATGAGGGTTCCCTTTTCTCCACATCCTCTCTAACACTTGTTATTTCTTGTCTTTTTGATAATAGCCATTCTGACAGGTGTAAGGTGATATCTCATTTTAGTATTTTTTTTTTTTGGAGGTAGATTAGCCCCAAGCCAACATCTGCTGCCAATCCTCCTCTTTTTGCTGAGGAAGACTGGCCCTGAGCTAACATCCGCATCTGCGCCCATTTTCCTCTACTTTCTATGTGGGATGCCTACCACAGCATGGCTTGCCAAGCGGTGCCATGTTCGCACCCAGGATGTGAACCGGTGAACCCCGGGCTGCTGAAGTGGAACGTGTGCACTTAACTGCTGTGCCACTAGGCCGGCTCCTCATTTTAGTTTTGATTTGCATTTCCCTAATGATTAGTGATGGTGAACATCTTTTGATGTGCCTTTTGGTCGTCTGTATATCTTATTTGGAAAAATGTCTGTTCATACCCTCTGCCCATTTTTTGATCAAGTTGTTATTTTGTTGTTGAGTTGTGTGAGTTCTTTATACATTTCAGAGATTTACCTCTTATTGGATATATGACTTGCAAATATGTTCACCCAGTTCATGGGTTGTCATTTCATTTTGTTCCTGGTTTCCATTGCCTTGCAGAAGCTCTTTGGTCTGGTGAAGTCCCCTTTGTATATATTTTTTGTTTGTTTTCCTTGCCTGAGTAGACACAGTATTAAAAAAGATGCCGCTAAGACCAACGTCAAAGAGTGTGCTGCCTATATTTTCTTCTACAAGTTTTATGGTTTCAGGACTTACATTCAAGTCTTTAATCCATTTTGAGTTAATTTTTCTGTATGTTGTAAGATAATTGTCTACATTCATTCTTTTGCACATGGTGGTCTAGTTTCCCAATATCATTTATTGAAGAGAATTTCATTTCTCCATTGTATTTTCTTGGCTCCTTTGTCAAAGATTAGGTGTCCACAGATCTGTGGGTTTATTTCTGGGCTCACAATTCTATTCCATTGATCTGCACATCTGTTTTTCCGCCAGTACTATGCTGCTTTGATTAATACAGCTTTGTAGTTTATTTTGAAGTCAGGGATTCTGAAGCCTCCAGCTTTGTTCTTTTTTCTCAGTATTGCTTTGGTGATTTGGGGTATTTTATTGTTCCATACAAATTTTAGGATTCTTTGCACTATTTCTGTAAGGAATGGCATTGGGGTTGTGATTGGGATTGCATTGAATCTGTAGATCACTTTAGGTAATATGGACATTTTAACTATGTCAATTCTTCCAATCCATGAGCATGAAATATCTTTCCATTTGTTTATGTCTTCTTTGATTTCTTTCAATAATGTCTTATAATTTTCAGTGGATTGGTCTTTCACCTCCTTGGTTAAATTTATTCCTACATATTTACTCTTTTCATTTCCATTATAAATTGGATTGTATACTTGACTTCTCTTTCTGCTAGTTCCTCATTTGTGTATAGAAACGCAGCTGATTTTTGTAAGTAGATTTTGTACCCTGCAACTTGCTGTAGTTGTTGATTACTTCTAATAGCATTCTGGTAGATTCTTTAGGGTTTTCTATATATAGAATCATGTCATCTGCAAACAGTAAGAGCTTCTCTTCTTCCTTTCCAATTTGGATACCTTTTATTTCTTTTTCTTACCTAATTGCTCTAGCCAAAACCTCTAGTACTATGTTGAATAGGAGTGGTGAGAATGGGCATCCTTGTCTTGTTCCTGTTCTCAGAGGGATGGCTTTCAGTTTTTCACCATTAAATATGATGTTGGCTGTGAGTTTCTCATATATGGCCTTTATTATGTTGAAGTACTTTCCTTATATACACATTTTATTGAGAGTTTTTATCATAAGTGGATGTTGGATCTTGTCAAATCCTTTGTCTGCATCTATCAAGATGATCATGTGGTTTTTATTCCTCATTTTGTTAATGTGGTGTATCACATTGGTTGATTTGTGGATGTTGAATCATCCCTGCATCTCTGGAATAAATCCCACTTGGTCATGGTGTATGACCCTTTTAATGTATTGGTGTATTCAATTTGCTAATATTTTGTTACACATTTTTGCATCTATGTTCATTAGCAATATTGGCCTATAATTTTCCTCTTTTGTGTTGCCCTTGTCTGGTTTTGGTATCAGAGTAATGTTGGACTCATAGAATGAGTTAGGAAGCCTCACGTCTTCTTCAATTTTTTGGAATAGTTTGAGAGGGATAGGTATAAAATATTCTTTGAACGTTTGGTAGAATTCTACAGAGAAGCCATCTTGTCCTAGACTTTTGTTTTTTAGGAGGTTTTTGATTACTGTTTCAATCTCTTTACTTGTGATTGCTCTATTCAGATTCTCCATTTCTTCTTGAATCAGTTTTGGGAGGTTGTATGATTTTAAGAATTTATCTATTTTTTCTAGGTTAACAAATTTCTTGGCACATACTGTTTCATAGTATTCTCTTATAATCCTTTGTATCTCTGTGATATCCATTATAATTTCTCCTCTTTCACATATGATTTGATTTATGTTAGCCTTCTCCCTTTCTTTCCTAGTGAGTCTAGCTAAGGTTTTATCCATTTTATTTATCCTCTCAAAGAACCATCTCTTAGTTCACTGATCCTTTCTGGGTTTTTCATCTGTGTTTCATTTATTTCTCCTCTAATTCTTATTAATTTCCTCCTTCTACTGACTTTGGTCTTTTTTCTTCTTTTTCTAGTTCTTCTAGGCATAGTTTAAGATTACTTATTTTGTGATTTTTCTTGTTTGTTGAGGTAGGCCTATACTCCTATAAATTTCCCTCTTAGTACTCCTTTGGCTGCATCCAATAAATGTTGGTCTGTTATGTTTTCATTTTCACTTGTTTCCTGGTAATTTTTGATTTCTCCTTTGATTTCTTCATTGATGCAATGGTTGTTCAGTAGCATGTTGTTTAGTCTCCAAATATCTGTGATTGTCCCAGCTTCTTTCTTATAGTTGATTTCTAGCTTCATAGCATTGTGGTCAGAAAAGATGCTTGATGTGATGTCAATGTTCTTAAATTTATTGAGGCTTCCCTTCTTTCCAAACACATGATCTGCCTTTGAGAATCTTCCATGTGCACTTGAGAAGAATGGGTATCCTACTATTTTTGAATAGAATGGTCTATCTATAACTATTAAGTCCACCAGGTCTACTGCTTCATTTAAGGTCAATCTTTCCTCATTGACTTTCTGTCTGGATGTTCTATCCATTGATGAAACTGGGATATTGAGGATACTTTCTATTATTGTGTTGTTGTCAATTTCTCCCTTTAAGTCTGTCAATAGTTGCTCTGTGTACTTTGGTGCTACTGCGTTAGGTGAATATTTATATTAATAAGTGTTATGTCCTCTTGGTAGTATGCCCCTCTCATTATTACATAATGTCCCTCTTTGTCTCTCATTATCTTTTTAATCTTGAAGTCTGCTTTGTCTGATATACATATGGCTACACCTGCTTTCTTTTGCTTGCCATTTTCTTGGAGTATCATCTTCCCTCCCTTCACTCTTAGCCTATGCTTGTCTTTGGAGCTGATATGTGTTTCCTGTAGGCAGCATATGTTTGGTCTTGTTTTGCAATCCATCCAACCACTCTGTGTCTTTTGATTGCTGAATTCAAGCCATTTACATTTAGAGTGATTATTAATATATGAGGGCTTAATATTGCCATTTTATCTCCTGTTCTCCAGTTGTCCTATATTTCTATTGTTTCTCTTTCTTTGTATTTATGACTGCCATTTCCGTTTGGTGGTTTTCTGTGATGGTTTTCTCAGTTTTCTCTTTATTTATGATTTGTGACTCTGCTCTTATTTTTTGTTTAGTGGTTACCATGACGTTTGTATAAAAGACCTCATAGATGAGATAGTCCATTTTATGATAGCCTCTTATCTCCATTAGCCTAACCATGTTCCATCCCTTTCCTCTTCCACTTCTGTTATTGCTGTCACATATTATTCTTTTCTACGTTGTGAGTTTGTGACTAAATAGAAGTGTTTATAGTTATTTTTGGTACTTTCTTTCCCTTTATCTTGTATGTTATAATTGATTGCTAATGCATTCTGATAGGGAGCTGCAATTTTCTGATTTGTCTGTCTATATATCTCCTTGCTCAAAGCTTTGTAAATCTTTGCCTTTTTCTTTCAGGTAGGAGGGCTCCCTTTATCATTTCTTCTAAGGCAGGTCTAGTGGTAATGACCTCTATAAGCTTTGGTTTATCTGGGAAAGCTTTTATTTCTCCATCATATACAAAGGACAATTTCACTGGATAAAGTATTCTTGGCTGTTAGGTTTTGTCTTTCAGAATTTTGAATATATCATTCCATTCCTTCCTAGCCTGGAAGATTTCTGCTGAGAAATCTGCTTAAAGCCTGATAGGAGTTCCTTTGTAAGTTATTTTCTTCTGCCCTGCTGCCCTTAATATTTTTTCTTTGTCATTGACTTTTGAAAGTTTTAATATTATATGCTGTGGGGAAGGTCTTTTTGCATTGATGTAATTAGGAGTTCTATTGGTTTCTTGTACTTGTATATCCAGTTACTTCCCAAGGTTTGGGAAGTTCTCAGCTATTATTTCTTTGAATAAGCTCTCTGCTTCTTTCTCCCTCTTCTCCCTCTGGGATGCCTAGCATCCTTATGTTACTTTTCCTAATTGAGTTGGATATTTTTCAAAGAATTTCTTCATTTCTTTTAAATCTTATTTCTCTTTCATCCTCCACCTGAGGCCTTTCTAGATTTCTATCTTCTAAGTCACTTATTCTCTGCTCCATAAAGTTTCTACAAATTTTTTTATCTTGTTAATTGTGTTCCTCATATCCAGATTTTCTGTATAGTTTTTTTATTTGTTTAAAGATTAGCACCTGAGCTAACAACTGTTGCCAATCTTCCTTTTTTCTTTTTTTTCCTTTCTGCCTTTTCTCCTGAAACTCCCCCAGTACATATTTGTATATTTTAGTTGTTGGTCCTTCTGGTTGTGGCACGTGGGACACCACCTCCAGACTCACTAAGAAAAAAAGAAAGGCTCCAATAAATAAGATTAGAAATGAAAGAGGAGAAATTACAACAGATACCACAGAAATAGAAAGGATTATAAGAGAATACTATGAAAAACTATAAGCCCACAAATTGAATAATCTAGAAGAAACAGATAAATTCTTAGACTCACATAACCTCCAAAAACTAAATCAAGAAGAAATAGAGAATCTGAATAGGTCAATCACAAGTAAAGAGATCAAAATGGTAATCTTTTTGAAAAACCCCCCAAAAATAAAAGTCCTGGACCAGATGGCTTCTCTGGAGAATTCTACCAAATATTCAAAGAAGATTAATACCTATGCTTCTCAAATTATTCCAAAGAATTGAAGAAGATGGAACACTTCCTAACACATTTTATGAGGCCAACATCACCCTGATCCCAATCACAGAGAGGGACAACACAGAGAAGGAAAACTACAGGCCAATATTGGTGATGAACATAGATGCAAACATCCTCAACAAATGATTTTCAAACTGAATACCACATTACATTAAAAGGATCATACACCACGATCAAGTGGGATTTATTCCAGGGATGCTTCAACATTCACAAATCAATGTGATACACCACATTAACAAAATGAAGAATAAAAATCACATGATCATCTCAAGAGATGCAGAGAAAGCATTTGATAAGATCCAGCATCCACTTATGATAAAAACTCTCAACAAAATGGAGATAGAACGAAAGTACTTCAACATAATAAAGGCCATATATGACAAACCCACAGCCAACATCATACTCAGTGGGGAAAAACTGAAAGCCATCCCTCTGAGAATAGGAAGAAGACAAGTGTACCCACTCTCACCACTCTTATTCAACATTCTACTGGAGGTTTTGGCCAGAGCAATTAGGCAAGAAAAAGAAATAAAGGGGTATCCAAATTGGCAATGAAGTGAAACTCTCACTGTTTATAGATGACATGATTTTACACATGGAAAACCCTAAAGAATCCATCAGAAAACTACTAGAAATAATCAACAATTACAGAAAAGTTTCAGGGTACAAAATCAACCTACAAAAATCAGTTGCATTTCTATTCTCTAATAATGAGTTAACACAAAGAAAACTCAAGAAGACAATACCAGTTGCAATCATAACAAAAAGAATAAAATATCTTGGAGTAAATTTAACCAAGGAAGTGAAAGTTCTATACAATGAAAACTATAAGACATTATTGAAAGAAATGATGATGATGACATAAAGAAATGGAAAGATAGTCCATGCAGATGGATTGGAAGAATAAACATAGTTAAAATGTCCATACTTCCTAAAGCAATCTACAGATTCAATGCAATCTCAATCAGAATCCCAATGACATTCTTCATAGAAATAGAACAAAGAATCCTAAAATTCATATGGGGAAAGAAATGACACCGAATAGCTAAAGAAATCCCGAGAAAAAAGAACAAAGCTGGAGGCATCACAATCCCTGACTTCAAAACATACTACAAAGCTATAGTAATCAAAATAGCATGGTACTGGAACAAAAACCAACACACAGATCAATGCAACAGAACTGAGAGCCCAGAAATAAAACCACACATCTATGGAGAGCTAATTTTTGACAAGGGAGCCAAGAACACACAATAAAGAAAGGAAAGTCTCTTCAACAATTGGTGTTGGGAAAACTGCACAGCCACATGCAAAAGAATGAAAGTAGACCATTATCTTTCACCATACACAAAAATTAACTCAAAATGGATCAAAGAGTTGAAGGTAAGGCATGAAACCATACAACTTCTATAAGAAACATATAGGCAGTACACTCTTTGACATCGGTCTTGGAAGGATCTGTTTGAATATCATGTCTTCTCAAACAAGGTAAACAAAAGAAAAAGTAAACAAATGGGATTTCATCAGACTAAAGAGCTTCTGCAATACAACGGAAACCATGACCAAGACCAAAAGGCAACCCACCAACTGGGAGAAAATATTTGCAATCATATATCTGACAAGGGGTTAATCTCCAAGTTATATAAAGAACTCACACAACTCAACAATAAAAAAACAAACAGCCTGATCAAAAAAGGGGCAGAGGATCTGAACAGACATTTTTCCAAAGAATATATACAGATAACCAACAGGCACATGAAAAGATGTTCAGCATCAGTAATTATCAGGGAAATGCAAATCAAAAATACACTGAGATATTACCTTACATCCATTAGAATGGCTATAATCACCAAGAGAAAAGTAATAAATGTTGGAGAGGATGTGGAGAAAAGGGAGCCCTCATACACTGCTGGTGGGAATGTAAACTGGCGCAGCAACTATGGGAAACAGTATGGAGATTTCTCAAAAAGTTAAAAATTGAAATACCCTATGACCCAGCCATCCCATTACTAGGTATCTATCCTAAGAACCTGAAATCAGAAATCCCAAGAGTCCCTTGCACCCCTATGTTCATCGCAGCATTATTTACAATAGCCAAGATGTGGAACCAACCTACATGCCCAGAAACTGATGATTGGATAAAGAAGATGTGGTATATATACACAATGGAATACTACTCAGCCATAAAAAAGACAAAATTGGCCCATTCACAGCAACGTGGATGGACCTCGAGAGTATTATGTTAAGCGAAATAAGCCAGTCAGAGAAAGATGAACTCTATATGACTCCACTCATAGGTGGAAGTTAGTATATTGACAAGGAGATCTGATCGGTGGTTACCAGGGAAAAGGGGGGGTGGGGGGGGGCACAAAGGGGGAAGTGGTATACCCACAACATGACTAACAAAAATGTACAACTGAAATCTCACAAGGTTGTAATCTATCATATCATTAATAAAAAAAAAAAAAGGAATTTCATGACATCCTTATGGGCAAGATGAAGAAACGCAGAACGTCTAGATCACAATACAGTGAGGTGAAACTTTAACTGATTGATGCCGACTAATGGTTCAATGTCAACCCAGGAGGAGATCTACAGTAACACACAAGGCCCTTGTCCTTCACCTAATCCTGCACAACATGGCAATCTGTCACTTGAATGAAGATATAGAGAGCCTGTTGGTCAAAATTCCAGGTGACAAGTGATTTGAAAGAATACCAGATATACTGGTTGCCAGGATCAAAACGTAAGAAGTCAAAAAAGAGAATATGAATAAAGAACCACATTTGTGTTCCAAAAATCAAATGTACAGGGATAAGACAGAAAGATTTGACATATGGAAATATATGTAAGTTTCTGTCAACAACAAACTCAATTGAGTCAGCAATGTGCTGCGTCTCTTCAAAACTGCCAATATAACTGCTTTAAGAGAAATGTACTATCAGTCATTATAAAGCCAATAAATAGGCTGCATGAGACAATTGATCCAAAAAATAGAGTGGTTCTTCTTCATAAGATTCTGTGTTTGGTTATGATTATTCTCATCTAGAGGCAGTATTGCCCCAGTGAGCATATGGAAATGTGTTGGGGGTATTTGGGGTAGTCACAATGACTGAGGAGAGCTATTAGCATCCAGTGGATATGGGCCAGCGATGCTAAACTCCTTGAAATGTGCAAGAGGATCCTACGTATATGCAGAACTTTCTTGTCCAAAATGTAAATAACAAACAAGAGAAACCAGGATTGGCAAGAGTCCAGGAACCATGTCACAAGAAGCAGAGTTGAAATGACCGAGAGCTCCCAGGCTGGAGAAAAAAGCAGGGCTCAGAAAGAATAATAACTCTTTCCAAATATAAGAAGGGCTGGGTTAAGTCAGTTGCCTAAGGTCTCATAATTGACTAGTAGAGAGGCAGACCAGGAACTCAATCTCTGAAGGTTAGATTATTTTAGGGGTGGGTGGGAGGGAACTTGGCCTTTGGAACCTGCTAGATATGGTTGTTAGGCCTTACTGCCTGCTTGTTTCGTGAACCAATATAGCAGGGCTATCGTAAAGATTAAATAAGATAACGAAAATGAAGGCCTTACTTTATGTCCATCATATCATGATAGCTCAATAAATGTTAACTGCCAGTATTTTGAGACAGGATAGCATGGCAGTTGGTTTAAAACTCCAGATTCAGGTTACTTGGGTTTGACTATTATACAATAAGTAGTATGCAGGGTGGTTAGGATGGTGGATTCTGAAGCCAGACAGCCTGTGTTTAAATATTGGCTCTGTTATGTTATAGCTGTGATCTTGGACAAGTCATTTAATCTCTCTGTGCCTTAGTTTCCACATCTGTCAAAGAGCAACAATAACACTATCCTATTGGGCTGTTGTGAAGATCAAATAACTCTGTAAATCATGTGTGGGAAAGTGACTGTCACACAGTGAGCACTGTATAAATATTCACTACAATTATCTACTGCTTGTCAGTTTTGTAACCTTGAACAATTTACTTAACACAGCTTCAAGTTCCTTGTCTATAGAATGGAGATGATAATATTTTTGTGAGGACTAAGGAAGGTACTGAACATAAAGTTCCTAGTATGGCACCTGTCAGACATATCATAAGTATGTGAAATATTAACTATCATTATTATCAGTGGCAAAAGTCACCAAGAGCACCAAGCAAATCAATTCCTCCATCCTTCTAGTAAACAGATGGTTTACATGTGATATCACTTCTCCTACACATTATTTGTTAACAACAATCTCTGGAGATGAGGCTCAGGCCTCAGTATTTTTCAAAAGTTTCCCAGGTGATCCCAATAGGCAGCCAAGGTTGAAGACCACTACACTGGCCACTGTATTTTCCCGACCTTTCTCAAATCTTACAGAGAGGTGAGGCAACACAGATGACCAGTTCAGCTTGCTCCAGAAAAAGGCAGAATACTGCGGAAGACAGAGAAAATGCATACACCTTAACAACAAGCCTTTTCAAAATGAATCCTTTCTCTGATCTGTGAATCACTGCAGTAGAGTCAGCAGAAGTTCAAGAGGCAGTACAGGCAAAGCAGCAGCCACAAACATAAGACATCTTTGGGATTTTAGCTTTCTATTTATTTTTAATCTGTGTCAATTTTGCCTTCTCTTATATGGTGTAGCTGTATTTTGACTTTAAGGTGCATTTGCCACCTTAGTGGCACTACCTCTCCAAGAAGAAGCATCATGTTTATCCCATGGAGCCTCATACACTCTGGCATAATGCCACCTACTTGTGGTACACAGCTTTCAAAGATGCACCCCATGATTCCTGCTTCCTGGTATTCCTGCCCTTTTATAATCTCTTTTCTAATAAAGAAAATATAGCAAAAGTGATGAAGTGCCACTTCCATAAATTAGGTTAGAAAAGACGGTGACTTCCATCTTTGCTAGCTGTGTTGTGAGCTGCCCTATGGAGAGGCCCATGAGTCAAGGAACTGAGAGACACCTCCAGCCAATACTCAGCAAGGAGCTGAGGTCTGCGAACAGTCATTGAGTGATCTTGGAAGCAGATATTTTCCCCAACAGAGCTTGACTACAGCCTAGTAGAGACTCTGAGCTAGAGGATCTAGTTAAGCTGTGCTCAGATTCCTAACTCACAGATATAGTGAGGAAATAAATCTGTGTTGTTTCAAGTCACTAAGTTTTGGGATAATTTGTTTTGCAACAATAGATAACTAATACAATATTATTACCCATGCCATACTTATATACCAATTGAATACTGCTGCTACTACGAGTACTGCTACTACTATTAATAATAATTGCTGGGGCCGGCCCGGTGGCACAGCAGTTAAGTGTACACATTCCACTTCGGCAGCCCGGGGCTTGCCAGTTCAGATCCCGGGTGCAGACATGGCACTGCTTGGGAAGCCATGCTGTGGTAGGTGTCCCAAATATAAAGTAGAGGAAGATGGGCATGGATGTTAGCTCAGGACCAGTCTTCCTCAGCAAAAAGAGGGAGATTGGTAGCAGTTAGCTCAGAGCTAATCTTCCTCAAAAAAAAATTATAATAATAATAATTGCTAACATTTGTTGAGCTCTTCAATTTTCCAGGCATTTTGGCAAGCACTTTACACCATAAGATCTTTTTAGATCCTTCTAGCAATCGTATAAGGTAGGTACTGTTATTATCACATATATTCCTACATTTTTTTGCAGCTCAAGAAACTGAGGCACTGAAACTGAGAGGTTAATAATTTGCACAAGATAAAAGAGCTAGCAAGTAGCAGAGGCAGGATTCTGACTCAAGCAGTCTGGACCCAAAACTTATTATATGCATTGAGATAGACTAAGGTGTGAATTTCAGTCTCAGTTCTGCCATTTACTCTTTCTTTGCCCTTGGATAAATTATCTCAACTCGCTGAACCTCAGTTTACTTTTCTGTTAAGTGGGGATACTTACAGTGCCAAACTCGCAGAATTGTTATGAGAATTAAATACAATTTTGGATCTAAAGCGTATGGCACAGAACCTCATTTGGTAATATGCTGCCATTATTAAAGGCCCTCCACTAGTATTTGTGGAACCTGGGACAAGAGCAAAAATGGAGGCCCACATAGCAGATGTCTACATATTTTAAAAATATAAATCAAAATTTAAAAATAGTTAAATAAAATATGTTCTCTCCTCCTACCTTGAAAAATATTCATAACAACTTCGAAGGCCAGGTTCAAATTTTGAATTCTCAGATTCCTCAGAGTTCTGCACCAGAATATGTCAGCACAGAAAGAGGCAGCCCCAGGTCCCTGGCCTGCTCCCTTCTCTTCCCACTCCAGGCTCTGCCCTACAAAGTGAAGGGCCTCATACACACACACGAGAATGTTCTAGGCCACAAATCCAAGTTCTGATTATACTAGGGTTGACAGATTCAGCAAATAGAAATACAGGGTGTTCTACATTATATCTGGCAACCCTAGACTATACTCCCTTCCACACAGTTTCCCTCAGGCCTAGTGGTGCAGACACTACCAGCACTAAGTCGTCTCCCTGTGGAGAGGGGTGGCTAAAGGAGGGGCAGAGTGGAGCCCTTTAGAGCATGAAGTTCAGGGCAGTACTTCCTCTTGCCCAGGTCTAAGATTAGACAGGGCCTAAGTAATTAAATGAGTTTTGTTTCTGGGACTCTTTCTAACCTCCTCTTGTCTCTTCTGTTCTGCTTTCTCTCACACCAGTGCCCTCAAACAGCTTCTAACTTCCCACTTCCCTAGTTCCTATGCTCCTGATTTAAGTCTAGCTCAGAAACACTGACAAAAAGCCTTGTCCAGAGGGTTATATTCATTTGTGTAATCTATATAAGTCACAGCTCAAATCTCTCCTCCTCTGTCTACCCCCATTCCCACTAATGTGTCCTCACCCTCTGAACTATTGCTAAAGATTTCTGGAGAACAGTGAAGAGAGGAGAAAAATTATACATGTGTTTGTGTGTGCATTCAAGAAATAAAATCAATAATAGCGGTCCAGGTAAAGTCCTAAAACAAAATGATGGAGCAGGCAAAGGCAGCCAGGCCATCATTAAACACATCACATTAACAAACGGGATTAATTTTGTTCAACAATCATCTTGTAAAGGCATAGTCGTCAAAGACTTACTAAATCTAACAAACCAAAGCACAAACAGAATGGGCAACATTTTCCTCCTATTGCTTGAAGTGTTATATTTATAATCTGTTCATCTGTTTTTAGAAAAGATTCTAAACCTGAGGGAGGCCACAAGCCATATTTACATATTCATAGCAAACCCGGAGATAAAGTCAAGTCAAGGACATTGATCCTGGCACTGAAATTACATCCATCTCTCAGGAAGATGACATACAAGCCAGTCAAACAGACAGAGGTGGTCAAACTGTATCTCAAAGAGGTTAGGTTGATAGAGGCTTGACATCTAAGCACAGCTCTGGAAGATAGGAGAAGTAATTTCCCAGGAAGGCAGACAATGACTTGGAGATTTAGGGTAATTGCAATGTCAGGAGGCAATAACAGTGGAATGTGTCTGTCAAAAATGCTAATACCATCTTAGACTGTTTAACAAATATGAATAAAATAATATTTTATTCTTTATTAGGCATTTACATACCAGGGACTGTGTTAAGTGCTTTTTATGTATATTATCTTGTTTAATCCTCACAACAGCCCAGCAACTACTATGATTCTTCCCATTTTACAGAAGAGGAAATAAAGGCCCAGTGAGGTTAAATACCTTGCTCAATATAACACAGTAAGACACAGAGCTGCTATGTGAATCCAAATATCTCAATCATTTGTCAGATCACTCCTGATTTTGGATCCATACTCCCAGAGGGAAATGGATGAGACGTCCAGAGGAAGATGACCAAGGCTGTGAGGGGACTCCCAACGATGCCATGAGTAGAAAAGTTCAAGAAACTAAAGACATTTAGCATGAAGAAAAAAAGACTCAGGTGGACATAAAATCCATGAACTCAGGGATTATGTGTCTTTTTAATCACCCATGTATCTCCAATTTCTACCACAATGCCTAACAATATGGTAGGTTCTCAATAAATGTTGAATAAATGGGTGAATGACTTAATGGAGTAAAAGATGAATGAATGATTTCAGTGCTGCCTTAAGATATATAAAGGGCAATCATGTGGAAGAGATATTATTCTAATATTCTATTTGGCTCTAGCAGCAGAAGTTATAGGGTGTCAGATGTTAACTAAAACTAAGAAAGATATTTCTAAGGGTTATTATGGTCTAGCAGGAGACTGGGGTTATCTTGAGAAGTCATAAACTTCTTGCTAGTAGAAGTATTTTCTTTTATCAACAATCAACAGATAAGACAATTTTATGTTTTTGTTTCCCTTGTACAAACAAAGAGAAGAAGAACAGAAAGGCTTGCTGACTTACTATTGGTCATCAAATTGACCATTTAGGTTCAGGCCATCTCCCCACCTTTTGAATTTAAACTACAACTTTGACCTTAAACACTGAAATGCAAGTATAGGTGTGCAATGTGGTAATTGCTTGAGTTTCTGATTGTGATTTGAATTTTTCTATTTCAACTCTATCGTTAAGCCTATTTAACTAGTCCATAGAATTGCTGACAAATTGCTAACTAATACATATGAAAAACCAACAGATAAATGCTATTTGAGGAAGTCAGCTCACCCTAGTCAGTTGCTTGGAACCCAACCCTCATGATCTGATTAACTGACACTGCCCAATTCATATCAGCTTGACTTATCATAATGGAGGAGTGTGAATAAGATTGAGAATTCTAATAGTTATAATATAGATAATGCCATGGACCCATCATTAGGCAGATACAGTTGATCCTCAATATTCACAAGTTTTATATTTGCAGAATTTCCTACTCCCTAAAATTTATTTGTAACCCCTAGATCAGTACTCATGGTACTTTCATGGTAATTCACGGGCATGCACACTGTAGGGGAGGAAGACATTTCCTCTACCTGCTCTGGGACCTTCTGCTGGACAACGAATTAAATTCACATGAGACAGAATAACAGGAGAAAATTAAACAAAGCTTTATAACATGTATACATGGGAGAGGCTCAGGCCAACTGGCTGAGGCTGCCTGTTTAAGTATCTTCAGCAACAGACAAGGAGGACATTTGGGGTAGCAATTTGGGGCTTCAAAGGGGAGGAAGGCAACCCACATGGAAATGGAAAAGCAAATGTTTGGTAAAGAGAACTTTGATAAGAGTGGGCTTAGCAAGGATCCTCCCAGTCTACTGAAACCCAGAGTTATCTATGGTGATGACCTGTCCTGGGGACAGGCCTTTATTTTAAATTTGTTTTAGGCAGTTAGGGGGGAAAGGTCGAATGTTCTTGCTGAGTCTGAGCCTTTACTGTCTTCAGCTCGAAATAATCTGCATACCCCAGTGGCGCATCTCGGGGCAGCCTACTCTGGACCCCATGAACATGTACAGAGTGGAGAAAAATTTGAGTCTCCCCAGTGTGCATGTTCCCAGTTGAGATGAAACAAGGAAATACTCTTCCTTCTTGTTTCAGCTCTTGTACTGTAAACAAGTGTCCTTTTCACAGTCTATTTAGTGCCATATTTTTCACATTTTTGTGGTTTTTTCCTTGGTGATTTCACTATTTAAAATGGCCCCCAAGCATAGTGCTGAAGTGATGTCTGATGTTGCTAGGTGCAAGAGGCTGCAATGTGCCTATCTTACAGAGAAAATATGTGTGGTAGATAAGCTTCATTCAGGCATGAGTTATATATAGTGCTGTTGGTTGTGAGTTCAATATTAATGAATGAACAATATATATTAAATAAAGTGTCTTTAAACAGAAACACATATAAAACAAAGCTATGTACGATCAGTTGATAAATCAGCTCACATTAACCTAACCTAAACTAATTCAGTGTTTGTGACAATTTTATAGAACATAACTACCATGAATAACAAGAATCAACTGTATATACTTTGAGAATCTCCTATTCCTGTCCGAGGTGAAAGGGGTTTATGCTCAACACCTACCATCTCACTCTGGCGTCCTGGAGACCAGGTGCAAACATTTACAAGCATCTGGACAGTAGTATGGGGGACAAGGGACAGAGCAAGGTAAACAGAGGCTCCAAGGTCTCAAACTCAACCTCAAGATAGAGTATCTATAGTTCTAAAAAGCTTCTGAAACAAGAAGACCAGCAAATCCAAACCCTTGCTCAGGCTTATCAGTCACAGCCAAACAGCCACCAATCTTCCCAAGGATGACACGGACTTTGGCCTAGTTAGACATACTTTTCTTCCTGCCCCAGCCTCATGCTAGAGAGTAGCCTTCTTACTAAACATCAAAGCTTTTCAAAGATTGCTACTTTTGTTGAGAAATAAGCTATTCTGGTAAAGGGCTTTGTAGTGGAAGGCAAGGTACAGAGACAGAGTGTAGGATTTGTCCCTGTGTTCAGCTGACAGAGGACATTGTGCTATTACAGTCCCAACTTGGCCAGACCAAGCATGCTATTCCCTGAAGGCTGAATGGGCCCTGACAAAGGTGACACACTGGGTCTCAGGAGCCTCCTTTCCTAACAGGAAACCAGTCAGAACTATGGGCTGCAGAAGTGCTCCCCAGTGATAAAGTCAGTGAAATAACCACCACATCCGTCAGGAAAGAGCTCCCCCCCACCACAGCTGGGGAACAGAAGGCCAGCCTACCTGGCCAGATGTCCGACTAAGAGCAATTAGCCACTGAGCTCCTGAAAGCTTCAGATCACAGCACTTGCCACAAACACATGCCGCCCACTACCAGGAGAAGTTTCTAAAGAAATGAAGTGTTTTTTTCTTTTTTCTTTTTTTTTTTGGAAAGAGAGCACTTGACAAAAGGTACTAAAATACTCAGAATAAAATCGCAAGTCAGAGCTGTCAAAGGCATCAGAATAAAGCAGTGTAAATACATGTAAAAATCTGCAGTGCTTCTTCAAGCCAGACCACACTGCCACCTACTGAACAAGAATGCCCTTTTCCTTGGCCTTGTCTGTCCCGAACGCTTCCTGAATATTCATTCTGGGAAATGTGGCTATTCTTTTCCCCCTTCTCAGGGCAGTTTGGCAACAGGACAGGCAGTCCCCTCTGTGAGCCAGCAGCCCCATCTTCTCTGGCGCCCACCCACCAGAGGAAACTTGAAGTAATTGGAAGGGAAGCCAGCACCAATAGACACTGATTCATTTGTTCCATGACAGAAGCTGGGGGAGGCAGAGTCCAAATGAATGTGAGGAGATGCACACCACACCGAAAACAACTGAATCACAAGGCAGCCACAGGGAAGAAACTGCTGACAAGCGTTTGAAGCAAGGCACCCATAATCGTGAATCATGCAGCATAGCAGCTGGGTACCAAATGATTTGTAAATCTAGAAGATTCAGAAATAACTTTGCAGCAACAACCCACATGAGATCCAATTCCTAGCCCAGATCCCCTGGACTGAGGCCACTGGAAAGCAGCAGTAGGCCTGGGATTAATTGCTTCACAAACTGATACTTGCCATCAAGCACCCACAGGTAGTGCCCCAGTTTCAAGCCTGAAATCCCAAATCACAAGGGGAAGGAGTTCAGGGGAAAACTGGATACCCAGGCTGAAAGGCTAATATTTCCACTTGCCAGGTAAGTCTTTTCTATACATTGGTAAAAGTCATTTCTCTTCTCAAGACAGAGAGGAGAGGCAAGGGGAGTCAAAAAGGAAGGAAGTAAAGAAAAAAAAGGAGGGAATAACAATGACAACTCCATTTACTGAATGCATGTTATGTGCCTGATACTTCTATCGGCATTTTAACATGCCACTATTTCTAATCCTCTCAACAATATGACTAGTTTTACAGAAGGGTAAACTGAGATTCAAAACAGTAAAAGTACTTACCCAAGATCATATAGATAACGAGACACAGAATCCATATTGTAACCAGCTACTAGATAGTAAGGGAATAAAGGAAAGAAACTACTTGGTCAGAGCTGCCACCCTTTGTCAGATGAGCAAGAAATTATTTTCCATACCAAAATTAGACAGAGAAGGGTGACCATTTGAAAGACGATCAGTTTTGCTAGGCATGGAAGTGGTATTGATGTGGCTAGGCAAGACAAAACCACACCTGTGAGAAGTCATTTTCTTTTACTCCTCCTCTCACTGAATGGTTCCCATTGTCAGAGAGAGAGTAATACTTTCAACTCCTGAGAATCTGTGCTTCAGGAGAGGGGTTGAGGCCTTATGCCACAGAGATGGATGATCCACAAGTCACTGACTGTCAGCCAAATGAACCTGTGGCTTACCTTTAACTTGTCACTCCAAATAAAAGGGCTGGGTAGTAAAAACTCAGGAAACTTCTAAAACCTTTCATCATTTTTCTGTGATTCATAACACTTTTGGGAACAGGTAAACTAAGTTCAAATGGATGCCAAGAACCATACTAAGAAGAGCTAGCCTCTCTCAAACTTTCCTTAGTGCCCAGGAACCAGTTAAGCATTTGGATTATATCCAAGTACACACCAGCCTAGGATGCTACAGCTAGAAAAGAACTCAAACATCACCTAGTCTAATACACTTAATTTGACAAATGAAGAGACGGGGACACAGAAAAAGAAATTCCTCATCCAACTTCTTCCTTCTATCATTCATTCAAGAGTTTCAAAGCCCTGTTGTACTAGTGTTGTAGCATGTTCTGGGGAATGTAAACAAAGTGGAAGACACAGTCTTTGCCCTCCAAGAGTTTCTGATAGAGCATTAGTTGTAGATCCTTTTAAAAGCATCCTTGTAAAACATCACAATATTTTGTGGATCTGCCCACGATAGCAATTATACTTTTAGTGTTCACTGATTATGAAAATCAATAATGACCAAAAGCTGCTATTTTAGTCATGCTCTTAAATAAAACTGTATTTAAATAAAGCCTGCCATGAATCTGAAAAATAGTATGTTTGCATTTTTGAGAAATCTTTATTTAATCTCCAGACAGTTCTTGGTAAGCACGCTTATGCAATACCTTGCAGCTGCAGGCCACATGCAGGGAACTGCTACTATAGAGGGAAAACCTGAAGATACAATAGCCAGATCCAACTTTATACTCTGGCAGAATTGGAGGTGACCTGCATGATATGTTTTAATGGGTTCCAGGAATATTTACCTGTCCCAATGTATTCCCTTCCCCACTCCTTGAGATCTTTTACTTCCCTCTACCACACTCCACACTCTCAACCTTATGAAATTCCAATGACCAAAGCAGACAGAGTTTCACAAGCAATCACTGGTCAAATGCAACCCTCTCAGAAAGGTGGACAAATGATCACATATACCTTTACATAGGTTCCTTTTACCTTCCTAGCTGAGTTTGAATAAAAAGCATTACAGAAGGTGGCTGAATAACAGGTTACTTCTATTTGGGAACACCTGAAAGGAGTCTGGGCAGGGTATGCCAGCAGTTGGGTAGGGGTAAGGGCTTAGAAATCCAGAGGAGAGCATGAAGATACTAAATGCAGGAGAATGGTGAGGAGGTAAGGGGGGAAGAAAGGGTATCAAAGGCAAATTTTACTAAAATTAAAAAGTTCCCTTGAATCATCCCATACTACAGAGTATTACAAGAGTGCATCAAAGAGTGCTAAGAGTTGTACACAAACTAATTGGCAGAGCAGTTAAGAAAAGAAATAAGATCTCTTTGTATGTTGGACTATTTTGAGAAGGCTTCATGGAGAAGTGGGGTATGAACTGGACCTTAAAGTATAGGCAGGATTTGAAGAGGTGAGAGAAGGGTGTCCTAGTTCTAGAGGAAATCATTAATCAGAAGTGAGCACTGGGGAGAGAGTGGGAAACACTGATCAAGTCAGCCTGAATGGAGCAATGGGTAGGTCTTGAGAGTCATAAGAAATGAGATTGGAGAGATATGGTGGTACAAGATCACGGAAGGTCTTGGAACCAGATAAAGGAGTTCACTCTTGTTGTAGGCCCTGAGAAACTCCACATGTTCTTGAACAGGTGAGGGGCATAATGAAAAGGGTACACTAGTCTGACAGTGATATAGGGTATTTGTTATTGATGCAATTAAAATCCCAATTTTTTTCAACTTATTACCTATGAGACCAGGGACAAGTTATGTAACCTCTCTGAGTGACAGGTTTTTTAACCTCTAAAATGTGAATAGTAATATACATTTCATCTGGTTGGTATGAGAATCAAATGAGATAATCTTCATAAAGTACATTAGTACAATGTCTAGCACACACTAGATAATAAATAGTGCTATTTATGCTAACAATCATCATTATTATCATCATTACCAACAACAATACCAGGGAAAGTAATTAGGAAGCTGTGGCAGTAATCTAGAAGTAATCTAATATTTATGCCTAGATAAAGTCCAAAACTAAGCCACTTGCTGAGGACGCAGAGAGGAGGGATTGACTCTCAAAGACATTCCAAAGAGAGATTCAACAGGATTTTAGGGACAACTTGCACTTGAAGGGTGAAGAAGAAAGGAGTGAGAAAGAAGATTCCAAGCCCTAAGAGACATGGATGATAGAAGTATACACAAACAGCAAGAATGGAGAAAGAAATTAGAGAGAGGAGGTTGTTCGGGTGGTAGGAAAAATAATGAATTTCTTTTGTAAAATATTCATTTTGAGGTGACTGAAATATACCCAAGTGATGATATTCCATTCATTTTGACAACACTGTACTAAGGTCCCTAAGACAGGACTGGAAAGGTAGATTTGCAAAGTAACTACAAGGAGATCATAATTGAAGCCAGACATTAGATAAATTTGCCAAGAGGATGAATATATCAGAAGGAGAACAGAGGGTGAATAACAGAGCCTGGAGGAACAACCATAATTATGGAATAAGGTAGACGAAAAGTGTAGGAAGTGTTTAAGAAGTGGGCAGAGAGAATAAGCAGTACCTTTCTTTAAGAATAGTTACACTAGAAAGCAATGAAAAGGATTCAAATTAATCATAGAAGAGAATGCCCAAGCTAAGGTTGGAATGGTCTTAAAAAAAGATATGCTTATCTGCCTGGAATAATTTATGGTTCACTAGTAATTTAAAATGGAACTATCACTTAATACATTCATTTATTCAAAAGCATCTACAGGGGTTCTACAAAGAATGGCACGGAGTGTTTTAGGAGATACAATAAAGTATACAAAACTTGTCTTCAAGAGGGGGGTAAGAGATATATTAATATCTGTATTTACAAGCATTTAAATCATAATACCAAAGTAAATTAGCAATTTGAGACAATAGTTGTCACAGGGTAACATGCAACTAAGTGTCAGATAACTGCTAATAGTTCAGAAAAGAGAAAAAAATACTTGAACTAGAGTGATCAAGGAAGGCTTCTCAGAGGATGTGAACCTTAACTGGGATTTTGTTAACCATGGGTTAGTTACAAAGTAATTGGAACAAAATTCTGATACTTTAGGGGCCAGCCCAGTGGCGCAGGGGTTAAGTTTGCACATTCCCTTTTGGCAGCCCAGGGTTCACCGGTTCAGATCCCGGGTGCAGACATGGCACCGCTTGTCAAGCCATGCTGTGGCAGGCGTCCCACATATAAAGTAGAGGAAGATGGGCACGGATGTTAGCTCAGGGCCAGTCTTCCTCAGCAAAAAGAGGAGGATTGGCAGCAGATGTTAGCTCAGGACTAACCTTTCTCAAAAAATAAAGAAAATTAAAAATGAATTTTAAAAAATTCTGATACTTTAAACTATTAATCTTTACCATGAAATTTATCAAAAGGGGTTTGTCCTGGATATCGATCACCATAGAGTCTATAGAAAGAAAAGCCTCTCTAAACTGGTGTTCCTAGAACTTTCAGTATGGTCAATATCAAGCTTGCCTTCCCTTCTCAACTCTACCTCCTGGGGCTCTTCCAGGGCAATTTAGTAACTCCAATGAGAATCCTACAACTTTTAGAAATGTAACTTCCCAAGGCCCAGAAAATACACTAGGAAGAAAAAACTCACAAATAGAAGATGGGCCTGGCCTTGATCCACATTGTTTCTGAGTTTCATGTTTTTATACGTAAGACAAAGCTAGAAATCATTAAATGCCGAAGGGTGATCAGGGAAATAAAATCATCAGGTAATGACCTGATCTGGCTGAGGAGCCTTGCATTCAGGGAATATAAATACACATTGCAAAAAATTAAACAGTAATATAATTCTTTTTGTCCTGATCCTCTAGGAGAACTGAGAGAGGGGGGAAAAAAGAGGCAAAAAAGAAGAGGTCTAGGTTCATTTAGCCTGAAGGAATATTGGCTTTGAAGGGCAAAGGGATGGAGAAAGGGGAGAAATAGGACTTTGCTTTCCTGGTAAAGTCTGATATTAAGATGTAGGAAATGGTTTTTAAATTATACATATATCTCATTCTATAGAGCACAGAGCTGCTGACCCTGTCTGAAGTATAAAAGAAAAGTGGCCATGTCCCTGAGAAGGCATTACCCTCTGAGGAGAATATTAGGCTGTTGTCCTTTTGCATTTCCCAAAGACAACCCACAGAAATTTCCTATAGCAATAACAGAAGAACTGCTTTGCAGAGAAAGGAACAGCAGGAAAGTCTGTGCTGATCGGAAGGTCTCGCTTTAAGGAAACCTGATATGTGATATCCTTTTCCTTTACAAAAGAGGTTGTTTGAAGCAATTATCAGATTAACAAAACCTTTCTTTGCTGCAAATAAATAATAATAACAAAGATAATAATAAATTTCTTAAAAGCAATGAATCAAATAAATGTTCCATGGCAATCACCAGCACCACCCACCCCCGAAATTCACCTGGGCAATTACACAAAGTGAAATCTGGAGCTGAAGACAAGAAGGGCTGGTGATAGGCTTTCTATCTTTTAGTAAAAATCAGAGAAAAACTGTCAAGTAGGTGAGGAAGGCCATTCCTTAGGCAAACCAGCAGGACTGCACAGTTGAAGGAAGCCAAGCTAGCAGCAAAGTCAGGCGGGCTGGGGGCAAGGAGAGGCAGAATGAAGGGAAAGATGGAGCCAGGTCCAAACTGGTGAGGGGCATGAGCAGAGCTAACGCGATAGATGGAGTTTCCTATATATTTTCATGAAGTTTCCATTTCCATTGTTCCTTCTTGCTTCCCTGTGGGGTTTCTGGGACATTTTGTGACAGCCAAGGTGACACCTAAAAAATATGGTGAGTTAAAATGGACACATTCTCAGGAAATATCTCTGATTTTTGACGCTGGTCTTGCAGAGCCAATGTCCTGATTTTTATCTGCAAAATGAGATCAGTGGTAGGGATTTCAAACCAGGTAATAAGGGCCTAAAGTACTAAAGCTAAATTAGAACAATACAAGGTTCTCACACTGTAGCCAAGGAACTGGTTGTTTCTGGGAAGCAGTGGGAGGTTCTGCAGTCCCAGATTATATAGCTCTGTCTCTAAATCAGCCAATTAATGAACGTGAGCTTCTTTTCCCCAAACTCTCTTTCAATATCCAGACTACTATAGTCTTTTAGAATCCCTGTGAAAGGTTAGAAAAGACTTTAACATTTGAGAACTAGTTTCTGCTGCAGTTAATACATTTTACAGCCACCTGCCTATCAATATCTGAGCTTAAACACGAGTTTAAGGGTAGGTCAACTTCTTTATTCACAGAACAAGCAAGTTTAGAAGCAATATCTACTATATCTATAGTATTGTGAAGGGATATAAGGGAAACTAGAAACAGAATGAGAATAAGAATCATAAGGCAATGTGTTATAATTCAGTAAAAATCTCTTCCCATCTGAATTTGACCACCCAAAGCCTTTACATTCTTTAAGGCCATTATAGGCCATACACTCAGCTAAAAAGCTCCCCAATCCCCATTCTAACAAGGGATATAAGTGCAGATGATATAATTAGACCACTGATTCTCAACCTGGGGTGGTAAAAGAGTGCTACCAAGATGAGGAACAAGGAGGAAACTTCTTATGGAGCAATAGGTATGTGGGGATTTAAAAAGATAAATTCTAAAATGGTCATTTCTTTGATGTGCTTTTAGTCACACTAATTTATTTTGAAATTTAAAACATTAAAGGCATGACATTTTCATGTTTATCAAAGAGGGGCATGGGTTAGAAAATCATAAATACTTGGATTTCCTTGGAAAAAAAGACCATGGTTAATTCTACTTTTTATCTCCAGCACCTACCTGAGCCTGGGATATAGGAGGTGTTCAGTAAGTCTGTCAGTTGGATGGATGGATGGATATGAATGAATGAATGATAGGAAACGAAGTATTAACAAAAGCAGTCACATGAACAAACTAGAATCCTTCTGTTTTCTTACCACTTCTAAGTCACGCCACCTTTCACTAATACCATTTAGAAGGAGAAGCATAAAAGGCTAAAGATTACCAGATCCTGCCATCAAAATAACAAGTGGCATCACTGAAACCAGAGGAAGATTTCAGAAAGAACGCTTGTGTTGACTTTATCAGAGAATTTAACTCTGTAAACCAGGTCTTGGAGGCAAACTAACAACAGCTCGGATGCCAGAAAGACTGACCACAGGGGCCGGCCTGGTGGCGCAGCGGTTAAGTTCACACGTTCCGCTTCTCAGTGGCCTGGGGTTCGCCGGTTTGGATCCCCGGTGCAGACATGGCACCGCTTGGCACGCCACGCTGTGGTAGGCATCCCACATATAAAAGTAGAGGAAGATGGGCACGATGTTAGCTCAGGGCCAGGCTTCCTCAGCAAAAAGAGGAGGACTGGCAGTAGTTAGCTCAGGGCTAATCTTCCTCGGGAAAAAAAAAAAAAAGACTGACCACAGAAAAACTGACAAATGATTCCAACCTCCCCTGTTGTAGATCAGAGGCCTCAAAAAAGTGTGAGCAATTTAAACTTGTCAAAATGTTTAGGTTTTGCCCTCTTCCAGGCACATAGTAGATTGCACTTCCTGGCCTCTTTGTGGTTCTCGGATGGTTCTACATCACCAGTTCTGGCCAATGAGTTGTTACTGGAAGTGATATATGCTGATTATGAACCAGAGAATTGTCATTGTAAGAACCTTCAGAGGTCTCTTTTTTCCTTTGCCACAAAGACTGGCAGTGTTCCCTATAGTCACGTCTCCATCAGCCTGAGTCACAGAGTAAGGGTGATGGCAATACAGAGCAGAGCTCCTAAAGACCTGGATGGATGTGTAGTTTAAACAGACAGGAAATAAACCTTTTATGTTGGAAGTCACTGAAATTTCAGGGTTCTTTGTTCCTGCAGCATAATCTAGCCTATCCTGTCTAATATAACTTGGTTTATTATAATCAACAGTTTATATCCCTTAAATTGCTCTGACCCATTCTTCGAAGGTTAGAATCTAATTGCTGCTAACAATTAACATTCTGCCAAGAATGAAATAATATAGAGAAAAGCAATCTTGTATTTAATCACTGAAACTAGGAATAGAGAAAAAGAACATGCAAAAAGGGAGATATATGCCAGCAATACAGTAGTTGTAACATAAAAAACAAAGAGAGAAATTCTGAAGCAATTTCAGGTGTCAGGAACAGACTTTCACCATTCTTCCCTGCAATGGAAATCCATTAAATAAAAAGGGAAACGTCTTGAGAAACTAAAATAGCAGACTACATTCAAGATGGCTCACTGAAAATAGACTCTCCTTGAGACAGTCATGGGAATTCCTTAGAGGGAAAGTGAGATGGAAAGGGAATTCAATAAAGACATGCACGTGAGTCATTCTAAAGCTAACACAATAATTCTTCAATCTGTATAGCACTTGACATCACATGAAGCTCCTTCATGTGTATTTCCTCATTTGAAACTCACAACTACCCTATGAGACAGGAAGGGCACAGAATATTATGTACATTTAATTGATGAAAATAATAAGCCCAGATAAATTGTGAATTGTCTAAGATCAAATAGCTAACACATGACAAAGGGGGATTAGAACCTATGTCTCTTAACCATTACTCCATGCTTTTAGGATGGTATCACATGTATTTCTAACAAACCCCACTTACTTTATAGAAACCGTTCTACCAGAACTAAAATCATACTGTTAGTTTCCTGAAATCACTTGTGATCTAAGTGTAAGCTTTATTTGCTTAATTACCATCTGAGCAATAGGTGTAATAGCCAAGTTTATATTCTGTTTGAAGATGAGGCACTTACAACTAAAATGCTGTATGCTATGCATTAAACATGCCATCCTGTTCATTCATCTCTCAGCTGATGATGGTTCTGGACGTAAATTAGCACTGTGCTTTTTCAGATCCAACAGATGTTTCTGGCTGTTTATTTTTATAACATTTTCTCACTTGAGATATTACATGGAGTAAGCAGGCACTGCATGTACTGACAGACAACTCTCCTTACAGCAGGGCATGAAGATTAGAACCTACAGTTCTCCAAGCTGGGCTCTCTAAAGTTCAGTGATATAATTCTTAATTTCCCTTATATATCTATTCTTTGGAGGTGCCTTATCACACTATTACCACCTATATACTAGAAACACTGAAGACGTATAGATGGGTCTTTTTTCCTCCACCAGGGATCAGGTACTATCTTGAGAGTTCTCTATTTTTAGGACTCAGTAAAGGTCTTTAATTAAATGTATGCAACTGGTTTCTGTAGTGATCACTGTGGTAGTCTCTAAGATAAAACGGACATGGAGGAAACATTGTTGACTTTGCCAATCATTAGGTACTCAAAATTCAGACATGTAGCAGGAAAAAACCACTCACACTGCACTCAGATGCATGAAGAAAGTGTAGCTTATTCATTTATTCTATAATTGATATGATATTCCTCAGAAGTCTCACTCATTTGATAGAAGATAAAAATTTATCTAGTTCAATTTGTTCATTTTAGCTCAATCTAATAATTTAAACTCTAAATTACACAGTCTCTTTACACAAATTCAGTCTGTTTAAAATGAGCTCTCCATCCCCTTGCTCATCCCCAAGATGGTACCTGGGCTTTAAAGAGGGCTTTCATGAATGTAAGAAGATATCAAAATGGGGCCCTTTCAATCTGTTTAATATGACACCTTAAAAGATTAAGAATAAAAAAATTTATTCACAAGTATGCTTACATTCCAAAGTGAGGCTCTTGAACCACCAATGCAAAAATTTTGAAGGAGGTGTCCAAACCCTGTTTTGCAACCCTTAGTGCAAAAGGGAAGGTTGAAGACAGATTGGAAAATGGAAAGAAACAATCCCTTCTAGAAATAGTTGTCGATTTCTAGTAATATTACTCTTCCTTCTCCCCATAGGAGAAGGGAGTTGGTATTTTCCCCTTACCCCAAGTCAAGTAAGAGGCACCTCATGAAGAACATTAAGCGAGCTTACTTTTTGTCCCCCGCCATTTAGAGGTTGCAGGAGCATAGTGTCTACTTGAAAAATCTAAAGGGCAGCAGGTTGTGGCTGGCTAGCTGCTCTGAGAGTAGAGTGAAGAAAGGATGGTACACCAACAGAGGCCTACAGTCTCAGAATCTGTCCACATAAATGATGCACTAGTATCTCTTTTGGAGGATGTATTTCTTTCCTGTTGCTCCTGTAACATATTACTACAAACTTAGTGGCTTAAAACAACACAAGTTTATTATGTCACAGTTTTGGAGATCAGAAGTCCAAAATGAATCTTACTGGGCTAAACAAGCTGTTAGCAGGACTGGATCCTTCTGAGGGCTCCAGGGGAGAATCCATTCTTGTCCCTTCCTGCTTCTAGAGACTGTTGGCATTCTTTGGCTTATGACCACATCACTCCAATCTGTACTTCCATTGTTAAAATGTCCCCTCTGATCTCCTGCCTCCCTCTTATAAGGACCCTTGTGATCATATCAGGCCCTCCCAGATAATCCAGGATAATCTCCTCATCTCAAAATCCTTAGTCACACCTGCCAAATCCCTTTTATCATGTAAGGTAACATACTCACAGTTTCCAGAGATTCAGACATTGACATCTTTGGAAAATCACTATTCAACCTACTACAGACCACAAGTGAGCTTCCTTAAATACTCTGTCTCAAGAGGGCTTTAAGCCTAGAGCAATGGGATATCAGCAGAAAGAGACTGGAGGTACACCATCAGAATTAGCAGTTGGCGAGAGTGGTAGGGAGTTCCTTAATGGCCATCCGAAAGACAGACTTTAATTTTGTTAAGGAATCTGGATTCCTTAAGAAAGGTAGAGATCACCAAATAACTCGTGAAGACAAGTCAAGTAAGGTTTAAATACCTGCCAAACAGGTACATTAAAGTCAAAGCACAATAAAACTTTTCAGGTAAGTCTTTTCCTATTCCTTACTTCTCATCCTTCTACTCACCATGACCCAAAGGGTTCACAAAAAGTGGCTATCAAATTGGAGGAAGGGGTAAAAGGAAGTGCACAATGAAAAGGAGCAAAGAAGGTGAAATAGCCCCCTTTTCTACTACAGTTAAGTCTGAAAGAGACCATTCTCAGGTACGGGAGAATTTTTAACATCAATTGAAGTTCAGAATATTGACTATTCCATAGAACTTGAATTTAATTACTGAAAAGAGATAATTCTTGCAGAAAAATGTGGCAAAAAGTTATCTTGGATAATTTTTAACTATCTAAGAGCTTTAGGACCTGCCAAGATATCATCCAGTGGCAAGGAAAGAAGCAAACCACTGAGCAGGTTTGAGCAGGCAGTGAAGGAGATGGGAAGAATACGGTTGCTTTATGAATTCACTTTACTGAGTTC
Source organism: Equus asinus (assembly GCF_041296235.1). Classification (NCBI taxonomy): domain Eukaryota; kingdom Metazoa; phylum Chordata; class Mammalia; order Perissodactyla; family Equidae; genus Equus; species Equus asinus. The sequence goes on along the minus strand of NC_091820.1, from coordinate 112,157,997 downwards.
CACTTTTTCAGCACTACATAACCTTGTAACAGAGGAAATGTGAGGGAAGCTCACAATCATGACAGATTCTTGTAACTGTCCTCTGACTCTGATTCCTTGGGTCTCTGTGGTAATGCACCTTGTCTGCCTGGTTACTGCTCACTCTGTTGGCATTTGCTGCTGAAGTCAGAGACTGGTGAATTCTAAGTTGCTTTTTTTTTTTTTTTAGCATGGTCAGGGCCTAATGGTCCTTGCTGCTGATTAGGCTCTACCATGGCACATGTTAGCATAATGGACACCCAGATGTTTGGCTCTGATTTAACATTTGGTCCTCAGCCCAGGCTAACCACCCCATGACACACATATGGAGAGTGACTTAACTCCCCAGCCAGACTCTCAGCTAACTTCCATATGCTCCTCCCAGTGGGGTCAGAAAGGAACTTCTGGTTCCAATTCCACAAAGGAACAAAGAACAGCCCAGGAATAATTTGGAGGATTAAATGCAAAAATGAAAACAT